>NC_092399.1:0-600000 GCF_030028105.1 Mobula birostris
TGAAACTAATGCCCTGAATCACATGCACTGAAACTCCTGCCCTGAAACTCCTTCCCTGAATCTCAGGCCCTAATACTCCTGCTTGAAACTCCTGCCCTGAATCTCCTGCACTGAAACTCCCGCCCTGAATCTCAGGCCCTGAAACACCTGCCCTGAATCTCATGCCCTGAAACTCCTGCCCTGAATCTCATGCCCTGAAACACCTGTCCTGAATCTCATGCCCTGAAACTCCTGCCCTCAATCTTTAGCCCTGAAACTCCTGCCCAGAATTTCATGCCATGAAACTCCTGTCCTGAATCTCATGCCCTGAAACACCTGCCCAGAATCTCATGCCCTGAAACTCCTGCCCTGAATCTCATGCCCTGAAACACCTGCCCTGAATCTCATGCCCTAAAACTCCTGCCCTGAATCTCATGCCCTGAAAATTCTGTTCTGAAACACCTTACCTGAATCTCATACCCTGAAGTTCCTGCTCTGAAATACCAGCCCTGAATCTCATGCCCTGAATCTCCTGCCTTGAAGTTCATGCCCTGAATCTAATGCCCTTAATCTCATGCCCTGAAGCTCCTGCCCTGAATCTCCTGCCCTGAATTTACATGCCCTGAAACACCTGCCCTGAATCTCATGCCCTGAAAATGCTGCCCTGAATCTCCTTACTTGAATCTCATGCCCTGAAGCTCCTGCTCTGAAACTCCAGCCCTGAATCTCTTGCCCTGAATCTCCTGCCTTGAAACTCATGCCCTGAATCTATTGCCCTGAATCTTATGCCCTGAATCGCCAGCCCTGAATCTCATTCCGGGAAACAACTTCTCTGAATCTCATACCCTGAATCTCACGCACTGAAACATCTGCCCTGAAACTCCTACCCTGAATCTCAGGCCCTGAAACTCCTGCCCTGAAACTCCTTCCCTGAATCTCCTGCACTGAAACTCATGCCCTGAATCTCATGCCCTGAATCTCCTGCCCTGAAAATCATGCCCTGAATCTCATAGCCTGAATCTCATGCCCTGAAACTCCTGCCCTGAAACTCCTGTCCTGAAACCTCAGCCCGAATCTCATGACCTGAAACTAAAGCCCTGAATCTCATGCCTTGAAACTCCTGCCCTGAAGCTCCTGCCCTGAATCTCCTGCCCTGAAACTAATGCCCTGAATCACATGCTTCAAACTCCTGCCCTGAAACTCCTGTCCTGAATCTCCTGCCCCGAAACTCATGCCCTGAATCTCATGCCCTGAAACTCCTACCCTGAATCTCCTGCCCTTAAAATCATGCCCTGAATCTCATGCCCTGAATCTCCTGCACTGAAACTCATGCCCTGAATCTCATGCCCTGAATCTCCTGCCCTGAAAATCATGCCCTGAATCTCATATCCTGAATCTCATGCCCTGAAACTCCTGCCCTGAAACTCCTGTCCTGAAACTCATGCCCTGAATCTCATGCCCTGAAACTCCTGCCCTGAAACGCATGCCCTGAATCTCTTGCCCTGCAACTGCAGCCCTGAAACCTCAGCCCTGAATCTCATGCCCTGAAACTAAAGCCCTGAATCTCATGCCTTGAAACTCCTGCCCTGAAGCTCCTGCCCTGAATCTCCTGCCCTGAAACTAATGCCCTGAATCACATGCACTGAAACTCCTGCCCTGAAACTCCTTCCCTGAATCTCAGGCCCTAATACTCCTGCTTGAAACTCCTGCCCTGAATCTCCTGCACTGAAACTCCCGCCCTGAATCTCAGGCCCTGAAACACCTGCCCTGAATCTCATGCCCTGAAACTCCTGCCCTGAATCTCATGCCCTGAAACACCTGTCCTGAATCTCATGCCCTGAAACTCCTGCCCTCAATCTTTAGCCCTGAAACTCCTGCCCAGAATTTCATGCCATGAAACTCCTGTCCTGAATCTCATGCCCTGAAACACCTGCCCAGAATCTCATGCCCTGAAACTCCTGCCCTGAATCTCATGCCCTGAAACACCTGCCCTGAATCTCATGCCCTAAAACTCCTGCCCTGAATCTCATGCCCTGAAAATTCTCTTCTGAAACACCTTACCTGAATCTCATACCCTGAAGTTCCTGCTCTGAAATACCAGCCCTGAATCTCATGCCCTGAATCTCCTGCCTTGAAGTTCATGCCCTGAATCTAATGCCCTTAATCTCATGCCCTGAAGCTCCTGCCCTGAATCTCCTGCCCTGAATTTACATGCCCTGAAACACCTGCCCTGAATCTCATGCCCTGAAAATGCTGCCCTGAATCTCCTTACTTGAATCTCATGCCCTGAAGCTCCTGCTCTGAAACTCCAGCCCTGAATCTCTTGCCCTGAATCTCCTGCCTTGAAACTCATGCCCTGAATCTATTGCCCTGAATCTTATGCCCTGAATCGCCAGCCCTGAATCTCATTCCGGGAAACAACTTCTCTGAATCTCATGCCCTGAATCTCATGCCCTGAATCTCCTGCCCTGAAAATCATGCCCTGAATCTCATAGCCTGAATCTCATGCCCTGAAACTCCTGCCCTGAAACTCCTGTCCTGAAACCTCAGCCCTGAATCTCATGACCTGAAACTAAAGCCCTGAATCTCATGCCTTGAAACTCCTGCCCTGAAGCTCCTGCCCTGAATCTCCTGCCCTGAAACTAATGCCCTGAATCACATGCTTGAAACTCCTGCCCTGAAACTCCTGTCCTGAATCTCCTGCCCCGAAACTCATGCCCTGAATCTCATGCCCTGAAACTCCTACCCTGAATCTCCTGCCCTTAAAATCATGCCCTGAATCTCATGCCCTGAATCTCCTGCACTGAAACTCATGCCCTGAATCTCATGCCCTGAATCTCCTGCCCTGAAAATCATGCCCTGAATCTCATATCCTGAATCTCATGCCCTGAAACTCCTGCCCTGAAACTCCTGTCCTGAAACTCATGCCCTGAATCTCATGCCCTGAAACTCCTGCCCTGAAACGCATGCCCTGAATCTCTTGCCCTGCAACTGCAGCCCTGCAACTGCAGCCCTGAAACCTCAGCCCTGAATCTCATGCCCTGAAACTAAAGCCCTGAATCTCATGCCTTGAAACTCCTGCCCTGAAGCTCCTGCCCTGAATCTCCTGCCCTGAAACTAATGCCCTGAATCACATGCTTGAAACTCCTGCCCTGAAACTCCTGTCCTGAATCTCCTGCCCTGAAACTCATGCCCTGAATCTCATGCCCTGAAACTCCTACCCTGAATCTCCTGCCCTTAAAATCATGCCCTGAATCTCATGCCCTGAATCTCCTGCACTGAAACTCATGCCCTGAATCTGATGCCCTGAATCTCATGCCTTGAAACTCTTGCCCTGAATCTCATGCCCTGAATCTCCTGCCTTGAAACTCATGCCCTGAATCACATGCCCTGAAAATCCTGCCCAGAAACTACTGCCCTGAATCCTCTGCCCTGAAACTCCAGCCCTGAATCTCCTGCCCTGAAACTAATGCCCTGAATCTCATGCCCTGAAATAACTGCCCTGAATGTCAAGCCCTGAAACCACAGCCCTGAATCTCATGCCCTGAAACTAAAGCCCTGAATCTCATGCCCTGAAACTCCAGCCCTGAAGCTCCTGCCCTGAATCTCCTGCCCTGAAACTAATGCCCTGAATCACATGCACTGAAACGCCTGCCCTGAAACTCCTTCCCTGAATCTCAGGCCCTAATACTCCTGCTTGAAACTCCTGCCCTGAATCTCCTGCACTGAATCTCCCGCCCTGAATATCAGGCCCTGAAACACCTGCCCTGAATCTCATGCCCTGAAACTCCTGCCCTGAATCTCATGCCCTGAAACTCCTGCCCTCAATCTTTTGCCCTGAAACTCCTGCCCAGAATTTCATGCCATGAAACTCCTGCCCTGAATCTCATGCTCTGAAACACCTGCCCTGAATCTCATGCCCTGAAACTCCTGCCCTGAATCTCATGCCCTGAAACACCTGCCCTGAATCTCATGCCCTAAAACTCCTGCCCTGAATCTCATGCCCTGAAAATTCTGTTCTGAATCACCTTACCTGAATCTCATGCCCTGAAGTTCCTGCTCTGAAACACCTGCCCTGAATCTCATGCCCTGAAACTCCTGCCCTGAATCTCATGCCCTGAAACTCCTGCCCTCAATCTTTTGCCCTGAAACTCCTGCCCAGAATTTCATGCCATGAAACTCCTGTCCTGAATCTCATGCCCTGAAACACCTGCCCTGAATCTCATGCCCTGAAACTCCTGCCCTGAATCTCATGCCCTGAAACACCTGCCCTGAATCTCATGCCCTAAAACTCCTGCCCTGAATCTCATGCCCTGAAAATTCTGCTCTGAATCACATTACCTGAATCTCATGCCCTGAAGTTCCTGCTCTGAAATACCAGCCCTGAATCTAATGCCCTTAATCTCATGCCCTGAAACACCTGCCCTGAATCTCATGCCCTGAATCTCCTGCCCTCAATCTTTTGCCCTGAAACTCCTGCACAGAATTTCATGCCATGAAACTCCTGTCCTGAATCTCCTGTCCTGAATCTCATGCCCTGAAACACCTGCCCTGAATCTCATGCCCTGAAACTCCTGCCCTGAATCTCATGCCCTGAAACACCTGCCCTGAATCTCATGCCCTAAAACTCCTGCCCTGAATCTCATGCCCTGAAAATTCTGTTCTGAATCACCTTACCTGAATCTCATGCCCTGAAGTTCCTGCTCTGAATACCAGCCCTGAATCTCATGCCCTGAATCTCCTGCCTTGAAGTTCATGCCCTGAATCTAATGCCCTTAATCTCATGCCCTGAAGCTCCTGCCCTGAATCTCCTGCCCTGAATTTACATGCCCTGAAACACCTGCCCTGAATCTCATGCCCTGAAAATGCTGCCCTGAATCTCCTTACTTGAATCTCATGCCCGGAAGCTCCTGCTCTGAAACTCCAGCCCTGAATCTCTTGCCCTGAATCTCCTGCCTTGAAACTCATGCCCTGAATCTATTGCCCTGAATCTTATGCCCTGAATCGCCAGCCCTGAATCTCATTCCGGGAAACAACTTCTCTGAATCTCATGCCCTGAATCTCACGCACTGAAACATCTGCCCTGAAACTCCAGCCCTGAATCTCTTGCCCTGAATCTCCTGCCTTGAAACTCATGCCCTGAATCTATTGCCCTGAATCTTATGCCCTGAATCGCCAGCCCTTAATCTCATTCCAGGAAACAACTTCTCTGAATCTCATGCCCTGAATCTCACGCACTGAAACATCTGCCCTGAAACTCCTACCTTGAATCTCAGGCCCTGAAACTCCTGCCCTGAAACTCCTTCCCTGAATCTTCTGCCCTGAAACTCCTGCCCTGAATCTCATGCCCTTAAACATCTGCGCTGAATATCATGCCCTGAAAATCCTGCCCTGAATCTCATGCCCTGAATCTCCTTCCCTGAATCTCATGCCCTGAAACTCCTGACTTGAATCTCATGCCCTGAAACTCCTGCCTTGAAACTCCTGCCATGAATCTCAAGCCCTGAAACTCCTGCCCTGAAACTCCTCCCCTGAAATTCCTGCCTTGGATCTCCTGCCTTGAAACCCAAGCCTTGAATCTCTTGCCTTGAACCTCCTGCCCTGATACTCCAGCCCTGAATCTCATGCCCTGAATCTCCTTCCCTGAATTTCATGCCCTGAAACTCTTGCCCTGAATCTCCTGTCCTGAATCGCCAGTGCAGATACTCTTCACTGAATCTCATACCCTGAATCTCCTTCCCTGAATCGCATGCTCTGAAACTCCTGACCTGAATCACATGCACTGAAACTCCTGCACTGAAACTCCCGCCCTGAATCTCATGCCCTGAATCTCCTTTCCTGAATCTCATGCCCTGAAACTCCTGACTTGAATCTCATGCACTGAATCTCCTTTCCTGAATCTCATGCCCTGAAACTCCTGACTTGAATCTCATGCACTGAAACTCCTGCCCTGAAACTCCTTCCCTGAATCTCAGGGCCTTATACTCCTTCTCTGAAACTCCAGCCCTGAATCTCTTTCCTTGAATCTCCTGCCTTGAAACTCATGCCCTGAATCTATTGCCCTGAAACTTATGCCCTGAATCGCCAGCCCTGAATCTCATTCCGGGAAACAACTTCTCTCAATCTCATGCCCTGAATCTCATGCACTGAAACATCTGCCCTGAAACTCCTACCCTGAATCTCATGCCCTGAATCTCCTTCCCTGAATTTCATGCCCTGAAACTCTTGCCCTGAATCTCCTGTCCTGAATCGCAAGTGCAGATACTCTTCAATGAATCTCATGCCCTGAATCTCCTTCCCGGCATCGCATGCTCTGAAAATCCAGACCTGCATCACATGCACTGAAACTCCTGCCCTGCAACTCCTGTCCTGAAACTCATGCCCTGAATCTCATGCCCTGAAACTCCTGCCCTGAATCTCCTGCCCTGAAACTCATGCCCTGAATCTCTTGCCCTGCAACTGCAGCCCTGAAACCTCAGCCCTGAATCTCATGACCTGAAACTAAAGCCCTGAATCTCATGCCTTGAAACTCCTGCCCTGAAGCTCCTGCCCTGAATCTCCTGCCCTGAAACTAATCCCCTGAATCACATGCTTGAAACTACTGCCCTGAAACTCCTGTCCTGAATCTCCTGCCCTGAAACTCATCCCTGAATCTCATGCCCTGAAACTCCTACCCTGAATCTCCTGCCCTTAAAATCATGCCCTGAATCTCATGCCCTGAATCTCCTGCACTGTAACTCATGCCCTAAATCTCATGCCCTGAATCTCCTGCCCTGAAAATCATGCCCTCAATCTCATATCCTGAATCTCATGCCCTGAAACTCCTGCCCTGAAACTCCTGTCCTGAAACTCATGCCCTGAATCTCATGCCCTGAAACTCCTGCCCTGAAACGCATGCCCTGAATCTCTTGCCCTGCAACTGCAGCCCTGCAACTGCAGCCCTGAAACCTCAGCCCTGAATCTCATGCCCTGAAACTAAAGCCCTGAATCTCATGCCTTGAAACTCCTGCCCTGAATCTCCTGCCCTGAAACTAATGCCCTGAATCACATGCTTGAAACTCCTGCCCTGAAACTCCTGTCCTGAATCTCCTGCCCTGAAACTCATGCCCTGAATCTCATGCCCTGAAACTCCTACCCTGAATCTCCTGCCCTTAAAATCATGCCCTGAATCTCATGCCCTGAATCTCCTGCACTGAAACTCATGCCCTGAATCTGATGCCCTGAAAATCATGCCCTGAATCTCATGCCTTGAAACTCTTGCCCTGAATCTCATGCCCTGAATCTCCTGCCCTGAAACTCATGCCCTGAATTACATGCCCTGAAAATCCTGCCCAGAAACTACTGCCCTGAATCCTCAGCCCTGAAACTCCAGCCCTAAATCTCCTGCCCTGAAACTAATGCCCTGAATCACATGCCCTGAATCTCATGCCCTGAAACAACTGCCCTGAATGTCAAGCCCTGAAACCACAGCCCTGAATCTCATGCCCTGAAACTAAAGCCCTGAATCTCATGCCCTGAAACGCCAGCCCTGAAGCTCCTGCCCTGAATCTCCTGCCCTGAAACTAATGCCCTGAATCACATGCACTGAAACTCCTGCCCTGAAACTCCTTCCCTGAATCTCAGGCCCTAATACTCCTGCTTGAAACTCCTGCCCTGAATCTCCTGCACTGAAACTCCCGCCCTGAATCTCAGGCCCTGAAACACCTGCCCTGAATCTCATGCCCTGAAACTCCTGCCCTGAATCTCATGCCCTGAAACACCTGTCCTGAATCTCATGCCCTGAAACTCCTGCCCTCAATCTTTAGCCCTGAAACTCCTGCCCAGAATTTCATGCCATGAAACTCCTGTCCTGAATCTCATGCCCTGAAACACCTGCCCAGAATCTCATGCCCTGAAACTCCTGCCCTGAATCTCATGCCCTGAAACACCTGCCCTGAATCTCATGCCCTAAAACTCCTGCCCTGAATCTCATGCCCTGAAAATTCTGTTCTGAAACACCTTACCTGAATCTCATACCCTGAAGTTCCTGCTCTGAAATACCAGCCCTGAATCTCATGCCCTGAATCTCCTGCCTTGAAGTTCATGCCCTGAATCTAATGCCCTTAATCTCATGCCCTGAAGCTCCTGCCCTGAATCTCCTGCCCTGAATTTACATGCCCTGAAACACCTGCCCTGAATCTCATGCCCTGAAAATGCTGCCCTGAATCTCCTTACTTGAATCTCATGCCCTGAAGCTCCTGCTCTGAAACTCCAGCCCTGAATCTCTTGCCCTGAATCTCCTGCCTTGAAACTCATGCCCTGAATCTATTGCCCTGAATCTTATGCCCTGAATCGCCAGCCCTGAATCTCATTCCGGGCAACAACTTCTCTGAATCTCATGCCCTGAATCTCACGCACTGAAACATCTGCCCTGAAACTCCTACCCTGAATCTCAGGCCCTGAAACTCCTGCCCTGAAACTCCTTCCCTGAATCTCCTGCACTGAAACTCATGCCCTGAATCTCATGCCCTGAATCTCCTGCCCTGAAAATCATGCCCTGAATCTCATAGCCTGAATCGCATGCCCTGAAACTCCTGCCCTGAAACTCCTGTCCTGAAACCTCAGCCCTGAATCTCATGACCTGAAACTAAAGCCCTGAATCTCATGCCTTGAAACTCCTGCCCTGAAGCTCCTGCCCTGAATCTCCTGCCCTGAAACTAATGCCCTGAATCACATGCTTGAAACTCCTGCCCTGAAACTCCTGTCCTGAATCTCCTGCCCCGAAACTCATGCCCTGAATCTCATGCCCTTAAAATCATGCCCTGAATCTCATGCCCTGAATCTCCTGCACTGAAACTCATGCCCTGAATCTCATGCCCTGAATCTCCTGCCCTGAAAATCATGCCCTGAATCTCATATCCTGAATCTCATGCCCTGAAACTCCTGCCCTGAAACTCCTGTCCTGAAACTCATGCCCTGAATCTCATGCCCTGAAACTCCTGCCCTGAAACGCATGCCCTGAATCTCTTGCCCTGCAACTGCAGCCCTGCAACTGCAGCCCTGAAACCTCAGCCCTGAATCTCATGCCCTGAAACTAAAGCCCTGAATCTCATGCCTTGAAACTCCTGCCCTGAAGCTCCTGCCCTGAATCTCCTGCCCTGAAACTAATGCCCTGAATCACATGCACTGAAACTCCTGCCCTGAAACTCCTTCCCTGAATCTCAGGCCCTAATACTCCTGCTTGAAACTCCTGCCCTGAATCTCCTGCACTGAAACTCCCGCCCTGAATCTCAGGCCCTGAAACACCTGCCCTGAATCTCATGCCCTGAAACTCCTGCCCTGAATCTCATGCCCTGAAACACCTGTCCTGAATCTCATGCCCTGAAACTCCTGCCCTCAATCTTTAGCCCTGAAACTCCTGCCCAGAATTTCATGCCATGAAACTCCTGTCCTGAATCTCATGCCCTGAAACACCTGCCCAGAATCTCATGCCCTGAAACTCCTGCCCTGAATCTCATGCCCTGAAACACCTGCCCTGAATCTCATGCCCTAAAACTCCTGCCCTGAATCTCATGCCCTGAAAATTCTGTTCTGAAACACCTTACCTGAATCTCATACCCTGAAGTTCCTGCTCTGAAATACCAGCCCTGAATCTCATGCCCTGAATCTCCTGCCTTGAAGTTCATGCCCTGAATCTAATGCCCTTAATCTCATGCCCTGAAGCTCCTGCCCTGAATCTCCTGCCCTGAATTTACATGCCCTGAAACACCTGCCCTGAATCTCATGCCCTGAAAATGCTGCCCTGAATCTCCTTACTTGAATCTCATGCCCTGAAGCTCCTGCTCTGAAACTCCAGCCCTGAATCTCTTGCCCTGAATCTCCTGCCTTGAAACTCATGCCCTGAATCTATTGCCCTGAATCTTATGCCCTGAATCGCCAGCCCTGAATCTCATTCCGGGAAACAACTTCTCTGAATCTCATGCCCTGAATCTCATGCCCTGAATCTCCTGCCCTGAAAATCATGCCCTGAATCTCATAGCCTGAATCTCATGCCCTGAAACTCCTGCCCTGAAACTCCTGTCCTGAAACCTCAGCCCTGAATCTCATGACCTGAAACTAAAGCCCTGAATCTCATGCCTTGAAACTCCTGCCCTGAAGCTCCTGCCCTGAATCTCCTGCCCTGAAACTAATGCCCTGAATCACATGCTTGAAACTCCTGCCCTGAAACTCCTGTCCTGAATCTCCTGCCCCGAAACTCATGCCCTGAATCTCATGCCCTGAAACTCCTACCCTGAATCTCCTGCCCTTAAAATCATGCCCTGAATCTCATGCCCTGAATCTCCTGCACTGAAACTCATGCCCTGAATCTCATGCCCTGAATCTCCTGCCCTGAAAATCATGCCCTGAATCTCATATCCTGAATCTCATGCCCTGAAACTCCTGCCCTGAAACTCCTGTCCTGAAACTCATGCCCTGAATCTCATGCCCTGAAACTCCTGCCCTGAAACGCATGCCCTGAATCTCTTGCCCTGCAACTGCAGCCCTGCAACTGCAGCCCTGAAACCTCAGCCCTGAATCTCATGCCCTGAAACTAAAGCCCTGAATCTCATGCCTTGAAACTCCTGCCCTGAAGCTCCTGCCCTGAATCTCCTGCCCTGAAACTAATGCCCTGAATCACATGCTTGAAACTCCTGCCCTGAAACTCCTGTCCTGAATCTCCTGCCCTGAAACTCATGCCCTGAATCTCATGCCCTGAAACTCCTACCCTGAATCTCCTGCCCTTAAAATCATGCCCTGAATCTCATGCCCTGAATCTCCTGCACTGAAACTCATGCCCTGAATCTGATGCCCTGAATCTCATGCCTTGAAACTCTTGCCCTGAATCTCATGCCCTGAATCTCCTGCCTTGAAACTCATCCCCTGAATCACATGCCCTGAAAATCCTGCCCAGAAACTACTGCCCTGAATCCTCTGCCCTGAAACTCCAGCCCTGAATCTCCTGCCCTGAAACTAATGCCCTGAATCTCATGCCCTGAAATAACTGCCCTGAATGTCAAGCCCTGAAACCACAGCCCTGAATCTCATGCCCTGAAACTAAAGCCCTGAATCTCATGCCCTGAAATCCCCGGCCCTGAAGCTCCTGCCCTGAATCTCCTGCCCTGAAACTAATGCCCTGAATCACATGCACTGAAACGCCTGCCCTGAAACTCCTTCCCTGAATCTCAGGCCCTAATACTCCTGCTTGAAACTCCTACCCTGAATCTCCTGCCCTTAAAATCATGCCCTGAATCTCATGCCCTGAATCTCCTGCACTGAAACTCATGCCCTGAATCTGATGCCCTGAAAATCATGCCCTGAATCTCATGCCTTGAAACTCTTGCCCTGAATCTCATGCCCTGAATCTCCTGCCCTGAAACTCATGCCCTGAATCACATGCCCTGAAAATCCTGCCCAGAAACTACTGCCCTGAATCCTCTGCCCTGAAACTCCAGCCCTGAATCACCTGCCCTGAAACTAATGCCCTGAATCACATGCCCTGAATCTCATGCCCTGAAACAACTGCCCTGAATGTCAAGCCCTGAAACCACAGCCCTGAATCTCATGCCCTGAAACTCCAGCCCTGAAGCTCCTGCCCTGAATCTCCTGCCCTGAAACTAATGCCCTGAATCACATGCCCTGAATCTCATGCGCTGAAACAACTGCCCTGAATGTCAAGCCCTGAAACCACAGCCCTGAATCTCATGCCCTGAAACTAAAGCCCTGAATCTCATGCCCTGAAACGCCAGCCCTGAAGCTCCTGCCCTGAATCTCCTGCCCTGAAACTAATGCCCTGAATCACATGCACTGAAACTCCTGCCCTGAAACTCCTTCCCTGAATCTCAGGCCCTAATACTCCTGCTTGAAACTCCTGCCCTGAATCTCCTGCACTGAAACTCCCGCCCTGAATCTCAGGCCTGAAACACCTGCCCTGAATCTCATGCCCTGAAACTCCTGCCCTGAATCTCATGCCCTGAAACACCTGTCCTGAATCTCATGCCCTGAAACTCCTGCCCTCAATCTTTAGCCCTGAAACTCCTGCCCAGAATTTCATGCCATGAAACTCCTGTCCTGAATCTCATGCCCTGAAACACCTGCCCAGAATCTCATGCCCTGAAACTCCTGCCCTGAATCTCATGCCCTGAAACACCTGCCCTGAATCTCATGCCCTAAAACTCCTGCCCTGAATCTCATGCCCTGAAAATTCTGTTCTGAATCACCTTACCTGAATCTCATACCCTGAAGTTCCTGCTCTGAAATACCAGCCCTGAATCTCATGCCCTGAATCTCCTGCCTTGAAGTTCATGCCCTGAATCTAATGCCCTTAATCTCATGCCCTGAAGCTCCTGCCCTGAATCTCCTGGCCTGAATTTACATGCCCTGAAACACCTGCCCTGAATCTCATGCCCTGAAAATGCTGCCCTGAATCTCCTTACTTGAATCTCATGCCCTGAAGCTCCTGCTCTGAAACTCCAGCCCTGAATCTCTTGCCCTGAATCTCCTGCCTTGAAACTCATGCCCTGAATCTATTGCCCTGAATCTTATGCCCTGAATCGCCAGCCCTGAATCTCATTCCGGGAAACAACTTCTCTGAATCTCATGCCCTGAATCTCACGCACTGAAACATCTGCCCTGAAACTCCTACCCTGAATCTCAGGCCCTGAAACTCCTGCCCTGAAACTCCTTCCCTGAATCTCCTGCACTGAAACTCATGCCCTGAATCTCATGCCCTGAATCTCCTGCCCTGAAAATCATGCCCTGAATCTCATAGCCTGAATCTCATGCCCTGAAACTCCTGCCCTGAAACAACTGTCCTGAAACCACAGCCCTGAATCTCATGACCTGAAACTAAAGCCCTGAATCTCATGCCTTGAAACTCCTGCCCTGAAGCTCCTGCCCTGAATCTCCTGCCCTGAAACTAATGCCCTGAATCACATGCTTGAAACTCCTGCCCTGAAACTCCTGTCCTGAATCTCCTGCCCCGAAACTCATGCCCTGAATCTCATGCCCTGAAACTCCTACCCTGAATCTCCTGCCCTTAAAATCATGCCCTGAATCTCATGCCCTGAATCTCCTGCCCTGAAAATCATGCCCTGAATCTCATATCCTGAATCTCATGCCCTGAAACTCCTGCCCTGAAACTCCTGTCCTGAAACTCATGCCCTGAATCTCATGCCCTGAAACTCCTGCCCTGAAACGCATGCCCTGAATCTCTTGCCCTGCAACTGCAGCCCTGCAACTGCAGCCCTGAAACCTCAGCCCTGAATCTCATGCCCTGAAACTAAAGCCCTGAATCTCATGCCTTGAAACTCCTGCCCTGAAGCTCCTGCCCTGAATCTCCTGCCCTGAAACTAATGCCCTGAATCACATGCTTGAAACTCCTGCCCTGAAACTCCTGTCCTGAATCTCCTGCCCTGAAACTCATGCCCTGAATCTCATGCCCTGAAACTCCTACCCTGAATCTCCTGCCCTTAAAATCATGCCCTGAATCTCATGCCCTGAATCTCCTGCACTGAAACTCATGCCCTGAATCTGATGCCCTGAATCTCATGCCTTGAATCTCATGCCCTGAATCTCCTGCCCTGAATCTCATGCCCTGAAACTCCAGCCCTGAAGCTCCTGCCCTGAATCTCCTGCCCTGAAACTAATGCCCTGAATCACATGCACTGAAACGCCTGCCCTGAAACTCCTTCCCTGAATCTCAGGCCCTAATACTCCTGCTTGAAACTCCTGCCCTGAATCTCCTGCACTGAATCTCCCGCCCTGAATATCAGGCCCTGAAACACCTGCCCTGAATCTCATGCCCTGAAACTCCTGCCCTGAATCTCATGCCCTGAAACTCCTGCCCTGAATCTCATGCCCTGAAAATTCTGCTCTGAATCACATTACCTGAATCTCCTGCCCTGAAACTAATGCCCCGAATCACATGCTTGAAACTCCTGCCCTGAAACTCCTGTCCTGAATCTCCTGCCCTGAAACTCATGCCCTGAATCTCATGCCCTGAAACTCCTACCCTGAATCTCCTGCCCTTAAAATCATGCCCTGAATCTCATGCCCTGAAACTCATGCCCTGAATCTCATGCCCTGAAACTCCTACCCTGAATCTCCTGCCCTTAAAATCATGCCCTGAATCTCATGCCCTGAATCTCCTACACTGAAACTCATGCCCTGAATCTGATGCCCTGAATCTCATGCCTTGAAACTCTTGCCCTGAATCTCATGCCCTGAATCTCCTGCCTTGAAACTCATGCCCTGAATCACATGCCCTGAAAATCCTGCCCAGAAACTACAGCTCTGAATCCTCTGCCCTGAAACTCCAGCCCTGAATCTCCTGCCCTGAAACTAATGCCCTGAATCTCATGCCCTGAAATAACTGCCCTGAATGTCAAGCCCTGAAACCACAGCCCTGAATCTCATGCCCTGAAACTAAAGCCCTGAATCTCATGCCCTGAAACTCCAGCCCTGAAGCTCCTGCCCTGAATCTCCTGCCCTGAAACTAATGCCCTGAATCACATGCACTGAAACTCCTGCCCTGAAACTCCTTCCCTGAATCTCAGGCCCTAATACTCCTGCTTGAAACTCCTGCCCTGAATCTCCTGCACTGAATCTCCCGCCCTGAATATCAGGCCCTGAAACACCTGCCCTGAATCTCATGCCCTGAAACACCTGCCCTGAATCTCATGCCCTGAAACTCCTGCCCTCAATCTTTTGCCCTGAAACTCCTGCCCAGAATTTCATGCCATGAAACTCCTGCCCTGAATCTCATGCTCTGAAACACCTGCCCTGAATCTCATGCCCTGAAACTCCTGCCCTGAATCTCATGCCCTGAAACACCTGCCCTGAATCTCATGCCCTAAAACTCCTGCCCTGAATCTCATGCCCTGAAAATTCTGTTCTGAATCACCTTACCTGAATCTCATGCCCTGAAGTTCCTGCTCTGAAACACCTGCCCTGAATCTCATGCCCTGAAACTCCTGCCCTGAATCTCATGCCCTGAAAGTCCTGCCCTCAATCTTTTGCCCTGAAACTCCTGCCCAGAATTTCATGCCATGAAACTCCTGTCCTGAATCTCATGCCCTGAAACACCTGCCCTGAATCTCATGCCCTGAAACTCCTGCCCTGAATCTCATGCCCTGAAACACCTGCCCTGAATCTCATGCCCTAAAACTCCTGCCCTGAATCTCATGCCCTGAAAATTCTGCTCTGAATCACATTACCTGAATCTCATGCCCTGAAGTTCCTGCTCTGAAATACCAGCCCTGAATCTAATGCCCTTAATCTCATGCCCTGAAGCTCCTGCCCCGAATCTTCTGCCCTGAATTTACATGCCCTGAAACACCTGCCCTGAATCTCATGCCCTGAAAAAACTGCCCTGAATCTCCTTACTTGAATCTCATGCCCTGAAGCTCCTGCTCTGAAACTCCAGCCCTGAATCTCTTGCCCTGAATCTCCTGCCTTGAAACTCATGCCCTGAATCTATTGCCCTGAATCTAATGCCCTTAATCTCATGCCCTGAAGCTCCTGCCCTGAATCTCCTGCCCTGAATTTACATGCCCTGAAACACCTGCCCTGAATCTCATGCCCTGAAAAAACTGCCCTGAATCTCCTTACTTGAATCTCATGCCCTGAAGCTCCTGCTCTGAAACTCCAGCTCTGAATCTCATGCCCTGAAACTCCTGCCCTGAAACTCCTGTCCTGAAACTCATGCCCTGAATCTCATGCCCTGAAACTAAAGCCCTGAATCTCATGCCTTGAAACTCCTGCCCTGAAGCTCCTGCCCTGAATCTCCTGCCCTGAAACTAATGCCCTGAATCACATGCTTGAAACTCCTGCCCTGAAACTCCTGTCCTGAATCTCCTGCCCTGAAACTCATGCCCTGAATCTCATGCCCTGAAACTCCTACCCTGAATCTCCTGCCCTTAAAATCATGCCCTGAATCTCATGCCCTGAAACTCATGCCCTGAATCTCATGCCCTGAAACTCCTACCCTGAATCTCCTGCCCTTAAAATCATGCCCTGAATCTCATGCCCTGAATCTCCTGCACTGAAACTCATGCCCTGAATCTGATGCCCTGAATCTCATGCCTTGAATCTCCTGCCTTGAAACTCATGCCCTGAATCACATGCCCTGAAAATCCTGCCCAGAAACTACTGCCCTGAATCCTCTGCCCTGAAACTCCAGCCCTGAATCTCCTGCCCTGAAACTAATGCCCTGAATCTCATGCCCTGAAATAACTGCCCTGAATGTCAAGCCCTGAAACCACAGCCCTGAATCTCATGCCCTGAAACTAAAGCCCTGAATCTCATGCCCTGAAACTCCAGCCCTGAAGCTCCTGCCCTGAATCTCCTGCCCTGAAACTAATGCCCTGAATCACATACACTGAAACTCCTGCCCTGAAACTCCTTCCCTGAATCTCAGGCCCTAATACTCCTGCTTGAAACTCCTGCCCTGAATCTCCTGCACTGAATCTCCCGCCCTGAATATCAGGCCCTGAAACACCTGCCCTGAATCTCATGCCCTGAAACACCTGCCCTGAATCTCATGCCCTGAAACTCCTGCCCTCAATCTTTTCCCCTGAATCTCCTGCCTTGAAACTCATGCCCTGAATCTATTGCCCTGAATCTAATGCCCTTAATCTCATGCCCTGAAGCTCCTGCCCTGAATCTCCTGCCCTGAATTTACATGCCCTGAAACACCTGCCCTGAATCTCATGCCCTGAAAAAACTGCCCTGAATCTCCTTACTTGAATCTCATGCCCTGAAGCTCCTGCTCTGAAACTCCAGCTCTGAATCTCATGCCCTGAAACTCCTGCCCTGAAACTCCTGTCCTGAAACTCATGCCCTGAATCTCATGCCCTGAAACTCCTGCCCTGAAACGCATGCCCTGAATCTCTTGCCCTGCAACTGCAGCCCTGCAACTGCAGCCCTGAAACCACAGCCCTGAATCTCATGCCCTGAAACTAAAGCCCTGAATCTCATGCCTTGAAACTCCTGCCCTGAAGCTCCTGCCCTGAATCTCCTGCCCTGAAACTAATGCCCTGAATCACATGCTTGAAACTCCTGCCCTGAAACTCCTGTCCTGAATCTCCTGCCCTGAAACTCATGCCCTGAATCTCATGCCCTGAAACTCCTACCCTGAATCTCCTGCCCTTAAAATCATGCCCTGAATCTCATGCCCTGAAACTCATGCCCTGAATCTCATGCCCTGAAACTCCTACCCTGAATCTCCTGCCCTTAAAATCATGCCCTGAATCTCATGCCCTGAATCTCCTGCACTGAAACTCATGCCCTGAATCTGATGCCCTGAATCTCATGCCTTGAAACTCTTGCCCTGAATCTCATGCCCTGAATCTCCTGCCTTGAAACTCATGCCCTGAATCACATGCCCTGAAAATCCTGCCCAGAAACTACTGCCCTGAATCCTCTGCCCTGAAACTCCAGCCCTGAATCTCCTGCCCTCAAACTAATGCCCTGAATCTCATGCCCTGAAATAACTGCCCTGAATGTCAAGCCCTGAAACCACAGCCCTGAATCTCATGCCCTGAAACTAAAGCCCTGAATCTCATGCCCTGAAACTCCAGCCCTGAAGCTCCTGCCCTGAATCTCCTGCCCTGAAACTAATGCCCTGAATCACATGCACTGAAACTCCTGCCCTGAAACTCCTTCCCTGAATCTCAGGCCCTAATACTCCTGCTTGAAACTCCTGCCCTGAATCTCCTGCACTGAATCTCCCACCCTGAATATCAGGCCCTGAAACACCTGCCCTGAATCTCATGCCCTGAAACACCTGCCCTGAATCTCATGCCCTGAAACTCCTGCCCTCAATCTTTTGCCCTGAAACTCCTGCCCAGAATTTCATGCCATGAAACTCCTGCCCTGAATCTCATGCTCTGAAACACCTGCCCTAAATCTCCTGCCCTGAATCTCCTGCCCTGAATCTCATGCCCTGAAACACCTGCCCTGAATCTCATGCCCTAAAACTCCTGCCCTGAATCTCATGCCCTGAAAATTCTGTTCTGAATCACCTTACCTGAATCTCATGCCCTGAAGTTCCTGCTCTGAAACACCTGCCCTGAATCTCATGCCCTGAAACTCCCGCCCTGAATCTCATGCCCTGAAACTCCTGCCCTCAATCTTTTGCCCTGAAACTCCTGCCCAGAATTTCATGCCATGAAACTCCTGTCCTGAATCTCATGCCCTGAAACACCTGCCCTGAATCTCATGCCCTGAAAAAACTGCCCTGAATCTCCTTACTTGAATCTCATGCCCTGAAGCTCCTGCTCTGAAACTCCAGCTCTGAATCTCTTGCCCTGAATCTCCTGCCTTGAAACTCATGCCCTGAATCTATTGCCCTGATTCTTATGCCCTGAATCGCCAGCCCTGAATCTCATTCCGGGAAACAACTTCTCTGAATCTCATGCCCTGAATCTCACGCACTGAAACATCTGCCCTGAAACTCCTTCCCTGAATCTCCTGCACTGAAACTCATGCCCTGAATCTCATGCCCTGAATCTCCTGCCCTGAAAATCATGCCCTCAATCTCATATCCTGAATCTCATGCCCTGAAACTCCTGCCCTGAAACTCCTGTCCTGAAACTCATGCCCTGAATCTCATGCCCTGAAACTCCTGCCCTGAAACGCATGCCCTGAATCTCTTGCCCTGCAACTGCAGCCCTGCAACTGCAGCCCTGAAACCTCAGCCCTGAATCTCATGCCCTGAAACTAAAGCCCTGAATCTCATGCCTTGAAACTTCTGCCCTGAAGCTCCTGCCCTGAATCTCCTGCCCTGAAACTAATGCCCTGAATCACATGCTTGAAACTCCTGCCCTGAAACTCCTGTCCTGAATCTCCTGCCCTGAAACTCATGCCCTGAATCTCATGCCCTGAAACTCCTACCCTGAATCTCCTGCCCTTAAAATCATGCCCTGAATCTCATGCCCTGAATCTCCTGCACTGAAACTCATGCCCTGAATCTGATGCCCTGAAAATAATGCCCTGAATCTCATGCCTTGAAACTCTTGCCCTGAATCTCATGCCCTGAATCTCCTGCCCTGAAACTCATGCCCTGAATCACATGCCCTGAAAATCCTGCCCAGAAACTACTGCCCTGACTCCTCTGCCCTGAAACTCCAGCCCTGAATCACCTGCCCTGAAACTAATGCCCTGAATCACATGCCCTGAATCTCATGCCCTGAAACAACTGCCCTGAATGTCAAGCCCTGAAACCACAGCCCTGAATCTCATGCCCTGAAACTAAAGCCCTGAATCTCATGCCCTGAAACTCCAGCCCTGAAGCTCCTGCCCTGAATCTCCTGCCCTGAAACTAATGCCCTGAATCACATGCCCTGAATCTCATGCCCTGAAACAACTGCCCTGAATGTCAAGCCCTGAAACCACAGCCCTGAATCTCATGCCCTGAAACTAAAGCCCTGAATCTCATGCCCTGAAACGCCAGCCCTGAAGCTCCTGCCCTGAATCTCCTGCCCTGAAACTAATGCCCTGAATCACATGCACTGAAACTCCTGCCCTGAAACTCCTTCCCTGAATCTCAGGCCCTAATACTCCTGCTTGAAACTCCTGCCCTGAATCTCCTGCACTGAAACTCCCGCCCTGAATCTCAGGCCCTGAAACACCTGCCCTGAATCTCATGCCCTGAAACTCCTGCCCTGAATCTCATGCCCTGAAACACCTGTCCTGAATCTCATGCCCTGAAACTCCTGCCCTCAATCTTTAGCCCTGAAACTCCTGCCCAGAATTTCATGCCATGAAACTCCTGTCCTGAATCTCATGCCCTGAAACACCTGTCCAGAATCTCATGCCCTGAAACTCCTGCCCTGAATCTCATGCCCTGAAACACCTGCCCTGAATCTCATGCCCTAAAACTCCTGCCCTGAATCTCATGCCCTGAAAATTCTGTTCTGAATCACCTTACCTGAATCTCATGCCCTGAATCTCCTGCCTTGAAGTTCATGCCCTGAATCTAATGCCCTTAATCTCATGCCCTGAAGCTCCTGCCCTGAATCTCCTGCCCTGAATTTACATGCCCTGAAACACCTGCCCTGAATCTCATGCCCTGAAAATGCTGCCCTGAATCTCCTTACTTGAATCTCATGCCCTGAAGCTCCTGCTCTGAAACTCCAGCCCTGAATCTCTTGCCCTGAATCTCCTGCCTTGAAACTCATGCCCTGAATCTATTGCCCTGAATCTTATGCCCTGAATCGCCAGCCCTGAATCTCATTCCGGGAAACAACTTCTCTGAATCTCATGCCCTGAATCTCACGCACTGAAACATCTGCCCTGAAACTCCTACCCTGAATCTCAGGCCCTGAAACTCCTGCCCTGAAACTCCTTCCCTGAATCTCCTGCACTGAAACTCATGCCCTGAATCTCATGCCCTGAATCTCCTGCCCTGAAAATCATGCCCTGAATCTCATAGCCTGAATCTCATGCCCTGAAACTCCTGTCCTGAAACCTCAGCCCTGAATCTCATGACCTGAAACTAAAGCCCTGAATCTCATGCCTTGAAACTCCTGCCCTGAAGCTCCTGCCCTGAATCTCCTGCCCTGAAACTAATGCCCTGAATCACATGCTTGAAACTCCTGCCCTGAAACTCCTGTCCTGAATCTCCTGCCCCGAAACTCATGCCCTGAATCTCATGCCCTGAAACTCCTACCCTGAATCTCCTGCCCTTAAAATCATGCCCTGAATCTCATGCCCTGAATCTCCTGCACTGAAACTCATGCCCTGAATCTCATGCCCTGAATCTCCTGCCCTGAAAATCATGCCCTCAATCTCATATCCTGAATCTCATGCCCTGAAACTCCTGCCCTGAAACTCCTGTCCTGAAACTCATGCCCTGAATCTCATGCCCTGAAACTCCTGCCCTGAAACGCATGCCCTGAATCTCTTGCCCTGCAACTGCAGCCCTGCAACTGCAGCCCTGAAACCTCAGCCCTGAATCTCATGCCCTGAAACTAAAGCCCTGAATCTCATGCCTTGAAACTCCTGCCCTGAAGCTCCTGCCCTGAATCTCCTGCCCTGAAACTAATGCCCTGAATCACATGCTTGAAACTCCTGCCCTGAAACTCCTGTCCTGAATCTCCTGCCCTGAAACTCATGCCCTGAATCTCATGCCCTGAAACTCCTACCCTGAATCTCCTGCCCTTAAAATCATGCCCTGAATCTCATGCCCTGAAACTCATGCCCTGAATCTCATGCCCTGAAACTCCTACCCTGAATCTCCTGCCCTTAAAATCATGCCCTGAATCTCATGCCCTGAATCTCCTGCACTGAAACTCATGCCCTGAATCTGATGCCCTGAATCTCCTGCCTTGAAACTCATGCCCTGAATCACATGCCCTGAAAATCCTGCCCAGAAACTACTGCCCTGAATCCTCTGCCCTGAAACTCCAGCCCTGAATCTCCTGCCCTGAAACTAATGCCCTGAATCTCATGCCCTGAAATAACTGCCCTGAATGTCAAGCCCTGAAACCACAGCCCTGAATCTCATGCCCTGAAACTAAAGCCCTGAATCTCATGCCCTGAAACTCCAGCCCTGAAGCTCCTGCCCTGAATCTCCTGCCCTGAAACTAATGCCCTGAATCACATGCACTGAAACTCCTGCCCTGAAACTCCTTCCCTGAATCTCAGGCCCTAATACTCCTGCTTGAAACTCCTGCCCTGAATCTCCTGCACTGAATCTCCCGCCCTGAATATCAGGCCCTGAAACACCTGCCCTGAATCTCATGCCCTGAAACACCTGCCCTGAATCTCATGCCCTGAAACTCCTGCCCTCAATCTTTTGCCCTGAAACTCCTGCCCAGAATTTCATGCCATGAAACTCCTGCCCTGAATCTCATGCTCTGAAACACCTGCCCTGAATCTCATGCCCTGAAACTCCTGCCCTGAATCTCATGCCCTGAAACACCTGCCCTGAATCTCATGCCCTAAAACTCCTGCCCTGAATCTCATGCCCTGAAAATTCTGTTCTGAATCACCTTACCTGAATCTCATGCCCTGAAGTTCCTGCTCTGAAACACCTGCCCTGAATCTCATGCCCTGAAACTCCTGCCCTGAATCTCATGCCCTGACACTCCTGCCCTCAATCTTTTGCCCTGAAACTCCTGCCCAGAATTTCATGCCATGAAACTCCTGTCCTGAATCTCATGCCCTGAAACACCTGCCCTGAATCTCATGCCCTGAAACTCCTGCCCTGAATCTCATGCCCTGAAACACCTGCCCTGAATCTCATGCCCTAAAACTCCTGCCCTGAATCTCATGCCCTGAAAATTCTGCTCTGAATCACATTACCTGAATCTCATGCCCTGAAGTTCCTGCTCTGAAATACCAGCCCTGAATCTAATGCCCTTAATCTCATGCCCTGAAGCTCCTGCCCCGAATCTTCTGCCCTGAATTTACATGCCCTGAAACACCTGCCCTGAATCTCATGCCCTGAAAAAACTGCCCTGAATCTCCTTACTTGAATCTCATGCCCTGAAGCTCCTGCTCTGAAACTCCAGCCCTGAATCTCTTGCCCTGAATCTCCTGCCTTGAAACTCATGCCCTGAATCTATTGCCCTAAATCTAATGCCCTTAATCTCATGCCCTGAAGCTCCTGCCCTGAATCTCCTGCCCTGAATTTACATGCCCTGAAACACCTGCCCTGAATCTCATGCCCTGAAAAAACTGCCCTGAATCTCCTTACTTGAATCTCATGCCCTGAAGCTCCTGCTCTGAAACTCCAGCTCTGAATCTCTTGCCCTGAATCTCCTGCCTTGAAACTCATGCCCTGAATCTATTGCCCTGATTCTTATGCCCTGAATCGCCAGCCCTGAATCTCATTCCGGGAAACAACTTCTCTGAATCTCATGCCCTGAATCTCACGCACTGAAACTCCTGCCCTGAAACTCCTTCCCTGAATCTCCTGCACTGAAACTCATGCCCTGAATCTCATGCCCTGAATCTCCTGCCCTGAAAATCATGCCCTCAATCTCATATCCTGAATCTCATGCCCTGAAAGTCCTGCCCTGAAACTCCTGTCCTGAAACTCATGCCCTGAATCTCATGCCCTGAAACTCCTGCCCTGAAACGCATGCCCTGAATCTCTTGCCCTGCAACTGCAGCCCTGCAACTGCAGCCCTGAAACCTCAGCCCTGAATCTCATGCCCTGAAACTAAAGCCCTGAATCTCATGCCTTGAAACTCCTGCCCTGAAGCTCCTGCCCTGAATCTCCTGCCCTGAAACTAATGCCCTGAATCACATGCTTGAAACTCCTGCCCTGAAACTCCTGTCCTGAATCTCCTGCCCTGAAACTCATGCCCTGAATCTCATGCCCTGAAACTCCTACCCTGAATCTCCTGCCCTTAAAATCATGCCCTGAATCTCATGCCCTGAAACTCATGCCCTGAATCTCATGCCCTGAAACTCCTACCCTGAATCTCCTGCCCTTAAAATCATGCCCTGAATCTCATGCCCTGAATCTCCTGCACTGAAACTCATGCCCTGAATCTGATGCCCTGAATCTCATGCCTTGAAACTCTTGCCCTGAATCTCATGCCCTGAATCTCCTGCCTTGAAACTCATGCCCTGAATCACATGCCCTGAAAATCCTGCCCAGAAACTACTGCCCTGAATCCTCTGCCCTGAAACTCCAGCCCTGAATCTCCTGCCCTGAAACTAATGCCCTGAATCTCATGCCCTGAAATAACTGCCCTGAATGTCAAGCCCTGAAACCACAGCCCTGAATCTCATGCCCTGAAACTAAAGCCCTGAATCTCATGCCCTGAAACTCCAGCCCTGAAGCTCCTGCCCTGAATCTCCTGCCCTGAAACTAATGCCCTGAATCACATGCACTGAAACTCCTGCCCTGAAACTCCTTCCCTGAATCTCAGGCCCTAATACTCCTGCTTGAAACTCCTGCCCTGAATCTCCTGCACTGAATCTCCCGCCCTGAATATCAGGCCCTGAAACACCTGCCCTGAATCTCATGCCCTGAAACACCTGCCCTGAATCTCATGCCCTGAAACTCCTGCCCTCAATCTTTTGCCCTGAAACTCCTGCCCAGAATTTCATGCCATGAAACTCCTGCCCTGAATCTCATGCTCTGAAACACCTGCCCTGAATCTCATGCCCTGAAACTCCTGCCCTGAATCTCATGCCCTGAAACACCTGCCCTGAATCTCATGCCCTAAAACTCCTGCCCTGAATCTCATGCCCTAAAAATTCTGTTCTGAATCACCTTACCTGAATCTCATGCCCTGAAGTTCCTGCTCTGAAACACCTGCCCTGAATCTCATGCCCTGAAACTCCCGCCCTGAATCTCATGCCCTGAAACTCCTGCCCTCAATCTTTTGCCCTGAAACTCCTGCCCAGAATTTCATGCCATGAAACTCCTGTCCTGAATCTCATGCCCTGAAACACCTGCCCTGAATCTCATGCCCTGAAACTCCTGCCCTGAATCTCATGCCCTGAAACACCTGCCCTGAATCTCATGCCCTAAAACTCCTGCCCTGAATCTCATGCCCTGAAAATTCTGCTCTGAATCACATTACCTGAATCTCATGCCCTGAAGTTCCCTGCTCTGAAATACCAGCCCTGAATCTAATGCCCTTAATCTCATGCCTGAAGCTCCTGCCCCGAATCTTCTGCCCTGAATTTACATGCCCTGAAACACCTGCCCTGAATCTCATGCCCTGAAAAAACTGCCCTGAATCTCCTTACTTGAATCTCATGCCCTGAAGCTCCTGCTCTGAAACTCCAAGCCCTGAATCTCTTGCCCTGAATCTCCTGCCTTGAAACTCATGCCCTGAATCTATTGCCCTAAATCTAATGCCCTTAATCTCATGCCCTGAAGCTCCTGCCCTGAATCTCCTGCCCTGAATTTACATGCCCTGAAACACCTGCCCCTGAATCTCATGCCCTGAAAAAACTGCCCTGAATCTCCTTACTTGAATCTCATGCCCTGAAGCTCCTGCTCTGAAACTCCAGCTCTGAATCTCTTGCCCTGAATCTCCTGCCTTGAAACTCATGCCCTGAATCTATTGCCCTGATTCTTATGCCCTGAATCGCCAGCCCTGAATCTCATTCCGGGAAACAACTTCTCTGAATCTCATGCCCTGAATCTCACGCACTGAAACTCCTGCCCTGAAACTCCTTCCCTGAATCTCCTGCACTGAAACTCATGCCCTGAATCTCATGCCCTGAATCTCCTGCCCTGAAAATCATGCCCTCATCTCATATCCTGAATCTCATGCCCTGAAACTCCTGCCCTGAAACTCCTGTCCTGAAACTCATGCCCTGAATCTCATGCCCTGAAACTCCTGCCCTGAAACGCATGCCCTGAATCTCTTGCCCTGCAACTGCAGCCCTGCAACTGCAGCCCTGAAACCCTCAGCCCTGAATCTCATGCCCTGAAACTAAAGCCTGAATCTCATGCCTTGAAACTCCTGCCCTGAAGCTCCTGCCCTGAATCTCCTGCCCTGAAACTAATGCCCTGAATCACATGCTTGAAACTCCTGCCCTGAAACTCCTGTCCTGAATCTCCTGCCCTGAAACTCATGCCCTGAATCTCATGCCCTGAAACTCCTACCCTGAATCTCCTGCCCTTAAAATCATGCCCTGAATCTCATGCCTGAAACTCAATGCCCTGAATCTCATGCCCTGAAACTCCTACCCTGAATCTCCTGCCCTTAAAATCATGCCCCTGAATCTCATGCCCTGAATCTCCTGCACTGAAACTCATGCCCTGAATCTGATGCCCTGAATCTCATGCCTTGAAACTCTTGCCCTGAATCTCATGCCCTGAATCTCCTGCCTTGAAACTCATGCCCTGAATCACATGCCCTGAAAATCCTGCCCAGAAACTACTGCCCTGAATCCTCTGCCCTGAAACTCCAGCCCTGAATCTCCTGCCCTGAAACTAATGCCCTGAATCTCATGCTCTGAAATAACTGCCCTGAATGTCAAGCCCTGAAACCACAGCCCCTGAATCTCATGCCCTGAAACTAAAGCCCTGAATCTCATGCCCTGAAACTCCAGCCCTGAAGCTCCTGCCCTGAATCTCCTGCCCTGAAACTAATGCCCTGAATCACATGCACTGAAACTCCTGCCCTGAAACTCCTTCCCTGAATCTCAGGCCCTAATACTCCTGCTTGAAACTCCTGCCCTGAATCTCCTGCACTGAATCTCCCGCCCTGAATATCAGGCCCTGAAACACCTGCCCTGAATCTCATGCCCTGAAACACCTGCCCTGAATCTCATGCCCTGAAACTCCTGCCCTCAATCTTTTTGCCCTGAAACTCCTGCCCAGAATTTCATGCCATGAAACTCCTGCCCTGAATCTCATGCTCTGAAACACCTGCCCTGAATCTCATGCCCTAAAACTCCTGCCCTGAATCTCATGCCCTGAAAATTCTGTTCTGAATCACCTTACCTGAATCTCATGCCCTGAAGTTCCTGCTCTGAAACACCTGCCCTGAATCTCATGCCCTGAACTCCCGCCCTGAATCTCATGCCCTGAAACTCCTGCCCTCAATCTTTTGCCCTGAAACTCCTGCCCAGAATTTCATGCCATGAAACTCCTGTCCTGAATCTCATGCCCTGAAACACCTGCCCTGAATCTCATGCCCTGAAACTCCTGCCCTGAATCTCATGCCCTGAAACACCTGCCCTGAATCTCATGCCCTGAAACTCCTGCCCTGAATCTCATGCCCTGAAACACCTGCCCTGAATCTCATGCCCTAAAACTCCTGCCTGAATCTCATGCCCTGAAAATTCTGCTCTGAATCACATTACCTGAATCTCATGCCCTGAAGTTCCTGCTCTGAAATACCAGCCCTGAATCTAATGCCCTTAATCTCATGCCCTGAAGCTCCTGCCCCGAATCTTCTGCCCTGAATTTACATGCCTGAAACACCTGCCCTGAATCTCATGCCCTGAAAAAACTGCCCTGAATCTCCTTATTTGAATCTCATGCCCTGAAGCTCCTGCTCTGAAACTCCAGCCCTGAATCTCTTGCCCTGAATCTCCTGCCTTGAAACTCATGCCCTGAATCTATTGCCCTGAATCTAATGCCCTTAATCTCATGCCCTGAAGCTCCTGCCCTGAATCTCCTGCCCTGAATTTACATGCCCTGAAACACCTGCCCTGAATCTCATGCCTGAAAAAACTGCCCTGAATCTCCTTACTTGAATCTCATGCCCTGAAGCCCCCTGCTCTGAAACTCCAGCTCTGAATCTCTTGCCCTGAATCTCCTGCCTTGAAACTCATGCCCTGAATCTATTGCCTGATTCTTATGCCCTGAATCGCCAGCCCTGAATCTCATTCCGGGAAACAACTTCTCTGAATCTCATGCCCTGAATCTCACGCACTGAAACATCTGCCCTGAAACTCCTACCCTGAATCTCAGGCCCTGAAACTCCTGCCCTGAAACTTCCTTCCCTGAATCTCCTGCACTGAAACTCATGCCCTGAATCTCATGCCCTGAATCTCCTGCCCTGAAAATCATGCCCTCAATCTCATAGCCTGAATCTCATGCCCTGAAAACTCCTGCCCTGAAACTGCTGTCCTGAAACTCATGCCCTGAATCTCATGCCCTGAAACTCCTGCCCTGAAACGCATGCGCTGAATCTCTTGCCCTGCAACTGCAGCCCTGAAACCTCAGCCCTGAATCTCATGCCCTGAAACTAAAGCCCTGAATCTCATGCCTTGAAACTTCTGCCCTGAAGCTCCTGCCCTGAATCTCCTGCCCTGAAACTAATGCCCTGAATCACATGCTTGAAACTCCTGCCCTGAAACTCCTGTCCTGAATCTCTTGCCCTGAAACTCATGCCCTGAATCTCATGCCCTGAAACTCCTACCCTGAATCTCCTGCCCTTAAAATCATGCCCTGAATCTCATGACCTGAATCTCCTGCACTGAAACTCATGCCCTGAATCTGATGCCCTGAAAATCATGCCCTGAATCTCATGCCTTGAAACTCTTGCCCTGAATCTCATGCCCTGAATCTCCTGCCCTGAAACTCATGCCCTGAATCACATGCCCTGAAAATCCTGCCCAGAAACTACTGCCCTGAATCCTCTGCCTGAAACTCCAGCCCTGAATCACCTGCCCTGAAACTAATGCCCTGAATCACATGCCCTGAATCTCATGCCTGAAACAACTGCCCTGAATGGTCAAGCCCTGAAACCACAGCCCTGAATCTCATGCCCTGAAAACTAAAGCCCTGAATCTCATGCCCTGAAACTCCAGCCCTGAAGCTCCTGCCCTGAATCTCCTGCCCTGAAACTAATGCCCTGAATCACATGCCCTGAATCTCATGCGCTGAAACAACTGCCCTGAATGTCAAGCACTGAAACCACAGCCCTGAATCTCATGCCCTGAAACTAAAGCCCTGAATCTCATGCCCTGAAACGCCAGCCCTGAAGCTCCTGCCCTGAATCTCCTGCCCTGAAACTAATGCCCTGAATTCACATGCACTGAAACTCCTGCCCTGAAACTCCTTCCCTGAATCTCAGGCCCTAATACTCCTGCTTGAAACTCTGCCCTGAATCTCCTGCACTGAAACTCCCGCCCTGAATCTCAGGCCTGAAACACCTGCCCTGAATCTCATGCCCTGAAACTCCTGCCCTGAATCTCATGCCCTGAAACACCTGTCCTGAATCTCATGCCCTGAAACTCCTGCCTCAATCTTTAGCCCTGAAACTCCTGCCAGAATTTCATGCCATGAATCTCCTGTCCTGAATCTCATGCCCTGAAACACCTGCCCAGAATCTCATGCCCTGAAACTCCTGCCCTGAATCTCATGCCCTGAAACACCTGCCCTGAATCTCATGCCCTAAAACTCCTGCCCTGAATCTCATGCCCTGAAATTTCTGTTCTGAATCACCTTACCTGAATCTCATACCCTGAAGTTCCTGCTCTGAAATACCAGCCCTGAATCTCATGCCCTGAATCTCCTGCCTTGAAGTTCATGCCCTGAATCTAATGCCCTTAATCTCATGCCCTGAAGCTCCTGCCCTGAATCTCCTGGCCTGAATTTACATGCCTGAAACACCTGCCCTGAATCTCATGCCCTGAAAATGCTGCCCTGAATCTCCTTACTTGAATCTCATGCCCTGAAGCTCCTGCTCTGAAACTCCAGCCCTGAATCTCTTGCCCTGAATCTCCTGCCTTGAAACTCATGCCCTGAATCTATTGCCCTGAATCTTATGCCCTGAATCGCCAGCCCTGAATCTCATTCCGGAAACAACTTCTCTGAATCTCATGCCCTGAATCTCACGCACTGAAACATCTGCCCTGAAACTCCTACCCTGAATCTCAGGCCCTGAAACTCCTGCCCTGAAACTCCTTCCCTGAATCTCCTGCCACTGAAACTCATGCCCTGAATCTCATGCCCTGAATCTCCTGCCCTGAAAATCATGCCCTGAATCTCATAGCCTGAATCTCATGCCCTGAAACTCCTGCCCTGAAACTCCTCTCCTGAAACACTCAGCCCTGAATCTCATGCCCTGAAACTAAAGCCCTGAATCTCATGCCTTGAAAACTCCTGCCCTGAAGCTCCTGCCCTGAATCTCCTGCCCTGAAACTAATGCCCTGAATCACATGCTTGAAACTCCTGCCCTGAAACTCCTGTCCTGAATCTCCTGCCCCGAAACTCATGCCCTGAATCTCATGCCCTGAAACTCCTACCCTGAATCTCCTGCCCTTAAAATCATGCCTGAATCTCATGCTCTGAATCTCCTGCACTGAAACTCATGCCCTGAATCTCATGCCCTGAATCTCCTGCCCCTGAAAATCATGCCCTCAATCTCATATCCTGAATCTCATGCCCTGAAACTCCTGCCCTGAAACTCCTGTCCTGAAACTCATGCCCTGAATCTCATGCCCTGAAACTCCTGCCCTGAAAACGCATGCCCTGAATCTCTTGCCCTGCAACTGCAGCCCTGCAACTGCAGCCCTGAAACCTCAGCCCTGAATCTCATGCCCTGAAACTAAAGCCCTGAATCTCATGCCTTGAAACTCCGGCCCTGAAGCTCCTGCGCTGAATCTCCTGCCCTGAAACTAATGCCCTGAACTCACATGCTTGAAACTCCTGCCCTGAAACTCCTGTCCTGAATCTCCTGCCCTGAAACTCATGCCCTGAATCTCATGCCCTGAAACTCCTACCCTGAATCTCCTGCCCTTAAAATCATGCCCTGAATCTCATGCCCTGAATCTCCTGCACTGAAACTCATGCCCTGAATCTGATGCCCTGAATCTCATGCCTTGAAACTCTTGCCCTGAATCTCATGCCCTGAATCTCCTGCCTTGAAACTCATGCCCTGAATCACATGCCCTGAAAATCCTGCCCAGAAACTACTGCCCTGAATCCTCTGCCCTGAAAACTCCAGCCTGAATCTCCTGCCCTCAAACTAATGCCCTGAATCTCATGCCCTGAAATAACTGCCCTGAATGTCAAGCCCTGAAACCACAGCCCTGAATCTCATGCCCTGAAACTAAAGCCCTGAATCTCATGCCCTGAAACTCCAGCCCTGAAGCTCCTGCCCTGAATCTCCTGCCCTGAAACTAATGCCCTGAATCACATGCACTGAAACTCCTGCCCTGAAACTCCTTCCCTGAATCTCAGGCCCTAATACTCCTGCTTGAAATTCCTGCCCTGAATCTCCTGCACTGAATCTCCCGCCCTGAATATCAGGCCCTGAAACACCTGCCCCTGAATTCTCATGCCCTGAAACTCCTGCCCTGAATCTCATGCCCTGAAACTCCTGCCCTCAATCTTTTGCCCTGAAACTCCTGCCCAGAATTTCATGCCATGAAACTCCTGCCCTGAATCTCATGCTCTGAAACACCTGCCCTGAATCTCATGCTCTGAAACTCCTGCCCTGAATCTCATGCCCTGAAACACCTGCCCTGAATCTCATGCCCTAAAACTCCTGCCCTGAATCTCATGCCCTGAAAATTCTGTTCTGAATCACCTTACCTGAATCTCATGCCCTGAAGTTCCTGCTCTGAAACACCTGCCCTGAATCTCATGCCCTGAAACTCCTGCCCTGAATCTCATGCCCTGAAACTCCTTCCCTCAATCTTTTGCCTGAAACTCCTGCCCAGAATTTCATGCCATGAAACTCCTGTCCTGAATCTCATGCCCTGAAACACCTGCCCTGAATCTCATGCCCTGAAACTCCTGCCCTGAATCTCATGCCCTGAAACACCTGCCCTGAATCTCATGCCCTAAAACTCCTGCCCTGAATCTCATGCCCTGAAAATTCTGCTCTGAATCACATTACCTGAATCTCATGCCCTGAAGTTCCTGCTCTGAAATACCAGCCCTGAATCTCATGCCCTGAATCTCCTGCCTTGAAGTCATGCCCTGAATCTAATGCCCTTAATCTCATGCCCTGAAGCTCCTGCCCCGAATCTCCTGCCCTGAATTTACATGCCCTGAAACACCTGCCCTGAATCTCATGCCCTGAAAAAACTGCCCTGAATCTCCTTACTTGAATCTCATGCCCTGAAGCTCCTGCTCTGAAACTCCAGCCCTGAATCTCTTGCCCTGAATCTCCTGCCTTGAAACTCATGCCCTGAATCTATTGCCCTGTATCTAATGCCCTTAATCTCATGCCCTGAAACTCCTGCCCTGAATCTCCTGCCCTGAATTTACATGCCCTGAAACACCTGCCCTGAATCTCATGCCCTGAAAAAACTGCCCTGAATCTCCTTACTTGAATCTCATGCCCTGAAGCTCCTGCTCTGAAACTCCAGCTCTGAATCTCTTGCCCTGAATCTCCTGCCTTGAAACTCATGCCCTGAATCTATTGCCCTGATTCTTATGCCCTGAATCGCCAGCCCTGAATCTCATTCCGGGAAACAACTTCTCTGAATCTCATGCCCTGAATCTCACGCACTGAAACATCTGCCCTGAAACTCCTACCCTGAATCTCAGGCCCTGAAACTCCTGCCCTGAAACTCCTTCCCTGAATCTCCTGCACTGAAACTCATGCCCTGAATCTCATGCCCTGAATCTCCTGCCCTGAAAATCATGCCCTCAATCTCACAGCCTGAATCTCATGCCCTGAAACTCCTGCCCTGAAACTCCTGTCCTGAAACTCATGCCCTGAATCTCATGCCCTGAAACTCCTGCCCTGAAACGCATGCCCTGAATCTCTTGCCCTGCAACTGCAGCCCTGCAACTGCAGCCCTGAAACCTCAGTCCTGAATCTCATACCCTGAAACTAAAGCCCTGAATCTCATGCCTTGAAACTCCTGCCCTGAAGCTCCTGCCCTGAATCTCCTGCCCTGAAACTAATGCCCTGAATCACATGCTTGAAACTCCTGCCCTGAAACTCCTGTCCTGAATCTCCTGCCCTGAAACTCATGCCCTGAATCTCATGCCCTGAAACTCCTACCCTGAATCTCATGCCCTGAATCTCATGCCCTGAATCTCCTGCCCTGAAACTCATGCCCTGAATCACATGCCCTGAAAATCCTGCCCAGAAACTACTGCCCTGAATCCTCTGCCCTGAAACTCCAGCCCTGAATCACCTGCCCTGAAACTAATGCCCTGAATCACATGCCCTGAATCTCATGCCCTGAAACAACTGCCCTGAATGTCAAGCCCTGAAACCACAGCCCTGAATCTCATGCCCTGAAACTAAAGCCCTGAATCTCATGCCCTGAAACTCCAGCCCTGAAGCTCCTGCCCTGAATCTCCTGCCCTGAAACTAATGCCCTGAATCACATGCACTGAAACTCCTGCCCTGAATCTCCTGCACTGAAACTCCCGCCCTGAATCTCAGGCCCTGAAACACCTGCCCTGAATCTCATGACCTGAAACTCCTGCCCTGAATCTCATGCCCTGAAACTCCTGCCCTCAATCTTTTGCCCTGAAACTCATGCCCAGAATTTCATGCCATGAAACTCCTGTCCTGAATCTCATGCCCTGAAACACCTGCCCTAAATCTCATGCCCTGAAACTCCTGCCCTGAAGCTCTTGCCCTGAATCTCCTGCCCTGAATTTACATGCCCTGAAACACCTGCCCTGAATCTCATGCCCTGAAAATGCTGCCCTGAATCTCCTTACTTGAATCTCATGCCCTGAAGCTCCTGCTCTGAAACTCCAGCCCTGAATCTCTTGCCCTGAATCTCCTGCCTTGAAACTCATGCCCTGAATCTATTGCCCTGAATCTTATGCCCTGAATCGCCAGCCCTGAATCTCATTCCGGGAAACAACTTCTCTGAATCTCATGCCCTGAATCTCACGCACTGAAACATCTGCCCTGAAACTCCTACCCTGAATCTCAGGCCCTGAAACTCCTGCCCTGAAACTCCTTCCCTGAATCTTCTGCCCTGAAACTCTTGCCCTGAATCTCATGCCCTTAAACATCTGCGCTGAATATCATGCCCTGAAAATCCTGCCCTGAATCTCATGCCCTGAAACTCCTTCCCTGAATCTCATGCCCTGAAACTCCTGACTTGAATCTCATGCACTGAAACTCCCGCCCTGAAATTCCTTCCCTGAATCTCAGGGCCTTATACTCCTGCTCTGTAACTCCTGCCCTGAATCTCATGCCCTGAAACTCCTGCCTTGAAACTCCTGCCATGAATCTCAAGCCCTGAAACTCCTGCCCTGAAACTCCTCCCCTGAAACTCCTGCCTTGAAACTCCTGCCTTGAATCCCAAGCCTTGAATCTCTTGCCCTGAACCTCCTGCCCTGATACTCCAGCCCTGAATCTCATGCCCTGAATCTCCTTCCCTGAATTTCATGCCCTGAAACTCTTGCCCTGAATCTCCTGTCCTGAATCGCCAGTGCAGATACTCTTCACTGAATCTCATGCCCTGAATCTCCTTCCCTGAATCGCATGCTCTGAAACTCCTGACCTGAATCACATGCACTGAAACTCCTGCACTGAAACTCCCGCCCTGAATCTCAGGCCCTGAAACCCCTGCCCTGAATAGCATGCCCTGAAACTCCTGCCCTGAATCTCATGCCCTGAAACTCCTGCCCTCAATCTCTTGCCCTGAAACTCCTGCGCAGAATTTCATGCCATGAAACTCCTGCCCTGAATCTAATGCCCTGAATCTCATGCCCTGAAACACCTGCCCTGAATCTCATGCCCTGAAAATTCTGCTCTGAATCACCTTACCTGAATCTCATTCCCTGAAGATCCTGCTCTGAAACACCAGCCCTGAATTTCATGCCCTGAATCTCATGCCTTGAAGTTCATGCCCTGAATCTAATGCCCTTAATCTCATGCCTTGAAGCTCCTGCCCTGAATCTCCTGCCCTGAATTTGCATGCCCTGAAACACCTGCCCTGAATCTCATGCCCTGAAAATGCTGACCTGAATCTTCTTACCTGAATCTCATACCCTGAAGCTCCTGCTCTGAAACTCCAGCCCTGAATCTCTTGCCCTGAATCTCCTGCCTTGAAACTCATGCCCTGAATCTATTGCCCTGAATCTCATGCCCTGAATCGCCAGCCCTGAATCTCATTCCGGGAAACAACTTCTCTGAATCTCATGCCCTGAATCTCATGCCCTGAATCTCATGCACTGAAACTTCTGCCCTGAAACTCCTACCCTGAATCTCAGGCCCTGAAACTCCTGCCCTGAAACTCCTTCCCTGAATCTCCTGCCCTGAAACTCCTGCCCTGAATCTCATGTCCTTAAACACCTGCGCTGTATATCATGCCCTGAAAATCCTGCCCTGAATCTCATGCCCTGAATCTCCTTCCCTGAATCTCATGCCCTGAAACTCCTACTTGAATCTCATGCACTGAAACTCCTGTCCTGAAACTCCTTCCCTGAATCTCAGGTCCTTATACTCCTGCTCTGTAACTCCTGCCCTGAATCTCATGCCCTGAATCTCCTGACCTGAATCTCATGCACTGAAACTCCTTCCCTGAATCTTAGGACCTGATACTCCTGCACTGTAACTCCTGACCTGAATCACATGTACTGAAACGCCTGCCCTGAATCTCCTTCCATGAATCTCAGGCCCTGATACTCCTGCACTGAAACTCCTGCCCTGAGTCTTCTGCACTGAAACTCCAGCCCTGAATCTCATGCCCTGAAACACCTACCCTTAATCTCATGCCCTGAATCTCCTGCCCTTAACCTCCTGCCCTGTATCTCCAGCGCTGAAACTCATGCCCTTAAACTCCTGCCCTAAAACTCCTGCCATGAATCTCATGCCCTGAAACTCCTGCCCTGAAACTCCTCCCCTGAAACTCCTGCCTTGAAACTCCTGCCTTGAATCTCAAGCCCTGAAATTCCTGCCCTGAACCTCCTGCCCTGATACTCCAGCCCTGAATCTCATGCCCTGGATCTCCTGCCCTTAATCTCCTACCCGGAAACTACTGCCCTGAAACACCTGCCCAGACTCTCTTGCCCTGAATCTCCTGCCCTGAAACTGCTGCTCTGAACTTCCAGCCCTATAATTCCTCCCCTGAAACTCCTGCCTTGAAACTCCTTCCTTGAATCTCAAGCCCTGAATCTCCTGCCCTGAACTTCCTGCCCTGAATTTCCTGCCCTGATATTCCGGCCCTGAATCTCATGCCCTGAAACTCCTGCCCTTAATCTCCTACCCGGAAACTACTGCCTTGAAACACCTGCCCAGACTCTCTTGCCCTGAATGTCCAGCCCTGAAACTCCTGCCCTGAATCTCCTACCCTTAACCTCCCGCGCTGAAACTCCAGCCCTGTATCTCCAGCGCTGAAACTCATGCCCTTAAACTCCTACTCTGAAACTCCTGCCATGAACCTTATGCCCTGAAACATCTGCCCAGAAACTCCTGCTGTGAAATTCTTCTACAGAATCTCTTGCCCTGAATCTCCAGCCCTGAAACTCCTGCCCTGAAACTCCTCCCCTGAAATTCCTGCCCTGGAACTGCTGCTCTGAATTTCCAGCCCTGAAACTCATGCCCTGAATGTCCTGCCCTGAAACTCCCGATCTGAATCTCCTGCCCTGAAACCCATGTCCTGAAAGTGCTGCCCTGAAACTCCCACCCTGAAACGCTGCCCTGAATCTCCTGCCCTTAACCTCCTGCCCTGAAACTCCTGCCCTGTATCTCCAGCGTTGAAGCTCATGCCCTGAAACTCCTGTCGTGAAATTCCTGGACTGAATCTCTTGCTCTGAATCTCCAGCCCTGAAACTCCTGCCTTGAAACTGCTGCTCTGAACTTCCAGCCCTGAAACTCCTGCCCTGAAACTCCTGCCCTGAAACTCCTGCCCTGAATCTCCTGCCCCGAACCTCCTGCCCTGAATCTCCTGACCTTGTACCCCGGCCCTGAATCTCATGCCCTGAAACTCCTTCCCTGAAACTCCTGCCCTTAATCTCCTACCCGGAAACTACTGCCCTGAAACACCTGCCCTGAAACTCCTGCCACGAATCTCCTTCCCTGAAACTCCTGCACTGAAACCCCTGCCCTGAACCTCCTGCCTTGAATCTCCAGCCCTGAAACTCCTGCCCTGAAACTGCTGCTCTGAATTTCCAGCGCTTGAACTCATGCCCTGAAACTCTTGCTCTGAATCTCCTGACCTGAAACTCCTGCCCTGATTCTCCTGCCCTGAAACACCTGAATATGGCAGTACTGCAATTGTTTGTTTGACTTGAATATAATGTATTCAGTATTATTCTAACTTTTTTTTGATTCATAATATATATCTTCATGTACTCTGTATTCTATGTGGAAATTAATTAATAAAAATATTGAAACAGAAAAAAAATCTCATTGCTCTCAGAATTGCATGCCTCTCATTATCTTGGTCCATGGGATAAACAGCAGCCCAGCCTGACCAACCCTGGTCGGGTCACCTCGGAGAAGGTGTCTAATGATTAAAGACACAAAACACCCAATGACCACAGCTTACATTACTGATGATGTTTCCCAGTGCACACCCAGTTCATTAAGCCAAGTGGTGTCGTACCACAATAATGAAAGGCTTGGGCCACATTAAAGTGGCTCTACTACGCTACCCTATACACTACAGCACGTCATACCTCACCACTTTCTCTCCCAGACCCACATATACATCCGCCAGGCCTACCATCAAATGTAATCCTAAGGTCCAAGGGGGTACACACTATTAATCAGAGACATACCCCGATTAACTTGGACACACTTCCACAAACCTGCAGCCACTACACTACACTATCCACCAGAGCCCCATATCCTCACCACACAAAACTCCACAACCTTAACTCTCCCAACCCCACATATACATCCACTAGCCCTAAACTCTAATGTAATCCAAAGGTCCAAGGGGGCACACACCCCTATTAACCCTAGGCACATCCCGATCCCGATTAACACTGGCCACACCCCTACAAACACGCTGACTTGTGTAAGGAGGAGCAAGATCCTATAAAGGCAAGAGTTGGACCTGGTTATCGAAGGTGTGGATCAAATCGAAGTGGCAGTGTTGCATGACACTGAATCTCAAGTGATGAGATCAAGAAGCACAAGAGGAATGGTATTCCCACTACCCAAATATTTTCACTCTAACCCTATTCCATGAGGAAGAATGCATCCCTACCCTACTCCTAAACATAACATCTTCATGCCTCTAACACACCCCATAATCCTGAGACCCCTCCGCACTCTTGGGGTTCAAGTTACATAACAGATTCCATTCTCCCCTCTCTCCCCTACGGGGCGGCCTGCAGCCTCAACTCCCAGCCCTACCCCTAAACCTAGCATCTGCACCCCTCCTATACACCCTCATGAAGCCAAGCCCTCTCCCCACCAGAGGCCATGCATTAGGGTTAAGGTTAGGATGACCTCCGCACTTTCCACTGGGATCGCTCCCTATATGGCTCCCTTCTCCATTCCTCCCTCCTGGTACTTATATTTGCACGTGGAACAAGTGTCACATATGTCTTTACAACTCTTCCCTCACTACCATTCAGTGCCCCAAACAGTCCTTGAAGGCAAGGCGACATTTTATCTGGCAGTCTACGGGGGTCATCTACTGCATCCGGTGCTCCCAGAGTGGTCTCTTGTATATTGGTGAGGCCTGATGTAAATTGGGAGACTGTTTCCCCGAGCTGCTATGTTACATCCACCAGAAAATTAGGGATCTCCTGGTGGCCATCCATTTCAATTCTGGTCCCCGTTCTATTCTGACATGTCAATCCATGGTCTCCTCTACTGCAGTGATGAATCCACATTCCGGTTGGAGAAGCAAAGCCTTCACAGCACGCTGGAGGAACTCAGCAGGTCGGGCACCGTCAATGGAAACGATGAGCCGACGTTTTGAAGGGTTCCGGCCCGAACGTCGACTCATCATTTCCATTGATGCTGCCCGACCTGCTGAGTTCCTCCAGCGTGCTGTGAGTGTTGCTTTGATCCCAGCATCTGCAGATTATTTTGTGTTTGTGAAGCAAAACCTTATATTGTCTGGGAAGCTTCCAACCCGATGGCATGAACATCTTTCTTGAACTGCTGGTAATTACACCCCCCCCCCCAAACTCTCCTTCACCATTCTGGTTCCTGTTTCACCTTATCTCCTTACCTCCCTCTTCCCCTTCTTCCATGGTCTACTACCTTCCCACTTCTCCAGCTTTTACCTCTTTCACCAGCTGTTTACTTCAGGCCCCATCCCAACCGCCCCCCTCCCCAATTTCTTCTTTTTTCCCCAGTCTCGATGAAGGGTCTCGGGCCGAAATGTCGACTGCTTACTCTTTTCCATAAGTTCTAAGTCCCTCCAGGATTTTGTGTGCGTTGCTTGGAATTCCAGCATCTGCAGATTTTCTCTTGCTGGACATTCTGCTGTCATTGCACTGAGTATGCGAACTTCAATGTCTTCCCCTCAGTATATTCCAATATAAAGGGCTTGATTTATGGTGTTTTTCCCGCCTTACACGGTGGAATATTCCATTTTTTCTATTTATTTAGTAGTGGGGATGTCTAAATATATGTGCGCATATATATACACATGCACACACAAATATTACATATGTATCTATTATTAAGTAAATGGAATATCCCACCGTATTCCTCCTGATTGTGGGGTGCATCATTCTGATTCATGTGTAGTCTTGTTAACTTTGTGGGAAATTAAAGATGGTGCCCAAAAAAACGGTGCAGTTCACTCCCAGTAGGGGAGAGAGATTAAATGATCAAACTGCCAAGAGTTCACACTGGTCAAAGTGTGGAACTGTTGTTGTATTTTCTGGTAGATATCTTCTAGTAAATAGTGGCAGTTCTTTTTTCATTATCTTCGCTCATTTTTGTAAGCTTGATTGTTTTCATGCGTGGAATAAACACCATTACAAGAAAGTACCATATGACTCAAGCCATCTTTCCTTTGATCATTAACCCACAATGTAACAGAATTAGCAGGTTAATTACCAATGTCTTTCACCGCCAAAGATTTGACAGATGAAGAACATGTCCGAAATAACTGCAGTCAACTTGCCTTCTTCTTCAGTCTGCAGAAAGTCATGCAGGAAATTCAAGGGAAATTCACCCAGAGTGGTAACTGCTTGGAATTCACTTACACAGGGAGAGCAAGGGGTGTACAGCAGGGATAGATTTTAAAGGGTTATCATGGGACAGAGAAACTGGCAAAGATCAGCTGGGCTGAGTTGACTCCCTACAGTATACCGGGTGTGTTACAGATTCACTAAGTACCCAAGACAGAGTTTAAAATAGAATCAATTTATTTGTCACAGATCTAAAATATTAAACTCCAGTCCCATTAAAGGTGAACATCAGCTGAAGAAGCTCTCCCCATGCCCAGTGACCAGGGGGCAGAACCGGGTGTGATGAGCAGCAGCAATAATTGCAGAGTTGCACACCAACAGTCACATTGAACTTGCCTCTGGATTCAACAACTGTCATGGTTAAATATCAACATGCAACTTATTTAAATTTTTTCCCCAGTATGAACTCGGTAGTGTGTCATAAGGTGAGATGACCGAGTGAATCCCTTTCCACATTCAGAGCAGGTGAACGGCCTCTCCCCAGTGTGAACTCGCTGATGTACCTTCAGCTGAAATGATTGAGTGAATCCCTTCCCACAGTCTGAGCAGGTGAACGGTTTCTCCCCAGTGTGAACTGACTGGTGTGCCAATAGGTGAGATGACCGAGTGAATCCTTTCCCACACTCAGAGCAGATGAACGGCCTCTCTCCAGTGTGAACTCGCTGATGCAGCTTCAGTTGAGATGACTGACTGAATCTCCGCCCACAGTCTAAGCAGGTGAATGGCCTCATTCCAGTGTGAATTGACTGGTGTGCCCGTAAGTGAGATGACTGAGGAAATCCCTTCCCACAGTCTGAGCAGGTGTACGGCCTCTCCCCAGTGTGAACTGACTGGTGTGCCAGTAGGTGAGATGACCGAGTGAATCCCTTCCCGCAGTCTGAGCAGATGAAAGGCCTCTCCCCAGTGTGAACTTGCTTATGTTCCTTCAGTTGAGATGACTGAGTGAATGCCTTCCCACAGTCTGAGCAGATGAAAGGCCTCTCCCCAGTGTGAACTCGCTGGTGTGTCTGCAGGTGGAATGAACGAGTGAATGCCTTCCCACAGTCTGAGCAGGTGAATGGTCTCTCCCCAGTGTGAACTAACTGGTGTGCCAGTAGGTCAGATGACCGAGTGAATCCTTTCCCACATTCTGAACAGGTGAATGGCCTCTCCCCAGTGTGAACTTGCTGGTGTGTCTGTAGGTGGGATAACCGAGTGAATGCCTTCCCACAGTCTGAGCAGGCGAACGGCCTCTCCCCAATGTGAACTGACTGGTGTACTAATAGGTGAGATGACCGAGTGAATCCCTTCCCACAGTCTGAGCAGATGAACGGCCTCTCACCAGTGTGAACTCGCTGATGTACCTTCAGCTGAGATGACTGAGTGAATCCCTTTCCACAGTCTAAGCAGATGAATGGCCTCTCGCCAGTGTGAACTCGCTGGTGTACTTTCAGTTGAAATGACCGAGGAAACCTCTTCCCGCAATCTGAGCAGACGAATGGCATCTCCCCAGTGTGAATTGACTGATGTGTCTGTAAGTGAGATGACCGAGTGAATCCCTTCCCACAGTCTGAGCAGATGAATGGCCTCTCCCCAGTGTGAATTCGCTGATGTACCTTCAGTTGAGATGATTGAGTGAATCCCTTCCCACAATCCGAGCAGATGAATGGCCTCTCCCCAGTGTGAACTCGCTGGTGTACCTTCAGTTGAAATGACCGAGGAAATCCCTTGCCGCAGTCTGAGCAGGTGAACGGCCTCTCCCCAGTGTGAATTTGCTTATGTTCCTTGAGTTGAGAAGACCGAGTGAATCCCTTCCCACAGTCTGAGCAGGTGAACGGCCTCTCCCCAGTGTGAATTCTCTGGTGTGTCTGCAGGTGAAATAGCCGAGTGAATGCCTTCCCACAGTCTGAGCAGGTGAACGGCTTCTCCCCAGTGTGAATTGACTGATGTGCCAATAGGTCAGATGACCGAGTGAATCCCTTCCCACAGTCTGAACAAGTGAATGGCCTCTCCCCAGTGTGAACTCGCTGGTGTGTCTGCAGGTGGGATGACCGAGTGAATCCCTTCCCACAGTCTGAGCAAGTGAATGGCCTCTCCCCAGTGTGAACTTGCTGGTGTGTCTGCAGGTAGGATGACTGAGTGAATGCCTTCCCACAGTCTGAACACATAAAAGATCTCTCCCCATTGTGATCTGATTGGTGTGCTTGTTGGTTGCATAACTGAGTGAATTGCTTCCCACACACAGAACAGGTTGATGGAGTCTGCTCAGTGTGAACTCGCTGGTGTGTCGTTAGGTGGGATGACAGAATAAATCCCTTCCCACGGTCTGAGCAGGTGAACGACATCTCCCCACTGTGAACTGACTAGTGTGCCAATAGGTCAGATGACTGAGTGAATCCCTTTCTAGTTTGAGCAGGTGAATGGCCTCTCCCCAGTGTGTACTCACTAATCAGTCAGCAAATCAGATGTCTGAGTGAATCACTTTCCACATTCTGAGCAAGTGAAATCACTGGTGTGTCTGTAGGTGGCACGACTGAGTGAATCCCTTCCTACTGTCTGAGCAGGTGAACGGCCTCTCCCCAGTGTGAAATTACTCATGCATCAGCAGATGCGATGACTGAATGGATCTCTTTCCATGCACGGAACAGTTGAATGGTCTCCCTCCTTTCAAATTCACTGGTGTGTCTGTAAGTGGGCTGAGTAAGTGACTCTTCCCTCACATGGAACAGGTGAACGGCCTCTCACTGTGAATTTTCTGATGTATCTCCAGCTTGGATGACAGAGTCGAACCACTCCTAGACACACAGTAGGTGAATGGCCTCTCCCCACTGTGAAGTCACTGGTGTACCTGCAGGTCTGCTGACTGAGTGAATTTCCTTCCACATTATGAGAATGATATCTCCCTGCTATCGATTCTCTAGCAAATCAAGTCAAGTGTATGACATAGTAAATCCCTTACACAGTCAATACAGTTGAAGAACTGATCTGAAGTGAACAAATGCTGGTGTGTTCTCAGCACCCCAGTTCCAGTGGGTTTCATTGAGTTACAACAGAAAACTTCATTTCAGACACAAAACACGTTTCCAGCTGGGATGAAATATTTCTTCATCTTCAAGGATTAACAACAGATATATTGGTGTTACACAGGAACATCTGGTCACTCCTTCAATAATTTGAAGACTAAAATGTTCAAAACAGGTGAGTACATCCAAACCTCACCACTATCCTGACCACAGATTCAGGTTCTCCTTGCTACGACTGCTGCGCTCTCTTCTTAAGCATCTCCTCTTCCACTCTCAAGGATTGGTGATATTCAAGTGCTGGTAAACTAACACACACTACAGAACTGACATGTTGTTATGTCTGAGATTTCCGTACATAAATTCTTTGCCGTTTCTAACCTTTAAAAAGAGTAATAAAAGACATACATGGGTGAAGGACTATATTGCAGATGAGATCATTTTAGTTTCTATGGTGAGCTTTGACTTCACACTGTTACAGTAAGGTTTAACCCCAGTTGGAGGAACAACTCCTCAATCTTCCATCTGGGTACAGTGCAGGCATCCAGACTAATCATCACATTCTCTAACTGTTTTCCAGTCTGTATCAGAATGGGCTATTTCTACCCAATATCAATCTGTGAATTTGCTCAGTTTGTCTCTCCCCCCATTAGTATTATTTCAAGTTCTGTTCATGTCCCACAGTGCTACAAAGAGCACTTGATATTACATGGCTGACCCTGGAGATTTTCTATTGACCTTGACCTCCTCCTCCACCCAGATGATTGATTCTGATCAACTCACCAATGGCAATGCCAATGAATACAAAGGGAAACTGATTAGACTTTCTCAATGGAGATTGGTAATCTGCATATCTTTGCAATTGAATGCTACAGGTCACTTGTTGTCCTGGACAAAGGTGCCTGATATGAATATGAAATTGGGACAAAACATGTTCTCACAGGTAGAAAGGTCCAGGACCAGCGGAGGTAGAGCAGAGTAACACACTCAAAATGTTGGAGGAACTCAACAGGTTAGGAAGCATCTATGGAAATACATAGAGAGTCAATGTTTCAGGCCAAGAACCTTCCTCAGGACTTGAAAGGAAAGGGGAAATAGCCTGAAAAAGAAGGTAGGAGTGGGAAACGAGTACAAGCTAGAAAGTGATAAGTGGACAAGAGCAAATCTGCTGAAGCTGGAAATCCAAGCAACACACACAAAATGCTGGAGGAACTCAGCAGGCCAGGCAGCATCTATGGAAAAGAGTACAGTTGACGTTTTGGGCCAAGACCCTTCAGCAGGACTGGAGAAAAAAAGCTGAGGAGTAGATTTAAAGGTTGGGAGGGGAGAGAGACACGGGTGATAGGTGAAACCTGAAGGGGAAGGGCTGAAGTAAAGAGCTGAGAAGTTGATTGGTGAAAGAGAGAGATAGATTGGTTGGAGAAGGGGGAGTCTGATAGAAGAGGACAGAAGGCCATGGAAAAAAGAAAAGGGGGGAGGAGCACCAGAGGAAGGTGACGGGCGGGCAAGGAGTTAAGGTAAGAGAGGGAAAAAGGAATGGGGAATGGTGAAGGAGGGAGGGGAGGCATCACCAGAAGTTTGAGAAGTCGATGTTCATGCCATCAGGTTAAAGGCTACCCAGACAGAATATAAGGTGTTGTTCTTCCAACAGTGTGGCCTCATCACGATAGTGTTGGAGGCCATGTATAGACATATTGGAACGGGAATGGGAAGTGGAATTAAAATGGGTGGCCACTGGGAGAACCTGGTGAAGCAGTCTCCCAATCTACATCGGATCTCACCGATATACAGGAACACTGGACACAGTCTATGACTACAACAGACTCAAAGATGAAGTGTCGCCTCACCTGGACAGACTGTTTGGGGCCCTGAATGGCAGTGACGGGCAGGAGTAGCATTTGTTCCGCTTGCAGGGATAAGTGCCAGGATAGAGTTCAGTGGGGAGGAGCAAATGCGACAAGGGAGTTGGGTAGGGAGCGATCCCTGCAGAAAGCAGAAAGTGATAGGAGGGAAAGATGTGTTTGGTGGTGGGATCCTGTTCATTAGAGGATAAGCAACCAGTGCAGAGTACTCCTGTGGCTATTCCCCTCAACAGCAATTTGGACACTGTTGGGTGGGGGAGGGGGGGTGACCTAGCAGAGGAAAGCCACAGTAGTCAGGTCTCTGGCACTGAGTCTAGTTCTTTGGCTCAGAAAGGAAGTGGGGAGAAGAGGTGAGTTGTAGTGATAGGAAATTTGTTGGTTAGGGGAACAGAAATGAGGTTCTGTGGACGAGAACCAGGGAGGTACAATAATATAGTAGCACAAAGCTTTGCAGTACCAGCAACCCGGGTTCCTTCCAGCTAGCTTTCTTCCCCTCCTCACACCATTTTATTCTGGTATCTTTTCTCTTTTCTCCACAGTCCTGAAGAAGGGTCTCAGCCCAAAATGTCGACTGTTTATTCATTTCCAAAGATGCTGCCTGACCTTCTGAGTTCCTCCAACATTTTGTGTATATTGGTTTGGATTTCCAGCAGCTGCAGACTTTTTTGTGTTTATCATCTCCTGGCACTGCCTATAAAGAGTTTATATATTCTCGCCATGACCACATGGGTTTCCTCTGGGTGCTCTAGTTTTCTCCCAAATTCCAAAGACGTACTGTTTAGTAGGTTAATTGGCCATTGTAAATCGTCCCACGATTAAACTAGGGTTAAATCAGGAGTTGCTGGGTGGCATGGCTTGAAGGACCAGAATAGTCTATTCTGTGCTGTATCTCAATAAATAAATGAGAATCCAGGATGGCTTGTTGCCTTCCGGATGCCAGGGTCAGGAACATCTCAGAGTGAGTCCACAGCATCAAGTCGGGAGTGAGCAGCCAGAGGTCATGGTACACGTTAATATCAATGTCATGTATAGGATTTGTGACGAGGTCCTGCAAAGTGAGATCAGGAAGTTATGCATTAAGTTAAAGGACAGAACCTCCAGAGTTGTGATCTCAGGACTGCTAACCATGCCTTGTGCTAGAGAGGGCATCAGATTTTTGGATTGCTGGGGTCTCTTCCAGGTAAGGTGGGACTTGTACAGAAGGGATGGTTTGCACCTGAACTGGATGGGGCAAATATCCTAGTGGAAATGTTTGCTGTTGCTGCATGGGGGAGGGGGTATGGAGGGAGATGATGTTAAGCCTACATACCAAGTTGGGAATCAAAAGGCTGAGCATAGCGGGGCTAATGTTTTGAGCTACGTATGCAAGGAGTATTTTAGGAAAGGCAATGAGCAACACCTGGAATAATGAGTTTGTAGCCCTTAGTAAGACTTGGTTGCAGGAGGGGCAAGACTGGCAGTTCTGTGTTCTGGGATTCCATTGTTTTAGATGTGATAGAGCAGAAGGGGTAGTATTACTAGTCATGGCAGTGCTTCATCAAAATGGACTGGGGAGCTCATCTAGTGAGGCCTTATGGGTAGAACTACGGAGTAAGAAAGGTATGATCATGTTTATGGGATTATGCTACAGACCACCCAACAGTCCACAGAATTTAGAGGAGCAAATTTATAGATATCGCAAACTATTGCAAGAAGCATAAAGTTCTGATAGTAGGCGATTCTAACTGACCACATATTGAATTGTATTGAGTATAGGAAACATTAATGAGCCCTAATTTGGAGTATTGTGGGCAGTTCTGGTCAACTAACTACAGGAAAGATGAAAATAATCCAAGAGGGACCAATATTCTTGTGGGCAGGTTTGCTGGAGCTGTTGGAAGTGGTTTAAACTAATATGGCGGGGGAATGGGAACCAGGATGACAGAGCTGAAGATGAACCAGCAGATTTACAAGCAGATGATGGGTGTAACATGAATCTAAGGAAGGACAAGCCAGTGATTAGGTACAAATGCAGGCAGAGCAAAGAGTTAAATCGTACACACAGGCAAAATTCAAAAGGGCGAAGAATGAAGGACTAAAGGTGCGGTATTTAAAGAAGCGTAACATTTGGAATAAGGTGGACGAACTTGTGGCGTAATTAGATATTGGTCGGTATGATGTTATGGGCATTATTGAGTTGTGGCTAAAAGAAGGCCATAGTTGGGAACTTAACATCAAAGGATATACTTTCTATCGAAAGGACAGGCAGAAAGGCATATGCGGTGGAGTGGCTCTATTGGTAAGAGATGGAGTTACATCTTTAGAAAGAGGTGACACAGGGTCACAGAATGTTGAATATTTGTGGGTGAGGTTAAGAAATTGCAAGGGTAAAGAAACCATATAGAGGCCTCCAAATAATAACCAAGATGTGGGGTTCAGATGGCAAAGGGACCTGGAAAAGGCATGTAATAAGGGTAGTGTCACAATTGTAATGGAGGACTTCAATATGCAAGGGGATTGGGAAAATCAGTTCGGTGTCGGATCGCAAGAGAGGGAATTTGCTGAATGCTTACAAGATAGATTTTTAAAGCAGTTTGTGCTTGAGCCTACTAGGGGAAAGACTGTCTTAGACTGGGTGTAGTGCAGTAACCCAGATTTATTAGGAGCTTAATGTAAAGGAGCTTTTAAGAGGCAGTGATCATAATATGATTGAATTCATACTACAATTTGAGAGGGAGAGGCATAAGTCATATGTATCAGTATTATAACGGAATAAAGGGAATTACAGAGGCACGAAAGAGGTGCTTGCCCAGGTGGATTGGAGGAGGATACTGGTGGGGATGACGGCAGAGCAGAGGTGGCTGAAATTTCTGGGAATAGTTCACAAGGCACAGGATAGATATGTCTCACAGAAGCAGTTCTCAAATGGCAGGGGTAGGCAACTGTGGCTGACAAGGGAAGTTAAGGACTGCAAAAAGCCAAAGAAAAGGCATATAAGGTATCAAAAGTGAGTGGGAAGTTGGATGATTAGGAAGGTTTTAAAATCCAACAAAAGGCAACTAAAAAAGCTGTAAGGGAAAAGATGAAATATGAGGGTAAACTAGCCAACAGTATAAAGCAGGATACGAAACTTTTTTTCAGTTATACAAAGAGTAAAAGGGAGGTGAGAGTTGATATTGGACGACTGGAAAATGATGCTGCTGAGGTAGTAATGAAGGACAAAGAAATGGCAGATGAACCTAACAATACTTTGCATCATTCTCCACTGTTTAAGACATTAGCAGTGTGTCAGATGTCTGTGCGTGTCAGGGAGCAGGAGTGTGTGCCATTGCTATTACAAAGGAAAAAGGGCTAGGCAAACTTGAAGCTCTTAAGGTGGATAAATCACCTCAACCAGGTGGACTACATCTCAAAGTCCTCAGAGAGGTTACTGAAGTCACGACTGGGCATGATCTTTCAAGAATCACTTGATTCTGGCATGATCCTGGAGGACTGGAAAATTGCAACTGTCAATCCACTCTTGAAGAAGGGAGGAAGGCAAAAGAAAGGAAATTACAGGCCAGTTAGCCTAACCACAGTGGTTGGGAAAGTGCCAGAGTCTATTACTAAGGATGAGGTTTCAAGGTACTTGGAGACTGGTGATAAAATAAGTCAAAGTCAGCATGGCTTCTGCAAAGGGAAATCTTGCCTGACAAATCTGTTGGAGTTCTTCAAGGAAGTAACATGCAGCATGGACAAAGGAGAGGTAGTAGATGTCATTTATTTGGATTTTCAGAAGGTGTTTGATAAGGTGTCATATGAGGCTGCTTAACCAGATAAAATCCTATGGCATTACAGGAAAGATACTGGCATGGATAGTGGAATAGCTGACAGGCAGGAGGCAGCGAGTGGGAATAAAGGGCTTTTTCTGGTTGGCTGCCAGTGACTAGTGGTGCTTCTCAGGGACCAGTGTTAGGACCGCTACTTTTCACATTGCTTGTCAATGATTTAGATAATGGAATTGTGGCAAAGTTTGTGGATGACATGAAGACAGGTGGAGGGGCAGGTAATGCTAAGGAAGCAATGCGATTACAGCAGGACAGACAAATTGGAAGAATGGGAAAAAAGTGGCAGATGGAATACAGTGTTGGGAAATGTATGACAATGCATTTTGGTAAAAGGAACAATAGTGCAGACTATTATCGAAATGGGGAGAAGGTTCGAACATCAGAGGTGCAGAGGGACTTAGAAGTCCTTGTGCAAGACTCCCAGAAGGTTAATTTACAGGTTGAGTCTCTGGTAAAGAAGGTAAATGCAATGTTGGCATTATTCCAAGGAGATAATGCTGAGGCTTTATAAGACACTAGTCAGGCTGCACTTAGAGTATTGTCAACAGTTTTGGGCCCCATATCTCAGAAAGGATGTGTTGTCAGTTGTCATTGGAGAGACTCCAGAGGAGATTCATGAGGATGATTCCGGGAATGAAGCAGTTAACATATGAGGAGTGTTTGGCAGCTTTGGGCCAGTACTCATTGGAATTTAGAAGAATGCAGGGGGATTTCATTGAAACCTACTGAATGTTGAAAGGACTAGATAAGGTGAAGGTGGAGAGGATATTGCATATAAGACCATAAGACATAGGAGAAGAATTACACCATTTGATCATTCAACCATGGCTGTTCCTATTTTCCCTTCCTCAGCCCTACTCCCCAGCCTTCTCAGCAAAACCTTTGATGTCGTATCTAATCAAGAAACTATCAAGCTTTGCTTTAAATACCCCCAATGACCTGGCCTCTATAGCTGCCTCTGGTAATAAATTCCACAAATTCACTACCCCCGGCTAAAGAAATTTCTCCGCATCTGTTTTAAATGGACACCCCTATATCCTGAGGCTGGGTGCCTTCTTGTCCTCGACTTCCCCAGCATGGGAAACTTCCTTTCCACATCTACTCTACCTTGGCCGTTCAACATTCAGAGACGCCTCCTCCCCCCAATTCCTTCTAAATTCCAGTGAGTACAGACCTACAGCTATCAAACATTCCTCGTATGATAACCCTTTCATCCCCGGAATCACCCTTGTGACCTTCCTCTGAACCCTCTCCAATGCCAGAACATCGTTTCTTAAATAAGGAACACAAAACTGTTCACAATACTCAAGGTGAGGCCTCATCACTGCCTTATAAAGCCTCAGCATCACATCTCTGTTCTTATATTCTAGGCCTCTTGAAATGAATGCTAACATTGCATTTGCCTTCCTCACCACCGACTCTACCTGCAAGTTAACCTTCAAGGTGTTGTGCACAAGGGCTCCCAAGTCCCTTTGTTTCTCAGATTTTTGGATTTTCTCCCCATTTAGAAAACAATCTGCACATTTATTTCTATTACCAAAATGCATGACCATTTGCCACTCTCTTGCCCATTCTCCTAAACTAAGTCCTTCTGCAACCTAGCACTACCTCAACACTACCTGCCTCTCCACCAATCTTTATATTGTCTGCAAACTTGGCAACAAAGCCATCTATTCCATAATCTAAATCACTGAAATACAACACCGACCTCTGCAGAACACCACTAGTCTCTGGTAGCCAACCAGAAAAGGATCCTTTTATTTCCCACTTGCTGCCTCCTACCAATTAGCCAAAGCTCCAACCATACCAGTAGCTTTCCTGTAATACCATGGCCTCAAAACTTGGTAAGAAGCCCAATGTGTGACATCTTGTCAAAGGCTTTCTGAAAGTCCCAATATACATCTGTTGCATCCCCTCAATCCTACATGTAATCTCCTCAAAGAATAACAACAGGTTCATCAGGGAAGATTTTCCCTTAAGGAAACCATGTTAACTTTGTCTTATCTTGTCCTGTGTCACCAAGTACTCCATTGCCTCATCCTTAACAATTGACTCCAATGTCTTCCCAACCACTGAGGTCAAACTAACTGGTCTATATTTTTCTTTCTGCTGCCTTCCTCCTTTCTTAGAGTGGAGTGACATTTGCATTAGGGTTTCTTATGGTGGGGGCACCCAGAACTAGAGGGCACAGAATCAAAATTGAAGGGTGACCTGTTAGAACTGAGGTAAGGAGAATTCTTATTAGCCAGAGGGTAGTGAATCTGTGAATGCTCTACCACAGACTGTGGAGGAGGCCAAGTATGGGTATATTTAAAGCGGAAGTTGATAGTTTCCTGATTGGTCAGGCATCAAAGTATATGGTGAGAAGACAGATCTATGGGGTTGAGTGGAATCCGTGATCAGCCATGATGAAATGATGGAGCATACTTGATGGGCTGAATGGACTAATTCAGCTCCTATGTCTTAGTGTCTAATATGATTGAAAGGGTGTAGAGAAAATTTGCAAGGATGTTGCCAAGACTTGAAGACTTGTGTTATAGGGAAATGTTGAATAGGTTAGGACTTTATTCTTTAGAATGGAGAAGACTGAAGGGACATTTAATAGAGGTATACAAAATTATGTAAGGTAAATGCAGGTAAGGTTTTTCCACTGAGGTTGAATGAGACTACAACTGGGGTTCATGTGTTAAAGGTGAATGGTGAAATGCTTTAAAGGAAATATGAAGGGGGATACCTTCATTTTGTGGTGAGAGTGTGGAACGAGCTTCTACTCATGGTGGATACAAATTCGATTTCACCATTTAAGTGAAATTTGGATAGGTACATTGACAAGAGTGGCATGGAAGCCTATGGTCCGATGCAGGTAAATGGGATGAGGCAGATTAATGGTTCAGCATATACCAGATGGGCCACAGAGTCTGTTTCAATGCTGCAGTACAAACACAAGAAAATCTGTAGATGCTAGAAATCTAAGCAACACAAACAAAATGCTGGAGGAACTCAGCAGGCCAGGTAGCATCTATGGAAAAGAATAAGCTGTCCACTTTTTGTACCCAGATCCTTCATCAGGAATAGAGAGAAAAAAAGAGGTCTGATCAATAAGGTGAGAGGCAGGGAAGGAAGAAATAACAAGGTGATAGGTGAAACCGAGAGGAGGGAGGGGTGAAGTAAAGAACTGGGAAGTTGATTCGTGAAAGAGATAAAGAACTGGGGAAGGGGAAATTTGATGAGAGGGCAGAAGACCATGGATAAAGGGAAGGAAGAAGAACACCAGAGGTGATGGGCAGGTAAGGAGATAAGTTGAGAGAGGAAAATGAGAATTGGGGAATGGGGAATACCGTAAATTTGAGAAATCGATGTTCATGCCATCATGTTAGAGGCTACCCATACAGAATACAAGGTGTTACTCCTCTAATCTGAGTTTGACTTTTTTGCGGCAGTAGAGGAGGCCATGGGCTGACAGGTCTTTCCAGGTGAGGCAACACTTCACCTGTGCATCTGTTGGGGTCACCAACTGTATCTGGTGCTCCCAGTATGGCCAACCCAACATAGATTGGGAGCACCTACGCTCTGTTTGCCAGAAAAAGCAGGATCTCCCAGTGGCCATCCATTTCAATTCTGACATGTCAGGCGATGGCCTCATCTACTGTCATGATGAGGCCACACTCATATTGGAGGAGCAACACCTTATATTCTGTCTGGGTAGCCTCCAACCTGATGGCATAAACATTGATTTCTCAAACTTCTGGTAATTGCCCCTCCCCTCTCCTTCACCATTCTCGTTTCCCCTCTCACCTTATCTCCTTACCTGCCCGTCACCTCTCTCTGGTGCTCTTCCCTCTTCCCCTTCTTCCATGGTCTTCTACCCTCTCCTATGAGAGTCCCCCTTCTCCAGTCCTTTATCTCTTTCACCAAACAACTTCCCAGCTCTTTACTTCACTCCCCCTCCCAGTTTCACCTAGTACTTCTTCCTCCCCTCCCCCACCTTCTTACTCTGATCTCACCTTTTTTTTCCCCAGTCCTGAGAAGGGTCTTGGCCCGAAACGTCGACTGTTTATTCTTTTCCATAGATGCTGCCTGACCTGCTGAGTTCTCCAGTATTGTGTGCGTTGTTCAGTGCCTGACTGATCTGCCGCGGCCCGAGCAACGCGCATGCGCTATTGAAATGGCGCCAGCACCATCCCTACTCAGGAAAAAACTCATTAGGCTAAGAGACCGCGGTGTGTCCGGAATCTGCAGCAGTTGTTCGTCATTCGCGGTGCGGCCGTGGATACTGATGAAACTCCCGCCCAGAGCCCCACTCATACCTGCTACCATCCTCCAGAGCCTTTTGTCCACTGAGCGCATGCGCGATCTCTGACCTTTGGCGTATGCGCACTTGTTCTGTGGGTTACCGACGGCGAGTTCTGATCTGCGAAGATTTCTGGGTAAACGAGGTGCCATTCTCTATTCGTACTCATTCCGCTATATATGTGTCTACATTCAAATGAAACATAGCTCCTCTGAGGCCTATGTGCAAAAACCAGTACATTAGGCCATTCAGACCATCGAACCTTCTCCAACTTTCCATCATGGCTGATCCCGGATCCCACTCAACCTGCCTTCTCGACATATCCTTTGATGCCCTGACCAATCAGGAAAACTATCAACTTCCGCTTTAAATAAAGCTACGGACTTGGCCTCCACTGCAGTCTGTGGCACAGCATTCCATAGGTTCACTGCTCCCTGACTTTAAAAAATCCTCCTTACCTCTGTTCTAAAAGCTTGCCCCTCAATTTTGAAACTGTGTCCTCCAGTTCTGGATACCCCCACCATAGGAAACATTCCCTCCGTATCTACCTTATCTAGTCCTTTCAACATTCAAGATTGTTTATTGTCATTTCCCGTACACAAGTGTAAAGGAGAAAGAACTATTTCTTACTCCAGTTCTGATACAGTGCCAAAAATCCAGTAAGATAAAGAACAAAATTAATATAAATACATAAAAGCACCAGTTCCTCTCTGCCACATCCCTCAAAACCAGGCAATGTTTTTATGTGTGAAACTCAACAGCTAACGCAGCAGACTCCCACACACAATCTACTCAATACTAACAGGCACTCTGTGTGTCAAAGGTCAAAGTCCAATACATTTGCAAGTGCAGGTATGAAACAAAAACAAGAGATGCTGCAGATACTCAAAATATAGAGAAATGCACATGCAAAATGCTGGAGAAATTAAGCAGGTCATGCAGCATCTGCAGATAAATAGCCAAGGCTTCACGTTGAACCCCTTCACCGGTTTCTAGATGCTGCGTGACCTGCTAAGTTTATCCAGCATTTTGCAAAAATAAAACAACAGTTTTTCAGTAAACTACTTTCCAAATTTTGCTGATCTTTCATTTGTAGCCACATCCTTCTGCTTTGCTTCCCTTTCCTTCCCCATAGACTCATCCCCACACCACTTTCTTGAGCCCCAAATTTCTGCCCAATGCGAAATGCCCAATTTGGTTTATAACCCTGCTCCACTGAAAATTTATCAAATGGCTGCCCATTCTGCTCTCATACTTTAGAGGAGAGTATAAACCAGCTGTGTAAGGTACAGTGATTGTGACCCAAAAACATTGAAAACAGCAGGAAGCAGGAGTTTCCTTGACCCGTAATATTCTTCCTTGGCCCAGAGCCCTAAGGAATGTGGAATATTTGGGACAAATAAACAGTGAGCTCATCTTCTGCAGTCTGCATAAAGTCACGGAGGAAATTCAAGGTAAAACCCTTCACCAACAGATTAGTGACCAGTTGCAACCTGTCATCACAGGGAGAACAAGGGGTGGACAGCAGGGGTGGATTTAAAAGCACTGATGTGGTACACAGGGACCAGATGGGATAAGTGGCCTCTCTACTGTATATTGGGCATGTGGCAGAGATAGTAAACATCTGAGACACAGGACTTCAACTAGAACTGATTTTTTTGTCACAGATTTACAGTATTAAACAGCAGTCTAATATAAGGCTAACATCAGCAGAACAAACCACTCCAATGCTTAGTAACCAGAGTTCTGTTCTGGATTTGACGAACAGCTGTAAGAACTGCAGAATCTGACATCAATAACCCCTTGTGAACTTGCAACTAGATACAGTCACCAAGGCTGTTAAAAATTTAACATGCCACTTATTTGAACTTCCTCCCTGAAATGAATTTGCTGATACTTCAGAAGTGTTGTTTCTACTTATTGCAAACTCATTGGAGTCTTCCAAGGTGCGTACACTGAGTGAATCCCTTCCCACACTTGGAAGAGGTGTAAGGCTATTCCCCTGCATGAACTGGCTGGTGTTTCAGGAGCTCAGGTAACTAAACGAATCCCTTCCCAAATAGAAACATAGAAAACCTAGAGCACAGTACAGGTCCTTCGGCCCACAATGATGTGCCGAACATGTACTTATTTTAGAAATTAGCTAGGGTTACCCATAGCCCTCTATTTTTCTAAGCTCCATGTACCTATTTGTCACGTACCCCGTGACGGGGATAAAGAAACCAGCAGAAATGGAAAACACTTTGGAGTCTCGTATTACTATAAACTACTAATATTTATTAGTAATTACGCAATACAGTAATATCAATGTAAATAAACAACACAGGTTAGCAATGAATATATATATATATGAGTACGTAAATCAGTAAGTGTGGAAATATATGTATGGAAACCAAGCTTCATTAAGTCTAGGGGTAAAAAGGTACAGTCTTACAATGTTGACTAAAGTTCAGTTCAGTGCAGTTCATGGTATTTAGTTGAATAGCGATGGGGAGAGAGAGAGAGAGAGAGAGAGAGAGAGAGGGGCAGTTGAGTCTTCAGGTGAGCTGTTGCCGTCGATCTTCTTGTCGTCCTCCGAAATCCTTCACAAGTCACCGACTGTGACTTTAATCAGGGGGACCGGTTTTCCTGTGGTGGAGCTATCACCCCGGCAAGGGTGGACACATAGACAACTCCCCACCAGTCAACCCCTTCTTCAGCGGTGGAATAGCAATTTGGATCGATCCACTTGATCGATCCTCCAAAACCCACTTTTTTCTGTGGGCACAACAATGCTCATTCAGTGTCCAGATCATGTGGCTGAGGTCTGTATCATCTGACCTCCCACTTATTTCACCAGGCTGAGCATCACCTGTCATTCAAAGAGTCCCTCCTTCCTTTGTCTGCAAACAAGTGCACAAGCAGGCAACAAGTCCTTGAAAGTAACATCAATAATGTCAATAAAATCAATAATCAATAATGTGGCCACACATTTTAATTCCACATCCCATTCCCATTCTGATATCGCAAACACGGGGAATTCTGCAAGTGCTGGAAATTCAAGCAACACACATCAAAGTTGCTGGTGAATGCAGCAGGCCAGGCAGCATCTCTAGGAAGAGGTACAGTCGACGTTTCGGGCCGAGACCCTTCGTCAGGACTAACTGAAAGAAGAGCTAGTAAGAGATTTGAAAGTGGGACGGGGAGGGGGAGATCAAAAATGATAGGAGAAGACAGGTGGGGGAGGGATGGAGCCAAGAGCTGGACACTTGATTGGCAAAAAGGGATATGAGAGGATCATGGGACAGGAAGCACAGGGAGAAAGAAAAGGGGGATGGGGGGAAAACCCAGAGGATGGACAAGGGGTATAGTCAGAGGGACAGAGGGAGAAAAAGGAGAGAGAGAGAGAGAGAGAGAGAGAGAAAGAATGTGTATATATAAATAAATAACAGATGGGGTACAAGGGGGAGGTGGGGCATTAGCGGAAGTTTGAGAAGTCAATTAAATGGGTGAGGTTGTGTTGGGGGCCTGACTGATAGAGACTGTTGTTAGGTGCCAGAGACCATTCCTGAACTAACTCCTGGAATCAGATTCACTTCTTTCACCTCCCTCTCCTTTCTCAATTGCCGGAGGCAAACTGTCAACAAACAAAATACTATTCCGGGGCACCAGCATTCTGGCAGGCAGGTTTGCCTCTGCAACACGGGTGTGTTTAAACTAAGTAGTAGGGGGGAGGGGACGAACTGGAAATATAAGGATGGTGATAAAGGGAAAGTGAGAATAAGAGAAGTTAAGAAAGACAGCAGAATCAACAGAGCAGAAAGCTCAAGAAGGGATCGTACAGTATGGCCAAGTGAAATAGGAATTGATATGGGGGGTGAGGGGAGTAATGAATTAAACTTATTATATATGAATGCACGGAGTATAAGAAATAAAGTGGATGGGCTTGAGGCGCAGTTGGAAATTGGGAAGTATGATGTTGTGGGAATAACAGAGACATGGCTTCAAGTAGACAGGGCCTGGGAAATGAATATTCAAGGGTATACGTCCAATCGAAAGGACAGACTGATGGGCAGAGGGGGTGGGGTGGCTCTGTTGGTGAGGAATGATATTCAGTCCCTTGCGAGGGGGGACATAGAATCAGGAGACTAGAGTCAGTATGGATAGAACTGAAAAATTCTAAGGGTAGAAAGACCCTAATGGGAGTTATCTACAGGCCCCCAAACAGTAGTCTGGATGTAAGGTGTAAGTTGAATCAAGAGTTAAAATTGGCATGTTGCAAAGGTAATGCTACAGTTGTTATGGGGGATTTCAACATGCAGGTAGACTGGAGGAATCAGGTTGGTACTGGACCCCAAGAAAGGGAGTTTGTGGAGTCCCTCCGAGATGGATTTTTAGAACAGCTTGTACTGGAGCCTACCAGAGAGAACGCAATTCTAGATTTAGTGTTGTGCAATGAACCGGATTTGATCAGGGACCTCGAGGTAAAGGAGCCATTAGGAGGTAGTGACCATAATTTGATAAGTTTTAATCTACAATTTGAGAGAGAGAAGGGAAACTTGGAAGCATCAGTATTACAGTTGAACAAAGGGAACTATGGTGCTATGAGGGAGGAGCTGGCCAAAGTTCAATGGAAAAAGACCCTAGCAGGGATGACAGTGGAACAGCAATGGCAAGTGTTTCTGGGAATAATGCGGAAGGTGCAGGATCAGTTTGTTCCAAAGAGGAAGAAAGATCCTAAGGGGAGTAAGGGGAGGCCGTGGCTGACAAGGGAAGTAATGGACAGTATAAAAATAAAAGAGAAGTAACATAGCAAAGACGAGTGGGAAGCCGAAGGATTGGGAAACTTTTAAAGAGCAACAGAAGGTAACTAAAAAGGCAATACACAGAGAAAAAATGAGGTATATGAAGGTAAACTAGCCAAGAATATAAAGGAGCATAGTAAAAGCTTCTTTAGCTATGTGAAAAGGGAAAAAATAGTTAAGACCAAAATTGGGCCCTTGAAGACAGAAACGGGTGAACTTATGGGGAACAAGGAAATGGCAGACGATTTGAACAGGTACTTTCGATCTGTCTTCACTAGAGAAGACACAAATAATCTCCCAGGTATAATAGTGGCCAAAGGACCTAGGGTAATGGATGAACTGAAGAAAATTTATATTAGGCAGGAAATGGTGTTGGATAGACTGTTGGGTCTGAAGGCTGGTAAGTCCCCGGGACCTGATGGTCTGCATCCCAGGGTACTTAAGGAGGTGGCTTTAGAAATCGTGGACGCATTGGTAATCATTTTCCAATGTTCTATAGATTCAGGATCAGTTCCTGTGGATTGGAGGGTGGCTAATGTTGTCCCTCTCTTCAAGAAGGGAGAAAGAGAGAAAACAGGGAATTATAGACCGGTTAGCCTGACGTCAGTGGTGGGAAAGATGCTGGAGTTAATTATAAAAGATGAAATTACGACACATCTGGATAACAGTAACAGGATCGGTCCGAGTCAGCATGGATTTACGAAGGGGAAATCGTGCTTGACTAATCTTCTGGAATTTTTTGAGGATGTAACTATGAAAATGGACAAGGGACAGCCAGTGGATGTAGTGTACCTGGACTTTCAGAAAGCTTTTGATAAAGTCCCACATAGGAGATTAGTGGACAAAATTAGGGCACATGGTATTGGGGACTGAGTAGTGACATGGATTGAAAATTGGCTGGCTGACAGAAAAGAAAGAGTAGCGATTAACGGGTCCCTTTCGGAATGGCAGGCAGTGACCAGTGGGGTACCGCAGGGTTCAGTGCTGGGACCGCAGCTGTTTACAATATATATTAATGATTTAGATGAGGAAATTAAAAGTAACATTAGCCAATTTGCCGATGACACAAAGCTGGGTGGAATGTGAAATGTGAGGAGGATGTTACAAGAATGCAGGGTGACTTGGACAGGCTGGGTGAGTGGGCAGATGCATGGCAGATGCAGTTTAATGTGGATAAATGTGAGGTTATCCACTTTGGTGGTAAGAACAGGAGAGCAGATTATTATCTAAATGGAGTCAAGTTAGGAAAAGGGGAAGCACAACGAGATCTAAGTGTTCTTGTACATCAGTCACTGAAAGCAAGCATGCAAGTACAGCAGGCAGTGAAGAAATCTAATGGCATGCTAGCCTTCATAACAAGGGGAATTGAGTATAAGAGCAAAGAGGTCCTTCTGCAGCTGTAGAGGGCCCTGGTGAGACCACACCTGGAGTACTGTGTGCTGTTCTGGTCTCCAGATTTGAGGAAGGACATTCTTGCTATTGAGGGAATGCAGCGTAGGTTCACAAGGTTAATTCCCGGGATGGCGGGACTGTCATATGTCGAAAGATTGGAGCGACTGGGCTTGTATACTCTGGAATTTAGAAGGCTGAGAGGGGATCTTATTGAAACATATATTATTAAGGGATTGGACATGCTGGAGGCAGGAAGCATGTTCCCGCTGATGGGTGAGTCCAGAACCAGAGGCCACAGTTTAGGAATAAGGGGTAGGCCATTTAGAATGGAGTTGAGGAAAAACTTTTTCACCCAGAGAGTGGTGGATATATGGAATACTCTGCCCCAGAAGGCTGTGGAGGCCAAGTCTCTGGATGCTTTCAAGAAAGAGACGGATAGAGATCTTAAAGATAGCGGAATCAAAGGTTATGGGGATAAGGCAGGAACTGGATACTGATTGTGGATGATCAGCCATAATCACAGTGAATGGCGGTGCTGGCTGGAAGGGCCGAATGGCCTACTCCTGCACCTATTGTCTATTGTCTATTCCCTATTCTCAGTTCCTTCACCTCCGCTGCATCTATTTCCAGGATATGGCTTTCCTTTCCAGGACATCAGAGATCCTCCTTCTTCAAAGAATGGAGTTTCCCTTCCTCCACCACAGATGCTGCCCTCACCTGCATCCCCTCCTTTTCCCGCTGCCTTAACAGTGATAGAATTCCTCTTGGTCTTATGCGTCTCTGCATCCAACACATCATTCTCCGCAGCTTCCGCCATCTCCAAAGGATCCTGCCACTATACAGATCTTCACCACCACCCCCTCCCTCAGTGCCCCTCCTTCTTCCCTTTCTCACACAGTCCACTTTCCTGGCCTAGCAAGTTCCTTTCTCTCCAGCTCTTTACTTTTCTCACCCACCTGGCTTCAACTATCACCTTCTGGCTATCCTCCTTCTCCTGTCCCCACCTTTTTTAAAATTCCGGCGTCTTTCTCCCTTCTTTCTCAATTCTGATGAAGGGCCTCAGTCGAAACGTTGACTGTTTATTCATTTCCATAGATACTGCCTGATATACTGAGTTCCTTCAGCATTTTGCGCGTATTACTCTGGATTTGCAGCATCCGCAGAATTTCTTGTGTTTGTGATTGCATCTTAAATTATGGCATTTGATGTTTAAAAATGAACTTTTGATTCAGAAATCCTAATTTCCCACCTTGAGGCTCTCCACCCGAAATGTCTCGTGTTCATTTCTCCGCAAGACCTGCTGAGTTCCTCCTGACTTTTGTGTTTTGCTTCAGATCCCAGCATCTGTCGCTTGCGTCTTTATTTTTCTACGTAATGTTCAAGATTAGTCAGCGCATGATTGGGGAGTTCTTAAAGGTAATAACTATAGGCGGCTCTTTTAGGGTATATTTCCAGTTCTTGCTGCAAACCCCACCATCCATGTTGTATCACCCCCACGAACCCTTTCAGCCGGGAAGCGACAGTGGAAACAGCGGATTGGCGGAAAGTGCCGAAGGTAAGGAGACACGGTCGGCGTTTGGCGGAAAGTGCCGAAGGTAAGCGAAGAGTGACCGGAAATTGACGGAAAGCACTGAACGGAAGAGAGGAGTTGAAGGAATCTTTCTGTGTCGACATCTAGAATCCGGGAGTCGCCGACAATGGGAGCTTGTCTGGGTATCTGCTCTCTGGCCAGCTGTGTGAGTACCGTAATCCCGGGAAAGCTCAAGGAATCTGTTTAGGGGGGAAGGGGCTAAAGGCTGTGGACTGGGATCGATGTACCTCCTTGTCCCTCAACCCCGGGCCTGCCTCTTTCCCTCTCACTCCCTACTTCTCTCATCCAAACCTGCTGGGCCTTTCTCTTTCCCCTCCTCTCCCCAGCCAACCCCAAACTACGGACCCATCGGTTTAAAGGTCCTTTCGCCATTTTCTGACCCCAGATCACAATCCACACAATCTTAACCCAGTATTCATCTTCTATTTTCATTTTAATCGTCAGTTTTCCGCAGGAATCGGGAACCTGCATCATACACTGCAGCTTTGTTGAAACTTTCACTTCCTGATCGAAGAAATTTTGTTTGAATTCCTTGTAAATAGTTTCAGTGTTTCTTTTTATGGAGAACACTTGTGGTGCCGCAGCGTTTTAGTTGGATGAGTATGAGCTTGCAATTTTCTTCATTCTCAGATCATGATGCCAAGTGTTGCATTAGACAGGTGACTATTTTTCCTTTATTGGGAGTTTTGGCCTTTTCAAGGAATGCTACTTTTCATTCCGTACTCGAGTGTAGATGGAGTGAATGCATCTCATTGTCATGTTACCAGTGTTATTCCTAGTGCAGCTCACCCAATCTCATTTTTTTCACCTCGATATCCCTAACTTCTTAGTTGAGTTACTGACCTGAAGTTACTTGTGCCCTGATGTTTTGAAAAATGTTTCTCCTTGCCCTGTCACAGATTTTAATCAATGGAAAATAAGGAACAAACTACTGGATGAACTCAACAGGCCAGGCTGCAAGAGGTAGTTGACGTTTCAGTTGAGGATGTCAACCTGAAACGGTGACCAGACTATTACCTTCACTGATGTTGGTTGACCTGCTGAGTTCCTCCAACGTTTTGTGCTTTGGCTCCAGATTCTAGCAGCTGTAGCCTTTTGTGTTGCTTATGGATATGTCAGTCTGTAAATGGTAAATCAAGGATTATATGGTAAATGTGTTAATTCAAGGAGTTGTGCAGCATTGAACAGACCTTTCAGCCCACCACATCTGTGCTGACCCTCATGTCTATCTGTGCTAGTCCCACTTGTCTCCACTAATTCCAAATCCCTCTATGCTCTGTTCATTGAAGTATCTGTCAAGATGCCTCTTAAGTGTTGTTACTGTTCCTGCCTCCTCCTCCACCACCACGTCATTACACCATGGTGGGAGAGTCTAGGACAAGAAGGCTCAGCCTCAGGATAGAGGGGCGCCCTTTCAAAACAGATGCAGGAAAAATTTCTTTCGCCAAAGGGTGGTGAATTTGTGGAATTTGTTGCCACATGCAGCTGTGGAAGCCAGGTCATTGGGTGTATTTAAGGCAGAGATTGATAGGTTCTTGATTGGACATGGCATCAAAGGTTACAGAGAGAAGGCTGGGACTGGGGTTGAGGAGGAAATAAAATCAAAAGGATCAGCCATGATTGAATGGCAGAGCAGACTCGATGGGGCAGTTGGCCTAATTCTGCTCCTATGTCTTATGGTCTGATTAATGATGATCAACTACTCTTAGTCTGAAAAACTTTTGCCTCTAAACTACTTCCCCTCTTATTTTCCATCACTTTAAGCCTGTGCCTTTAGCTTTGGACATACTATGGGAACTACACACTGACTATCAACCTATCTATGCCTATTTAGAATCAAAATCAGATCTATTATTACTGATATATGATGTGAAATTTGTTGTTAGCAGCAGCAGTAAAATCAAAAGACATATATAAATAACACAAAAAAGGGATAATGAGGTAGTGTTTATGGACTGTTCAGAAATCTGATAGTGAAGCAGATGAAGCTGTTCCTAAATCATTGAGTGTTGCTCTTCAGTAGCTTCTCCCTGATTGTAGCAATGTGAAGGGGGCATATCTCAGATGCTGAGGCTCCTTAATAATGGATGCCTCCTTGAGGCATGGCCTATTGAAGATATCCTTGACAATGTTAAGTTCACAACCCTCTGCACCCTCTTAAGATTGTGTGCACTGAGGGTCCATATCAGTCAGGATACTCTCTATCATGTATCTATAGAAATTTGTAAGTATCCATGGTGACATACTACATCTCAAATTCCTAACAAAGCAGAGCTGCTGATGTCTTCTTCATTATTGCATCAGTTTGTTGGGCTCAGGGTAGATTGTCACAGATGTAACTTCAGAAACTTAAAGTTGCTCAGCTTTTCCTTCACTGACCCCTCAATGAAGGCTGGTGTATGTTGTTTCTACTTCCCATTCTTGACATTCATAGTCACTTCCTTGGCCTTATTCTTATAATTTTGTCATGTCAACACTCAGCCCAAGCTTTTCCAATTTCTCCTGGTAACTCAAGCTCTCCAATCCAGGCAACTTCCTTGTGAATCATTTCTGCATCCTCTCTAACTTAATTAGATCCTTCCTTAAGTGTGTTGACCAGAACTGCACAGTAAGGGCAGCCCAACAAACATAAAATTTGATACATTGATCCATCATACTAAAATTACAATTTTAAAATAAAATCAATATTTGTGCTGATTTTAATTATTTAACCAAGTTATTTAAAAAAAAACCGTGCAGGTGACAGAAACCTATTTGAAGTAGCAAGCAAGATAGTGACATCTTGCAGATTAGGAACCATTTGAAAACTACAACTCTTGTTGGGAGTGAGTCACTGCTTGAGTCAATAAAAATAAAGGAGGTGTAAGTGGAGTGGGGCAGTGTTAGGAGGCCAGTATATAAATCCCATCAGGGTTTTTTTTACAGTTGCAATTTTTTAACTTTACCCACAAGGATTCTACATCTTTTGATTTTTAATTTTGCCCCATGTCACACTTCGACTCAACCCACTGACTGCAATTTTGCCCCACTGTCTGCCTGTCCTTCCTGATGGTCTCACTACACATGACATCTACTTGTATACCAATTGCTGCATCCTCAGCCCTATTATTCTGATTTCCATCTCCCTGTCAAATTAGTTTAAACCCTCTCTAGCAGCTCTAGCAAACCTGCCTGCAAGGATATTTGTCCCCATTGAGACAAATAACCCATCATTTTTGTACAAGCCATGTTGAAATACAATGTTGGAAAGTGTATGGTCATGGAGACTATTATTTAGATGGGGAGAGAATTCAAAATGCACAAATGCACAGGGACTTGGGAGTCCTTGTGCAGTATACCCTGAAGATTAACCTCCAGGTTGAGTCAGTGGTGAAGACGGCAAAGGCAATGTTGGCATTCATTTCTAGAGGTATAGAATATAAGAGCAGCAATGTGATGTTCAGGCTCTATAAGGCACGTGACACCACACTTGGGAATATTGTGGGCAGTTTTGGGTTCCTTATTTTGGAAAGGATATACTGACGTTGGAGAGGGTTCAGAGAAGATTCACAAGAATGATTCCAGGAGTGAAAGAGTTACCATATGGGGAACACACACAAAATGCTGGTGGAACGCAGCAGTCCAGGCAGCATCTACAGGAAGAGGTACAGTCGATGTTTCGGGCTGGGACCCTTCGGCAGGACTAACTGATAGAAGAGATAGTAAGAGATTTGAAAGTGGGAGGGGGAGATCCGAAATGATAAGAGAAGACAGGAGGGTGAGGGATGGAGCTAAGAGATGGAAAGTTGATTGTCAAAAGGGATACAAGGCTGCAGAAGGGAGAGAATCATGGGACAGGAGGCCTAGGGAGAAAGAAAGGGGGAGGGGAGCACCAGAGGAAGATATAGTAAGAGGGACAGAGGGAGAAAAAAGACAGAGAAAGGAAGGGGAAAAAAATAAATAAATAAGGGATGGGGTTAGAAGGGGATGAGGGACATTAATGGAAATTAGAGAAATCAATGTTCATGCCATCAGGTTGGAGGCTACCCAGATGGAATATAAGGTGTTGTTCCTCCAACCTGAGTGTGGCTTCATCTTGACAGTAGAGGAGGCCATGGATGGACATATCAGAATGGGAATGGGGAACGTCTGGCAGCTCTTAGGCTACATTCCCTGGAGTTCAGTAGAATGAGGGGGGATCTCATAGAAACATTCCAAATGTTAAAAGGTCTGAACAGATCAGATATGGCAAAGTTATTTCCCATGGTAGGGGTGTTCAGGACAAGAGGGCATGACTTCAGGATTGAAGATGTCCATTTAGAACAGAGATGTGGAAAAATTACTTTAGTCAGAGGGTGGTAAATCTGTGGAATTTGTTGCCACGAGTGGCTGTGAAGGCCGTCATTGAGTGCATTTAGGCAGAGATAGATAGGTTCTTGATTAACCAGGGCATTAAAGGGTATGGGGAGAAGGCAAGGGAGTGGGGATGACTGGGAGAATTGGATCAGCCCATGATTGAATGGCAGAGCAGACTCGATAAGCTGAATGGCCTACTTCTGCTCCTATATCTTATGGTTTTCTGCAGAATAGATCTCAATGATCTAGAAATCTGAAACCTTGACCCTTGCACCAATTCCTCAGCCGCACATTTATCTACCAAATTATCCTATTCTTATCCTCACTACTGGAGTGTCATCCTTTGTGTAAAAATAATGTTTCCCCTTAAGCTCAAATTAAACTTTCCCTTCTCACCTTAAACCTGCGCTCTCTAGTTCTTGATTCCTCAACTCTTGGGGGGGGGGGGAGGTAAAAAAAGGAGTACATTCATACTATCTATGCCCCAAGTGAATTTATACTTCTTAAGATCACTTGTCAGTTTCCTATGGTGTAAGGAATAAAGTCCAAGCCTCTCCCGAGAATGCAGAAGCTCAAATCTTGGCAATATCCTTGTAGATATTTTCTGCACTCTTTCCAGTTTAATAACATCTTTCTTATAGCAGGATAGCTGAAACTGAACACAAGTGTGACCTCACCTGTGTCCTGTATAATGGCACAGTCACCTCCCAACTGTTATACTTAGTGCCCTGATTTATAAAGGCTTGTGTGGAAAAAGCTTTCTTCACCACTCTGTGACTTCACTTTCAGTGAATTATTTACTTGTACTCCAAGGTTCCTCTGTTCTACAACACTCCCCAGGGCCCTGCCATTCACTGTGAAAGTCTTGCCTTCATTGGGCTTTTCAAAATGCACTTATCCAAAATAAACTCCATCCACCATTTCTCAGCTCAGTTACTCAGCCGATCAAGATCAGCTAACTTACTAACTATACCTCGTGTGATATTGTACCTCAAGATTTCGTTTAGCTGTAATATGGCAGTGGACAGTCAAGTCAGTGTGGAAATGTGAATTGGAACAGGGAGATCCTGGCTGGCTCAGCAGACAGTGAAGTTCCTCTCTGAAATAGTCTCCGAATTTGCATCTGGTGACACCGATGTAAAAGAGACTACATTAGGAGCATGACTACCTAACCTGCTGAGCTCCTCTAATGCTTCTTTTGAATAACAATAGCCTATAGTGTACAAGATAACGAGAGGCATTATCGTTTGGATAGTCAGAGACTTTTCCGCAGGGCTAAGATGGCTAGCACGAGAGGGCATAGTTTTAAGGTGCTTGGAAGTAGGTACGGAAGAGATGGCAGGGGTAAGTTTTTTATGCAGAGAGTGGTGAGTGCGTGGAATGGGCTACTGGTGGCGGCGGTGGAGGTGGGAACGATAGGGTCTTTCAAGGGACTCCTGGACGGCTGCATAGAGCTTAGAAAAATAGAGGGTATGTGTAAAGCCTAGGTAGTTCTTCAAGGGTTGATTGATAAGTTCGTGGCCGAAGGTAGAAGGAGTCAATTTCAGAAAATCTAGTACATCTATTTTTCAACAAAGGCCCCTCCTACATGTACACACTTAGTCCAGCGGTCGTGGAGCATACGGATCCCTTCTTTGTAGAAGTGGTCCACAGCAGGGGTGAATGATAAGTTTGTGGCCTAAGGTAGAAGGAGATGAGTTATTAACTTTTCTGCATTATCACTCAGAGAGTTGAACTGAACGTGCATGTGATGAGAGTGTCTTGGACCTCCAGGTGGTCCACAGCAGGGGTGATTGATAAGTTTGTGGCCTAAGGTAGGAGGAGACAGTTATACAGCTCTCGTTACATGCACGTGCAGTTCAACTCTTTGAGTGAAAATGCAGAAAGTTTGAAGTTAATAACTCATCTCCTCCTACCTTAGGCCACGAACTTAGCAATCACCCCTGCTGTGGACCACTTCTGGAGGTCCAAAACACCGATTTCTACAAAGAAGGGATCCGTGTGCTCCACGACCGCTGGACTAAGTGTGTAAAGGAAGGAGGGGACTATGTTGAAAAATAAATGTGCTATGTTTTCTAAAATTGACTCCTTCTACCTTAGGCCACGAACTTATCAATCACCCCTCGTAAGGCAGGGACATGTTCGGCACAGCTTTGTGAGCTGAAGGGCCTATATTGTGCTGTATGTTTTCTATGTTTCTGTACTGCTGTGTGATGGGTGTTGGACAGAGGCTGGTGGTTGATAGGTGGAACCATGTGGAGAGGGGATGATAGGCAGGTGAAACTAGGTGGGTGGAGGGGGATGGGAGCAGTGAGCAACAGCGGAAGAAATCTAGGTGGGTGGGGAGTGTGTGTGTGTGTATGTTAGTGTTAGAGGGGGAGAGGTGGAGAACACGAAGAACAGGCAAGTCAGGAATGGGGAAAAAAATTAAAGGACAAGCATCCTCTGGAAATGACTGCTGCCTAAATCTCAACCCACAACCCCCTCCCCACACCTCCATGTCCTCCTCCCACACATACTCGTCAACCACCTCAATTTCTTTTCCCTTTCTGTAGTATTTTCATTCCCATTCCCAGCCCTTTCTGGTCCCACTAATCAGCTAGCAGCATTGATCCCACCTCATTCGTTCTAGCAATCTTTTAAGGGTCAATTTTATTTGCCATATACATTTATGTATGTTTGTCTTGGTATGTTGGCACTATATGTAACAAAAAACAATGTTCAACAACTGTAAAGAATTAAAATATAAAGTTAGGGGTTGAAGTGCAGATAAGGAATAAAATGGACATAAATATAGAAATACTGGCATGCATTTATATTGTTCAAAGTTTAGAATGAATTTTATTATCAAAGTACATATATGTCACCACAAATCCCTGAGATTTATTTTCTTGCAGGCATACTCAGTAAATCTATAGATCAATGAAAGAGTGCCCAATAATGACTTTCAAATAGAGTGCAGAAGACAACAAACTATATAAATACAAAAAGAAGGGGAAAAAAAGCAATAAATAGTGAGAACTTGAGATGAAGAGTACTTGAAAATGAATCCATTGATTGTGGAACATTTCAATGATGGGGCAAGTGAAGTTATCACCTTTGGTTCAAGAGCCTGATGGTTGAGGAGTAGCAACTGTACCTGAACCTGGTGGTGTGAGGCCTGTACCACCTTCTTGATGGCACCAGCAAGATGACAGCATGTCCTGGGTTGTGGAAATCCCTGATGATGATGATAGTCATACTCATAGTCATAGTCATACTTTATTGCTCCCGAGGGAAGTTGGGTGCTGCTTCCCTGTGACAGCATTTCACATAGATGTACTCAATGGTTGTGAAACCCCTTGTAACGCGCTGTAATGTTTCACTGATAAGGCTAGTGTAATGGCTTCTCTGTATTGTTCACTGCTGAGGTAACAGTTTCTCTGTAGCAGCAGTGTTTGGGTTATGGTTGGTGATAACAGGACTGTGGTATGCATGTTAGCCAATCAGAGATTGCCAATCTTTGCTCTGTCTTGTGAATCTGGAAGGAAGTTTTTCACGGTCTTTGTTGAGGAGAGATGAAGAGGGAAGACGCGTGTGGAGAGAGCTGGTAGACCACCGGACTGAGTGGACTGGGGTCCGAGGGTCTGAAGGTTGATGGTGGTGGCAGAATGACGACTGAGTGAGCTCCAACGTGCACTTTTGACTTTTCCTTGAACTGGGCCCTTTTTTTATTATCATTACTAACCCTACATTCAGATTGAGATTTATAAAGTTCAGTCATTTAATTGCATATGGTGTACTGTCTGATATTTTCTGTTGTGGGTTGGGCGGTACATAACACAGCATCCACACAAACGTGATTTCTTAGTTTGGCAGGGCCAAAGGCTGTAATCCCCTAGAAGAACACGAGCTGGGCGATCCTGAGGTTTACATCCTTTTTACTGGGCATCTCTAGAAGTGGGAAGTGGATTCTTAAACCCTCTAATAGCCACTGGCCTCTGCACTTAGAAAACCAACTTTTCTCTGACTTTGTATGTCTAGAGTATTTATGACTTTGGTCCTGCCATGAGATTGGGATGTCACACTCACTCAAACCCTGGTTTGTGTGAATGCTGTGTGATTTACTGCCCTGCAATAAAATAACAGGTTGGTCAATGCATACAATTATAAAGAAGTATATTTATGAATGTTAACTGAAGAGTTAGTAAAGAAAAAAAACAAAAAGGGCCCATTACAAGTAAACAGTCAAATGTGCACGGGTGGAAGCTCACATTTTGCAAAAGCCATCTTTGCCAATCCTAATAGACCTCCGCGCCTTGGCTCCATCGAATCACGTTTTCCCACTGGATCGAATCCTACGACTGGTTCTCTCCAGCGTCTTCTCTTCATCTCCCACTGAACAAAGACAAAGTCCCACTCCAGTGTCAGTCACTGCTGCTCCCCCAGCCTTCTCTAGAACCTTCTGCCCATTCCACTCTCCTGATTGGATGACCCACATTCCTAAGCATCCCTTATCTTTAACAGTAACCCAAATACTGCTTCTATAGAAAGACCATTACATAACATACCATACAACATTAGCAGTAAAACCGTTACTAGGGCATTACACTCCCCCCCCCCCACCAAAATAACACAGTTTTGAAAGGAATTTTGTGATGTCAGAACTTCCAATCCATTTGTAAATGGTAGTGACATATCTCACTAGGGAGATGGACATAACACTCTGTTCCCCCAGTGCGACATAGGTTAGCCTATTTGGGGGTGTCCTGACTCTTGAGACCTCTTGATTCTATCATCTACTCCTTTAGTTTCAGATACTCCTTGGGATCTTTTCTGTCTATGTGGAGAGGCCTCCCCCTGTCCATTCCTCATGCCTTCCAGCAACTAAGGTTCCCCTGTAACTTGGCTGAGCTCAGCTCCATTCCCAGTTACTTTAGAGCCCAGTCTCCCTTCATTGTCTAGCTGCAAGCCTACCCACCCATTACTAATCCTCCTCGTTTCATCTGCATCAGCGTGGGGAGGTTTGGGTATCACTTCATCAATTATTGGGGAGTTTGCATATACCACACCCCCATTTCCTCATTCTCTGAGTCCATAGTCATAGTCATAGTCAGTCATACTTTATTGATCCCGAGAGAAACTGGGTTTTGTTACGGTTGCACCAACCAAGAATAGAGTATAAATATAGCAATATAAAACCATAAAAAATTAAATAATAATATGTAAATTATGCCAGGAAATGTCCAGGACCAGCCTATTGGCTCAGGGTGTCTGACCGTCCAAGGGAGAAGTTGTAAAGTTTGATGGCCACAGGCTGGGATGACTTCCTATGACGCTCAGTGTTGCATCTCGGTAGAATGAGTTTCTGGCTGAAAGTACTCCTGTGCCCAACCAGTACTTTATGTAGTGAATGGGAGACATTGTCCAAGATGGCATGCAACTTGGACAGCATCCTGTTTTCAGACACCACCGTCAGAGAGTCCAGTTCCATCCCCACAATATCACTGGCCTTACAAATGAGTTTGTACATCATTCAATGGTTAAGTCCCTTCCAGGCCTCCCCACTGCTTGTCCTTCTGTTCTCTCACATTGCTGCAGAGTCCTGTTTTAGGTGTAGGGTCCATGTCAGGCTCTGGGTCAACACATACCTCTTGTCCTAGAGGTAGAAGGTGGTTCCAGTGGAGAATCCTGACAGGTCCATTCCCAGAAAACTGACAAGTTTGGCATTTGAATCTCCACTATGCAAGGCGTAGCCACCCAGTGGTCAGCCAACTTATGCTTCCCAGGTAGCCCCAAATTCTTTATGTGAACTGTCTCCAGGCATCAGTTGGGAGAACCTAATCTTTTGATCATATCTCCTCTTATTTCCTTGATTCTGCCTGGTAGCAGAGGCCTCTGTTAGTTCATAAGCCTTTTGTAATTCCCTCCTCATGTCAGACACATAGTTAAGTTTAGTCTTCTGTAGCAAATATTCCCCACTAGTCCCAAAACAGAGGTCAATGCCCAAACATCCAATAATATGGCGAATATCCTGTAGTTTTATTCTGTGTAGAGTTGTAGTGGTGGATCAGATGCCCAATATGCTGACTCCATTATTCTTAATGATGATATCCAGGGTTCTGAGCATGACGAGCAATGTCTAGTTGGGGATTACCCTGCAGATGATGAGGCATAGTCCTGGGCTTCTCAACTCCAAGCACGTTCAGTAACTCATGTATGAGCCTACTCTCAAAATCCCTTCTTTGATTGCTATGCATCCATCTGGGAAGGCCATAATGAACGAAATACTTTTCCCGTAACACTTTGGCCACAGTGGGTACCCTCTGATCCTTTGTAAGGAAGGCTTGAGCATATCTGATGTAGTGATCAGTAATAACCAAGACATTTGCAGTGTTGCTGGAATCTGACTCTGTAGAGAGGAAATCCATACACACCAGATCAAGTGGCCCCGCACTCTGCAAATGGGATAAAGGATCAGCCCTCATAGGCACCGTCTTCCTCCAAATGCATTGAATGCACGATTACAGTACTCCTCTACCTCAGACTTCATTCGGGGCCAGTAGAACCAGTCTCTGACCAATCCATAGGTCTTGTTAAACCCCAAATGACCTGAGTCTTCATGAAATGCTTTCAACACATGCCTAGGCTTGTCTGGAGGCGACGTGACCTGGTATAGAATCTGGTTCCTTAACTCCAATCTGGGCCATTCTCTCAGTAGTAGAGACATTGTAGAGTGTCTAATCTTGTCCGCTGGGCCATCTTCCCTTTCACAACTGCTGACCAAACGGTACCTGTGCAAGCATGATCTCGCTGAGCAGTGGACACTTTCCCAGAACTCAATTCGGGCAACTGCTTTGTCTTCAGAACAATCAGGTTGCAGTAAGCTTGTGAACGGGCACCAGCAGAAACTCCCAAATGATCAAACGGTCGATTCTGCTCTTGCCTGTCCTCTGCCTTCTCTGTGATAGAAAACTGACACATTGCTTTGATTCTAGGGGCAGGAACGCTTTCCCACTCTCTGTCCCTGTCCAGCCCTTCACGTGCAAGTCGGGACAATGCATCTGCATCAATGTTCTGACTCCCTGGCCAGTACTTCAGGCAGAAATTATAGGAAGACAACGCTGCTAGCCATTGATGGCCTGTGGCATCCAATTTTGCTGTGGTCAGGATATAATTTAATAGGTTGTTGTCCGTCCTCACCTTGAACTTGACACCATATAGATAGTCACTTAGCTTATCCACCATAGCCCATTTCTATGCCAGGAACACCTACTTGTGTGTGGGGTAGCTTTGCTTAAGAGGGTGACAGATTCCAACTGACAAACACGACAGGTCTCAACCCTGTGCCCTGATCCTGATATAGAACACCCTTAAGCCCTCTCTGCTGGCATCTGTATGCAGTACATACAGCAACCGGGGTCTGCAAAAGCCAACGCGGCAGCACCTTCAGCAACTAAAAGGCCTCTTCACATTTCGCATACCATTTTGCTCCAAGAGGGTCTGAAGGGTTGAGATAATCTTTACCATCCTCTCCTTTCGTCCTCCTCCCTTTCTTCCCCAAAGGAGGGTAACCGCACAGAAACTGATTTAAAGGGTGACTCACTTCATTGTAGTCCTTCACGGACCTCCAATAGTACCCACAGAATCCAAAGAATGAGTGCAGGGTGCTCACAGTCTGAGGCTTTGGCCATGTGGTCATCACCTCTATCTTGTATCCTTAGCTACTCCAGACTGTGAGACTATGTGCCCAACATACTTGACAGACGTTTTGCAGAACTGGCACTTGTCCAGGAAAAGTTTTAACCCTTCAGCTTTCAGGTAGCCCAGCACCTTCAGTAGCCTTGCATCATGTTCCTCCAAGGTGGCCCGAACACCGAGATCATCCAGGTACACCAACACCTTAAGCGAATTCATATCCCCCACAGTTTTCTTCACAACACACTGAAAAGTTGCCGGTGCTCCCGATATGCCCTGGGGCATCCTTTCAAACTGGAAGTGTCCCAGTGGACATATGAATGCCACCTTCTCTTTGTCAGCCTCACTCATGGGTATCTGATAATACCCACTCCTCAAATCCGGCACACCGAATCACTTCGCACCACCCAGTCAGGCCAATGTGTCCTTGATTCTTGGGACCATATACTGGTCAGGGGCTGTGCACCTGTTCAGAGTCCGATAGGTCACACACATCCATACCTTCCCATTTTTCTTCCTGGCCACCACTATTGGAGACACATAGGGGTTTCTGGACTCAGTGATGATCCCAGCTTCTTTCAGCTTTTGTAGATGCTGCTGAATGTTCTCTACTTCTGCAGGTGCCAGTCGCTGTGACTTTCTCTGAACAGGGTGTTCTCTGTCACTTGGGTGGTGTCGTGAGTGTTCTTGGAACAACCTACATCAAATTTGTCAGTAGAAAAGACATCTTCTAGCTTCAACATCTCCTCTATCAGCCTCTTCTTCTGACCTTCACATACCAGGAAGTCCCCAAAGTTGAATGAGTCGGCAGTCAACTTTCCCTTTTCGGAGAGAGTTTCTCCCTGGCTTGTCTCACAGGGACATTAGACTTTGCAGTCACCCGCCTGAGGGTGACCTCTCTCTCTGAGGTCTTCCTGACAATCACTGTCATCCTGTTCACCTGTATAACCAAGGGCTTCTGCAGTTCGGGCCTCACCAGTACCCCAGCAGGTATGCATGACTCCTGTTTGTGGTCTTCTAGAGCATCCACCAAGAGCGCCTTGGCATCAGGCATTCCGGGAAATTTGGAGTTTCCCGTCATTCTAGCTACTTTCCCAGGCCATAACGTGACTGGTTTGGACTGGATATACCACACAGTCCCTCATTTATGCTCATCATGCGGCCACGCACTTCCTCAAAAGCAGCTTGGAAAACGGTGAGTGGACAGTGTTTTCAGAAAGCTCTCTCCAACCTTCTTGAAGGCTCCTGCCAGCCTCCTCACAATAGGAGTATTTGTCCCCACAAGAATTGAAGCTTTGCCCTTTTTGACCGGGTCAGGACAAACCAATTCTACTGTATCAAGGACCTCAGCTACTCCCACATCTGCCTCCGAAAACTAGCAAGTAACATCACTTGGGTGGTCATCCATACTAAGACCCCAGATCTCTAGCGCACTGAGTAGCATAAATGGTAAACGCGTCAAATACTGGTTGTAAAACGAATGGTAGAGCAGAGTAACCTGAGAGTCTGTCTCAGGTATGGCTCTGGCATTAATACCCTCGATCCGTAGCGATACACTGGAGCTTGGCCCCATTATTCTTTCAGGAATACGATTTTTTGCTTTTGGGTGTTCCTTCATATATTACTTGGAACGTGTTCGCCCTGAGACGTCAGGCCGTTCTCTCACTAAATCCTAGAATCATAGAAATCTATAGCACATTACAGGCCCTCTGGCCCACAATGTTGTGCCATCCATGTAACCTACTCTAGAAAATGCCTAGCATTTCCCTATGGCAGCGCCCTCTATTTTTCTAAGCTCCGTGTAACTACCTAAGAGTCTCTTAAAAGACCCTGTTGTATCCGCCTCTTCCACTGTGGCTGGCAGTACAATCCACACATCCACCACTCTCTATGTAAAAATAAAAACTTACCTCTGACATCCCCCTTGTACCTGCTTTAACATTACTTCATGGCTCTTGAGCTCAATCCCATGATTGATAAAGGCCATCACACCATACACTTTCTTAACACTGTCAACCCGCGCAGCAGCTTTGAGTGTCCTTTGGACATGGACCCCAAGATCTTGCTGATCCTCCACACTGCCAAGAGTCTTACCATTAATATTACATTCTGTCTTCACATTTGACCTACCCAAATGAACTACTTTACACTTACAACAGGAATTCTGCAGATGCTGGAAATTCAAGCAACACACATCAAAGTTGCTGGTGAACGCAGCAGGCCAGGCAGCATCTGTAGGAAGAGGTGCAGTCGACGTTTCAGGCCGAGACCCTTCGTCAGGACTAACTGAACGAAGAGTGAGTAAGGGATTTGAAAGTTGGAGGGGGAGGGGGAGATCCAAAATGATAGGAGAAGACAGGAGGGGGAGGGATAGAGCCAAGAGCTGGCCAAGAGGGGACCTTTTGCCTATCACCTGTCCAGCTCTTGGCTCTATCCCTCCCCCTCCTGTCTTCTCCTATCATTTTGGATCTACCCCTCCCCCTCCAACTTTCAAATCCCTTACTCACTCTTCTTTCAGTTAGTCTTGACGAAGGGTCTCGGCCTGAAGCGTCGACTGCACCTCTTCCTACAGATGCTGCCTGGCTTGCTGCATTCACCAGCAACTTTGATGTGTGTTACTTTACACTTATCTGGGTTGAACTCTATCTGCTACTTCTCAACCCAGTTCTGCATCGTATCAATGTCCCGCTGTAACCTCTGACAATCCTTCAGACTGTCCACAACAACCCCAACTTTTGTGTCATCAGCAAACTTATTAACCCACCCTTCTACTTCCTCATCCAGGTAATTTATAAAAATCACAAAGAGGAGGGGATCCCAGAACAGATTCCTTCGAAACACCACTGGTCGTTGTCTTCCATACAGAATACGAACTATCTACAACCACCTTCTGTGGGCAAGCCAATTTTGGATCCATAAAGCAAGGTCTCCTTGGATCCCATGCCTCATTACTTTCTGAATGAGCCTTGCATGGGGAACCTTATCAAATACCTTACTGAAATCATTATACACTACATCCACTGCTCTATCTTCATCAATGTGTTTTGTTACATTCTCAAAGAATTCAATTAGGTGCGAAAGGCACGACCTGCCCTTGATAATCAGGGTTGTGCCCTGACTATCCCTAATCAGATTATGTCTTTCCAAATGCTCATAAATCCTACCTCTCAGGATCTCCTCCAATAACTTGCCCATGATTGAAGTAAGACACACTGGTCTATAATTTCCTGGGTTATCTCTACTCTGTTTCTTGAACAAGGGATCGACATTTGCAACTTTCTAATCCTCTGATACTTCTCCCGCCCTATCAATGGTGCAAAGATTGTCGCCAGAGTCTTAGCAATCTCTCTCGCTTCCCACAGTAGCCTGGGGTATATCTCGTCCGGTCCCGGTGAATTATTTAACTTAATGCCTTTCAACAGCTCCAGCACGTCCTCTTTCTTAATGTCCGTGCACTCAAGCATTTCAGTCTGCTGTAAATCATCTCCACAATTGCCAAGGTCCTTTTCACTGGTGAATACTGAGTCAAGGTATTCATTAAGTACCGCCGGTATCTCCTCTGGCTCCATGCACGTTTCCACTATTGCACCTGATTGGTCCTATTCTCACACGGCTCCTCCTTTTACTCTCAACATACTTATAGAATGCTTTGGGGTTTTCCTTAATCCTGCTTGCCAAGGCCTTCTCATGGCCCCTTCTAGCTCTCCTAATTTCATTCTTGAGCTACTTCCTGACACTTCTAATTTTCTAGATCTCTAACAGTACCTAGTTTTTTGAACCTTTTCTAAGGTTTTCTTCTTAACTAGATTTTCTACATTCTTTGTACATCATGGTTCTTTTACCCTACCATCCTTTCCCTGCCTCAATGAAAACATGCCTATGCAGAGACCCTCACTGGGTCTCTTCTAAGTTTGTCAACATCTCTCTCCGCTTAGGTACCCGGAGGCTCACTTTCCGAAGGTTTTCCTGGCCTGAAGTGTCCCTCTTCCCCACGATTATAGCAGACAATACTGATCATTCCCCTTCTCCCGGGACCCCGTTCACTTGCAGCCCTCTGCTTAATCCGTCCCCTCAGGGGTTCCAACCCCCTTTTGGTTTTGTCATGTGGGGTGGCCGCACCTGCCGATGACAACCAGGGCATTTCAGTTCTAAACTCTGCAATAAGCTCCTTTACCACTTCTGGAGGTGGGCTACCAGGGGTCAATTCAGCAACGGGGGCTACCACTGAGGACTGTACCCTGCCGACGGAGGTCACCCACGCCTCCGTCACATTCTCCTCCTCTCTTACTTCTCTGATCAGCTTGACCAACAAGGGAGGGGGCGCATCTTACAAGACGTTCAGTGACCCCAAGTGATCACATCCTGTGATTGTGCACCTTTCCACCACTTGGTCCATTCTTAACTGATTCACCTCAGCAGTTGGAATGGCAGCCCCCCCCCCCCCCCCAATGCCACAAGCAACTCAACTGTCTCTATAGCCAAAAAATGTAGGTGGAAGTTTTCTCTCCCTGGTCCTGAAACATGTTCTGAATCCCTATTGGGCTTCCCACTGCGCCAAATACATTTTCTAGCGCTTGCATGTAGCCTGCGGACGTAGCCAAAGGTATTTGTGTCCTTAAGGATCTCACTATGTCAGCAGCCGAAGGACCACTCAGACTCTCTACCAGTTGCTGATTTTTCACATCATCATTGCAGTACCACTCATCCAGCATCTGAGAGGTCTGCTGCACCCAAGTCTCATACTCCTCTTCCCTGTTGGGGGTGGGCGTTATCCCCAAGAACATTCTGAGCCTACGATAACTGGGACTTTCCACCTGGGCACCGCCATTTATTTGCCAGGGAGGTAAGGACCGATACTAATTCAGAATGCTCACCTCGCATTGAAGGGCTCATTAAACCTTCCAAATCAGACCACTCCTTCCGATCACTCCGCGGCAGCAAGATCAACTTGTCTCTAAAGTCCAGCTAGGGGAAACTCGGCGTCCAATTTAGTGTGTGACATTGTTTGACATAGGTGATGTAGAATGCTAGTGTGTGACGGTCTTGTTTGATGAAGGTGATTTGGAATGCTAGTGTGTGACGGTGTTGTTTGATGAAGGTGATTTGGAATGCTAGTGTGTGACGGTGTTGTTTGATGAAGGTGATGTGGAATGCTAGTGTGTGACGGTGTTGTTTGATGAAGGTGATTTGGAATGCTAGTGTGTGACGGTGTTTGATGAAGGTGATGTAGAATGCGATTGTGTGACGGTGTTGTTTAATAACGATGAGTGCTGGTGTGTGACAAAGGTGACGCAGAGCTTTGTGCTCAAGTTTCATAAACATCAACAATAAGATTCAATACTTGCCTGACGAAGGGTCTCGGCCTGAAACGTCGACTGCACCTCTTCCTAGAGATGCTGCCTGGCCTGCTGCGTTCACCAGCAACTTTTATGTGTGTTGCTTGAATTTCCAGCATCTGCAGAATTCCTGTTGTTTTCAATACTTGCCTGCAAGTTTTGAGCTATAATTTATGTGAAATGCATTTTTGTTGTATCAGATTCTACTATAATGCAAATTATTATCTTAGAATCAGAAATTGGAAGTTTTTTGCAGTATAATTTTGTTTGCATTTTGTGTTTCAGGCTTCTTGTCTGTGTGGGAGTGCACCATGTCTACTTTCAGGATGCTGTCCTTCTACCAGGAACTCTGTGGTGACCCGCCTCATCTATGCATTTTTCTTACTCCTTGGAACAATTGTCTCTGTTATTATGATAGTGCCTGGGATGGAAACCCATCTGAGAAAGGTACACTTATGTAAAGTTTAACATTCATACATGTCCACCTCATCATATTTCATGTGACTGTGCTAAAATATACTTTGATGAAAGCCGGGAATCTATAAGTATCTCGCGATTAAAATTATCTTTCTTTTTGTTCTGTACCTAGAACCTTGATCCCAGATTTTCAAGTCATTTATTGATTTAATCTTTTTTTAATTTCATGCCATTTAGAAAAAAACATTTATTAGTGGCAACTGAGCAATATTGAATTTCATACCATGTTGAATTTCATGTCATAGTATCAATCTCTGCATCTACCATGAGGCATCACTGTAAAGGCTTAGCACTTCAAGCACTGTCCATTATTCTCTAAACAAGTGCTAGTTGTAATGTAGCACTTGCATTTTGAATTAGTCTGCCACAGATTAATATGCATTGCATGGGCTGACACTTGAGCAAACCTGTATGTTAGTCATATCTGCATGAAATATAGATTGAGGCCAGGTGCACAAGAAGAATATTCTCAAGAACACAGAATAATTCAGTACAGGTCCTTTGGCCTAACCTGTTCTGCTAACCTCTCAGTTTACCCAAAGATCAATCTAATCCTTTCTTACCACATAGCCTTCATTTCCTTTCATCCATGTGCCCATCTAAGAGTCTCATAAATGTCCCTAATTTATTTGCCTATACCACCACCCTTGGCAGTGAGTTCCACAACTCTTGGCAGTTAGTTCCACTACTCCCTGTATTTTGAAAGAAAAAGGTGAGGGATGTCATTTATAACATAAACCAACCCTGCCACCAACCAATACTGAAGTATGCTGTTTATATGAACTGGCTCTGAGTTTAGAACTGTTTCCTTCACTAAACTCCATCCATTAGCTAACGAGGAGCATTGGATACCTTCAAAATGTCAAAAGTGGTTCATGAAGGCAAGTTTGTTCATTCATGCTACTGAACCAGTTGAAATGAGATAGATCATGAACAGCCTCACTACCTATGGGCAACTCAGAAATGGTTTAGTTACAGTGACAGCAGTTCAACTTCACTCCTCACCTCTGGTTCTGTGTGTGTATAGTTTGTAAGTTCTTTGTGTGGGTTTCCTCCCACACCACTATAAATTGCCCCTAAAGGCAGACTGTGGGGGACATTAATGGGGATGGAGAAAGGGGGTATGAATAAAATGGTATATGTGTTCTTGATGGGCATGGTTTTGCCAGTTTGAAGAGTTTGTTTTAGTGAAGTAAAAGCTTATGCCTGAGAAAGAATATCAGTCTTGCTGCCTTCAGTGTAATAACTGATCCTTGCTGTTCAACTGATGTGTGATGACACAATGAGCACTTTTAGGAGCATGAAACAAATTGACTGAATCATTATTTTTGAGGAAAGGCCTCATGTTGAAGGGAAAATTTCATAACATCCATATTGTGATCTAATGCCTAAGTATACAGTTCCTCATTTTTTTTGAGGCATATACTGCCCTAAATTTCCTAGAGTAAATTAATTTCCTTTTGAAAACAAGATACTCGCATCATTCACAGTTCCAAGCACAGTCTTGTTTTTAGTATTAGAAGAGTGAGGTAAGCTTGTTTTGTTGTCTAATCAAATGCCATGGGGATGTTTTGCAACATTAATTAGTGTTAGTTAACACTAACATGTGGGACTGGCAGCTTAATTTTCCTGGGTTCTGTCGTTTTAGACATGATAGAGTGGAGGGATTAAAGGGGGAGGGGTGGCATTGCTAGTCAGTGAAAATTTTACTGCAGTGCTCAGTCAGGGCAGACTGGAGAGCTCATCTCGGGAGGCTTTATGTATAGAACTGAGGAATAAGAAAGTGATAACTACGTTAATGTGCTTATATTTTAGACCACTCACAGTCCACAGCATTTAGAGCAAATTTGTAGAGAGATCGCAGGCGGTTGCAAGAAACAAGGTTGTGATAGGTGATTTTACCTTTCCACATATTGACTGGGACCCCGCCCCCCCCCTCCCCCCCCCACCACCACCCATACAGTGAAATGGCTGGGTGGGAAAAAGTTCATCAAATGCGTTCAGTAAAGTTTCCTTAATCAGAATATAGATGTCTCAACTAGAGGACATGTGATACTGCATGTTACTCCACTTTTTAAGAAGGGAGGAAGGCAAAAGAAAGGCAATTATAGGCCAGTTAGCTTAACCTCAGTGGTTGGGAAGGTGTTGGAGTCTATTATTAAGGATGAGGTTTCGGGGTACTTGGAGACTAATGATAAAATAAGCCGAAGTCAGCATGATTTTTGTAAAGGGAAATCTAGCCTGACAAACCTGTTTGACTTCTTTGAGGAAGTAACAAGCAGGGTGGCCAAAGGAGAGGCAGTGGATGTCATTTACTTGGATTTTCAAAAGGTATTTGGTAAGATGCCACACATGAGGCTGCTTAACAAGATAAAATCCTTTAGCGTTACAGGAAAGATACTAACATGGGTAGAGGAATGGCTGACAGGCAGGAGGCAGCGAGTGGAAATAAAAGGGGCCTTTTCTAGTTGGCTGCCAGTGACTAGTGGTGTTCCTTGGGTCAGTATTGGGACCGCTACTTTTCACATTGTCAGTGATTTGTATAATGGAATCACTGCCTTGTGGTAAAGTTTGCAGATGATGCAAAGGTAGGTGGAGGGGTAGGTAGTGCTGAGGAAGCAATGTGACTGCAGCAGGACTTAGACGAATTGGAAGAATGGGCAAAAAAAGTGGCAGATGGCATACAGTGTTGGGAAATGTATGCTAATACATTTTGGTAAAAGGAACAATAGTGCAGACTATTATCTAAATGAGGAGAAAATTCAAACATCGGAGGTGCAGAGGGACTTGGCAGTCCTGGTATAAGACTCTCAAAAGGTTAATTTATAGGTCGAGTCTGTGGTAAAGAAGGCAAATGTGATGTTGGCATTTGTTTCAATGGGAATAGAATATGTTACGTACCCCGTAACTGGGTTGCCAAACCAGCAGAAATGGATCACTCAGTTGGAGTCTGGATTACTAGAACTAAGAAAGTTTTATTAAAGAAACAAGCAACACAGGACTCTAATCAAAAGGATAATGAATGCAACAGTTCAGCAATGATAAACATACATGTACACAGAATTAAGATAACAGGATCAATCAAGCTCTATCGTTGTCTAGGGGTAAATGACCAGTTTCAAAGTGACGCAAAGTTCAGTTCAATTTAGTTCAGTTCAGTTCGCAGTAATCGCTGCCGTGGCGATGGACAGTGGGGGGAAGGAGAGAGAGAGCAAAACGAATGAATATTCAAAAATGGCTTCCACACAGACCTTCGCAGTCAGCTTTCGGGCGAGTCCTTTGTGATGTCATCTGAGGTCACCGACCGTGACCCCTCCGTTTCCCAATACGATCGTTTCTCTGCAGTGAACCCGGCACCCAGGCAAGGGTGGACACACACCAGGTTCCCACCGATCGTGCCTTTCCACCCTGAGCGTCTATGGCCTGGTCCCGCAACTGGCCTTCCAGAACTTCCCACCGACTTGTGAGAGACGCACCGCTTCCAGGGTCTCGTTACCTTGGGGGTCGTGTGTGTCCTGCCTTAGCAAACCTGTCCCTTTTTATCCCCCTGCTGGGGTATCGCCTGTCCATCACTTCAAACAGTTCAGGGTTCAAAGGGGGAGCCGATCTTGACAGCTCTCTCCTTCCGTTACTCTCTCCCGTCCATTCATTAACATCTCCAAATGTTGCTTCATTGTTTCCTTATCTCTGTCTCTCCTGAAGACAGGTGGCAGACCAACTGCTGATCCCACTGGTGCCAGCACAGGACAGCTAACATCTTAATCTATGTGTATTCTTGTCACACTTCCCCCCTTTAAGGATTTTTACCGGGGTAAAAATTACAAACATGAATACATTATTTGATACACACAAATACACATCTTTATCAGCTATTTGGCTAACACAGCAAATTTGAAGTTGTCAACACCTGACAGACAGTCAGCCATCACATTTTCTGTTCCTTTTATATGTGTTATTAATAATCCCTTAGACCAGGCTCCAACTTAGCAAACTTCATAGTGGCCAAAAAGACTGATGAATTGCGATCAATGTAACCTCTCATTGGGTTTCATCCCGGACCACAATAACAAGGGTCGTCCCATTCCAACTTAGTTTTCTCTCGCAAGGGCTTAGTGGGAGGGGGAGGGATAGTAACCGCAGAGTTATTGCAAAACCTCCTACAGTACCCCACCATCTCCAAGAGCCTTCTGAGGGCCCTCTTGTCTGTCGGGGTTGGGATGTCTGAGATAGCCCACACTTTAGCTTGCATCGCTGCCAGCTGCCCCTGTGTCACCACAATTCCCAGGTAAGTGACCTTCGTGTGGCCAAACTCATTTTTTTCAAGGTTCACTATCAAGCTGGCTTCAGACAGCCGTATTACATCGCCAATACACACCTCTGTGTTTGTCAGCCCTTTAGTCACTGAAATACTCATTCTATAGGGGTGCTGCTCGCTGGGCTGGCCTAGTGTAACAAACACCACCCAACGTCCCAGTTCTTTGCATCGCCTCAGGACAATCAAACACACGTGTGCGAGTCGTTTAATTACTTCTCCTAAAGAGTCGCTTTGTTCGGGGATTAAGGGAGAGACCTTATCAGCAGAGCTGGTCAAAACAATAGCCTTCTCCCATCTGGTCGATACCATACTCATCTTTTCAAAATGGTTTTTTTCTCTTATCAGGGGGACCCTAGCTTCATTGATTTCCGCGCTAACACCGACTAGGTTTGTTAGCATATCAAAAGCCTGTGACCGTCTCAGTTCGCGTTGGCCATAATCAATAACATCCTTCCTCCGGTGCAGCCGGTAAACCTCTTTCATGATTCCACCAACTGTTTCCTCCAGCACCGCAAAATGTCCACCGGGGGGTACCTTGTGGGCCAGGTTAAAAATCTCATCCCCATAACTCTTTTGCACCACCCCCCATTCCTCATCTGCGGGTACGGTACTTGGTCTCCCTTTCTTTCTTAGCACTTCCTCCTCCACACAATAGCCTACTAGTTCCCTTGTTAATTCTGCGTCAGAGAGAACTGTCTCTGCCAAATCCATCAGCTCCTCGTCTCGCTCTTGTGCCTGTATAAAGTCCTTCCTGGCTAATGCTAGGTCTGTGTCAGCTCCCTCACTACCTCTTGCTTCAGTACACTCCTTCTTTTCACTTTCTACCTGCTTCTTGTACAAGGCTGGCAGAAACGCCTCAGCTAAATTTACTACCGCAGTCCCGTGATGAACCTGTGAGTCCATGGGCGGAGCCTCAATGCTGGCAGGCTGACCTGTCAATCTCATGGCTGGGAACACGATTCCCCCGGCGAGGTCATTACCGAGCAAGACTTCCACACCTTTCATCAGTAATTCGGGCCTCACCCCGATCATGACTAGTCCAGAGACCAGGTTGCTTCGTAAGTGTACCTGGTGCAAAGGGACGGCCTCTGTCCCTTCCCCAATACCTTTGACCTTGACCTCCCCAGTCTGGGTCTCTGAGCTAAACTCCTATACACCCTTCAGTATCAGTGACTGACACGCTCCCGTGTCTCTCCAGATCCGCACTGGAAGTGGTTTTAACCCCTCCTTCACTGACACCAATCCGGCCGAGATAAACTTCTCGCGCCCTTCCTGAACTTGGGCAGACCTGTCCTCTCCTAGCGGTTCGTTTACCAGCTCGATACAGCCAGTCAAAATCGCCGTTTTTCCTTTTCCCGTCTCCTTCTTTGGGGCAAAGCACCTGGACGCAAAGTGTCCGACTTTCCCGCAATTATAATAGACGACCCCAGGAGACTTCCTACGAGACTGCTCCCGGTCTACCTTATCCTTCTCACTAGTCCCCGGCTTACTTTCTGACCTTTCTGGTGGACTCTCCCCGCCGTCCTGACTACCCTTCTGGTAGCCTTTACTCAGGGCAAACCTCATTTTATGCATCAACGCATACTCATCCGCTAACTTAGCAGTTGCGGCTAATGTGGCTGCCTCTTTCTCATCTAGGTAGGGTCTCATACCCTCAGGAACACAACCTTTAAACTGCTCAATCAGGATCAGCTGTAGCAGTCTGTCATAATCCCCCTCTACCCCCTTCGAGGCGCACCAACGCTCACAATATGTCTGCATCTCACGAGCAAACTCTAAATACGTGCGGTCCCACTGCTTCCTCGCATTCCGGAACCTCTGCCGGTATGCCTCCGGGACCAACTCATAAATCCTGAGGATGGCCTCTTTCACCACCTCATTCCTCTGGGCATCTTCCGCGGACAAAGCTGAGTAAGCTTCTTGGGCTTTCCCTTTCAGTACACTCTGAGCAAAACAGCCCACTTATCCCTCGGCCAGTCCTGACTTGTAGCAACTTTTTCGAAATGGAGAAAGTACTGATCCACGCCGGTATCGTCAAATGGGGGAACCAGCCTAACCTCCTGGGTCGCCCGGAACTCTCCACCTTGGTTTGGCACGGGCCCCTGCTCTGCCTTTATCCTTAACTTGTCCAGCTCGAATTCCCTTTCCCTCTGCCTCTCTCTCTCTTCTCGCTCCCATTGCCTCTCTTTCTCTTCTCTCTCCAACTGTTTCTCTCTCTCTCTCTCTCTCTCTCTCTCTCTCTCTCTCTCTCTTGCCTTTCTAACTCTCTCTCTTTCTCCCGCCTTTCTAACTGCTTCTCTTCGTGTTCTAACTGCCGTACCCGGAACTCGTGCTTGAGTCTCAGTTTTTCAAGCTGCACCTGTACCGCGTCTCCAGCAGGTTTTTCAATAGACACCACCTCCAGCTCGCCTTGGGGAAACACACCTTTAGATACATAGTGCTCTACGATAGCTCTGTGTATCTCCTCTCTCCTCATTGTCGACTTCCCCTTAGCAAGATTCAACCGTTTGGCCACAGCTACCAATTCCGATTTCCTGGCATCCTGTAATGCCTCCAAGGTCGGCGCCTTTATAAATTCCTCAGCCTCCATTTCTGCTGTTTGTCTTTTCTTTCTTTCAGGAATTTTGACCCAATCAATTTACTCCGTCCCAAATTTAGCGTTCAAAATCGCGGATGAGAACCCCACTTATGTTACGTACCCCGTAACTGGGTTGCCAAACCAGCAGAAATGGATCACTCAGTTGGAGTCTGGATTACTAGAACTAGGAAAGTTTTATTAAAGAAACAAGCAACACAGTACTCTAATCAAAAGGATAATGAATGCAACAGTTCAGCAATGATAAACATACATGTACACAGAATTAAGATAACAGGATCAATCAAGCTCTATCGTTGTCTAGGGGTAAATGACCAGTTTCAAAGTGACGCAAAGTTCAGTTCAATTTAGTTCAGTTCAGTTCGCAGTAATCGTTGCCGTGGCGATGGACAGTGGGGGGAAGGAGAGAGAGAGCAAAACGAATGAATATTCAAAAATGGCTTCCACACAGACCTTCGCAGTCAGCTTTCGGGCGAGTCCTTTGTGATGTCATCTGAGGTCACCGACCGTGACCCCTCCGTTTCCCAATACGATCGTTTCTCTGCAGTGAACCCGGCACCCAGGCAAGGGTGGACACACACCAGGTTCCCACCGATCGTGCCTTTCCACCCTGAGCGTCTATGGCCTGGTCCCGCAACTGGCCTTCCAAAACTTCCCACCGACTTGTGAGAGACGCACCGCTTCCAGGGTCTCGTTACCTCGGGTGTCGTGTGTGTCCTGCCTAAGCGAACCTGTCCCTTTTTATCCCCCTGCTGGGGTATCGCCTGTCCATCACTTCAAACAGTTCAGGGTTCAAAGGGGGAGCCGATCTTGACAGCTCTCTCTCCCGTCCCTTCATTAACATCTCCAAATGTTGCTCCATTGTTTTCCTTATCTCTCTCTCTCTCCTGAAGACAGGTGGCAGACCAACTACTGATCCCACTGGTGCCAGCACAGGACAGCTAACATCTTAATCTATGTGTATTCTTGTCACAAATATAAATGGAAGGAGATAATGCTGAGGCTTTATAAGACACTAGTCAGGGTGCACCTGGAGTACTCTCAGCAGTTTTGGGCCCCAAATCTTAGAAAGGACGTGTTATCGTTGGAGAGAGTCCAAAGGAGGTTCATGAGGATGATTCTGGGAATGAAGGGGTTAACATATGAGGAACGTTTGGTAGCTTTGGCCTGTACTTACCGGAATGTAGAAGAATGTGGCCATATCTCATTGAAACCTATTGAATGTGGAGAGGATGTTTCCTGTGGTGGGGTATCCAGAATTAGAGGGCATAGCCTCAAAATTGAGGGGCAACCTTTTAGAACAGAGTTTTTTTAGCCAGAAAATAGTGAATCTGTTGAATGCTCTGCCACACACTGTGGTGGAGGCTAGTTCCGTGGGTATATTTAAAGTGGAAATTGATAGTTTCCTGATTGGTCAGGGTATCAAGGGATATGGTGAGAAGGCAGGTGTATTGGGTTGAGTGGGATCCGGGATCAGTCATGATGGAATGGTGGAGCAGACTCGAGGGGCTGAATGGCCTAATTTTGTTCCGATGTCTTATAGTCTTCTGGTCATGCATTTCTTATTAGGAGACAAGGCAGGTGACAGAAGTTCGTGTAGGGAAACACTTTGCATCTAGTGATGATAATGACATTAGTTTCAAGATAATTATGGAAAAGGATAGATCTAGTCCTTTTGTTGAGACTAAATTAGACAAAGGCTAACTTCGATGGTAACGGGTTGGATCTGGCAAGTGTGGATTGGGACAGGTTGTTTTCTGGCAAATACGTAGTTGGTAAGATGTAAGCCTTCAAAAGTGGAATTTTGAGAGTATAGAGTTTGTATGTTCCTGTCAAAATAAAAGGCAAGGATAACAGGTTTAAGGAACCTTGGTTTTTGAGAGATATTAAGCCCCTATTTAAGAAAAATGAGGTGCATAGCAGGTAGGAGCAATGAAGCTTGAGTGTAAGAAAACACTGAAGGAAATCAGGAGGGCTAAAAGAACACATGAGGTTGCTCTAGCAGACAAGGTGAAGGAGAATCCTCAGGGCTTCCAGATATGTCCACAGCAAGTAAAAACACACATCCCTTGGTACATTGTTATTCTTTGGGTTTTTTTGTATGTTACAGTGTGGCATCACTGTAACATTAAATAGACTATTAAATAGTTCCCGAGAATGTCCCTTGCTTTTACAATCTATCTGGTTATGATCTTTCACCTTGTTTACCTGTACTTCCTTTGTAGCTGTTACACTTAATTTTGCATTGTTATTATTTTACCTAGTTTTGCCTCAGTGCACTGTGTAACGATCATATCACTGTGTATAAACAGTATGCTTCTCACTGTATCTCGGTATATTTGACAATAATAAAACAATTTTTAATACATGCAAGGATAATAATGAGCAGCATTAATATGTGCATCGCCTTCATGTTTTTATATAGTGTAATAAAGAGTATGGGTGACAGGGTGGAGGTATGTCTCTACCAAAGGAGGTATAAGCTGCTTCTTCCCTCTGCCAGCTGCAGGTCACCCTTGGGCAAGGTGTAGCACCTGCTTAGCTCCCCTATCAGGGCCATGTGAAGCCATGGGAGCAGCTGCTGCGTATCACAAGTCCTGGTTATGCGACCACTGATGCCAAACAGACAGTTTCTGAAGAGTTGATAATGACTGGGGTCACCCATCTTGTAAAGACACTGCCCTGAGGAAGGCAATGGCAAACCACTTCTTGAAGCCAAATTTTCCAAGCACAGTCATGGTCATTGAGACCATGATTGCCTGCATCGTACGACATGGCGCATGATGATGATAATGAATAAAGATCCATCCTTATTAAAACTCATGTTTATTCTCTTTTTTTAAAATTTAGAGATATTTAGAGATAAAGTGCAGAAAAAGCGCTTCTGGACCAACGAGCTGCACCACCCAGCAACCCATGCATTTAACCCTAGCCTAATCATGGGACAATTTATAATGACTAATTAATCTACTGACTGGTGTGACTTTGGACTGTAGGAGGAAACTGGAGCACCAGGAGGAAACCCACACATTGGCAGGGAGGAAGATTCAAACTTGTTAAAGATGACTTTGAAATTGAACTCTGAGCTCTGCCCCAAGTTGAAATAACATTGTGCTTACCTCTTCACCACTGTGGCACCCAAATTGTTTTAAATTTATCCAGCTTTTATATTAATTTATTTGTTTTTAAAAACATTTTGATTTCTCTCCAGTATTAATGTAGTTGGCACTGATAAAACAAAGTTTCTACAGTTGCAGCACAGTCACTTTTGCAATAACCCAAATCTGTTTAAAGCTACTAAAATTCTTTGAATGTCATAAATTTTTTGCCTTGACCATATTTATTTGGTCACTCTCTCATTTGCTGGTTATGATTTTCTCAAGAATAGTTTGGCGCATTTTTCTTATTTTCTGTGTTAAATAGATTGCTCCCTGAATTTGTGTACCTTGTAATGTAAAAAAAATCTATTTCGGCACTGTTCTTGAAATTTGATCTGTGCAAGCATGAAATTCCTGAAATTTTGAGTTATTGAAGAGTGCCAAGAACATTTCACATGGGTCCTGGCAGCAGAATTGCACCCCAGCAGTAAAATGATTCTGAATCATGCATTATTGAAAATGCATGACTTTTTAATCTGATAGATGAAAGTCTCCTTTTTGAAGTTCAAAGTAAATTTATTATAGAAGTACATTCATGTTACTGTATACAACACTGAGATTTATTTTCTTACTGTCATTCACAGTAAGTACAAAGAAGCACATTAGAATCAGTGAAAGACCACACTCAACAAGATGGACAAGCAATCAAAGGTTCAAAGGTCCAACTTAATGTCAGAGAAATGTATACAATATACATCCTGAAATGCTTTTTCTTCGCAAACATCCACGAAAACAGAGAAGTGCCCCAAAGAATGAACAACAGATAAACATAAGAACCCCAAAGTCCCCACCAGTTCCCCTCCCTCCTGCGCGTAAATGTGAAAAAGACCAACGGTGCAAGAGAAAAAAGATAAAAGCGATAAATATCAAGAAAATGAGATGAAGAGTAGAAAGTAACAGGTTCAGCAGGTCAGGCAGCATCCATGGAAGTGAATGGACAGTCGCCATTTTGGGCAAGACCCTTCTACAGGACTGGAAAGGAAGGGGGAATATGCCCCCTTTTTATTCTGGCATCTCCTTTCCTGAAGAAGGGTTGGCCCAAAATGTTGACTGTTTCCATAGATCCTGCCTGACCTGCTGAGTATCTCCAGCATTTTTTGTATATTACTTAATGTTTTACTTCCTTCAATGAAATACAAAAAAAAATTCTCTAACATTTAATATTTTGGAAAATGAAGGTTTTGGAAATCTAAGATTTGCTCTTTTCTACTGACATACTAATGCAGGTGACATAAAATAAACATCAAAACAAAATTTATATAAAAAATCTAGGGTGCCCAAGACTTTTACAGAGTACTGTATGCTTCGGACTCAGTTATGTAGTTAAGTGGATATGATAACTTACCTAGCAAGAGACTGCTACTTAACTAGTTATTTTTTAAATCTCTTGTTACAGATTCCTGGATTTTGTGAAGGAAGTTCAAGCATTCCTTTCATTCAGGGCCGTGTCAACTGTAACATCATTGTGGGTTACAAATCTGTTTATCGCATATGCTTTGGTCTGGCTGCTTTCTTCTTCTTGTTTGCCTTACTGATGATTCAAGTGAAAAGCAGTAAAGGTCCAAGAGGTGTTCTACAGAATGGGTGAGCCACTTCAGATGAAAGAAACTTATTTCTTCAGAATCTTTAGTAATAGCATCAGATATGGAATTTGCCAGATCTTATGTACATCACAAAATCACATTCTGACCAGTGTACAGCAAAAGGTTAAAAGTTAAATATATTAAAGATAGGGACATTTCAAAATAGAGAAGGCCACGTTTGGGGTTCAATTGCATTAAAGTTCAAAGTAAATTTATTATCAAAGTACATGTTGTTGTTGTTGGGTGCCATCAAGTTGTTGTCGACTCATGACGACCTTATGGATAGTTGCCCTAAGTGAGTTTCAATCCTCGCAAAGGCGGCTCATTGTTGATAATGTTGCATTCGTAGCTCTGCTTATGGTGTCCGTCCATCTGATTGGCAGCCTTCCTCTCTTCTGTTGTCCTCCACCTTGCCCAGAATGATATCCTTTTTCAGGGAGCTGTTTCTTTGTATGATGTGCTGAAAGTACGATTGGCGGAGTCTTGTCATTTGAGTCTCCTGAGAGAGACGTGGTTTGATCTTGTTGAGGACCAATTTGTTTGTTCTTTGAGAGGTCCACGAGATGCATATGTCACATACACAACCCTGAGATTGATTTTCTTGTGGGCATACTTAATAAATTCATAATAGAATAATAACCATAATAGAATCAATGAAAGACTGCACCAATTTGTGCATTCAATCAGTGTGCAAAAGACAACAAACTGTACAAATACAAAACGAAAGAAATAATAAATAAGTAAGTAATAAATATCAAGAACATGAGATGAGGATTCCTTGAAAGTGAGTCTTTAGGTTGTGGGAACATTTCAATAATGGGTCAAGTGAATTTGAGTGAAGTTATCCCCTTTGATTAAGAGCCTGATGGTTGAAGATTGGCAAGTGTACCTGAACCTGGTAGTGTGAATACCATAGTGTGAAGACGCCTATACTATCTTCCTGATAGCAGCAGCGAGAAGAGAGCATGACCTGGGTGGTGGGAGGGTTGCTGATGGATGTTGCTTTCCTGCACCAATACTTAATGGTAGGGAGGGCTTTACCTTTGATGGACTGGGCCATATCCACTACTTTTTGTAAGATTATCCGTTCAAGGGCATTGCTGTTTCCACACCAGGCTGTGATGCAGCCAGCCAATATTCTCTCCATGACTCATTTATAGAAGTTTTTAGATGTCATGCTGAATCTTCGCAAACTCCTAGGAAGTAGAGCCACTGCTGTGCTTTCTTTGTAATTGCACTTGTGTGCTGCACCCAGGGCAGGTCCTCTGAAATGAGAATGCTGAGGAATTTAATGTTGTTGACCCTCTCCACCTCTAATCCTCTGATGTAGTCTAGTACATGGACCTCTGGTTTCCTCCTCCTGAAGTCAGTAATCAGTTCTTTGGCCTTGCTGACATGAGTAAGGGGTTGTTTTAGCACTATTCAGCCAGATTTTTAATCTTCTTCCTATGTGCTTATTTATCACCACCGTTGATTTGGCTTAATACAGTGCTGTTGTCAGCAAACTTGAATATGACATTGGAGCTGTGCTTAGCCACACAGTCATAAATGTAAAGTGAGTAGAGCAGATGTTTAGTCAAATCTGAATAAAACTTGGGAGACCAGCTTCTTATAGTTACCACAGTTTATTGCGCACCCCCCTGCAGGAGTTTGAGACCCAGTTGTCAGAGGGAAGGCACGTAAGTACTGCCACCATCCGACAAGTGGGCCCACTCTCTTCAGTTACAGACATATATTTATACATAGTAAGCCCCATACATTACTGTTGCAAGATGCTATCTGAACTAGTACGCCACCAAGTCTGTTGGTGCGAAACTTAGCTACAGATAAGAGAGTCTGCTAGATCAAGGCTCAATTACAGATGGATGTGCTGTCCAGTCCTTATCAGTTATTCCCTTTGCTAGGCCCTGACTTAATTACAGATGGATGTTCCTTCCTGTCCTTATCAGTGAGTCCTCCTCCTCCTACTCAAACGAGGGTATAATGTACAATGTTATCAAACTCTCAATGTCTCTCTGCAAGCTGAGGAGAACTGGTAATGAGCCTGTCTTAGCTGGCTCCTGAAGGCAGAGTTCACTTCAGTTCAAAAATTCCTATTCAGTCCCAATTATTGTTTTAGCCAGAGGTTACATAGATTCAAAATGATTTTGTTATATCCCTAATTCCTCACAGGGGCTGAGCACCAGCTTTGTGGTGCACCTGTGCTGATGGAGGTTGTGGAGGAGATGTTGTTGCCAATCCAAAATGACTGGGGTCTGCGAGTAAAGAAGTTGAGGATCCAATTGCACAAAGAGGTATTGAAGCCAAGGTCTTGAAGCTTATTGGTTAGTTTTGATGGGGTGATGGTATTGAAATCCAAGCTGTAGTCATTAAAGAGCATCCTGATGTATGCATCTTTTGCTGCCCAGATGCTTCAGGATTGAGTGAAGATAGTGTATGTTGTGGACCTGTTGCTCTGGTAGGCAAATTGGAGGGAATACAAGTCGCACCTCAGGCAGGAGTTGAAATGTTTCATCACCAGCCTCTCAAAACACTTCATCACTGTGGATGTAAGTACTACTGGATGATAGTTACTGAGGCAGGTTTCTGCGTTCTTCTGAAGCATTGGTATAATTGAAGCCTTTTTGAAGCAGGTTAGTACCTCAGACTGCAGAAGCAAGAGGTTAAAGATCTCTGAACACTCCAGCCAGTTGATCAGAATAGGTCTTTAGTACCCTGTCAGAACCAGATGCTTTTCGTGGGTTCACCCTTCTGAAGGCTGCTTGCACATCGGCCTCAAAGACTGAAATCACAAGATCATCGGGAACTGTGGGTGTTCGTGATGGTACCACCATGTTTTAATGGTCCAAGTGAGCATGGAGGGCATTCTGCTCATCCAGAAGCAAAGCCCTGTTGTTGCCTATGTTTCTTGATTTCACTTTATAACAGGTGACAGCATTCAAGCCCTGCCACAACAGTCAAGCGTCACTGGTTGATTCAAGTTTAGTCCAGAATTGCGAATTCATCCATGAGATGGCTTTCCAGAGATTGTACCTCGACCCCTTGTGACTTCAAGTCAAATCAAGTCACTTTTTATTGCCATTTCGACCATAACTGCTGGTACAGTACACAGTAAAAACGAGACAACGTTTTTCAGGACCATGGTGCTACATGAAACAATACAAAAACTGCACTGGACTACGTAAAACAACACAAAAACTACACTAGACTACAGACCTTTCTTGGTCATCAGATTTAAGTGCCTCTGATCTGGCCCTCGGTAGATTGCGGTTCTCATGGTTCATCCAGGGCTTTTGGTTAGGGATCAAAGATGCAAGTAAGATAGGTAATTTCACACTTCAGTGTGTCCAAATTTGTTTTCCAGCCAATAACATTGTCTGTGCTGTAACTTAGGCAACATGGTAGCCAATTCTCAACATCCTCAAATTGTGGTATGAGATAAGCAAAGTAATTTGATTTAGAATTTGTTTGAGAGAAGTATTGCTTGAGATGAAGAACATAGCTGCTGTAATGAAACTGTGGATCTAATAAACCATGAAGCATAGTCCTCCTGAATATGCTCTATCTATATGGGCATCTGATTATATCAACCTATGGAAATAACCCGACAGAACTAAGTCTGCTATACAAAAGGATAATATTGCACTTGCAGAATGCTTGAATTAAAGATCAAAGTGCTGAATTACTCAAAGGTGACAGCATAAGTAAAGTCCTAAACATTTATTACACCTACAGAACAAGGCCTTTGCCCAAGGACATTAACACCAATCTTCAAGTACCCATTTACACGAATTATGTACTATCTCTGTGTTGTTCTTCCCAGAGTACAACGTTCACCCACAGCCAAGGAGAAATTTTGTCATTAATCCACTAACCTGTATGTTTTTGGGATGTGGGAAGATCTTGGAGGAAACCCACGGAGTCACAAGGAGAACATGCAAACTCCTCAAAGGAATTTGGGATTGACCCTGAGTTGCTGGATCTGTAAGGCAGTGACTCAACTAGCTCTACCACTCTACATGAAAAGTTTAGAGATGAATATCTTTTCATTAAAAAAATGAGGAAAAAACAAGAAAGGTCTGCTTTTACATTGTGCTATTTTTTTCTAGAATGATGATTGAAAACTTTTGGATTTTGTGGCTTTTTTTCATCTCTCTATTCCTTATCTCTTGGGATATTTTTAGGGTATAATATCATTTGTCTCTGAAATCTGAGTTTAATAAGGAAATTATGGAAATTGAGTGATAGACATGTTTTACATGGACCTCAGTAAGGCTTTTCACAAGGTCCTGCATGGTAAAGTGTTCCAGAAATTCTAAATAGATGGATAAGGCACAAGGGATCTTAAGGCATTTTGACAAACTATATCCAAAATTGGCTAGGTGATAAGGAGGCAAATTATATTGGTGATGGATATTTCTCTGACTGGTAATCTATATCAAGTGATGTACCACGGGAGTTGGCACTGGGGCTTTTGTTGTTTGTAATGATGACCTAGATACAAATGTAGTGGGTATGAGTAATAATTTGGTTGACAACACAAAAAGTGGTGGAGTCTTTGATAAAAAGGCAGTTGTTTTAAAATACAGTGAGTCATGGGTTATAGAAACATAGAAAACCTATAGCACAATGCAGGTCCTTCAGCCCACAAAGCTGTGCCGAACATATCCCTACCTTAGAACTACCTAGGTTTTACTTATAGCCCTCTATTTTTCTAAGCTCCATGTAGCTGTCCAGGAGTCTCTTAAAAGACCCTATCGTTTCTGTCTCCACCACCGCCACCGGCAGCCCATTCCACACACTCACCACTCTCTGCGTAAAAAAACTTATCCCTGACATCTCCTCTGTACCTACGTCCAAGCACCATAAAACTGTGCCCTCTCGTGCTAGCCATTTCAGCCCTGGGAAAAAGCCTCTGACTATCCACATGATCAATGCCTCTCAATAGCTTGTACACGTCCATCAGGTCACCTGTCATCCTGCGTCGCTCCAAGGAGAAAAGGCCGAGTTCACTCAACCTATTCTCATAAGGTATGCTCCCAGTCTAGGCAACATCGTTGTAAGTCTCCTCTACACCCTTTCTATGGTTTCCACGTCCTCCCTGTAGTGAGGCGACCAAAATTGAGCACAGTACTCCAAGTCGAGTCTGACCAGCGCCCTATATAGCTGCAACATTACCTCTCGGCTACTAAACTCAATCCCACGATTGATGAAGGCCAATGCACTGTATGCCTTCTTAACCACAGAGTCAACCTGTATCACAGCTTTGAGTGTCCTGTGGACTCAGACCCCAGGATCCCTCTGATCCTCCACACTGCCAAAAGTCTTACCGTTAATAATATATCTGCCATCATATTTGACCTACCGAAATGAATCACCTCACACTTATCTGGGTTGAACTCCATCTGCCACTTCTCAGCCCAGCTTTGCATCCTATCAATGTCCCGTTGTAACCTCTGACAGCCCTCCACACTATCCGCAACACCCCCAACTTTTGTGTCATCAGCAAATTTACTAACCCATCCCTCCACTTCCTCATCCAGGTCATTTATAAAAATCACAAAGAGTAGGGGTCCCAGAACAGATCCCCGAGGCACACTACTGGTCACCGGCCTCCATGCAGAATATGACCTGTCTACAACCACTTTTTTGCCTTCTGTGGGCAAGCCAGTTCTGGATCCACAAAGCAATGTCGCCTTGGATCCCATGCCTCCTTACTTTCTCAATAAGCCTTGCATGGGGTACCTTATCATATGCCTTGCTAAAATCCTTATGCACTACATCTGTGGCTCTACCTTCATCAATGTGTTTAGTCACATCCTCAAAAAATTCAATCAGGCTCATAAGGCATGACCTGCCCTTGACAAAGCCATGCTGACTATTCCTAATCATATTATGCCTCTCCAAATGTTCATAAATCCTGCCACTCAGGATCTTCTCCATCAACTTACCAACCACTCAAGTAAGACTCACTGGCCCATAAATGGTATTTGTACAAGTACATAGGAGTAAAGAGATGTGGGCAAATGGAATTAATATAGACAGACATCATGATTGGTGTAGTTAAGATGGGCCTAGAGGGCTAGTTTCAGTGCCGTACATTTTTATAGAAAAGTTTTTTTCCAGAGAGTAGTGCATCTCTGGAATTCTCTGCCTTAGAATGTGGTGGTAGCCAAAGATATATTTAAGGTGGCAATAGATGATCCTTAATTCCTCAAGTTTTCCAATATTTGAAGCTGGCACGGAAGAGGAGATAAGGCCAGCATAGATGGACTATGATCATACTGAGTGACGGGGCAAGCTTGAGGGACAGATGGACTATTCCTGTTCCATTGTTGTTATGTGTACTCTTGCTATTTTAAATAAGCTTTACTATCCTCTTGGTGGTAATGAGCATATTTCATTTGTGAGCATAATGCCTCTAATGGCTCTTCTAGGTTCTGGTTCTTCAAATTCCTGGCCTTGGTGGGAATTACTGTTGGTGCTTTCTTCATTCCTGAGGGGACATTTACAACAGGTATTGTAAAAAATCATCTTTATGCAAAGAAATTCATATGAAAGTTCTTTGTAATGCATTAATATATAATATGGCTATGTTAAAATTAGTAAAAAGCAAGCAATCATCATTTGTTCTCTTCATGAGGTTCAGTCCATAAGTATGTAGACCAGCAATCAGTGGATCAGATATTTAATTTCTTCAGGTTTGTGAAAATAAGATGATGGCCAGAATGTCTGTTTATGTTTTCACCCCTAATGGAAGTGTTGGGTGAAATACGTTTAAAACTATAACCCTAATAGCCTATTTTTTTTCTCTCCCTCTGCAATCTATGGTGGAACAGGCTGGAACAACTGAATGATTAGTAAGTTTGCAGATGACATGAAAGTTGGTGGTGTTATGGATAGCAAGGAAGATTGTTTAAGCTACAACAAGACATAGATGGGATAGATAGTTGGGTGGAACATTTGCAGATATGATTTAATCTTAACAAATGAGAGGTGATGCACTTTTGAGAAATCAAATAGGGTTATGTCACACATATCTATATGGTAGGGGACCAAGGATAATTGATGAACAGAGGGACCTTGAGGTTCAAGTCTATTGTTCCTTGAAAGTGGCAGCACAGGTTGATAGAGAACTAAAGAAAGGATATTGCATGCTTGTTTTCAAGGGTTGGCACATAGAGTTTTAAGTTGGGATGTCATGTTGTAGTTGTACTAAACCTTGGTTAGGCCACACTTGGAATAATGTATGCAATTCTGGTTTTGGCACCATAGGAAGAGTATAATTGTACTGGAGCAAGTGCAGAGGAGATTCACTCAAGATATCTCCAGAATTGAAGGAGGTTAGTCATAGGGAAAGATTACGTAAATTGGGCATATTTTCCAAGCCCAAAAAAAAGGGAATGATTTCATAAATGTATATAAAATTGTAGGAGGTTTAGACAGGGTAGATAGAATCTTATCCCTTTGTAAGAAAATCAAAAGCAAGAGGGCATAAATTTAAAGTGAGAGAAATAAGGTTTAAAGGAGATTACAAGGGAAAGGTCTTTATTTCACAATCAGAATCAGGTTTATTATCACCAGCATGTGGTGTGAAATTTGTTAACTTAGCTGCAGCAGTTCAATGCAATACATAATCTAGCAGAGAGAAAAAAATAATTAATAAGATAAAACATAATAATAAAAAAACAAGTAAATCTATTACGTAGATTGAATAGATTTAAAAAAGTACAAAAACAGAAATACTGTATATTTAAAAAAAAAAGTGAGGTAGTGTCCAAAGCGTCAATGTCCATTTAGAAATCAGATGGCAGCGGAGAAGAAGCTGTTCCTGAATAATACAAAGAATGGCTGATTACTGCCAGAGTGGGCAGTGGAATTGGACACAATCGCTATGTTTATGAGACATACAGAGAGGCACTTGAGTAGGTGAGGAATAGATGGATTTGGCCCTAAGAGTTTTTCGAGAAAGTTACCAGGAAAGTGGATAAAGGCAAGGCAGTAGATGTTGTCCTCTTGGACTTTAGTCAGGCATTTGACAAGGTCCTATATGGGAAGCTGATCAAGAAGGTTCAGTCGCTCAAGGTTCAGGATGAGATAGTAAATTGGTGAGACATTAGCTTTGTGGGAGAAGCCAGAGAGAGGTAGCAGAGGTTTGCCTCTATGACTGGAGGTCTGTGACTAGTGGTGTGTACAGAGATCAGTGCTGGATTCTTTGTTGTTTGCATCTATATCAATAAACTGGATGATAATGTGTTTAACTGGCAGATGACACTAAGATTGGGGGTTAGTGGACAGTGAGGAAGGCTATCGTGGCTTGCAGAGGGATCTGCATCAGCTGGAAAAAAATGGGCTGAAAAATGGCAGATGGAACTTAATGCAGACAAGTATGAGATTTTGCACTTGGGTAGGCCCAACCAGGGTAGGTTTTACAGTGAATGGTAGGGCACTGAGGAGTGTGAAAGAACAAAGGCATCTGGGAATACAGATCCATAATTAGATGAAAATGGCGTCACAGGTAGATAGGGTTGTAAAGAAAGCTTTTGGCACATTAGCCTTCATAAATCAATGTACTGAGTACAGAAGATGGGATGGTATGTTGAAGTTGTGTAAGACGTTGGTGAGGCCTAATTTGGAGTATTGTGTGTAGTTTCGGTCTCCGACCTTCAGAAAAGATGTAAACAAGTTTAAAACAGTGCAGAGAAAATTTACGAAGATATTGCTGGATCTGGGGGGCTTGAAATATAAAGGAAGATTGAATATGTTAGGATTGTACTCTTTAGAAGGTAGAAGATTGAGAGGAAGTTTGATGGAGGTATGCAAAATTATGTGGGGTATAGTTAGGGTTAATGCAAGCAAGCTTTTTCCACTAAGTTTGGGTGGGACTACAACCAGAGGTCATGGATTAAGGGTGAAAGGTGAGAAGTTTAAGGGGAACATGAGGGGAAGTTTCTTCACTCAGAGGTGTGTGAGAGTGTGGAATGAGTTGCCAGCACAAGTGGTGCATGTGAGCTCAATTTGAACATTTAAGAGAAGTTTGGTAGGGCTATGGAGGGCTACGGTCCTGGTGCAGGTCGATGGGTCCTAGGCAGTTTAAATGGTTTTGGCTTGGACTAGATGGGCCAGAGGGTCTGTTTCTGCACTGTGCTTCTCTATAATTCCAAATGGGATTAGTGTAGATGAGTGTAAAAGTCAGTATTGACATGGTGGGTTGAAGGATCTTTTCTGTGCTGTACACCTCCATGATAATCCTATTACTATCCTCCACTCCTTTCCAAATCCATAGGCACTCAGTTTTCAAAATCAATTACCAAATCAGGAACAGGAATATGAAATGATTTTTTTTTAAAGATCCTGAATGCAACTTCACAAATCAGCTAACTCGGTGCAGGCTGAGAAGCATCCAGAGGTGACTATCAATGTTGCCTTAGGAACTCCAGCTCAAGATTTTTCCTTGAGGTTTACTCCCGAAGCCTTCCCCATCGTAACTATATATTTTTGTGAAGCGCTGCACATTCTTTTTAGTCATTGGTGAGACAATATTGTCTTTCTTCATCAGCTATTTCTTTATTTTTGTTTTCTTCAGTATGGTTCTACTTTGGTGTGGTTGGAGCTTTCTGCTTTATTCTCATCCAACTGATTCTTCTTATCGATTTTGCTCACTCCTGGAGTCAGTCGTGGGTTCAGAACATGGAAGATGGCAACAACAGATGCTGGTTTGCTGGTATGTTAAAATAAATAATTAATTTTATTCCCTGTTGTTTTCTTTATCTGTGTGTATGAAGGCAGAGCAGCATTTAATAAGAGGTTAGCCATTTGAACACAAATATAATTTCTGTTATTTTTGTTTTAATCCTCAGTGTACTAAAGCCAAATGCCTGCAAAAAATGGAGCTGAAGTTTAGCTCATTGTATTGGTAATTTATAATGTGGACCCAGTTAGACATGACTGTGAATACATATGTCAGGCTTATCCTTGTTGGGCATTGAGTACAAGAGGCGGCACATCGTGCTACAGGTGTACAAATTGTTGGTGAGACTGCACTTTGAATATTGTGTGCATCTCTGATTGTCATACTATAGGGAAGAAGTGTTTGAGCCATAGAGCATGCAGAAACCATCTACACTGATGTTACTGGGACTGGATGGTTTGAGAGTTAGGAGAGACCAGGTCAGTTAACTCCATTCAGGTTAGTGGTGAGGTATGACTGGTAGGGAGAGAGTTCACTTCCAGATCATTTACATTTTCTGTTAATTAGGTTACAAATACTTCTGAAATTACTACGTTCATTTATACATCTTCTCTGCTCTTCTGTTGCAGCTTTATTTATATGTACGGCCTTCAACTATCTTGTCTCACTGGCTGCAGTGGTGGTTTTCTATGTTTTTTACACTAAGCCTGATGACTGTGCAATAAATAAAGCCTTCATAAGTCTGAATCTCATCTTCTGCGTCATTGTCTCTGTTGTGTCCATCTTACCAAAGGTTCAGGTAAGAAAACAAAACATGGATTTGTAGTCATTGTGTGGATTACTTGTACAAATAATTCACCATCTGTTTCATGACAGCTTTTCTTAAGCTTCCTTCTCTGAAAGGTCTTGGGATGTTTTGCCAAATTAAAGTCACCATGTCGGTGTAAGCATGATGGTGTATTATATCAAAACATAAAGAGCTGTTCAAGCTTATTTTGTAGGTTCAATAGAATCAATTGCATGTCTTCCACCAGGTTTAAGTTCAATTTTTTTAAAGTTGGTTGAGGTTAGTCAGCATAGTCTATATAGTCTTTGCGTCCTTTAAATGCTTCAAGTGATTTCTACATTCTGGGGTTACTTGAAGAGAGATTTTACTCCTGAATGCCGCTCAACATTTTTGTCCATCTTTAAAATCTTTAGTTTGTTTGGTTACCTGCAGTTAATAGTTATAATCTTGTGCCATATACTGTATCCTGTCACTGGTCTTGAAGTGAGTAGTGAATTTAATTCTGAAGAGCAACGCTTGTCTCTATTCACCTCTGAACACGTGTATCCTTTGTCCTGAAATGTGCTATCCCTCCACCAAGTATAAGCAATTTTCACACATTATAAAGTTTTATTTTTCTTAACCAAGAGTTAGTAGTTGCCAGTGGAAACAACTCCCTGAGCGTGTGATTCACTACAGATTGAGGTTTATCATAAGGAAAATAAGCTATCACATTCAAAATGAAAATCATAAGCTGAAAGAAAAACTAGGATAAACAAGAGATTCTGCAGATGCTGGAAATTCAGAGGAACACACACAAAATGTTAGGATCGCAGCAGATCAAGCAACATCAACAGATGGGAATAAACAGGTTGATGTTTCAGGCCGAAGCCCTTCATCATCATGTCCTGCTTGAAGCATCTTGGTCCAAAATTTTTACTGTTTACTCCCGTCTATAGATGCCTAACCTGCTGAGTTCCTCCAGTATTTAGCGCAAGGAAGGATTTGGATTAAAGTTTCAAGTGCAATCAGTCCAACCCTCTTAATTCAATGGAGTGTCAATCTGAAGTATGAAAAAGTAAATTTGTATGGCACTATCGATAAGCTTGCAGATTCTTAGCACACTTTGTAGCCAATTGAGTACTAACAATATTTTTTATTTATTTGAGGTACAGCATGAAATAGGCCCTTCTGGCCCATCGAGCTGTGGCACCCAGCAACCCCTGATTTAACGCTAGCCAAATCACAGGACAATTTACAATGACCAATTAACCTATTATCCCGTATGTCTTTGGACTGTGGGAGGAAATCGGAGCACCCAGAGAAAATCCATGCATTCCACAGGGAGAATATAGAGACTCTCTACAGATGACATTGGAATTAAACTCCAAACTCTGATCCCCCAAGCTGTAATAGCATCATGCTTACAGTGGCACCTAATTGTTCTATTTTGTAATGTGGGGTATTTCACATTTTCTGCTCCAACATGCTTCATAGGAGCACCGTGAATAAGTGTTCTTCCACCAGCATTTGAGTGCTAAGAAGCTCAAATACTCACTGCTGTTCAAGTGCTGGCAGCGGTGTCATTCAGCTGATGACTGAATATTCAGAATTTCTTCTAAGTTTCTCAGCCAACCTTGGCAAGTGGCTGTGAGCTTTTAATGAAAAATGTAGTAACCCTGGGAAATATCCATTATAAAATCATGGGAAACTAAAATCTATTCCAGGTTAAACTGGTAACTCCAAACTGCACTATTGGCTACATTTAAGGATACATTTTGTTAGTCCTGACGAAGGGTCTCGGCCTGAAACGTCGACTGCACCTCTTCCTACAGATGCTGCCTGGCCTGCTGCGTTCACCAGCAACTTTGATGTGTGTTGCTTGAATTTCCAGCATCTGCAGAATTCCTGTTTGCATTTTGTAATTCTCTGGGTCAGTGATAGGTCTATCTGTACGGTACTGACAAATGTTCATAGGCTTTTTTGTTTGCTTGATAAAAAGCTAATCTCATAAACAGTGAACCTTTTAATTGAAGCATGGAGCTATAACAACTAATTAGTTTTTTTTAAGTTGATGCTGGGAGTGATAATGTACTTAAAAGAGTCTATTGTGCCATCGTGATTGCTTCAGGTCTTTGGTGGAGCCATTCAATTAATCCTATTCTCTGAATTTCCTCCACCTATTTCTTTTCAGTTCCCTTTCGATAGTTACTGTTGAAACTGCTTTCACCACATGTTCATCTATCATGTTCCCATTGACAGAGGATGCATCAGATTAGAGAAGTAAAGATAGGACTTAAAGGCTGTTGTGGGACAAAATGTGTTCCAATTCGTAGGGCACTGGCACTAGTAATAAGGGAGGAACAAGCTGTGTGGAGACAATTGTTCTGACAAGGAGCTTAAATAGGATTATAAACAGCTTGAAACAAGTTAGTGGGGGAGAGGATTCTAGTGACAGGAGGTTTAATAAATCAAAAGTGAGGTGCACAGGATATTAAATTGGAAATGAGAATTAAAGTATGACAGGAAGAGACCGAAAATATTAGTAACCTGGTTGTAGGGTGTCCAGAACTGTGAACTCAGTATTCTTAGTTATTCCATTTTGTAAAAGAGTAGGCAAAAAGGAAAAGGAGGGAGAATAACATTGTTAGAGCATTGCTAATCAAGGAAGGCATCAGTATGCGGGTAAATAATGATAGAGAGCAGTGGAACATGTTTGTGTGGAAATTAAAATGGACAAGTTGAAATTTATTAAGTTGGAAATGACAGATAAGTTAATCTAATACTTTGTATCAGCCTTCATGCTGGAGAACACTGTAAATATCCCATGGATAATTGCCTTGTTTCAAGTAACATGGGGTAATTTGTAACAATTCAGAATTATAAGGATATTGGAAAAAGTAATGTTTCTAAAAGTCTTCAGGGCTTGATGGCATGCAGAGAAGTGTTGCTGGCAAGATATTGGACTTTTAGGTTCAAGGAAGAAATAACTAATCATTTAGACAAACTTAGTGCAGTCAAATTAAATCAATGTAATTTTATGAAAGGAAAATCAGATTTGTCAGATTTAGTAGAGCCCTGTTTGGATAATACAAGTAGAGCTAATAGAGGAGAAACTGTAGATGCTAAATGCCTTTTAGAAATCCAGATATACTCTCAGGTACCACATAAATGGCTATTGGAGAAGATAAGAGTTCACTGTATTGGGGAGATTGTTAACATGAACTAAAACCTGGTTATCACGTGGAAAACAGAGTCAGAATAAGGTGGCCTTTTTCTCCTTTTTTCAAAGAAATTTCTCTGCATCTCTGTTTTGAAAGGTGCCCCTCTATCCTGAGGCTGTGCCCTCTTGTCCTGGACTCTCCCACAATGAGAAACATTCTTTTCACATCTACTCAACATTCGAAAGGTTTCAATGAGATCCGCCCCCCATCCTTCCAAATTCCAGTGAGTACAGACCCAGAGCCATCAAACGTTCCTCGTATGTTAACCCTTTCATTCCTGAAATCATCCTTGTGAACTTCCTCTGGACCCTCTCCAATGCCAGCACATCCTTTCTAAGGTGAGGAGCCCAAAACTGTTCACAATACTCAAGATGAGGCCTCTCCAGTGCCTTATAAAACCTCAGCATCACATTGTATTCTAGACCTCTTGAAATGAATGCTAACATGGCATTTGCCTTCCTCACCACCGACTCAACCTGCAAGTTAACCTTCAGGGTGATCTGCACGAGGACTCCCAAGTCCCTCTACGTCTCAGATTCCTGGATTTTCTCCCTGTTTAGAAAATAGTCTGCTCTTTTATTTCTACTACCAAAGTGCATAACCATGCATTTTCTAACATTGTATTTCATTTGCCACTTTCTTGCCAATTTTCCTAATCTGTCCAAATCCGTCTGCATCTTACCTGTTTCCTCAACACTACCTGCACCTCAACCAATCGTCGTATCATCTGCAAACTTGGCAATAAAGCCATCTATTCCATCATCTAAATCATTGATATACAGCATAAATAGAAGTGGTCCCAACACCAACCCCTGCGGAACACCACTAGTCACTGACAGCCAACCAAAACAGGATACTTTTATTCCCACTTGCTGCCTCTTACCAATCAGCCAATACTCTAACCATGGTAGTAATTTTCCTGTAATACCATGGGCTCTTAACTTAGTAAGCAGCCTCATGTGTGGCACCTTGTCAAAGGCCTTCTGAAAGTCAAAATATACAACATCCACTGCATCCCCTTTATCTATCCTACTTGTAATATCCTCAAAGAATTCCAACAGGTTCATCAGGCAGGATTTTCCCTTAAGGGAACTATGCTGGCTTTGTACTATCTTGTTCTGTGTCAGCAAGTACTCCATCACCTCATCCTTAACAATTGACGGCAGCATCTTCCCAACCACTGAGGTCAGGCTAACTGGTTTATAATTTCCTTTCTGCTGCCTTCCTCCTTTCTTAAAGAGTAGAGTAACATTTGCAATTTTCCAGTTAGAGATACAAGCAGTTTTTCAATGTCATGAAAACAGGTGGAAAGGTGTTCTGCATTGATTATATTTATGCAAACAGCATTCTGGCCTTTATTGCAAGTGGTAGGAGTTAAGAAATAAAAGTGGGCTTTAACTTGGACAAGTGTAAAATGTGGCAATTTGGTAAATTAAATCAAGGTAAGTCTTGCACAGCAGGTGGGCTGATTCCGGAGAGTTCTGTACAACAGAGAGATTTAGGACTATAGTAACATGGGTGACACAGACATTGTGGTAAAGGAAGTATTTGGCACATTTACCTTGATTGGTTAGGGTATTTGAGTACGAGAGTTGGTATGTCATATTTCAACTTCACCAAATGTCGGTGAGACCACACTTGGAGCATCATGTGTAGTTATGGCTGCTGAGCTATAGGACGGATACCATTAAGCTGGAAAGGGTGCAGAAAAGATTTGCAAGGATGTTACCAGAACAAGGAGGGCTTGAATAATAAGAAGAGACTGGATAGCTAGGTGTTTTTTCCCTCGCACATACTGTAGAAGGCTGAACAGTGACCTTATGGAGGTGTTATAAAATCGTACAGTCATTGAGTATTTTAATAAAAGTATAGCACAGAAACAGGCCCCTCAGCCCATCTAGTCCATGATGAACCACTTAAACTGTCTACTCCTATCGACCTGCACTGGGGCCATAGCCGTCCATACCTATCATCCATGTACCAATCCAAACCTCTTAAACATTGAAATCAAGTTTGCATGCACCACTTGCGCTGGCAACTTGTTCCACACTCTAACAATCCTTGGTGTGAAGAACTTTCCCCTCATGTTCCCCTTAAACTTTTCACCTTTTACCCTTAACCCATGACCTCTAGTTGTCGTCCCATCTAATCTCTTTGGAAAAAGCCTGCTTGCATATACCTTATCAATACCTCTCATAATTTTCTATACCTCTATCAAATCTCCTCTCAGTCTTCTATGTTACAAGGAATAAAATCCTAACCTATTCAATCTTTCCATATACAGTTGTAAGAAAAAGTTTGTGAACCCTTTGCGATTACCTGATTTTCTGGATTACTTACTCATAAAATGTGACCTGATCTGTCAGGCAAGATCAGGAAACAATGCGGACTTTGACTTATTTTGTAATTAGTCTCCAAGTACCTCAAAACCTCAGCCGTAACAATAGACTCCAGGACTCTCCCAACCACTGAGGTTAGGCTAACTGTCCCATAATTTCCTTTCTTTTGCCTTCCTCCCTTCTTAAAGAGTGGATTGATATTTGCAATCTTCCAGTCCTCCAGGGCCAAGCCAGAATCAAATGAAAGATCATGATCAATGTATCTGTTATCTCTTCAGCAACCTCTTTCAGCACTCTGGGATGTAATCCATCTGGCCCAGGTGACTTATCCACCTTTGAGTTTGCCTGGCAATTTTTTCCTTTAAGATAGCAATGGCACTCAGTCCTTCTCCCTGACACTCATGGACCTCTGGCACATTGCTCGTGTCTTCCACAGTGAAGACAGATGCAAATTACCCATTAAGTTTTACCTGCCATTTCTTTGTCCCCCATTACTGCCTCACCAGCATCATTTTCAAGTGGTCCAATATCAACTCTCAACCTCCCTGTTACTCTTTATATAACTGAAAAAACTTTTGGTATCCTGCTTTATGTTATTGGCTAGTCTGCCCTTATATTTCATCTTTTCCCTCCTTATAGCTTTTTTACTTGCCTTTTATTGGATTTTAAAAGCTTCCCAATTATTCAACTTCCCACTCGCTTTTGCTACCTATATGGTCCTTTCCTTGGCTTTTATGCGGTCCTGAACTTCCTTTGTCAGCCACGGTTGCTTACCACTGCCATTTGAGAACCATCTCTGTGGGACGTATCTGTCCTGCGCCTTGTGAACATATCTCAGAATCTTCATGTGCTGCCGTCACCCCTGTCCAGTATTCTCCTCCAATCCACCTAGGCAAGCTCCTCTCTCATACCTCTGTAATTCCCTTTATTCCATTGCGATACTGATGCATGTGAGTTATGTTTTTCCCTCTCAAACTGCAGTATGAATTCTATCATAGTATGACCACTGCTTCCTAAGGGTTCTTTTACGTTAAGCTTCATAATAAAATCTGGGTTATTACACAACACCCAATCTGAGATAGCCTTTCAAAGGTTTCAAATGTACATTTAATGTCAGAGAAATGTATACAACATACACCCTGAAATTCTTATTCTTCGCAAACATCCATGAAGACAGAAGAGTGTTCCAAAGAATGAATGACAGTTAAATGTTAGAACCCCAAAGTTCCCCCCCATTACCCCCACCCATGCATATGCAGCAGCAAAGCAATGATGACCCCCCCACACCAGCAAAGAAGCATCATTGCCCTCCACCGAGCACTCAAGTGTGCAGCAGAGCATCAAAAAAGACACAGACTTGCAGTACCCCAAAGACTACTTGTTCACCCAGTATTCGACATACCACAGGCTCTATCTCTCCCTAATAAGGGAAAAAGAGGTGTCCCTGTTTCATAGCGAGAGGGGAGACGTAACGAACAACTCGCTAATTTACGATGTTAAAAGTCCGTTGCGTTGTTTTTTCCGAGCTCTGTGCCCAAAGGACACAGAGCTGTTTTCGACCTTCCATCTCCCAGGACACACCAGTTTCCTGTGCCGGTACTGACCTCGAGTCCGCCCACCTCCAGAGCCACGAAATCCCAGCACCCTGAAGGTGCCCTAGTCTTCTAGGTTATATCTTTGGCATAGCAAAAGGACCAAATTCAGCATGTAACTCCAGGTCAGGGTCTTCAAAAGAACCCTGAAAGGGAAAAATAGAGATATTAAAGATAGAAATAGAGCTGTTTCTGAGGATACAAGCAAAGGAGTCGCTGTTGGGCGCAATGGTTCTCCTAAGTTCCTCCCTATGTATGCTCAAGCACAAGCTGATCTAAAAAGTCATCTTGTAGGCATTCAACAAATTCCCTCATTTGCGATCCTACAACAACCTGATTTTCCCAATTCCCTTGCATATTGAAGTCACCCATTACAATTGTGTCACTACCCCTTTTACATGCCTTTTCCAGCTCCCATTGCAATCTCAACCTCACATCTTGGCTACTATTTGGAGGCCCATATATGATTCCCATCATAAGACCATAAAATATAAGAGCAGAAGTCAGCCGTTCGGCCCATTGAGTCTGCTCCGCCATTCAATCAAGGGCTGATCCAATTCTTCCAGTCATCCCCACTCCCCTTCCTTCACCCCATACCCTTTCATGCCCTGGCTAATCAAGAACCTATCTATCTCTGCCTTAAATGCATCCAATAACTTGGCCTCCACAGTCACTCGTGGCAGCAAATTCCACAGATTTACCACCCTCTAACTAGAGTAATTTCTCTGCATCTCTGTTCTAAATTTATGTCCTTCAATCCTGAAGTCATGCCCTCTTGTCCTAGACTCCCCTACTATCAGAAATAACTTTGCTATATCTAATCTGTTCAGGCCTTTTAACATTCGGAATGTTTCTGTGAGATTCACCCCCCCCCCCCCCCCCAATTCTCCTGAACGCCAGGGAATACAGCCCAAGAACTGCCAGACGTTCCTCATATGGAAACAACAGGAATTCTGCAGATGCTGGAAATTTAAGCAACACACATCAAAGTTGCTGGTGAACGCAGCAGGCCACGCAGCATCTCTAGGAAGAGGTACAGTCGATGTTTCAGGCCGAGACCCTTCGTCAGGACTAACTGAAGGAAGAGTTAGTAAGAGATTTGAGAGGGGCAGGGGGAGATCCAAAATGATAGGAGAAGACAGGAGGGGGAGGGATGGAGCCAGGAGCTGGACAGGTGATTGGCAAAGGGGATATGAGAGGATCATGGGACTTCCCGTTTCTACCTCCTACCCAAAATCCACAAACCTACCTGTCCTGGCAGACCTATTGTCTCAGCTTGCTCCTGCCCCACCGAACTCTTTTCTGCATACCTTGACATGGTTTCTGGTGTCTGTCCACCACTTTTTCTTCGCTACATCGACGACTGCATTGGCGCTGCTTCCTGCACGAATGCTGAGCTTGTTGACTTTCTTAACTTTGCCTCCAATTTTCACCTGCCCTCAAGTTTACCTGGTCCATTTCCGACACCTCCCTCCCCTTTCTAGATCTTTCTGTCTATATCTCTGGAGACAGCTTATCCACTGATGTCTACTATAAGCCTACTGACTCTCACAGCTATCTGGACTATTCCTCTTCTCACCGTGTCTCTTGCAAAAATGCCATCCCCTTCTCGCAATTCCTCCGTCTCTGCCGCATCTGCTCTCAGGATGAGGCTTTTCATTCCAGGATGAGGGAGATGTCCTCCTTTTTTAAAGAAAGGGGCTTCCCTTCCTCCACCATCAACTCTGCTCTCAAACGCATCTCCCCCATTTCACGCACATCTGCTCTCACTCCATCCTCCCACCACCCCACTAGGAATAGGGTTCTCCTGGTCCTCACCTACCACCCCACCAGCCTCCGGGTCCAACATATTATTCTCCGTAACTTCCGCCACCTCCAACAGGATCCCACCACTAAACACATCTTTCCCTCCCCCCCCCCCCCACTTTCCGCAGGGATCGCTCCTTACGCGACTCCCTTGTCCATCCATCCCCCCCTCCATCCCTCCCCACGGATCTCCCTCCTGGCACTTATCCTTGTAAGCGGAACAAGTACTACACATGCCCTTACATTTCCTCCCTTACCACCATTCAGGGCCCCAGACAGTCCTTCCAGGTGAGGCGACACTTCACCTGTGAGTCGGCTGGGGTGATATACTGCATCCGGTGCTCCCAGTGTGGCCTTCTATATATTGGCGAGACCCGATGCAGACTGGGAGATCGTTTTGCTGAACACCTACGCTCTGTCCGCCAGAGAAAGCAGGATCTCCCAGTGGCCACACATTTTAATTCCACATCCCATTCCCATTCTGACATGTCTATCCATAGCCTCCTCTACTGTAAAGATAAGCCACACTCAGGTTGGAGAAACAACACCTTATAGATAGATAGATAGATATACTTTATTAATCCCGAGGGAAATTTGGTTTCGTTACAGCCGCACCAACCAAGAATAGAGCATAAATATAGCGATACAAAGACCACCAACAATCAAACAACAAAATGCAAACTATGCCAGATGGAAAATAAGTCCAGGACCAGTCTATTGGCTCAGGGTGTCTGACCCTCCACGGGAGAAGCTGCACGTTCAATGGCCACAGGCAGGAACAACCTCCCGTGCCGCCAAGTGTTGTATCACGGTGGAATATGGCCGAAGTCCAACAGTAAAAAGTTCAATATCCAGTCTGCAAACACATTCTTCGATTGTAATATACCCCGGATTGCACCATCCGTTGTTAGCCAGAACAGTAAGCACCGAACTCCTTCACGCTTACCGCTCTCAGTGCACTTCTGGTCAGCTGGAACGGTATTACCCACCGAACTCCCCATCTTCAAAGGTCTCTGTTGTCTCGACCCAGTCCTCTTTCCTCGGCTTTGTGATCCTCCTCTGTGTGTTTTCCTCCGAATTTCAGCGGGGGTGTCCACCGCTCTGTTCGCTAAGCTGGCCGGTCTTTGCTGATCCGTGAAATACACAATGTGACCTTGCTTCAGTCCCGCGTGTCAGGATGTAACCATTTCCAGTGCTAAAGAAAACCCAAATAAAACTCTCTCTACCAGCATGTTAGAGAGGGTGCAGCTTGACGTGTTACCGTGAGAAAAAAATTCAAAAAATAATGTAAATTAAAAAGTAAGAAGAAAGTAAGAATAGATCGGAATGGCTGTACCAGGCTGCATGCACGACCAGTGCAAGTGCACTCCGTCTGGGTAGCCTCCAACCTGATGGCATGAACATTGACTTCTCTAACTTCCGCTAATGCCCCACCTCCCCCTCGTATCCCATCCGTTATTTATTTATATACACACATTCTTTCTCTCTCTCCTTTTTCTCCCTCTGTCCCTCTGACTATACCCCTTGCCCATCCTCTGGGCTTTTCCCCCCTTTTCCTTCTCCCTGGGCCTCCTGTCCCATGATCCTCTCATATCCCTTTTGCCAATCACCTGTCCAGCTCTTGGCTCCATCCCTCCCCCTCCTGTCTTCTCCTATCATTTTGGATCTCCCCCTCCCCCTCCCACTTTCAAATCCCTTACTCACTCTTCCTTCAGTTAGTCCTGACGAAGGGTCTCGGCCTGAAACGTCGACTATACCTCTTCCTAGAGATGCTGCCTGGCCTGCTGCGTTCACCAGCAACTTCGAGGTGTGTTCCTCATATAGTAATTCTTTCATTCCTGGAATCATTCTCGTGGTAACCCTTTCATTCCTGAGATCATTTTCGTAATGGTTTTTTTACCCTTGCAATCTCTTAACACCATCCACAAAGATTCAACACCCCATGTCACCTCTTTCATTGCCACTCCACTGCCTATGCCTTCTTGCCTGTCCTTTCAACAGAAAATATATCCTTTGATGTTAAGCTCACAACTAGGGCCTTCTTACAGCCATGACTCAGTAATGCCCACAACGTCATACCGACCAATCTCTAATTACGCCATGAGTTTGTCCACCTTATTCCAAATGCTATGTGCCTTGAAATACAACACCTTCAGTCCTGCATTCTTCACCCTTTTGAATTTTGCCTGTGTGATACAATTTAACTCTTTGTTCTGTCTACATTTATACCTAATCATTGGCTTGTCCTTCCTTTCATCAATGTTACTCTCATCATCTGCTTGTTAACCTGCTGGCTCATATTCAGCTCTATCATACTCATTCCCATCCCCCTGCCATATTAGTTTAAATCTCTCCCAAAACTCTGGTAAACTTGCCCGCAATATTGGTTCCCCTCGGATTCAAGTGCAACCCGTCCCTTTTGTACAAGTCATACCTGCCCCAGAAGAGGTTCCTATTATCCAGAAATCTGAATCCCTGCCCCCTGCTCCAATTCTTCAGCCATGCATTTATCTGCCACCTCATTCTATTCCTATCCTCACCCATTTATCTGTCTTCTGTAGCTTTTCCTACGATACTTGTTACATTAAAATATACTCAGCGTAGGATATTAGTTGCACAATGCTCAACCTTTTGATTCCTGACTTTCTCTGAGATCTTAATATCTGTGTCCACAACCTCTCCACTATCTGTTCTGACATTCTGGTTCCCAACCCCCTGCAACTCTCATTTAAAACACCGTGCAGCACGAGCAAGCCCTCCCGCTGGGGTATTAGACCCTTCCAGTTCAGGTGAGAACTGTCTTCTGTACAGGTCCCACCTTCCCTGGAAGAGAGCCCAATGATCCAAAAATCTTATGCCTTCCCTCATACACCAACACTTTAGCCACATGTTAAACTGTATAATATCCTTATTCTGGCCTCACAAGCACATGGCATGGATAGTAACCCTGAGATCATAACTCTGGAGGTCCTGCCCTTTAAATTAACATCTAACTCCTTGAACTCACTTTTCAGAACATCATGAAAGTTATAGGAAGGGTGATTGGTCAGTTTTTCTCTCATGGGAGGAAGTCTAAAACTAAAGGACAAAGATTCCAAGTACAAAGTAAACTTATTATCAAGTGCATATATGTCACATATATAACTGAGAGCTTCATTTTCTTGAGGGCATACTCAATAAATCCAGACTGTAGTTATAACCATAATAGAATCAATGAAAGACTGCACCAATCTGGTTATCCAACCAATGTGCAGAGAACAGCAAACTGTGCAAATACAAAAAGAAATAATAATAAAAGGCAGCCGTTAGTCTTGTGAGACCATGGATCTGTGCCTGGAAAGTCTTCACTCTCCAGGGCGCAGGCCTGGGCAAGGTTGTATGGAAGACCAGCAGTTGCCCATGCTGCAAGTCTCCCCTCTCCATGACACCAATGTTGTCCAAGGGAAGGGCATTAGGACCCATACAGCTTGGTACCAGTGTCGTCGCAGAGCAATGTGTGTTTAAGTGCCTTGCTCAAGGACACAACGCGTTGCCTGAGCTGGTGCTCGAACTCACAACCTTCAGGTCGCTAGTCCAATGCCCTAACCACTTGGCCACGTGCCCACATAAAAAGAAATAATAATAGAAAATAAATAAGCAATAAATATTGAGAACATGAGATGAAGAGTCCTTGAAAGTGAGTCCATAGGTTTTCTGAACATTTCAATAATGGAGAAGTGAATCTGAGTGATTCAAGAGCCTTTGGTTCAAGAGTCTGATGGTTGAGAGGTAATAACTGTTCCTGAACCTGGTGGTCTGAGTCCTGAGGCTCCTGTACCACTTTCCTGATGGCGGTAGTGAGAAGAGAGCATGACCTGGGTGGTGGGGGTCCCTAGTGATGGATGCTGCTTTCTATTATAACGCTTTGTGTAGATATGCTCAATGGTGAGGATGGATTGACCCATGATGGACTGGGCCATATCCACTACTTTTTTTTTTAAAGATTTTCCACTCAAGAGCATGGGTACTTCCATACTAGGCTGTGAGGCAGCCAGTCAATATACTCTTCACCACACATCTATAGGAGTTTGTCAAAGTTTTAGATGTCATGCTGGATCTTCACAAACTCCTAAAGAAGTAGAATTTTCTATTTTATACCTTTTCAGAGTATTTAATAGCATGTTCTTTACCCAAAGTATTGCTTCATATTAGTATAGAATCGGTATGAAATTAGATATCTGCACTATTTACAGAACATTGTTTACCAGTGCATTGCTTTGTTCTTGTTGTATTGCTGCAGGAAGCTCAACCTCATTCAGGTTTGCTCCAAGCTTCTGTCATTACTCTTTATACCATGTATGTGACCTGGTCAGCCATGACCAATGAACCGGGTAAGTTTAGCTTCTGTCATTACTCTTTACACCATGTATGTATAACACCTGGGTGCCAGGGTCTGCTCAGATCAGGTCCTCAGCATTCTTAAGTAGGAGGGTGAGCTGGCAGAGGTAGTGGTCCATATAGGTACCAATGACATGGGTAGGAAGAAGGACGAGGTTCTGCAAAGTAAGTTTAGGGAATTAGTTGCTAAGTTAAATTTCAATGAGTACAGACCCAGAGTCATCAAATATTCCTTGTATGATAACCCTTTCATTCCTGGAATCATCTTTGTGAACCTCCTCTAGACCCTCTCCAATGTCAGCACATCTTTTCTAAGATGAGGGGCCCAAAACTGTTCACGATACTCAAGGTGAAGCATCACCACGTATTGACTAGGACTCCCATACGGTAAAGGGACTAGATGGGATAGAGTTTGTCAAATGAGTTCAGGAAAATTTCCTTAATCAGTACATAAAACTCTCAACTAGAGAGAGTGCGATAATAGATCTCTGATTAGGAGACGGGGCAGGTAACCGATGTTTGTGTAGGGGAACACTTTGCATCTAATGATCATGATGTCATTAGTTTCAAGATAATTGTGGAAAAGGACAGGTCTGGTCCTTGGGTTGAGATTCTAAATTGGAGAAAGACTAATTTTGATGGTATCAGAAAGGATGTAACAAGTGCGAATTGGGACAGGCTGTTTTTTGTTCTTAGTAAGTGGGAGGCTTTCAAAAGTGCAATTTTGAGAGTATAAAGCCTATATGTGCCTATCAGAACAAAAGGCAAGATATCATCATCATCATCACCATCATTAATGATCACTCGTAGTCATGTATGATTCTTCTGGTGGTTGATCTGGTCACTTGTGGAGCACGGATCAGCCTCTTCAGTCATCTCAGGACCCACAAGTCCTATTGCAGTGTTGTCATTGAAGTGGTGGTGGATGTAGTTGGTTGCGCCTTTCCCAGTCTCTCCTTACGTTGAAGCCACTTAGTCACAGCAGCATAGTGGAGGTATTCTTCGAAATGTGTAGTCCCCTAGCAGATAGTCCTTCTCCAGCTTTTCCTATCCGATACTAATTTCTCCCATCCATTCAGGTTAATGTGGCACTTCCTCAGGTGGAACTTTGATATTGTCCTTGAACTGCTTTTTCTGCCCTCCAGGAGTGTACTTTGCATCCTTGAGTTGTCGAACAGGAGTTGTTTAGGGAGGCGGGTGTCAGGCATATGGATGATGTGGCCAACCCATTGCATTTGATGTTGAGTCACGATTGTGGCTGTGGAGTTAATGTTAGCTTCCTCCAGGATTCTGGAGTTAGTACACCTGTTCTTTCAGCTAACTCTCAGAATCTTTCAGAGGCATCTTTGATGGTAAGTTTCTAGGGATTTTATGTGCCTGCTGTATGTTGTCCATGACTCTGCTCCATACAGGAATGAGGGGTGGACTATAGCTTTACAGACCAGAAGCTTAGTGTTGGTCTTGCTATATAGATCTTCAAAAACCCTCTTTCTAAACCTGGCAAAAGCTCCACTCGCACAACCTAATCTGTGATTTATTTCAAGTTCAATGTTGGCTCTTGAAGAAAGAAGGCTACCAAGATATGGGAAATGATCTGTGTTCTCCAGAGGGATGTTGTCAACTTTAATAGTTGGAGGTTTAGGAGCTTGATCTGGATGTTTTAAATCAAGTCCCAGGAGCTTGTATGCTCTGGAAAAAGCATCCGTTATGCACTGTAGACCCTCTTCAGAGTGGGCTACAGTGGCATTGTCGTCCGTGTATTGGAGCTCCATGATGGAAGTAGATGACACCTTGCTCTTTTCCTTGAACTTGTTCATGTTAAAGAGCCCCCCATCTGTCCTATAGAGAATCTGGGCTTCTTGTGGGAGGTCTTGTTTTCTGAAGTGAAGAATGGTTGCAATGAAAATGGTAAACAGAATTGGGGCAATGATGCACCCCTGTTTGACCCTGGTCTCAACCTTGAAAGGTGCTGTTTCAGAGCCGCTGCTGCTGATAACTGTTGCACTCATATCATTGTATAAGAACTGCAGATTCTTGAGATATTTCTGTGGGCGCCCAATTTTAGACATTACCTGTCAAAGGGCAGGACGATTTCCAGAGTCAAGTGCTTTTGTAAAGTCTATGAAGGCCATATAAAGTGCTTTCTCCTGCAATTAATGTGCTGTAAAAATCATGTCAGATGTTCCTCTGGCTGGATAGAAACCACACTGAGACTCAGGCAGGAGATCTTCTGCCAGAGGTGAAAGCTGGTCACATAAAATTTGGATGAGTATCTTTCCTGTTGAGGAGAGGAGAGAGATCCCCCTATAATTACTGCAGTCAGTTTTGTCACCCTTTTTAAAGAGTATGACAATCAGGATGTCCCTGAGTTCAGCTGGAATTTTCTCCTTGTCGCAGATCTTGACAAGTAGGTCATGGATATGATTTAAAAGTTCTTTACCACTTCCCTTAAGGATTTCTGCTGGAATTCCATCAGACCCTGTGGCCTTGTTGTTCCTAAACTTCTTGCAAGCTGTCTGCACCTCTTTAATACTAGGAAGCTTACTCATGTCATCCTTCATGGGTCGTTGTGGGAGCTGGTTGATGACTTGAATATCAACAGTGATGTTACAATTAAGTAGCTCCTGAAATGATAATGACAATGAAATAGAAGAGCTAATCAACAACAAAAGGAAAGCTTTCTGTGCCTGGCAGAAGGACATCAACTGCAAGGCAAAAAGAAAAGCCCACTCCAAAGCTAAGGCCGTAGTCCAGCATAGAGTAAGGGAAATAGAGAATTAGTGCTGGACTGAGAGGACCCTAGAAATACAGCAGCTTGCTGACTCTGGTGAGTATCAGGGGTTTCTTTATTGCCATTGAGGCAGTGTATGGCCCAAACCATCGTGGCCTAAACCTTCTTCACTCTAAAGATGGAGAAGGCAAGATAACAGGTTTAGGGACCCTTGGTTTTCGAGCGACATTGAGACCCTGATTAAGGAAAAGAGGTGCATAGCAGGTATAGGCATGAATATAAGAAATTCCAACGAGCATTTAAGAAAGAAAACAGGAAGACTGAATGAAAGCGTGAGATTGTTTTAGCAGACAAAGTAAAGGACAATTTACATATATGCTAAGAGCAAAATGATTGCAAGGGGGAAAATTTGTACTTTGGAAGATCAGGATGGTAATCCATGTGTGGAGTCAAAAGAAATGGGGGAGATCTTAAATGGACTTTTGCACCTGTATTTGCTCAGGAGACAGACACTGAGTCTATAGAAGTGAGGCAAAGCAACAGCGAGATCATGAACCCTGTACAGATTACAGAGATGGAGGTGTTTGCTGTCTTGAGGCAAATCAGGGTGGACAACTCCCCAGGGTTTGAAAAGGTGTTCCGTTGGACCCTGTGGGAGACAAGTGCAGAAATTGCAAGAGCCCTAGCTGAGATATTTAAATCATACTTAGCAACAGGTAAGGTACTGGAGGATTGGAGGATAGCTAATATTTGCTGTTTAAGAAAGGTTCTGAGGACGTCCAAGAAATTATAGGCCGGTAAGCCTGACATCAGTAGTGGGAAAGTTATTAGAAGGTTTTCTAAGGGACCAGATATATAAGTATTTTGACAGACTGGGAATAGGGATAGTCAGCATGGCTTTATGCATGGTAGTTCATGTCTAAACAATGTTATAAAGTTTTTTGAAGATGTTACCAAAAATGCTGATGAAGGGAAGGCAGTGGTTGTTGTCCGGCAGGTACTTGACAATATCCCACATGGAAGGTCAGTCAAGAAGCATCAGTTGATTGGCATTCAATGAGGTAGTAAATTGGATTAGAAATTGAGATGGTCCTGAACCTGGAAGACCAGTGGACCACTCTTAGTCTGGCCTGTACCCTTTGATCTATTTGGCATGGATGACCCTATCAAGAGCCAAAGCATAAAGCCCTGACTCCAGCCATAATAGCTTTCTGGACCCAACGACAAGGGAGTAATATGGTTAACTAGATCAGCAAGTTAGTGGATGACACTAGGATTAGAGGTGTGGTAGACAGCAAGGAAGACTATGAAAGCTTGCGGGATCTGGAGCTGGATAAAATGGCTGAACAAGTGGCAGATAGAACTTAATGTGAACAAGCGTGGGGTGTAGCATTCTGGGAGAACCAACCAAAGTAGGTCTTACACATTAGGGTTAGGGTTGGGGCCTATCTTTACACAACTCCTTAGTGGTAGGGCACTGAGGAGTGCAGTAGAACAAAGGAATCTGGGAATACAGGTGCATGATTCACTGAAAGTGGTGTCAGAGCTAGATAGGGTTGTAATGAAAGCTTTGGGCACATTGGCCTTCATAGTTCAAATATTGAATACAGAATTGGAATGATATGCTGAAGTTGTACAAGGTGTTAGTGAGGCCTAATTTGGAGTATGGTGTGCAGCTTTGGTCACCTACCTGCAGGAATGATGTAAGTAAGGTTGAAAGAGTTCAGAGAAAATTTACAAGGACGTTGCCAGTCCTAGAGAACCTGAGTGAATAGGTTAGAAATTTGTTTCATAAGACCATAAGGTATAGGAGCAGAATTAGGCCATTTGGCCTATCAAGTCTGCTGTGCCATTTCATCATGGCTGATCCAGTTTTCCTCTCGGCCCCAGTCTTCCGCCTTCTCCCTGTATCCCTTCATGCCCTAACCAATCAAGAATCTATTAACCTCTGCCTTAAAAACTTGGCCTCCATAGCTGCCCATGGTAAAGAATTCCACAGATTTGTCAAATTGCTCCTCATCTCCATTCTAAAAGGACACCCATCTATTCTGAGGCTGTGTCCTCTAGCCTTAGACTCACCCACCACAGGAAATATCCTCTCCACATACACTCTATCATTTCGTAGAACGTAGAGGATTGAGGGGAGATTTGATCGAGGTATACAAAATTGAGTGGTAAGCAGGCATTATCATCCCACTGACATTGAGTGAGACTAGAACTAGAGGTTATGGGTTAAGTGTGAAAGGTGAAATGTTTAAGGGGAACATGAGGGGACCCTCTTCACTCAGAGTGGTGAGAGTGTGGAATGAGCTGCCAGCGCAGGTGGTGAATGCGATTTTGATTTTAATGTTTGAGAAGCTTGGATAAGTACATGGATGGGAGGGGTATGGAGGGCTTTGGACCGTCAGCCGGTCAATGGCACTAGGAAGTTTAAATATTTGGCATGTACTAGATGGGCTGAAGGACCTGTTTCTGTGAGGTAGTTTTTTATGACTGAATCTATGTGACCCAATCAGCCCTGACCAATGAACCAGGTAAGTTTAACAGAGCATTATAGCAGTGTTTCTATATCAGGGAGAACACAACTATTTTTAAATATATAGCTGCTGTTTTTTTTCTTTTTACCCCTGATTCAGCATTTCTCAGATTTTTAATTTCTTTGTTATGGAATGATGTAATGAAAACCTGGAACAAACCTGTTTGATCTATCTTAACATTGTGCAATGGATTACATTACTACACCACCTTCAGTTCTAAAAGAAAGTTAGAGGTGGAACAAGGTTTTAAATAAAATGGAATAAAAGGAAGATTGAAGCTTAATCTCTCCTTTATCCCATTTTACTTAGAAATCAAAGAAAGCAATGAGAAAACATTTTGCACAGATGTATTTCAATTTTTGAAACATATTAAATCATTAGTTCATTAAAACTGATTCATTGAATTTCTACTGTGGTTCAGTGCAAGACTGTATTTATGAAGTTAGGTCAACAACTTAAACAAAATAAAACACAAAGCCATTTCAAGACTTGCCGGCACTGGGGTATTCTGGTAGACTGAATTCAACTGGAGTCTGAAATAAGGTTGGGCAGTCTTAATCCAATTCCTATTTAAAGAAGTCTACATGATAAATATTACTTGCAATTTCACTTTGGTGGAGACAATCATGTCAGCTTGGTAAGAACTGAAAGTATTCTCCATGTCAGCTTGGTAAGAACTAAAAGTATTTTTTGTGTATAATTTTATGGAGTATTTTCTGCAGATTCGGTGTAACATTGTTAAACTTTTTTTTAAAAAAGGGCAATGGTCACTGTTCACTTTTGTTTATCAGTGTATTAAGAAATAATCCTGTTCTAACACTATTTACTGTTTATCCTATAGACAGAAATTGCAACCCTAGTTTGCTGAGTATTGTCCATCAAATTACCAGCAATTCAACAGTTGCACCACCCTCCAGTCAAGTGGTCCAGTGGTGGGATGCCCAGAGCATCGTTGGATTGGTCATCTTTCTTAGCTGTGTGCTTTATTCAAGGTCAGGTTCTCCATGCCTTTTGTTTTATTCTCCAAGTAAAAGGGTCCTCATATATCTTAACACTTTCACTGGTTCAGGTCTGTAAAATATTTCATCACCTAATAAATAATAATCAGTAGATACATATTAATCTAGGCATCTACTAATTGTTGTTTATTTGGTGATGAAATATTATTCCCAGATCATAGTTCAAACTTAACCTCCTTTGTTACTCTGGGGTCAGACTTGTCAGTGAGTTGTGTAGTGTATGTACCAATGTCACAGGTAGTGGTCTCCTTTGATACTCTGGGGTCAGGCACATCAGTGGGTTGTGCATTTACATTCTGTTGAATCTCCATCTATTTTCTGATCCTTAGGGTTCTTCCAGGATTCAAAAATGGCGAGCAGTCTTAATTCCAATATTTCAGTGTTTTAGAGTACAACCAAATACTAAGCAAACTAAATAAAGAGTTGAGAAATGATACTAATAGGGGAATTAATGCTAAGGCAAAAGAATAAAGATGGCACTTCTGAAAAAGATATCACTTCTATAGATAAGATAAAGAAATTCCTTAGATAGGAATAAATAAATTAATATGCTACATAATTAAAACAATTACATCACATGGGTAATATGCTAATATTTAGCCAATGAAAAATGAAAAATGGTGCTAAACTGTTATTTAGCTGCTGTACCACTTTCTGCCAATGAGTGTGAAAAAATACGAATTTGTTTAAAAAGTACAAACCCGGATGAAGGGTCTCTGCTCGAAATGTTGAATGTACTTTTTTCCATTGATGCTGCCTGGCCTGCTGAGTCCCTCCAACACTTTATGTGTATTGCCTGGTTTTCTGCATCTACAAATTTTCTCTTGTTTGTTATTAAAAAACACAGTGGTTTCCAACAATACCATTGTTGGAGGTAGTGGTCTCCTTTGTTACTCTGGGGACAGGTGTATCAGTGAGTTGTGCAATGTACGTTTCTGTCAGTAGTAACAGAACGGTGTAGATAGTATGAAAAATATGGTATTTCTAGCTTGCTATGTCTTTACCTTAATATATAGTGGCATTGAAGATAAACAGTCTAAATACATTTTTTAAGTAAAATGTGTTAATTAGCTTAAATATATTTATTCAGCGCTGGATTTGCAAAGTAACTTTCTTTCTCTTTAGTACTTCGCCAATCTTCCTCAGTATTTTTCATATCCCAATGTAACCAAAACATAATATTTCCCAGGAAAAACAACTTATTGTGGATTATTCTTTTAGTTTCTTTTGTACATTTTAAATATGAACTTGTTTTCAGTATACTGGAAATTGAGGGTGACTTGATGTGAAGCAAAGGACAGATCAATTATTGACAATCAATTCAGCTACCTTGTCTAGCTTTTTCTGGGCAGCTTTATATCTGAACTCCTCAATCCAGACTTTGACAACTCATTCCTTTCGTTATCATTAGAAGTCAAACGTAACTTTTACATTTTGAATTACTCTGGTGGTCTTTAAATTTTAACAGTAGAGAAAAAAATGGCCAGAGAATGAGAAATGAAGCAAAATTAAATTTTAAGTACTACATGGCACAATAATATAGTGGTTATTATAATGCTTTACAGTGCCAGCTGTAAGATTGGAGTTCAAGTACCACTGCTATCTAACAGGAGTTTATATGTTCTCTTTATAACCATATGTGCTTCTGGGTGCTTCAGTTTTCTCCCACGTTCAAAAAATGTATTGGTTAGGGATAGTAAATGGCACCAGAAGCATAATGACACTTGCGGGCTGCCCCCAGTACATCATTGACTGTGTGGGTTGTTGACACAAGCGACGTGTTTCACTGTATGTTTGAATGTACATGTGACAAATAAGGCTAATCTTTTATCTTTTAGCAGGTAAAAGTTTATAGATTGAGATTTTTTTAAAAATGTCACATGAAATGTTCTTTTTTCAATTGCATTCTTTGATGGTATAAACCTTTTTTGTATGTCTGCAGTATCCGATCTTCCAGCAATACTCAAGTTAACAAGCTGATGATGACTGAAGAAGGTGAAGGACCACTGACAGACACCTCTTCTCCCCATGAAGAGGGTGTTCATCGAGCCGTGGATAATGAACAGGATGCAGTCACTTACAGCTACTCCTTCTTTCACTTCTGCCTTTTCCTGGCATCTCTGTACATTATGATGACGCTTACTAATTGGTACAGGCAAGTGTCATTGTTAGCATTAATAACTGTGCCTTCTGCCCTGCTGTAAACTGCATAAAACTGAAGCTCATGATGCTGTTTTCAGAAGAGCTTTAAAATGTAATTTCCATGGTTTTGTTTTGTAATTCTTTGAAGGAAGATCCTACTACTTCTGGTAGATTGTTCTGTGAAGCCAGAGAACTTCCTGGAGGAAAGACTGAAATTGAAAGAGTAAAGCACATCCCAGGGAGAGCACAAAGCTGGTGTTGTTATCTCCTGACCATTCAGTACAGCAGTGAACCACATTCACTTGAAGAATGGACTAGTGGTTCATTTATTATGGCTAGGTTAACTGGTTCAAAATTCAGGATTGTTTAATGAATTTTTCAGTGCACAGGTATAAAGGGGAATGAAATAATTGTTACTCCAGATCTGATGCAGCCCAGAAAAAAGCACAATAAGATAAAGAAAACAATAATTAAACACAGTAAATTTAAATGCATAAGGTAGTTTATATAAACTGAGTATGTGTATGTAATGACACTCCATACAGGAGTGTCTGTACATGACAGGAATGATGAAGTAGTGAAGAGTAATTGGTCTTAGCAGGGGAACATTTAAAAAAAAATTTCCAGGGTTGTTGCTCCTCATTGTTCTTTAATGACTCACCTCGAGAGTGTGAGTATGCATGTCAAATCAGAACCAAATACAGTAGGTCCTGGCTGAGCAGTCTGAATTTTGCAATTTCCTGTCGGCAGTGGAGGTGGAACGATCGCTGCTCCCTAGGTGAGCACCTTTCATATTTCCTGTTCTTTTGTTTATCTTCCGATGTACCTGTAGTTATTTAAGTTATAAAAATCAATTGTTTGAGGTAAATTTATAGAAATCACTGTTGTTAGACAGTTTTATTTCTTGCTCAGATTATTTTCCAGCATGTGCATGAATTTAATTTATTTAGACAATAGACAATAGGTGCAGGAGTGGGCCACTTGGCCCTTTGAGCCAGCACCGCCATTCACTGTGATCATGGCTGATCATCCACTATCAGTATCCAGTTCCTGCCTTATCCCCATAACCTTTGATTCTGCTATCTTTAAGAGCTCTATCCATCTCTTTTTTGAAAACATCCAGAGACTTGGCCTCCACAGCCTTCTGGGGCAGAGCATTCCATATATCCACCACTCTCTGGGTGAAAAAGTTTTTCCTGAACTCCGTTCTAAATGGCCTACCCCTAATTCTTAAACTGTGGCCTCTAGTTCTGGACTCACCCATCAGCGGGAACGTGTTTCCTGCCTGCAGCATGTCCAATCCCTTAATAATCTTTTATGTTTCAATAAAACCCCCTCTCAGCCTTCTAAATTCCAGAGCATACAAGCCCAGACGCTCCAATCTTTCGACATATGACAGTTCCGCCATTCCGGGAATTAACCTTGTGAACCTACGCTGCACTCCCTCAATAGCAAGGATGTCCTTCCTCAAATTTGTAGATCAAAACTGCACATAGTACTCCAGGTGTGGTCTGACCAGGGCCCTGTACAGCTGCAGAAGGACCTCTTTGCTCTTATATTCCCCTTGTTATGAAGGCCAGCATGCCATTAGCTTTCTTCACTGCCTGCTGTACTTGCATGCTTGCTTTCAGTGACTGATGTACAAGAACACCTAGATCTCGTTGTGCTTCCCCTTTTCCTAACTTGACTCCATTTAGATAATAATCTGCCTTCCTGTTCTTACCACCAAAGTGGATAACCTCACATTTATCCACATTAAACTGCATCTGCCCACTCACCCAGCCTGTCCAAGTCACCCTGCATTCTCATAACATCCTCCTCACATTTCACACTACCACCCAGCTTTGTGTCATCGGCAAATTTGCTAATGTTACTTTTAATTCCCTCATCTAAATCATTAATATATATTGTTAGATTGTTAATATATATTGTTAGAGGGAGTTAGATATGGCCCTTGTGGCTAAGGGGATCGGGGGTATGGAGGGAAGGCTGGTGCAGGGTTCTGAGTTGGATGATCAGCCATGATCATACTGAATGGCGGTGCAGGCTCGAAGGGCCGAATGGCCTACTCCTGCACCTATTTTCTATGTTTCTATTGTAAACAGCTGCGGTCCCAGCACTGAACCCTGCGGTACCCAACTGGTCCCCGCCTGCCATTCCGAAAGGGACCCGTTAATCGCTACTCTTTGTTTTCTGTCAGCCAGCCAATTTTCAATTTTTATTCCTTGTGCTTATTTTTTTCCAGTCCCAACTCTGATTACTCAACACTGCAGAGTACCTGGCCGGCTGTTTGGGTGAAGATCTCTTCAAGTTGGGTTGGACTCCTGTTGTACCTGTGGACGCTGGTTGCTCCTGTCACACTGCCAGATCGTGATTTCACTTAAACAGAAGAGTACTGGTTGGAACTACTTCCCTTTTGTTGATTTGTACCTTTGCCTTTCAGCTGAGTTCACTTAGTGTATTCACTATAGATAAACCTCATGGTAACTTTATTATCTTAATACTGAACTTTAAGTAATCCTTGCAGAATTGAAGTTCCATGTCAAACTAAGTTAGTAATTTTTTTCTTGGGCATTTGCAGTGCAATTTTTTGTTACCTTTTTGCTGCTTTCAAATCTCTGTAATGGGATTTCTGCACGTTTTATGGATAATTGCTTCCCCTCCCACCACATTTTCTTGATAATAATAGTCATGTTTGAAGCAGATAGGCATAATAATATATTGAAATTTCTTGCACTTTTTGCAAATCACGCCTTTTTACATTATTGAATCCTGTGCCCACATGATAACTGCCTGTGGAATATGATCATGTTCTAATTACACCCATCTGCCCTTGGATATGCTGCCACCAGCAGGGAGATCCATTTACTACATGGAGATTTGTAAATATGCAGCAGCACTTAAAATGGAATTATAAAGGTAAGGTGAATTGTATGGTGCTTTAAGGAGTTGTGTGCTCTAACAAGACACCTGTTAACATAACTCTGCTTCTTCTCAAGAATACACCTGTACTTCTCTCCCAGGGACAATACCACAGCCTTTAAAAGTAAAATATTCTTATTTTGCTTACCCCCAAATGGCAGATATAATTTTATCTCCAAAATTGTATCAAATATCTACATGTTATTAATTAAAATGGATGGTTATTGGTATTTTTTCAGTATTTATTTGAAGGATTTCCATGAACCGAATTTTGAGGAATGTCCTGTGATGAAGGAAACATGTTACTTTTTGGCAGACTGTGTAGAGATATGTCAAAGCATGAATTTATTTATCCATAAGATGAATGGAATGAAATGGTATGCAGAAAGCTGAAGTGTTTACTGTGTGGTTTAGAAAGAACAAATTGCTGGAAATAACATAGGATGGAAAGTTTTAAAGGATTTTTTTAGTAATTCATAGAAATTGCTTTAAATTATGCATTATATACATGCATTATAGAATACAAATAGGTAAAAAAGGAGAATCCTCACTGACAGTACTTTAAACTGAATAAATAACTGATCTCTGATATGTTCAAATTTGCACTTATTTTGTTAGAGGTAATGACAGTACTGAGAAGATAAGATTCAGTTAGTCTGGCTCCTAGCGTAACTGATTTCTATAGGAGTGAACAGTGGAATGGTGCATGGGTATTTAATGTTGGTGATTTAATTCCCTCCACATTGGACTCCTTAAGCAAGAATGTTTTTTTTTCAGATAATTCTAATGTTGGAAAGGAAATGTTTTCTACGCAGTGTTTAGCTTTCTTTCATAATGGGTATCTTGGAAGATGGGAAACTTAAATATTTTTGTGTATGTAGATATAACAACAGTGTTCCTGATCTCATGTGTCGATGGAATTTTGGATAATCTTGTGCAAGCAACTCTGTAGGAAGTTGCTGTTTACTTTTGAACCCTCCTCTGCATATGAAATCATTTGAAAAATGGAAAATCTTTTGCTTTTATTTTCCCTTGTGCATTGTAAGAGGAAAGTATCAGAAGTAGTTACATTGTACGTATTGCACCAATTATTATGTAGTAATCTAATACAATTCACTGAATTTATGCAACATGGTATCTACCGATACTTGTAGTGAACTCAAAAAATGCTGGATTGATTATGTCTACCACATTTAAATATTCCTTATTGTGGCAAATGCCTAAATGATTTTGTTATATAACATAGAATGATCTTGACATTTTGTATCAAACATGGTATCTTTGTAGCTATCATGATTTTTCTGTATCTAATTAAACAGGAATTATTAAAGTCAGTTATAAAGTAATCTTTATTTGACACCATTTACGATTGGCTTCCAATGCTTTAAAATGTGGCTATTTCAGAAGAGCCATGACTGGTGCAGGTCATTTGTTGAGGACAATGAATTATTGGAGTCTTAGAAAACATACAAATTGCAATGTCAAAAGGCCATTTTTACATACATGTAACTTGTATGCAGTGCATTGCTACGGCCAATTACGGTTGACTTTTGAAGGAAGCCTATCATAAACAGAAGGAATAATTTTTTTTTGTAATTTTCTTTATATTTACTTATTTGTAGGTCTCATCATTCTCCCATTTTAGAGATGATTTTACTGTGTGTATTATTTTGTATAATAAAATCTTTACAGTGATGGTATAACTCCAAGCAGAGAAGTGAAGTGTCTTTGAATGGACATAATCAGCAGTTCATGTACAAACCCCATTTCCAGAAAAGTTGGGATATTTTCCAAAATGCAATAAAAACAAAAATCTGTGATATGTTAATTCACGTGAACCTTTATTTAACTGACAAAAGTACAAAGAAAAGATTTCCAATAGTTTTACTGACCAACTTAATTGTATTTTGTAAATATACACAAATTTAGAATTTGATGGCTGCAATACACTCAACCAAAGTTGGGACAGAGGCATGTTTACCATTGTGTTACATCACCTTTCCTTTTAATAACACTTTTTAATCGTTTTGGAACTGAGGATACTAATTGTAGTAGATTTGCAACTGAAAATTTTGTCCATTCTTGCTTGATATAAGACTTCAGCTACTCAACAGTCCATGGTCTCCGTTGTCTGACATACATTTTCAATAGGAGATAGATCTGGACTGGCAGCAGGCCAGTCAATCTACAAAGCCACACTGTTGTAGCCCGTGCAGAATGTGGTCTGGCATTGTCCTGCTGAAATAAACATGGACGTCCCAGGAAGAGATGTTGCCTTGATGGCAACATATGTCTCTCTAAAATCCTAATATACGCCTCAGAGTCAATGGTACCTTCACATGCATGCAACTCACCCATGTTGTGGGCACTGATGCACCCCCATACCATCACAGATGCTGGCTTTTGCACCTTTCGCTGATAACAATTTGGATGGTCATTTTCATCTTTGGCACAGAGAACTCGATGCCCATTTTTTTCCGAAAACTAGCTGAAATGTGGACTCATCTGACCACAGCACACAGATCCACAGTCTTTCAATCCATCTGAGGTGAGCTCGGGCCCAGAGAACTCGCCGGCGTTTCTGCATAGAGTTGATGTATGGCTTCCTCCTTGCGTAATACAGTTTCAAGTTGCATTTCTGGATGCAGCGAGGGACTGTGTTGAGTGACAATGGTTTTCCGAAGTACTCCCAAGCCCAGGTGGCTATAATTGTCACAGTAGCATGACTTTTCTGTGTACTTTTCAATCTTATTTTAACTCTGTCCCAACTTTTGTTGAGTGTGTTGCAGACATCAAATTCTAAATTTGTGTATATTTACAAAATACAATTAAGTTGGTCAGTATTTTGTCAGTTAAATAAAGGTTCACGTGAATTAACATATCACAGATTTTTGTTTTTATTACATTTTGGAAAATATCCTAACTTTTCTGGAAATGGGGTTTGTAGAAGGATGTTGTCATTTCAATATGATCATGAATGCCAGTACAAAGCATTTCTGATCTGAAATCTATCCACTTCCTAAAATTATCTCTCTAGATCCTCCCTTCTTTTCATCCTTCTTAATTATCTTGCTTGAATCCACATCAACTGTGACTGAGGTGCAATGAAATGATTGTCTGCCTTCCACATTTTATTATGGGTACGATGGATTTTTTACTTCAGATTTTTTAGATAAGGCAGTTTACTTTTCACCTCATTAAATAGTCTATTCTAACTAGCAACAGGTTTGAAATGTCTGCTCATGAATATCTGAAACTCTCAAGGTATAAAGCTTAATTTTCTTACTGAACAGAGGGCTGTCTGGCTTTTGGTTCAGTTTTATTTGGCAGCATCTGCTAAGTGCTTTGATCTTCTAAAGTGAGTTCTTCTGATCTAACAATGACACAGATTGGAAATTCACCAGCTGATGATACCTCAGTACCTATATGTCAGCCATGGCTCAGTTGGTAAAACCATTGCTTCAGTACTACTGCTTCCTGTGCTTTCTTTCTGGATTGAGGATGATATAGTGTACTTCAATTCATTTTTTAAAAATTTGAGGTGCTGAAGCTAGTATTCTAAAGCTAGGATGATGCAACTGTGGCTGACAAGGGAAGACGAATCCAACATAAAAGCAAAAGAGAGGGCATAAAATAGAGCAAAAAGTAGTGAAAAGTTAAAGGATTGGGAAACTTATTAAAAACCAACCCTAACCCTAAGCAACTGAAAAGCCATGGAGAGATGAAATATGAAGGTAAGCTAGTCAACAGTATCAAAGAGCATACCGAAAGTTATTTTCATACATAGTAAAAGAAGTGACAGTAGGTATTCGACCAATGGAAAATGACACTGGAGGGGTAGTAATGGGGCACAAGGAAATGGCGGATGAACTGTATAAGTATTTTGCATTATTCTTTATTGTGGAAAATGCTAGCAGTATGCTGAAAGTTCAAGAGTATCAGGAGGTAGAAGTGAGTGCTATTACTCGGTTGGGAAGCTGAAAGGTCTGAAGGTAGATAAGTCACCTGGACCAGGTGGACTACACCCTAAGATTCTGAAAGAGGTAGCCGTGAAGAGATTGTAGAGACATTAGTAATGATCTTTCAAGAATCACTTGATTCTGGAATGTTTCCGGAGGACTGGAAAATTACATATGTCATTCAATTCTTCAAAAAGAGGAGGGATAGAAGACAGGAAATTAAAGGCCAGTTAGCCTTATCTCAGTGATTATGAAGGTGTTTGAGTTGATTGTTAAGGATGTGGTTTTGACGTACTTGGAGGCACATGGTAAAATAGGCCAATGTCAACATGGTTTCCATAAGACCGTAAGACATAGCAGCAAAATTAGGTCATTTGGCCCACTGAGTCTACTCCGCCATTCAATCATGGCTGATCCCTTTTATCCCCTTCTCAGCCCCACTCCCCAGCCTTCTCCCCATAATCTTTGATGCCGTGTCCAATCAAGAACCTATCAACCTATCTACCCGGAAACCTGGCCTCCACAGCTGTGGTTGGTAGTGAATTCCACAAATTCACCACCCTCTGACTGAAGAAATTTCTCTGCATCTTTGTTTTAAATGGACTCCCCTCTATCCTGAGGCTGTGCCCTCTTGTTGTAGATACCCCCACCATGGGAAACATCCTTTCCACATCTACTCTGTTTAGGCCTTTCAACATTCAAAAGGTTTCAGCGAGTACAAGCCCAGAGTCATCAAACATTTCTCATATGATAACCCTTTCATTCCCGGAATCATCCTTGTCAACCTCCTCTGAGCCCTCTCCAATGCCAGCACATGCCTTCTTAGATAAAGAGTCCAAAATTGTTCACAATGCTCGTGATGAGACCTCATGAGTACCTGTTAAAGCCTCAGCATCACATTCTTGCTCTTATATTCTAGACCTCTTGAAATGAATGCTAACATTGCATATGCCTTCCTCACCACGGACCTTACCTGCAAGATAACTTTTGGGAGACCTTGTACAGAACACCCTAAGTCCCTTTACATCTCAGATTTTTGGCTTTTCTCCCTGCTTTGAAAATTGTCTGCATATTTATTTCTACTACCAAAGTGCATGACCATGTATTTTCCAACATTATATTTTGTTTGCCACTTTCTCACCCATTCTCCTAATCTGTCTAAGTCTTTCTGTGGCCTATCTCTTTCCTCAACACTACCTGCACCTCCTCCAATCTTTGTATCATCTTCAAACTTGGCAACAAAGCCATCTATTCCATCATCTAAATCATTGATATGCAGCATAAAAAGAAGCAGTCCCAACAGCAACCCCTGCATAACACCACTAGTCACTGGCAGACAACCAGAAAAGGATTCTTTTATTCCCACTTGCTGCCTCCTACCAATCAGCCAATGCTTTAACCATGTTAGTAACTTTCCTGTGACACCATGGGCTCTTAACTTGGTAAGAAGCTTCATACGTGGCACCTTGTCAAAGGCCTTCTGAAAATCAAAATATACAACATCCACTACATCCCCTTTATTTATCCTGCTTGTAACTTCCTCATAGAATTCCAACAGGTTCGTCAGGCAAGATTTTCCCTTAAGGAAACCATGCTGACTTTGTCTTATCTTGTCCTGTGTCACCAAGTACTCCATAACCTCATCCTTAACAATTGACTCCCAACCACTGAAGTCAGGCTAACTGGTTATAATTTTCTTTCTGCTGCCTCCCTCCTTTCTTAAAGAATGGAGTGACATTTGCAATTTTCCAGTCCTCGGGAACCATGCCAGAGATCTTAAGGGAAAATCTTGCATGACAAATCTGTTGGAATTCTTTGAAGAAATAGCAAGCAGGATAGACAAAGGTGAATCAGTGGATGTTGTGCATTTGGGATTTTCAGAAGGCCTTTGACAGGTTGCCACACATGAAGTTGCTTCACAAGTTAGAGCCAATGGTATTACAGGAAATATACTAACATGAATGGAGCAGTGGCTGATTGGCATGAGGCAAAGAATGGGAATATAGGGAGTTTTTTCTGACTATTGAGGTTCCACAGCAGTAGATATTAGGACCACTTCTTTTTACTTTGTATGTCAATGATCTGGATGATGAAATTGATACCGTTGTAGCCAAGTTGTGAATGATATTAAGATAAATGGAGGTGCAGGTAGTGTTGAGGAAGCAGGGAGGTTGCCAAAGGAATTGGACAGATTAGGAAAATGGGCAAGACGTGGCAAATATGATACAGTATCAGGAATTCTATGGTCATGCAATTTTGGTAGAAGGAATAAAAGCATAGACGATTTTCTAAACAGGGAAAAATTCAAAAATCTGATGTGTAAAGGGAGTCCTCGTGCAAGATTCCATAAAGATTAATTTGTAGGTTGAATCTGTGGTGAGGAACGCAACTGCAAAGTTAGCATTTATTTCAAGAGGACTAGAATATAAAAGCAAGAATGTGATGCTCAAGTTTTTAAAGCATTAGTGAAGTCTCAGTTGGAGTATTGTGAGCAGCTTTGGGCTCCTTATTTAAGAAAGGATGAGCTGACAGTGGAGAGAGTTCAGAAGAGGTTCACCAGACTGATTCCAGGATTTAAAGGCTTATTGTATGAGGGGTGATTGATGGCTCTGGGCCTTTACTTGCAAGAATTTGGAAGAATGGGGGGGGGGGGAATCTCATTGAAATCAATTGAATGTTGACAGGCCTAGATAGAATGGATGCGGAGAGGATGTTTCCTATGGGGTGGGAGTCTAGAACCAGAAGTCATGACCTCAGAATAAAGGGACATCACATTAGAACAGAGATGATGAAGGATTTCTGTAGCCAAAGCGTGGTGAATATGTGGAATTCGTTGTCACAGGCAGCTGTGGAGGCCAAGTCATTGGGAGTATTTAGTGCGGAGGTTAATAGATTTTTGATTAATCGGTGTGAAAGGTTACAGGTAGAAGGCAGGAGAATGATATTGAGAGGGAAATGGATCAGCCATAATGGTCAAGCAGACTTAATGGGCCAAATGACCTAATTCTGCTCTTCTGTCTTATGGTTTTATGAAATGGTAAAAGTATATGGTGGTGCACTCTATCCATCTGCCATTTACATAGACGGATAAGTCCCCGGGGCCTGATGGAATATTCTCCAGGCTGCTCCACGAGGTGAGGGAAGAGATTGCTGAGCCTCTGGCTAGGATCTTTATGTCTTCGTTGTCCACGGGAATGGTATCGGAGGATTGGAGGGAGGCGAATGTTGTCCCCTTGTTCAAAAAAGGTAGTAGGGATAGTCCGGGTAATTATAGACCAATGAGCCTTACATCTGTGGTGGGAAAGCTGTTGGAAAAGATTCTTAGAGATAGGATCTATGGGCATTTAGGGAATCATGGTCTGATCAGGGACAATCAGCATGGCTTTGTGAAGGGTAGATCGTGTCTAACAAGCCTGATATTTGAGGAGGTGACCAGGCATATAGGTGAGGGTAGTGCAGTGAATATGATCTACATGGATTTTAGTAAGGCATTTGACAAGGTTCCACACGGTAGGCTTATTCAGAAAGTCGGAAGGCATGGGATCCAGGGAAGTTTGGCCAGGTGGATTCAGAATTGGCTTGCCTGCAGAAGGCAGAGGGTTATGGTGGAGGGAGTACATTCAGACTGGAGGATTGTGACTAGTGGTGTCCCACAGGGATCTGTTCTGGGACCTCTTCATGATTTTCATTAATGACCCGGATGTGGGGGTAGAAGGGTGGGTAGGCCAGTTTGCAGACGACACAAAGGTTGGTGGTGGTGTAGATAGTGTAGAGTATTGTCGAAGATTGCAGAGAGATACTGATAGGATGCAGAAGTGGGCAGAGAAGTGGCAGATGGAGTTCAACTCGGAAAAGTGTGAGGTGGTACACTTTGGAAAGACAAACTCCAAGGCAGAGTACAAAGTAAATGGCAGGATACTTGGTAGTGTGGAGGAGCAGAGGGATCTGGGGTTACATGTCCACAGATCGCTGAAAGTTGCCTCATGGGTAGATAGGGTAGTTAAGAAAGCTTATGGGGTGTTAGCTTCCATAAGTCAAGGGATAGAGTTTAAGAGTTGTGATGTCATGATGCAGCTCTATAAAACTCTGGTTAGGCCACACTTGGAGTATTGTGTCCAGTTCTGGTCACCTCACTATAGGAAGGATGTGGAAACATTGGAAAGGGTACAGAGGAGATTTACCAGGATGCTGCCTTGTTTAGAGCTATGATCAGAGATTAAGGGAGCTAGGGCTTTACTCTTTGGAGAGAAGGAGGATGAGAGGAGACATGATAGAGGTGTACAAGATATTAAGAGGAATAGGTAGAGTGGATAGCCAGCGCCTCTTCCCCAGGGCACCACTGCTCAATACAAGAGGACATGGGGTTGAGAGGGTGAACAGCTTTAAGTTTCTTGGCATAAACATCACCAAAGATCTCACATGGTCTGTACATACCAGCTGTGTGGTTTAAAAGGTGCAACAGCGCCTCTTTCACCTCAGACAGTTGAAGAAGTTTGGTATGGGCCCTCAAATTCTAAGAACTTTCTATAGGGGCACAATTGAGAGTATTCTGCCTGATATGGGAAGTGTACTTCCCTCAATCATAGGACTCTGCAGAGAGTGGTGCGGACAGCCCAGCACATCTGTAGATGTGAACTTCCCACTATTCAGGACATTGATAAAGACAGGTATGTAAAAAGGGTCCAAAGGATCATTGGAGACCCGATTCACCACAGCCACAAATTGTCCCAACTGCTACCATCCGGGAAGCAGTACAGCAGCACAAAAGCCAGGACCTACAGGCTCTGGGACAGCTTCTTCCACCAAACCATCAGACTGCTTAATTCATGCTGACGCAATTGTATTTCTATGTTATACTGACTATCCTGTTGTACATAATATTATAAATTGCTATAATTGCACATTGCACATTTAAATGGAGACGTAACATAAATATTTTAACTTCTCATTTATATGAAGGATGTAAGTAATAAAATCAATTCAATTCAATTCAATTTCCTTTGAACTTTGATCATCAATCTCGTTGGCTTTTGTTGTAATAGACACTGACTACCAGAAGGGGTCACTATTGTCTGCATTATTTAATCTACAGTAGCTTTTCTGTTTGAAAAAAAATCCTTTTGTCAAATAAAAACAAATTCATCCATGGTGTAAGATTACATTAGAAAGCACAATACTCAGCCCTTCATTTACCTTGGTTCTTCAGATCCTATTCAAAATACTTCTGTTCCTTTTTCCCTATCCAACTTTCCCTTAAACTAGTCACAGCTGTTTTCCCCAGCCGTTCCCTCTGACAGTGAATTCCACATTCTCAGTACACTACCTAAAAGCCGGTTCACCTAAATTCTTAATGCATTTTATGGATACTGTAAAACCAAGGCCCATGGTTTTATCACTAGACAAAGTTCTTTTATATATCTACTTAACAAAACCTGCATAATTTAAAAACCCTGGTTTTGGTCACTAGATGGCTTAGTCTTCTCCATAACAAAGATCCAAACTCTGTTCAGTCATTTTAGTGTGAAGCAAGAAAAAGTGCAACTGACCAAGATCCTCATTCCATTGTCCATGTGTCATCCAATACATCTGTGTTAGCACTTTTTGTTTGATGTGTAATTCAATCTATTATTGATAACACTGCCAACATTTTCAAGTATAATCCAATCTTTTTGTGGTTCATTCTATCCACAGAACATGCGTAATTGAATTATCATTGGTTCATTCACAGTCTGAGTCATTCAATTTATTATCATCATCTTTAATTCTTGATCAAACCATCCTTCTGTGGTCATAACATGAGCAACATTGTTCACATCTCCATCATTCACCTGGGCTCAGTGACTTACATGTGAGTTATTTCCTTTGGCATAGATCTCATACCTGTGCCTTTTATTACTCAGTCCCTCTGTCTCTATGGTATTATAAGGACATAAGAGCAGCAGGTCACTTGTCATCATTTGCAGAGTCACAGAGCACCACAGCACAGGCCCTTCAGCCCATCCAGTCTGTGATAGCCTGGTTTTCTGCCTAGTCCCATCTACCTGCACCAGGACCATAGCCCTCCATACCTCTCTCATCCATGTAACTATCCAAATTTCTGAATGTTACAACTGGACCTGTATCTATTTCTTCCACTGGCAACTTATTCTACACTTGCACCACCCTCTGGGTGAAGAAGATCCCCCTCAGATTCCCCTTCAATATTTCACCTTTCACACTTAACTTATGACCTCTAGTGGAAAACAGCCTGCAAGCATTTACCCTAGCTATGCCTCTCATAATTTTATATACTTCCTCTCATTCTCCTATACTCCTAACCTATTCAACCTACCCTGATCTCTCTATAAATCAATACTGCCAAGGTCCACAAACCAAATGTCCACGAGGTAATGGAGTAGAATTAGGCTATTTGGTCCAGCAAGCCTGCTCCATCAGTCCATCACGGCTGATTTATTGTCCCTTTCAACCCCATTCTCCTGCCTTCTCCTTGCAAACTTTGATGTCCTTGCCAATGAAGGAACTATCAACCTCCGCTTTAAATATACCTAATGATTTGGTCTCCTCATCCATGTATGGCAATGAATTCCATAGAAACACCACCCTCTGGCTAACTTTTCTGTTCTGCTGAAGGAACTTTGATCTGAAACATTAACTATACTGGTCTTTCCACAGATCTGCCTGACCTGCAGAGTGAAGCTTTTTCTGTTTTTACTACCATTTCTACCTGTACAACCAATTTCCTGAGGCAGAGTCTTCCAGCATACTAACTATCAAGGATGCTTTCACACAAATCTCATTTCTTTCTCCCCAATTCCCATCAATTTCCCATAGCCTCACCTACACACCAGGGGTAGTGTACAGTGGCCAATTAACTTACGAAACGATACCATGTTAGGATGAGCAAACCAGAGCACCTGGATGAAACCCATGGGGTCACAGAAGGAACATACAAGCTCCACACAGAATGCACTGAATGTCAGGACTGAAGCTGGCTATAGGACACTGAGAGAACATATTCAAGTCATAACTTTAAAGTGAACTCCATCTATAAGATATAGGAGCAGAATTAGGCCAGTTGGCCCAGCGAGTCTGCTCTGCCATTTGATCATACCTGATCCATTTCTCTCTCAGCCCCAAGCTCGTTTGTGCTTCCCATATCCCTTCATGCCTGGACTAATCAAGAATCCATCAACTTCTGCCTTAAATACACCCAATGATACAGTCTAGTCTCCACAGCCGCCTGTGCTAATAAATTCCACATATTCACCATACTTTGGCTAAAGGAAATCCTCCTCTTTGCTCTAAATGGATGTCCCTCTATCATGAGGCTGTGCCCTCTGGCCTTAGGCTCCCCTACCATAGGAAACCTCCACTCCAAGTCTACTGTATCAAGGCTTTTCAACATTCTATAGGCTTTAATGAGATCCCCCCTCATTCTTCTGAATTTCTGTTAATAGATGGCCAGAGCCATCAAATGCTTCTCATATGACAAGCGTTTCAATCTTGGAATCAATTTCATGAACGTCCTTTGAAATCTCTCCAATGTTAGCACATCCTTTCTTACATAAGGGGCCCAAAACTGCTCACAATACTCCAAATGAGGCCTTACCAGTGCCTTATAAACCCTTAACATTACGTCCTTGCTTTCATATACTCGTCCTGTTGAAATGAATGCTAACATTGCATTTGTCTTCCTCACCATCAACTCAACCTGTAAATTATCCTTTAGTAAACCCTACATGAGGACTCCCAAGTCCCATTGCACCTCAGATCTTGGAATTTTATCTCCATTTAGAAAATAGTCTGTGCTTTTAATTCTTCTACCAAAGTGCATGAACATACACTTTTTGACACTGTATTCTGTCTGCCACTTCTTAGCCCATTCTCCTAATCTGTTTAAGTCCTTTTGTAGCTTCTCTGCTTCTGCAGCACTAACTGCCCCTCCATCTGTCTACATATCATCCACAAACTTGGCCTTAAAGCCATCAATTTCTTCACCGAAATCATTGACATATAACATAAAAAGAAGCGGCCCTAACACTGACCCATACTGAACACCACTAGTCACCAGCAGTCAACCAAAAAAGGTTCCCTTTATTCCCACACTTTGCCTCCTGCCAATCACACCAATGTTCTATTTATTCTAGTGTCTTTCCTATAATATCATGGGCTGTTAACTTTTAAGCAGCTTCATGTGTGGCACCTTGTCAAATGCCTTCTGAAAATCCAAGTGCACAATATCCACTGACTCTCCTTTGTCTGTTGTTGCTTGTTATTTCTTCAAAGAAATCCAACAGATTTGTCAGGCAAGATTTTCCTTTGAGGAAACTATGCTGACTATGGCCTATTTTATCATGCACCTCCAAATACCCCTAAACCACATTGATTCCAACATTTTCCCTACCACTGAAGTCAGACTAGCTGTCCTGTGATTTCCTTTCATCTGCCTCTCTCCCTTCTTGAAGTGTAGATTGACACTTGAAATTTTCTGGTCCTCCAGACCATGCCAGAATCCACTGATTCTTGAAAGATCGTTACTAGTGCCTCCACAATCTCCTTAGCCATCTCCTTCGGAATTCGGGATCTAGAAGTCATAGCTTAGAAGTGGGCTCTTCAGCCATGATGTCTGTGCAGGATGGATCTTGGCTTCATGACTCTGAGAGATCTGCATGGTGCCTCTTTGCATTTTTAAGTCATACCTTTAAAGTAAGCTCTTCAGCCCATCACATCTGACATTTCGCCCATCAACATCAACCTCATTTTCTCACATTAGGGAAATACCTTCACTTTGCCGATGTAACTGTTTATCTAAGTGTCTCTTGAACATAGGTGTAGGAGCCATGTTTCTGTTTATTATATTTATTAGGTTAACTAGCCTCATTAGTGGGGGTGTGGTAAAAGCAAAGGGGATAAATTACCTACTCTTGCTTATTTCATGGCAGTTTGTAGCTTGGAAACTGTAGAGGTCATATCTATGTTGACCACTTAATGCTGCTTCAAGGTTATATATTTGCTAATTGCTAATAAAGGATCAGAATAAGGAATTTGACTCTTTGGAACAATCATTTCATTGGAGATGAGGGTATATCACACAAGTATAGCAACCCCATTGAGGCTGCACGTTAGTGACAGTTGTTCTGATTTTGGATTAGCTTTTGCCACTACATTTTGTCAGCAAAGATTTCGGCATTTATATCAAATGAACATCAGCACTTGGATGTGTCTGAGAAATTACCAGCTTGGAGCAGCTTGTGGCAAGTAATGACTTTTTTTTTTGTTGTTTTACGCTGTGTTTGGGTTTGAAATACAGTTTTGAAGTGGTCACCGTTGCTGTGTGCAACTGGGTTGGACTGGAAAGCTCTATAGTGATGTTTGCCTGAAGTGTTCGACCCTTGATTCTGTTAAAATAAATTGAAAATAATGTTTCCATTGTTGAAAAGCAATTGTTTAGTCTCGTTTGCGCACTTGGAAGACAAAATGAGGTCAGCTAGAAGCAATGACCTTGAAGTTAAGAGCGAAATTAAGCAGTCATGTGATGTTGAAGGTCAGTTCCTTGGGGGAGATGAAAATATTTACAAAGACTAGGAACAACTGGTGGAACAGCTTCGGAGAGATCAAGATAACAGGCAGAACAGCTTCAAAGGAAGATGGAGGAGCTTAAGTTGCAAGAAGAAATTGCAGCCAAGATGACCAGAGTTAAAGTGCTAAGGGCTTCATCTGCCACGGGTGCTAAATGTGGTCCAGCAGAGCAGTTCTCCGGTGACAATTCCTATGTTGACATGGAATAGAAACAATCCAGCATACTCATTCTCAAGGTAGATACAACTGAGAACTAAAAGTCCATGCGCCATGGGTTTGAACCCCAAGGGATAGTTCAGGATGCTCACTGTCAGCCTGCATCAAGGAGGCACTTTGAAACTATGCCATATCCCGTAGTATGGAGTGCTTCTGAGAACATTGATTGACAGTATGATGACTCTGGTGTTTCAGATGATGAAGATCTAAATGCCACATTGGAAGCGATAGGGACAGGAAAGGAATTAGCAAACATAGTGATGCAACAATGCATTGCATCTCTGCCTGAAAGAGAGACCCACATCTTCGATGGAGATCCACTGCAATATCATTCATTTATGAGAGCTTCCAAGAATACCACTGAAGGCAAGACTGAAGACTATGGCGACCGTGCCTATTTTCTCAAACAGGTCACTGGAGATTACCCTAGAGGACTTGTCAAAAGTTGCGATTAAGCCAGCTGGAAGAAGGATAACTGAGGGCCAAACCTTTATTGCAGGAATGTTCTGGTAGTGAGTAGATAATTACCATGGCCTATATGGAAAAGGCTCTTTCTTGGCCACATATCAAATCAAAAGATGTGAAATCTCTTCAAGATTACAGCCTTTTTCTTAGAAGTTGTTGCAATGCTGTGGAAGACGTGCAGGCCATTCATGAGTTGAACGTACCTGCTAATTGGAAGATTGTCAAAAATAAATTGCCTGATGAACTTAGAAAAGAATGGAGTTTGGCAGCGTATGAACTGCAAGAAAGGCACAGCAGTAAAGTTACTTTCACTGACGTTGTTGATTTTATTGAAAGGCAAGTGAAGATTGTTACATACCAGTGTTTGGGAACGTATACAAGGCTATATTGTCAGCAGTAAGCAAAGGTGTGGACAAAACTGAATCACAGATTCATTCCCGAGCTAAAGGAAGTAGCTTTGCCACTACTGTGGCTACGGTGGAAAGAGAAGCTGAAACTGAGCCCAGAACTGATGAAAAGATGCAGATTCACAACAGGTCATGAATGAAACGAACACAGCAGGGAGTACTGCCCTAGTATTTAGTGGCCTTATGGGCACTGATGATCATGATCGTAAACTTCCTGTAATTCCAGTTCAAGTGAAGGCTAGGAAGAGTAACAAGACAGTGGTTACTTAGATCAAAGAAGTACAGCAATGTTCTGCACACCCAGCCTCATGAACATGCTCAACCTGACAGAAAAAGGAGCACACATTCTCTTATACAATAGGTCAAGAGAAGGTCAAGTGTAGCTATGTAGTTTCAGGATTGGAAGTGGCTGGTTTAGACAATGAAAACTAGTGTGAACTACCTAACATCTATACACAGGAATGTATGCCTGTGTACAAAGCGAACATTCCTTGTCATAGCCGCTGTGGAGGCCAAGCCATTGGGTGCATTTAAGGCAGAGATAGATAGGTTCTTGATTAGCCAGGGCATCAAAGGGTATGGGGAGAAGGCAGGGGAGTTGGGATGACTGGAAGAATTGAATCAGCTATGATTGAATGGTAGAGAAGACTCGATGGGCCAAATGGCCTACTTCTGCTCCTATATCTTATGGTCTTAAGGTCTTATGATCTTCAAGAATGGTTTCACCTGAAGCATCTTTATTTGCCAGACATTGAGCTGAATGTCCCTAAGGCACTGGAGCCATTGCAAGTGATTTGCAGTGTTAGTGATGGACCCTAAGCAACCCTATGCAATGCTGGGTTAACTGTTAATGGCCTGTTGAAAGGAGACCATGATGGTGGAGGAGACCGCTCTCGGCCAGAGCCCACAGCTAATGAGACTTCAGCTTTGCGCTTAGGTGAGCTATTCAAGACAGATCAAGAGGAACAACCTGATTTGGCAGGAGAAGATCACAATCCAGCATAGACTGCTTAGCAAAAGAGGACATTTGTGTAAATGTTGACATTTCATTTTCCTGCGTCTTAGGAGCATGTAGTTGTAATTGTTATAGAATAATAATTAGGGGCTGGAATGTAGCAGCAGCCAACTATTCTCTATTTGCTTGGTATTCTTTGTTGTGCATTTATTGTGTTTTTTATGGTAACTAGTCACATTAATGGGGGCGTGGTAAATATGAAGGGAATAAATTATGCAATCCTGCTTATTTCATGGCAGTTTGTGGGGGGAATGGCGGAGATCATGTCTTTGTTGACAACTTAATATGGCTTCAGGATTGTATGTTTGCTAAGTGCTAATTAAGGATTGAAATAAGAAATTCACCTCTTTGAAACAATCATTTCAACCCTGAGATTCATTTCAGGTGATGGTAGTTAATTAGAATGGAACAGGAATTTTAAAGACCCATTCATATAAAAAAAAGGGCTTGTGTTTATACTACGACTTTCACCTCCTCAGGATTTCCTGTGTGGATCCGAATCATCAATAAATTACATTGGAATTTTAGTCCCTATTTTTCTGTTGGTAGTCTGTACACAACAAGGTTCGACAAATGTTTGTATTTGAACATAGAACATAGAACATAGAATAGTACAGCACAGTACAGGCGCTTCGGCCCACAGTGTTGTGCTGATCCTTAATTCTGCCTCCCATATAACCCTCCACCTTAAATTCCTCAATATACCTGTCTAGTAGTCTCTTAAATTTCACTAGTGTATCTGCTTCCACCACTGACTCAGGCAGTGCATTCCACGCACCAACCACTCTCTGAGTAAAAAACCTTTCTCTAATATCCCCCTTGAACTTCCCACCCCTTACCTTAAAGCCATGTCCTCTTGTACTGAGCAGTGGTGCCCTGGGGAAGAGGCGCTGGCTATCCACTCTATCTATTCCTCTTAGTATCTTGTAGACCTCTATCATGTCTCCTCTCATCCTCCTTCTCTCCAAAGAGTAAAGCCCTAGCTCCCTTAATCTCTGATCATAGCTCTAAACAAGGCAGCATCCTGGTAAATCTCCTCTGTACCCTTTCCAATGCTTCCACATCCTTCCTATAGTGAGGTGACCAGAACTGGACACAGTACTCCAAGTGTGGCCTAACCAGAGTTTTATAGAGCTGCATCATTACCTCACGACACTTAAACTCTATCCCTCAGCTTATGAAGGCTAACACCCCATAAGCTTTCTTAACTACCCTATCTACCTGTGAGGCAACTTTCAGGGATCTGTGGACACGTACCCCCAGATCCCTCTGTTCCTCCACACTTACAAGTATCATGCCATTTACTTTGTACTCTGCCTTGGAGTTTGTCCTTCCAAATTGTACCACCTCACACTTCTCCAGGCTGAACTCCATCTGCCACTTCTCAGCCCACTCCTGCATCCTATCAATGTCTCTCTGCAATCTTTGATAATCCTCTATACTATCTACAACACCACCAACCTTTGTGTCGTCTGCAAACTTGCCAACCCGCCCTTCTACCCCGACATCCAGGTCGTTAATAAAAATCACAAAAAGTAGAGGTCCCAGAACAGATCCTTGTGGGACACCACTAATCACAATCCTCCAATCTGAACGTACTCCCTCCACCACCACCCTCTGCCTTCTGCAGGCAAGCCAATTCTGAATCCACCTGGCCAAACTTCCCTGGATCCCATGCCTTCTGACTTTCTGAATAAGCCTTACATTTGAGGAACAGATGTTGGCCAGGGCACTGAGGGTGTTCCCTGTTTGTTAAAAAAAACCATGGGATCTTTCCCAGCCAATTGTAGAGGGAAATCACTGAGATGGCAGTCAGGAGAATACACCCCACCCACTTCCCACCCCTGCAGCCCTCAGTTTTGTGCTCAGCACCAGTCTATGGGTCATAGGGCAGAATGTTAAGAGCTGAACTAAACTGGTAACATCATCAAAGACCCTCTTCACCCAGAACATTCCTTCTTCTCATTGTTACCATCAGGGAAGAGGCACAGGGGTTTGAAGACGCACTCAATATTTTAGAAACAGCTTCTTTCCTTCTACTATCAGGTTTCTGAACAGCCCATGAATGCTTCCTCACTTTTTGCTCTTTTTTTTCACTACTTATTCATTTACTTTATATATATATATATATATTTCCCATTATAACATACAATAAATTTTTATCAAATTTCATGTAAAATATTCAGTGGCCACTGACTGTATGTCTGTGGTCTTAAGTTGCTGTAGCCCATTAACTTCAAGGTTGAACATGATGTGCATTTGGAGATGCTCTTCTGCACACCGCTGATGTAACGTGTGGTTATTTGAGTTACTGTTGCCTTCCTGTCAGTTTGAATCAGTTTGGCCATTCTCCTCTGACCTTGCTCATCAACAAGGCATTTTCACGCACAGATCTACTGCTCACTGGATGATTTTTGTTTATCGAACCACTCTCTGTAAAATCTAGAGACTATTATGTGTGAAAAATCGGAAGAGTCAGCAGCTCATGAGGTATTCAAACCACCTGATTTGACACCAACAATCAGTCCACACTCACTTAATCACTTAAATTACATTTCTTCCCCATTCTGATGTTTAGTCGGAACAACAACTGAACCTCTTGGCAATGTCTGCATGCTTTTATGCAATGTATTGCTGCCACATGATTAGCTAATTAGATATTTCAAATAACGTACAGGTGTACCTAATGAAATGGCCACGAAGTGAATAATAAACATGATTCTGATTTAAAACTGACACATTTAAACAAGGTATATTCTCAATGACATCACAGAGGTCATGATGTCATTGAGAACAAATACAGTATTTGTGATTCTAGTAGTCTGCTCTAAAAATAATTGTTCCTTTTCTAACTGTTTTGTTCTTCTAACCACTTTTTCTGGATAAGGAGCTGGAGGAGGTGGGGGAGTGTTGCAATGAACAGATAAGGTAGTAAGCGATTTAGTGAAGGGAGTGCTGGCAGCAGTGATAATCAGTGTAGGACATCCCTCGTCTAGCAGGAAGAGTGCAGGAGGATTGAAGCTTTGCGAAACCTGCACAATTGTGATGAGGCATGCTTCATAAGTCATAGAGTTATACAACACAGATCCAGGCCTGATGGCCCAACTCGTCAATACTGACCATATTTCCTGACTGACCTAGTCCCATTTGCCAATGTTTGGCCCATACCTGTCTGAACATTCTTCATCCACATACCTATCCAAATTTTAACATTTAATTTGCATCCACTTCAACAGCTTTCTTTGGAAACTCATTCCATATACCCTCCACCCTCTGTGTGAAAAGGTTGCCCCTCAGGTCCCTTTTAAATATTTCCCCTCGCACCAACATAAAAGCCAAAGGAAGGGCATATAATAGAGCAAAAAATAGTGGGAAGTTAGAGGATTGGGAAGCTTCAAAAAACCAACAGAAGGCAACTAAAAAGTCTTTAAGAAGGAAAAGACGGGATATAAAAGTAAGCTAGCCAATAATATTGAAGAGAGTACCAAAAGTTTCTTCAGATACATAAGGTGTGAAAGAGAAGCAAGAGTGGATATCGGACCATTGGAAAAAGATGCTGCAGAGGTAGTAACGGGCAGCAAAGAAATGGCAGATGAACTGAAGAAGTACTTGCATCAGTCTTTTCTGTGGAAGACTAGCAGTATGGTGGAAATTCCAGGTGTCAGAGGGCATGAAGTGTGTGAAGTTATCATAACTAGACAGAAAGATCTTGGGAAACTGTAAGGTCTGAAGCTAGGTAAGTCACCTGATGTTCTCCTCAGAGTTCTGAAAAAGGTGGCTGAAGAGATCGTGGAAGCATTTGTAATGACCTTTCAAAAATCACTAGATTCTGGAATGGTTTTGGAAGACTGGAAAATTACAAATATCACCCCACTCTTATAGAAGGGAGAGAGGCAGAAGAAAGGAAACTCTGATTAGGAGGTTGTTGGAGTTGATTGTTAATGATGAGGTCTCAGGGTACATGGAGGTACATGATAAAACAGGCTGTATTCAGCATGGTTTTCTTAAGGGAAAATCTTTCCTGAAAAATCAGTTGGAATTCTTTGAAGAAATACCAAGCAGGATAGACAAAGAAGAATCAGTTGATGTGTACTTGGATTTTCAGAAGACCCTTGACATGGTGCCACACATGAGACTGCTTAGCAAGCTATGGGCCCATGGTATTACAGGGAAGATTCTAGCATGGATAAAGCTGTAGCTGATTGGCAGGAGGCAAACAGTGGAAATAAAAGGAGCTTTTTCCAGCTTGCTGCCAGTGACTAGAGGTATTTCACAAGGGTCTACGTTGGGACCGATTCTTTTTATGTTATATGTCAACGATCTGAACAATGATATGTCAATGATGAATTGCTGGTTTGTTGCAAATTTTGCAAACAGTATGAAAATAGGTGGAGAGGCAGGTGGCTTTGAGGAAGTAGAGACTTAGATGGATTAGGAGAATGGGCAAAGAAATGGCAGATGGAATACAGTGTTGGGAAGCATATGGTCATGCACTTTGGAAGAAGAAATGAAAAGGTTGACTATTTTTGAAATGGAGGGATAATACAAAAAAACTGAGGTGCAACGGGACTTCGGAGTCCTTGTGCAGGATGGCCTAAAGGTTACTTTGCAGTTTGAGACTGTGGCGAGGAAGGCAAATGCAATATTAGCATTCATTTCAAGAGAGCTGGAATATAAAAGCAAACATATAATGTTTAGGCTTTTTAAAGCACTAGTGAAGCCTCACTTGGAGTATTGTGAGCAGGTTTGGGCTCCTATCTTGGAAAGGATGTGCTGAAACTGGAGAAGGTTCAAAGGAGGTTCATGAAAATGATTCCAGGATTGAATGGCTTGTCATATGAAGAGCGTTTGATGGCTCTGGGCCTGTATTTACTAGAATTCAGAAGAGTGAGAGGTGACCTCATTGAAACCTATCAAATGGTGAAGGGCCTTGATAGAGTGGATGTAAGAGAATGTTTCCTGTGTTGGGAGGGTCTAAGACCAGAGGACACAGCCTCAGAATAGAGGGGCCACCTTTTCGAATGGCAATGAGGGGGATTTCTTTAGCCAGAGAGTGCTGAATCTGTGGAATTCTTTGCCACAGGTAGCTCAGGAGGCCAAGTTTTTATGTGTATTTAAGGTGAAGGTTGATAGATTGGTCAAGGCATAAATGCATATGGGGAGAAGGCAGGGGATTGGGGCTGAGGGGAAAATTGGATCAGCCATGATGAAATGTCAGAGCAGATGTGATGGGCCAAATGGCCTAATTCTGCTCCTATATCTTATGGTCTTATACCTCAATGCTCTAATTTTAGACTCCTTGTTCTGGGGAACACAAAATAATCTACAGATGCTGGGGTCAAAGCAACACTCACAACACTCTGGAGGAACTCAGCAGGTCAGGCAGCATCCGTGGAAAAGATCGGTCGACGTTTCGGGCCAGAGGGTTCCGGCCCGAAATTTCAACCTATCTTTTCCACGGATGCTGCCTGACCTGCTGAGTTCCTCCAGCGTGTTGTGAACGTTGTCCTGGGGAAGTACTGTGATTAATTGCCTTATCTACACCTCTCATGATTTTATTTATCTCTATAAGGTCTTGCTCAGCCCCCAATGTTCCAGGGAAAAAAGTCTTACCCTATCCAGCCTCTGTTTTTAACTCAAGCCCCACCCCTCCTCAGTCCCGGTAACATCCTCTTCTCCTCTGTACATCCACTCCATCAGCACTTCCTCTGCAAAATTAAAAGAATCATGCACAACAGTTTAATAAACTTCAGCTGAGAGGAACATGGAATTATGAAATGGTGTGGTTGTACAGATGTAGAGTAATGTTTCCTCTTTCAGGAGAATGGAGGAGTTAAAAGCCATAAATGCCTTTTGGCCACTGGAATGCAAACTTCAAGATCTTTTACATACAATGACACAAAAGGAGCCTGTTTGGCCCATTGAGTCCATTTTAACTGCCAGAGGAGCAAAACATCAGTCCCATTTCTACCTCCAATTGTTTCCCTGAACCCCTGCTATTAACTCTCTCCCACACATTAAATCTACTTTGAGCTTTCTTTCCACTAACCTACAATAAGGAGTAATTTGTAGCTGCTAATTAACCTACCTGCAAGACTCCGGGATGCAAAAAGAAACAAAAGGATCAGGACGAAACTCAAATGGACACAGACACCCTGTGGAAGTTTGAAGCTGCAGCACTAATCTCAGTATCACTCAGTCCTCAGAAAGGGGTGTACATATAGTTGAGAAAAATAATATACCTACATGCATTCAAAGGGGACCTAGATAAACACAGGAGGGCGAAAGGAACAAAAAACTATGTTGGTGGAGTTAGATGGAGTAAGGAGGGAAGTGAAGCATGAATTCCAAAATGGACCCGTTGAGCTGAAAGGCCTGATTCAATGCTGTAAAAGTGGTGACGGAGCAGGAATCACAGAAAAGGGAGAACATTAAGTGACATTTTATTTAAAAACTTCTGACTGTGTGCATCTTTAGAGTTCCAATACTTGTCTTTTTCTTGTCTTCAGCTTCCCGATGGCTGCAGTTCTCTCTGTTGTTGGTCCACAGCTTTCTCTGTCTTTCTCTCTCTGCAGTGTCAAGATCAAGGAGCTGATTAACAATGAGCTAGAATTTTGAAAACACATTTTGTTGTGGAATGTAGCAAAAATCCATACAGTTCTGAGAGTCTTCCCTTTATAAATTCCACAAGATGGATAGGGAGACAGCCTAAAGCTAGGAGAAGGTAAAGAAAGTTGCATAAGTAGGAGATGATCAAATTTCTACAGAATTATGAGAAAATTTCTATATGATTTATGGAAGTAATTGTGGTTTCAACTTGCCTTTGGTTTCCTGACACTCTCTCCTTAGAAATTCCTGAAGTCTTAATAGGTTCTCTGTGCTCTGACAGATTAATAACAAACTTACTAACTGGACAAGGCTTTCTTGATGTTAATCTGATAAAACACCTGTTATCATTGAAGTGATTTGTGGCTTTCTTATTGACAGAACACTGAAAAGAAAGGAATATGCATAGAATTCTTGGTGCTGGAATCTCCGCTACACAGTTCAGGAGAAAGGTACTGCTCTTAGAGCTTCCTGTCTTTCATTGGGCAATCATATAACGTAAAACTGAAAATGCTGGAAATACTGACTACCTGTGGGAAGACAAACAGAGTTAATGTTTTAAGATAAAGATGAACAGGGAAGGAAGCAAGGAAAGCTTGTTAAGCCACAGGGAGGGTCAGGGAGGGGGATGTATCTGATAGGGCTGACCATGGGGATAAGCTACGAACAAGTTCAAGATGATCTGATCAGGGAGTGAATGGGAGCAGGTTGAGAGTGAGAAGGTAAGACCATAAGGCATTGGAGCAGATTTAGGCCATTCAGCCCATTGAGTCTGTTCCACCATTTTATCATGGCTAATTTATTCTCCCTCTCAACCCCATTCTCCTGCCTTCTTCCATAATCATTGATGTTTATTTTATTTATTTATTTTGTGATAGAGTACGGAGTCGTCCCTTCCATCCCTTTGAGTCACACTGCCCCAGCTGAAGTCACCAGAGAAAATTACTGGTAGATACAATGTAGCTCCTTTATTTGACAGAACAAGGTACAGCAGGCATTAGATAGAGATGCTTTTGGTCAAAAGGTCTCACTGGCCCCACATGGGGCTCGATCTTTTATGTGCCAAACATCAAAGGACAATTCCATATTTACAATGTATGGACAATCCTTTCTTTGAAACTACATGCAAACTTCACACCTCCTGATTCACATCCCCATCACAGGCATCCAAATGCATTTTAATCAGCATTGTTGGGACTGGGATTCACAGTTTTTAGGAACCCATTGTTCAGAGCTGCACTCCAAATTAAATGCACAATACACTTTCAGATTGAAAACTAGTCGCCAAAGTCAATTGCTAAATGGAAGTGTCCTAAACCCCAAAATCGCTCTAACAGTCCCTCCCCTTGGCCCTCCCGGACAAAAACAAATTTGTACCAGGAAAGGCCAACCTAAAGGAGGATCTACTTAAATAAGGCAGCAAAAATGCCCTGCCTTGGAAATCCTCCCCTCCAGATTATTTTGTGTGCCTCTACATTTACCCTATCATCCCTAATTTCTGCCTATAAAATGCTAAGCAGAGAGATTGTTCCAGAAATTTGAATAATAGTCTTTAGAAATCCAGCTTCATTCGTATTCCTGTTGGCTCTTCCCCTGCAGGCCAATTGCAGCTGAATCATATTCCTTGTCTTCAGCCCTTCGTTCTCTGGTAGCTAAAACTCTCTTTCCATGGGCACCAGCAAGGTAAGTGCATGAAGCACATAAGCCCTCTCAGCAATGTACAGGAAGGGATTGGGAGTGGTCTCCATTTGAATGACTGCAAAGACCTCTGTCCAGTGGCACCCTCTGTCAAACTGTCCAGCTGATCACTGGTCCGACTGCGGAAAGGGCCCAGCTCACTTGTATTCACTCCCCATTCAGACTGGGGATGACTGCCTTCAGATGCCGTGTGCAGTCTTTCTCAGTCTGAAATGCCATCAAAGATGTGGAACTTGCTATCTCTGCTTTAACTTAAATCCCTCCCCATCTATTTTCCCCAATATCTTTTCTGCTCTATGCCATTAAACTAGTCATCTACCTTCTATAACCAACCTTCATTACAGAGTACCATCACTATCACACTTCAGCATGCTATTCACAGGTTTCTGCCATGATCTCAGTGTCTTCTGCCTTCGTGTTTCCTGTGGGTAATGTTTTCATCGGCTGTGGTCAGGTCTCATGTGGCCAGCTTGTGTTCATCTCTTAGGTTCTCTGTAATTACATGGTTACTGGGAGCAACAAGGAGGTGAGTCTTGCAGTTTAACTTGAGCCCAGTGTTTCCACTGGCTGTCTCGCCAAGTCTGCACACAGACACAATGTCACTTGTGAGAAGTACCATCTGTGGTCCTATCCATCTGGGACCAAACCCTCCCCTTTCAAGCAGCACCCTCACCATGACTTGGCTGCCCGGCTGTGGGAGGACTAACTCCTTTTCCTCCGGTTCTCTCTGATCAGTAATGTGCTGCTGTCATATTGCTCTTAAGTAACGGTCGACTAACACAGTCTGGACAATTAACACCTAATCGGATTTTAACGAACCAATCATGGATTACTTAATTGGTAACCAATAGAAATGGCACGTATACACACACACACACACACACACACACACACACACAGAAACACACAAACATACAAACGGACTAATCACAGGACATGTAAAAGATGAACGATGTAGATCACCAACATTTCATTCGTAGAAAATTGCACCGATAATGTTTCCTAGCTGGGTAACGAAACGTCTGCAAGCTAACAAGTCAACTCAGTGAGCCACTCAACAACAACATCCTCAACCCAAGCTACAAATCTTTTCCAACATCTTAAACTTCCCAATTCTCTATCTTTCCACTAATTTTTGCTTTGTTTTATTTTTCTTTTGTTTTTACAATAGCTTTGACTTCACTTGTCTGCCATGGTTGTAAAATTTTGCCATTTGAGTATTTCTTCATTTTTGGAATACATATGTCCTGCACCATCCTCATTTTCCCCAGAAACTCACACCATTGCTGCTCTGCTGACGTCCCTGCCAGCAGCTCCTTCCAATTTACTTTGGCCAACTCCTCTCATACCACTGTAATTTCCCTTACACCAATGAAATATTGCTACATCAGACTTTACTTCCTCCCTATCAAATTTCAAGTTCAGCTCAATCATATTGTGATCACTGGTTCCTAAGGGTTCTTTTACCTCAAGCTCCCTAATCGCGTCTGGTTCTTTACATAACACCCAAACCAGTAAAGCTAATCCCTGATAGACTCAATGGTAAACTGCTCTAAAAAGCCATCTCGTCGGCATTCAACAATCTCACTCTCTTCAGATCCATTACCAACCTGATTTTCCCAATCAACCTGCATCTCCCTTGACTACCATAACAGTGCCCTTTTGACTCACCCTTTCTTCGACATTCCCAGGCATCATCCCTGATGAAGATGGCGGAGTTTATCATTGAAACGTCGGTTATAATCGATACTATATCCGGCTGGAAGCCCGAGAAGAGTTTATTTGTCACATACGCCCAGAAAGCACTAGGTCCTTTTTCAAGTTATATGCTTATTACCTGATTGTTCTTTGTGGGAGTGTAAACAAGATTCAACACTTCCCATGAGTGCTTCAGTCCTTTTACATTACCTGGAAACCATGAAAGATGGTCCATATGGCAAGTTTCTTTTTATCCTGGGATTGGAGAATAACACAACTGAGACAGATGTTAGTAGAAGAGATGTTGATTTTGGCTGTTAGACAAGTCGGTAATCTGTGTTCATCTGCTAAAGAAAATATGATTAGTAGCAGTAGTACAATATTTATGTTTGATTAGTTATAAGAACAAATAACCAATGGAAAATAATAGGTAAAATGATACTTGGATACTAGCTCTTACTGTAACTCTTCCACACAAGCTCACCAACTTGTCTAACTTTTCAGAATATTTAGATTCCCTAATTGATAAACCCATTTAAAATAGACTGGGAATGGGAATGATTGTTTACGGGCTACGTAAAAAATACTACTAAGCAGGTGCAATTTTAACATTCAGTGACATTAGTCTGACATTGAATCTCCCATTTATTTGGGAAATGGGAATAAATGCCTATACTTTAAAACAAAAAACAACTTACAATTATACTTCATTGGAAATGTTCCAAGATGTTTCAAAGGAATATTATTGAATGAATGGGAGAATCAGTTAATATAAGGAGATTTTAGGGCAGGTGAGCAACTGATTAGCAAAAAAATGTAGGCTTTGAAGAACATAAAAGAGAATTGAGATAGGGAGGGGCTAAGAGAGGAAATTGTAGAGCCCATGGCAGCAGACAGACTCTAAGAGGTACATTGTTGTGAGTTCTATCATGGACACAAATCTTCCCACCATCAATGAAATCTTCAAAAGGTGATGCCTCAAGAAGGTAGTATCCATTATGAAGGTCCCCCATGCTCTCTTCCCATTATTGCCATCGGAGGGGGATTGATTTTAAGAACAGGGAGGTTATGCTGCAACTGTACAGGGTGCTGGTGAAGCCTCAGTTGGAGTACTGTGTGCAGTTCTGGTCTCCTTACTTGAAGAAGGGCATACTAGCTTTGAAGGCAGTGCAAAGGAGGTTTACCAGGTTGATGCCAGAGATGAGGGGGTTAGTCTATGAGGAAAGATTGAGTCGCCTGGGTCTGTATTCGCTGGAATTCAGAAGAATGAGAGGAGATCTTATAGAAACATATAAAATTATGAAAGGGGTAGATAAGATAGAGGCAGGAAAGTTGTTTCCACTGGTAGGTGAGACTAGAACTAGGGGAGATAGCCTCAAGATTCGGGGGAGTAAATTTAGGACAGAGATGAGGAGGAACTACTTTTCCCAGAGACTGGTGAATCTGTAGAATTCGCTGCCCAATGAAGCAATGGAGGCTACCTCAGTAAATATATTTAAGAAAAGGTTGGATAGATCTCTGTATGGTAGAGCAATTAAAGGTTATGGGGAAAAGGCAGGTAGAGGGAGATGAGTCCATGGCCAGATCAGCCATGATCTTATTGAATGACGGAGCAGGTTCGACAGGCCAGATAACCTACTCCTGCTTCTATTTCTTAAGTTCTTATACCAGGGCCAGCAGACACATGCAATGTTTTAGGAACAGCCTCTTCCTCTCCTTCAACACTCACAACATGCTGGAGGAACTCAGCAGGTCGGGCAGCATCCGTGGAAAAGATCAGTCGACGTTTTGGGCCAGAACCATGAGGGAGGTGGTAGGCAACTGGGGGAGGGGGCAGAGTGACATACAAATAGAGGAAAGGAGGGGGAGGGAATTACCGGAAGTTGTAGAATTCTATGTTCATACCAAGGGGCTGGATACTACCTAGCCGGTATGTGAGGTGTTGCTCCATATACCATCTCAGTAGTCTCCGACTCTTCCTCTCCTTCATCAGATTTCTGAATGGTCCCTGAATCCATGAACACTACCTCACTATTTTGTTGTCTTTCTGCACTACATGTTAATTTTTATAATATTTTTATTGTAACTTATAGTCATTATTTATGTATTATAAGATACTGCTGCTGCAAAACAACAAATTTTGTGAGTCATTGATAATAAACCTGATTCTGAATTCTGACTGAGGAAATTTGCTATATTATCAAAAGCTCTTACAAATTTCCATAGAGGTGAGATGGTGAATATTCTGGCCTGTTTCAGCACAGCCTGATATGGAGCCTCCAATGCAGAGGATCACAAGAGGCTGCCGAGGATTTTAGACTCAGCCATCTTAATCATGCCATGCCAACCCCTCTACCTATCCTTTTCAATTTTGTCCTCCTTTTGACTCATCCTGTTGACTGTAATTTTGCCATGTCGTTAGCCTCTTCTTGCTAACAGTCTCACTACAGACTACCTCTGTTTCTGAAACAACTATCCCATCCTCAGACTTATCACTCCAGTTTGCATCCCCCTGCCAAATTAATTTAATCCCTCCCAAACAGCTCTAGAAAACCTTCCTGCAAGGATATTGGACTTCCTCAGGTTACTACCCTGGAGGTTCCTGCAATTCAGCTTTCTGTCTAGCTCCCTAAAATCTCTCTTTGGGACCTGCTCAGCTTTCATACCTATATCATTGGTGCCAATATGTATCAAGACTTCTGGCTGCTCCTCCTCCCCCTTTAGAATGCCGTGGATGCGATCCGAGACATTCATGACTCTGGCACCTGGAAGGCAACTTATCACCTGGGTGTTACTCCAACTATGATTCTCCTGTCACTTTTCACCTCTCTTCTCTTCTGAGACACAGTACCAGGTTCAGTGCCAGAGACCCAGTTGCTCCAGATCCCCCAGGTAAGTCATCTCCCTCAACAGTATTCAAAGTGGTGTAATTATTATTGAAGGAATGGCTACAGAGGCTTTTCATTTCTCTTCCTTCTGACATTCATCTGGGCACTCGCGTCCTGCAACCTAGGGGTGACTACATCCCTGTAGCTCCTATCTATCACTTCCTCAGTTTCCCGTATGAGTCGCAGGTCATGGAACTGCAGCTCAAGTTCCTTAACATGTTCTCCGACGAGCTGCAGCTCAGTGCACCTGGTGTAGATGTAGTTATCTGGAAGACAGGAGGTCTCCCAGAGTTCCCATATCTCAAACACACAACAAAGTGGAGAAACTGAAAGACCTTTTATGCTCGCTTTAAAAGGAAGAATAAAACTACAGCTATGAGAATTCCTGCAGCACCCGGTGACCTAGAGTTCTCTATCTCGGAGGCCATCTAGCGGAGTTGTTAAATACATTTTCAATCTCTCATTGCTACAGTTGGAAGTTCCTTAAGACCATAAAATATAGGAACAAAATGAGTCCATTTGGCCCATCAAATCTGCTCCACCATTTCCATCTTTCCTCTCAGCCCCAATCTCCTGCCTCTCCCCTTATCCCTTCATGCCCTGACCAATCAAGATTCTATCAACCTGCCTTAAATATACTGAAAGACTGGCCTCCATAGCTGTCTGTCGCAACAAATTCCACAGATTCTCACTCTCTGGTTGAAGAAATGCTTCTTCATCTCCATTCTAAAAGGACACTTTTCTATTCTGAGGCTATGACCTCTGGTCCTAGACTCTCCCCATCATAGGAAACATCCTCTGCACATCTACTCTAGAAAAGCCTTTCAACATTTAATAGGTTTCCCAATTAGGTCACCCCTCATTCTTCTGAATTCTAGCAAATACAAGCCCAGAGCTTTCAAATACTCTTCATATAACAAGCCGTTCAATTCTGGAATCATTTTCATGAACCTCCTTTGAATCGTCTCCAGTACTAGTACATCTTTTCTGAGATAAGGGGAACAAAAATGCTCACACTATTCCAAGTGAGGTCTCACTTGGACTTTATAAAGCCCTCAACATTACATCCTTGTTTTTATATTCTAGTCCTCTTGAAATGAATGCTAACATAACAGTTGCCTTCCTCACCACTGACTCAACCTACAAATTAACCTTTAGGGAATCCTGCACAGGGACCCCTAAAACCCTTTGCACCCCAGATTTTTGAATTTTCTCTCCTTTTAGAAAATAGTCTACCCTTTTATTTCTTCTACTGAAGTGCATGACTGTACACTTCCTGACACTGTATTCCATCTGCCACTTCTTTTCCTATTCTTCTAATCTGTCTAAGTTCTAAGTTCCCATCTGCTTCAAAAGGGCGACAATTATACCAGTGGCCAAGAAGTGTAGGGTGTGCTGCCTTGGTGACTATCATCCAATAGCTCATTCATCTACGGTGATGAAGTGTTTTGAGTGGTTGATTATGGCTATAATTAAATCTTTTTTCAGCAAGGACCTGGATCCATTGCAATTTGCCTATCACTACAATAGGTCTACGGTGGATGCAATCTCATTTGCTCTTCACGTGGCCTTGGATCACCTGAACAATACAAGTACCTATAGTATGTCAGAACAACACACACACAATGCTGGGGGAGCCCAGCAGGGCAGGCAGCATCTATGGAAGAAAGTACAGTCAACGTTTCAGGCCAAGACCCTTTGGCAGAACTGAATCATGGGCAGTAGCCTCCCCAGCATTCAGGACATCTTCAAGGAGCGATGCCTCAAAAAGTTATCAAGGACCCCCATCATCTATCACATAGGTAGATAGATAGATAGATACTTTATTGATGCCAAAGGAAATTACGGTGTTACAGTAGCATTACAAGTGCTCAGATATACAAAGATTAGAAGAGAATTAAGAAAGAATTAAAAATTAACTTACCTCAAACAGTCTAACAGGAGGAGTTATCTGGCTATAGGTGACACATTATAGAGCCTAATGGCTGAGGTAAGAATTACCTCATATAGTGCTGTTTGGAGCAGCACAGTTGTCTTAGTCAACTACTAAAAGTGCTCCTCTGTTCAGCCAGGGTGGCGTGCCGGGGGGTGAGAAATGCTGGGATTTTCTGTAGGGTCCTTTGTTCTACCACAGTCTCCAGTGTGTCCAATTTGACCCTATGATAGAGCTAACTTTTCTAATCAGTTTATTGAGCCTGTTGGCATCACCTGTGTCAATGCCATTGCCCCAGCACACCACCACTGGTGACAACAGACTGGTAAAATATGTGAAGGAGAAGCTTGCATACTCCAAAGGTTATGCCTTGTTTTCATTGTTACCATCAGGAAGGAAGTATAAGAGCTTGAATGAGTCAGGAACACCTTCTTCCCCTCTGCCATCTGATTTCTGAATGGACATTGAATGCATGAACACTACCTCACTACCTTTTTATTTCTATTTTTGCACTACTTATTTAATTTAACTTTTAAATATATGTATACTTACTGTAATTCACATTATTTTTTCTATTATTATGTATTGCATTGTACTGCTGCCAGGAAGACAACAAATTTCAGGACATATGCCGGTGATATTAAACCTGATTCTGATTTAGGGAGCTAGGGGAGTTTGAGAAGGCAGAGAGATGCACAGACATGGAGGGATTTAAGAACTAAAAACAGTGGTGTTAGTGGTCATGAATCTAATTTGAATATCCATGTTGATGAATGAATGGAATTTAATATGATATTGAATATTTTGCAGTAAGAGATTTTAGAAGGATGCCTGTATTCAACAGACTGAATATGATTGATAATGGAAGAATTAAAAAATACTCAAATTCATTTTTCTCTTATTATGAATGATTGTCATCATTACTTTATACAGAGCTATATCCAACAAAAGCACAGTTATATGTGAAAACCAGTAATGGAATGAGAAAAGGACACTTGCATAATGAAAGCCAGCAGAGCAGGAGAAGATATTTGAGTGAAAATAATCAGCCAATTTGAAACATTGAGCCTTTGAGCTGAGACTAAAATTACACCAGGACACTGAATATTTTGCTTGGATAGAAGATCAGAGATAATTAATTTATCATTTGCACTCTGCCTTATAATCTCCAGACAGCTGGAAATTTGGCAAAAATCTGTATTTAGATCTTTGGTGAAATGAGCCCTTGGTCTCCCAGAGGAAGCAATGGCTGTATGGATGTTTGCAGCTGTGCTAAATAGAGAGATAATGGGAAAAGAAGACAAAACAAACAAAAGACTGGACAGCCCTGTGAGAAACTGCACAAAGAGATTCAGGGAACAATTTACCTACAGAGGCAAAATGGTGAAACCCCAACAATTTGATTTGATTTTCATTTGGAAGGTGCAATTTCACTCTGAAGATATCATGAAATTACTTGTGGATGATATCCTTCATATGGGAATGGTGAGGCTCCATCACTTGATAAATGAACAGACTTACCTTCTATTCCACTGTTAGATACTTTCATTTGCAAAAGTTTTGACATTATTTAGTAACTGTAGTGCACATGCACTAACCATGCAGTAAGGGCTATAGACCTGCATTGTTTGGAAGTGGCTTTAATACAAAGGTTTAACACAGTGCTGAACTGAATTGAAAAGGTTGCCCTGCATTGATCTGATTAATCTGAAATTAACAACATTGCTTGGTGGTTGTTTATCTCCAGGGTTGGATGGAGAAAAGTTGTTTGGCTTTCTGCTTGAGTCACCATGGTTTTTGATGCACTTATGAAGATAGAATATAGTTCATAGCTCTTTGAAAATGGCTACACAGGCCAATAGGGTGATTAAGAAGGCTTATGGAATGCTTGCTTTTATGAGTTGAGGCATTAAGTTTGAAGGTCAAGAGGTTATGTTGCAACTTTATAGAACCCTGGTTGCCCCACTATAGGAAGGATGTTGAGGCTTTGGAGAGGGTTCAGGAAGTTTACCAGATATGCCTGCTTTAAAGGGCATGTGCTATCATGAGAGGCTGGCCAAACACGGATTGCTTTCTCTGGAGTGACAGAAGGTGACGGGAGATCTGATAGAATTTTATAAGATTATGAGAGGCAGAGGTAGAGTAGACAGGGAGTATCTTTATCCCAGGGTGGAAGTGTCTAATATCCTAATACCAGAGGGCATACAACAAAGGTAAAAGAGCGTAGGTTCAAAGGGGAAGTGAGGGGTAAGGCTTTTACTCAGAGAGTTGTGGATACCTGGAATGCACAGCCCGATATGATGGTAGAGGCAAATAGATTAGAAGCTTTTAGATGAGGAAGATGGAGGGATATGGACATTGTGCAGGTAGGAGGGAATAGTTTTTAGGTTATTTTGATTTGATTTTTGCTTGTTTGGCACAATATTGTGAGCTGAAGGGCCTGTTCCTGTGCTTTATTGTTCTATGTTCTATGTTCTATGTTCTAATATATATAGAATTCCTAGAAAAGGTAGCGCAGTAGTTAGTGTAATGTGATTGCAGTGCCAGCAACCTGGGTTTAATTCCCATCACTGTCTATAAGGAGTTTGCATGATCTCCCTGTAGCCACATGGGATTCCTTTGCATGCTCGGTTTCCTCCCACTTTTCAAAGATGTACAAGGTAGTAGGTTAATTGGTCACATGAGTGTAATTGGGCAGTGTGGGTTCATTAGGCCAGAAGGACCTGTTACCTTGCTTATCTTGAAATAAAATAAATAAATATTAATCCTGTGTAAATGCAAGAATAATGAAACACATTCAAGATGGAAGATGCATATGACAAAGAAGAAGCAGGGGGAATGATGATGTTCCTAAGCTTTTGAATCTTATGAAGTCATGATTCTGGGAGTTTCTGTCATTGTAAACTTAGTTACGTATAGATGCTTAGATTTATAAAGAAGTAGACCATAGAAGAAAACATCTCAAACCCCTGAGTCCATGCTCACTAAGAACCACCACTAATTTTATCTTTACCCCACTTTATATTCTCCCTGCATTTTCTTCAATTTGCCCTTGATTTTGCTGCTCACCTACACCTTAGGAGCAATTACAATGGCCTTTACTTGATGGAGACAGCCAAAATAGCATGAATGTTACCTGATAAATAAATGCAACAAGTGTTAGCCTCTGACATTAATGTGTGGAATTCATAAATTTCATGACTTGATTTATTTGCTTGCTTCTCAATTGTGGATGAGATTATTTTTTAATCAGTATTCATTGTCCACAGGGAAATCTTTCATCTGTCAACTCCTTTGCAATGTCCTTTTGAAGACAACTGTTGAATATGTTTCCAACCTTTCAAGCAGTGTAATTAAGCTCCTAATATTTCTTAATCTCTTTGATGGTTATTTAACCAATAATATTAAAATTTCAGCAACTGAAACCGATTGAATATTGAAAGACCTGGGTAGAGTGGACATGGAGAGGATGTTTCCTATAGTGGGGGTGTCTAAGATCGGAGGGCACGCCTCAGAACTGTGAACGTACCTTTAGAACACGAGGGGCCATTTCTATAACCAAAGAGCAGTGTATCTTCAGAACTCATTTCCATAGACGGCTCTGGAAACCAAGTCATTGGGGATATTTAAAGTGGAGGTTGGTAGGTTCTTGATTAGTAAGGGTGTCAGGGGTATTTGGGGTAGAAGGCAGGAGAATGGCGTTGAGAGGGATAATAAATCAACCATGATGGAATAGCAGAGCAATCTTGTTGGGTTGAATGGCCTAATTCTGCTCCTATGTCTTATGGTCTTATGGTAACTTCACTCTTAAGATATTGGCAAGTGTTTCTCCCCCTTACTTAAACCCTTCATGATTTTGCACATCTGTATCAAACCCTTTAGACTTAATGGAGAACCACTTTGCTTTCTTCAATCAGTCCATATAAATGTTAGTCTTCATTCCAGAAGCCTGGAATATGGAATCTTAGTCTTTATAATTGAATATCATGCTAAGCATACTCTCCAAACCTTTCAGGAAGCTCTGATTACACGTTTGTACTTTAATCCATTGTGCACCAGTGCCCTGTGCTTCATCACATGTCAGTGACCGATTATGTCATTAGGCTTTGGTAGAGTTTCAGAAATCAGCATCCCATCTTGTGATTCAACTTTCTGAGTGTTTACCTCTTCTATGGCTTCATGTTTCCAACTGCCTATTTTAGGTGGAATATATAGGTAGAATTCAAAGATGGAATTTTCGGTTTCTTCAGTCTGCTTTCATCTTTTATAATGACAGCAGCCTGTTTCAGGTCAATGTTTCCCCCAACATGACATGAAAGGTATTTCCTTTGCATTACATGTGGAAATATGAATAATTCTTTTTTTTTGCTGAACCACAATGCTCTCTGTTCCATGGGAAGAAAATCCAGAATATCTACATACACATCATGATGGATGTGGAGAGTATGGAAAAGTCATCGGAAAATATTCCAACAAGGGGATAGGGAAAACTGCATAGCAACAAGTAAACATCAGAGGCTAGGATTACTCAAACATTGAAGTGATGGAATCTTAACAGATGATGAATATATTTAATTAACAACTTCTGAAAGCCTCAGAAAGAAATTGGCACCAGGCTCCATATAAAAAGAAACAGTGCCTATGAATTGTGTGTACATGCATTCCTTAAATGATAGCTCTCTTCTCTTGAGTCAAAAGGGAATAAAAAGTCTGTTAGCTCTGTGAATAACATCATTTTCCATATGATTTAATATTAAAGCTGCTTTAGGAGCTTGAGAAGGACATACAGATACAGAAGGCACTGGCGTGGAGGGCTATCAACGACATGAAGGAAATCTGGAAGTTGAACCTGACCAGAGGGCTTAAAGAGAGGATCTTCATAGCAGTCATAGAGTCCATTCTCACGTACGGATGTGAAACGTGGACACTCACCAAGACTATGCAAAAGTCTCTAGATGGTTGCATTACATGAATGCTCCGGATGGCTCTTGACGTGAGTTGGCAACAGCACATGACAAACATCGAGCTCTATGACAGCCTACCGATGCTCACCACTAAAATCAAGGCAAGAAGACTGCAACTAATGATGCACTGTCTACGCCACCCCGAGCTACCTGCCAGCCTAGTCATCATATGGGAGCCCAAGCACGGAAGGATGAACCCTGGGCACCCTCCCAAGACTATAGTCAACACGCTCCTAGAAGACAGCGGTGCGGCTAATATAGATGAACTGAACACACTGTTGAGGGCGAGGAAGAAGTGGAGAGTCGTCATCGTGCCCGACGCCGGACCCCTAGGCCTGAGTCGATGTAGTAGTAGTAATCTCTGAAGAGAATAGAGAGTGTTAGCTCCACAGTTAGGATCGATTAACAAGTTCAATTCTGCATAATTCTTAAAAGTCTTTAATGATTACTTTGACATGGTATTACGACATGGCCTGGTATGGACACACTAATTCCCATGGTACTCCTGTATGGGCTGGTATGGAAGCACCAATGCCTATGGTACTCCCACAAGGCACTCTGCACAGCTTGATATGGTAATACCAATACCCATGGTACTACTACATGGCCTGGTATGGAAACTTCAGTATCCATGGTATTTCTACATAGCCAGGTATGGAAACATCAGTACCTATAGCACTACTACATGGTCTGGCATGGAAACATCAGTATCCATGGTTTTCCCCCATGGTCTGGTATAGAAACATCAGTGCCTATAGTACTCCTACATGTCCAGGTATGGAAACATCAGTATCCGTTAAGGGTAAATTTGTGGTTTAAAAAAAGGCAAATGCAATGTTGGTATTTATTTCAAGGGGAATAGAATATAAGATGCCCATATTGAGTTCATAAATCAATCTGTAATGTTCACATCAATCCTACATCACATTCACGCAAGTAACTAGCCTTTACAAGTTGGTTTGCCACCAACAAAAAGCATTAATATTAACTGGTGAAGGTAAAACCTGTTTGAAATCAATATTGTATTTCCTTTTTTGAAGTAGATGTCATATTTGAAAATATTTGTTATTGTAATATTCCATTCCTGGCTTGATGTTGTCTACCTTACTTATGCATTGGAGCAACTGGGAACTTGGATCATCCGTGTTTACTCATCGCTGTTACCTGCTGTATGAACTCTGAACAATAAGGCATGTGTCTTTCAAAGTACAGTGTGGCTCCCCTCATATTCCTGTCAAGGTTAACTTTGAGGTTTGGGAGTCAGTAATGAGTGGTATCCATGAATGGCTTTTGTTCCATGTTCAACTCTTCCACTATCTCCATCGCTGATCCCTGAAATTCCAGTGGTCCAGTCAGTACCAGGAGCAGGCCACAGTGATGAGGTTTATTGCAGGTCAGCGACGCTTGTTTAAAAGTACCGAAGGGACAAGCAGGGCCATTGTCGGGGCAGCCATTGTTGGGAGTAGGCCAATGGTGAGAGTAGGAGTGTCAGGCTTTGGCTCAAAAGAGGTGTTGGCTCTGAGTAAGCTTCTGTTAAGGTTTCCTTTTTTCCCTTTCTTACTGTACCTAGTGTAGTAACTAGCTGTTATGTATTCTTCATGCTGGATGTTGGAGTCCTGGGAGACCCAGAATCTCCCAAGGAATCACATCTACATGAAGCGCATCCAATTGCAGCTCCTTGAAGACCGTGTTAAGGATCTGGAGCAGCAGCTGGATGACCATCAACTTGTATGGGAGATTGAGGAGATAATTGATCAGAGTTACAGGGAAGTAGTCACCCCTAAGTTGCAGGAGGCAAGTACTTGGGAGACTGTCAGGAGAAATAGAAATGTGAATAGGCAGTTGGTATAGAGCAACCCTGAAGCCATTCCTCTCAATGAGTAGTATACCATTTTGGATACTCTTGTGGGGGATGACCTCTCAGGGGATTGCCATGGAGGCCAGGTAACTGGCACAGAGCACAGGTCTGTGGTGCAGAAGGGAAAGAGGTAAAAGAGGGGAGTGATAGTGATAGGAGATTCAATAGTCAGGGAAACAGACAGGAGATTCTATAGATGTGAACGGGACACCCGGATGGTATGTTGCCTCCCTAGTGCCAGGTAGAGAGCTAGGTAGAAAACTGAGAAGCAGGATATCCAGGGTAGCAATTTCTGGATTGCTGCCTATGCAACACGCCAGTGAGGGTAGAAGCAGGATGTTTTGGCAGATTAATGTGTGGATGAGAAGCTGGTACAGGGGCAGGGCTTCAGGTTCTTGGATCATTGGCATCTCTTCTGGGGGAGGTATGACCTGTTCAAAAGTGACGGGTTGCACCTAAACCCAAGGGTGACGAATATTCTTGTGAGCAAGTTTGTCAAAGCTGTTGGGGAGAGCTTAAACTAATTTGGCAGGGGGTGTGAACCAGAGTGAAGGGACTCAGGATAGGATGGATGGAAAAAAAGCCAAGGTAGTATGCAGTCAGACTGTCAGGAAGGGCAGGCAGGTGATAGGACAAAATTGCAGCCAGCAGGGTGATTATCAGTGTATTCGGGGTGCAGAATCAAAACTGTAGCAAATATAGTACTCAAAGCCTTAAATCTCAATGCACAAAGTAGAAGAAACAAGATGGATGATCTTGTTGCACTATCACAGATTGTCAGGTATGATGTTATGGCCATCACTGAATCATGGCTGAAGGATGGTTGTAGTTGGGAACTGAATGTCTAAGGTTATACATTGTATCGGAGGGAGAGGAAGATAGATAAAGCAGGTGGTGTGGCTCTGCTGGTAAAGAATGGCATCAAATCGGTAGAAAGATATTGGATTGGAAGATATTGAATTCTTGTGGGTTGAATTAAAAAGCAGCAAGGGTAAAAAGGCCCTGATGGGAGTTATATACAGTAGCTGGGACGTGGACCACAGATTACAACAGGAAATAGAAAAGGCATGTCAAAAGGGCAATGCTATGATAGTCATGGGAGATTTTAACATGCAGGTCAATTGGGAAAATTAGGTTGGTAATAGATCTCAAGAGAGTGAGTTTGTTGAATACCTTTGAGGTGGTTTTTTTAGAACATTTTGTCATTGAGCCCTCTGGGGGATCAGCTATACTCAATTGGGTGTTATGCAATGAATCAGAGGTAATTAGGGAACTTAAGGTAAAAGAACCGTTAGGAAACAATGGTCAGAATATGTCTGAGTTCAACTTGAAACTTGATAGGGAGAAAGTAAATTCTGACGTAGCAGTATTTCAGTGAAGTAAAGGAAATCACAGTGGTATGAGAGAGGAATTGGTCAAGGTAAATTGGAAGGAGCTGTTGGCAGGGATGTCAGCAGAGCAGCAATGGTGTGAGTTTCTGGGAAAAATGAGGAAGGTGCAGGATAGATGTATTTCAAAGAGAAAGAAATACTCCAATGGAAAAATAGTACAACTATGGCTGACAAGGGAAGTCAAAGCTAATGTAAAAACAAAAGAGAAGGGATACAACAACACAAAAATTAGTGGTAAGCCAGAGGATTGGGAATCTTTAAAAAATCTACAGAGAGCAACTAAAGGAATCATTAGGAGGAAAAAGATGAAATATGAAAGCAAGCTACCAAACAATATCAAAGTGAATAGTAAGAGCTTTTTAAAGTATGTAAAAAATAAAAAGATGAGAGTAGATATAGGACTGCCAGACAATGAGGCTGGAGAAATAATAATGGGGGACAAGGAGATGGCAGATGAACTAAGTGAGTATTTTGCATCAGTCTTCACTAGCAGTGTGCCAGATGCAGTTACTATTACAAGGGAGAAGGTGCTCAAAAAGATGAAAAAACTAAGAGTATATAAATCACCCGGAGCAGATGAACTGCACCATAGGGCTCTGAAAGAGGTAGCGATAGAGATTGTGGAGGCATTAGTGGTGATCTATCAAGAATCATTGGACCCTAGCATGGTTCCAGAGGACTGGAAAATTGTAAATGTCACTGCACTATTTAAGAAAGAGGGAGGCAGCAGAAAGGAAATTACAGACCAGTTAGTCTGACTTCAGTGGTTAGGAAGATGTTGCCGTCAATTGTTAAGGATGAGGTTATGGAATACTTGGTGACACAGGACAAGATAGGACAAAGTCAGCACGGTTTCCTTAAGGGAAAATCTTGCCTGATGAATCTGCTGGAATTCTTTGAGGAGATTGCAAATAGGATAAATAAAGTGGATGCTGTATATTTGGACTTTCAGAAGGCCTTTGGCAAGGTGCCACACATGAGGCTGCTTACCAAGTTAAGTATCCATGGTATTACAGGAAAATTACTAACATGGTCAGAGCAACACACATCAAAGTTGCTGGTGAACGCAGCAGGCCAAGCAGCATCTGTAGGAAGAGGTGCAGTCGACGTTTCAGGCCATTTCAGAACTCTTCCTTCAGCATCTGCAGAATTCCTGTTGTTAACATGGTCAGAGCATTGGCTGATTGGTAGGAGACAGTGAGTGGGATTGAAATTATCCTTTTCTGGTTGGCTGCCAGTGACTAGTAGTGTTCCACAGGGGTTGGTGTTGGGACCACTTCTTTTTATGGTGTATGTCAATAATTTAGATGATGGAATAGATGGCTTTGTTGCTAAGTTTGCAGATGATACAACAATTGGAGGAGGGGCAGGTAGTGTGGAAGAAACAGGTAGGCTGCAGAAGGACTTAGACAGATTAGGAGAATGGGCAAGTAAGTGACAAATGAAATACAAAGTTGGAAAATGGATGGTCATGCACTTTGGTAGTAGAAATAAATGTACAGACTATTTTTTAAATGGGGAGAAAATCTAAAAATCTGAGACGCAAAGGGACTTAGGAGTCCTTGTGCAGAACATACTAAAGGTTAATTTGCAGGTTGAGTCAGTAGTGAAGAAAACAAACACAAAGTTAACATTCATTGTAAGAGGTCTAGAATAAATAAAAAGGCATCCGTTAGTCTTGCGAGACCATGGATCTACACTTGGAAAGTCTTCACTCTCCAGGGTGCAGGCCTGGGCAATGTTGTATGGAAGACTGGCAGTTGCCCATGCTGTAAGTCTCTCCTTTTTACGACACCGATGTTGTCCAAGGGCAGGGCAAGGGCCGATACAGCTTGGCAACCGTGTCATTGCAGAGCACTGTGTGGTTAAGTGCCTTGCTCAAGGACACAACACTCTGGGGATCGAACTCATGACCTTCAGATCGCTAGTCCAATGCCTTAACCACTTAGCCACGTGTCCACACAGGTCTAGAATACTACAGCAGAAATATGATGCTGAGGCTTTGTGTATTGTGAACAGTTCTGGGCTCCTCATCTAAGAAAAGAGATGCTGGCATTGGAGAGGTTTCAAAGGAGGTTTATAAGGATGATTCTGGGAATGAAAGGGTTATCATATGAGGAATGTTTGATAGCACTGGTCTGTACTCGCTGGAATATAGAAGGATGAAGGGAGATCGCATTGAAACCTTTTGAATGTTGAAAAGCCTACACAGAGTAGAATGTGGAAAGGATCTTCCTTCTGGTGGAGGAGTCTAGGACAGGAGGAACCAGCCTCAGGATAGAGCAGTGTCCAATTACAACAGAGACGTGGAGAAATTTCTTTAGCCAGAGGGTAGTGAATTTGTAGAATTTATTTCCACAGGCAGCTGTGGAGGCCAAGTCATTGGGTGCATTTAAGGCAGAGCTTGATAAATTCTTGATTGAACACTGCATCAAACATTACAGGGAGAAGGCTAGGGAGTGGGGCTGAGGAGGGAAAAAAGGATCAGCCATGATTGAATGGTAGAGCAGACTTGATGGACCAAATGGCCTAATTCTACTCCTATGTTTTAAGGTCTTATGGTATAAGTTTATAGCACTGGCCAGAGATAAACAGAGTAGCACCACATTGAGCCCATCTGTGTGTTCAATGAATCAGCAACCAATATCACAACAGCTGAATAGTGATTTCAAATTCACACTTTTGCTAACACAGGTATTTTGCATTACCTTATATAACCAAGAAAGTGATTAAAGATGGAAGTAAAGAATGACAGTGTTTTGGATATTGGACCTGGCAGTGAAAGGGCAAAACTGCAAAGATTTGCAGAACTAGGTTTCAATGAAAGAAAAGTGAACACAATTAAGGTGGTGACTGAAAAGGAGTATGAAATTCATACCTTAGAAGTTCAAGACACTTTTTTGACAAAAATATGTTTATTCCAACTTCTATATTACAATAGCACTACAACAAAAACACTAGAAGACAATGATGATAACTAACACAAACGAAATTAAAATATTCCCATCCAGATCTAGGAAGCATTCAGCTCCTCTGGTGCCCAATAGTTCTGGAACTCCTCCATGGTACTTTGGACACCATTTGTTCTTTCTCCAGGGTTACCTGGAAAATTACCAGGCAGTCGGCCTGGGTGGAGTCCTTGGTAAATGAACGCCTCTCGGTCAGGGTACTGAATCCTGACAGTTGCTCATAAGTACACAAGTAGTTTGAATGAGAGTAACAAGTCAGAAAGAAAGGATGCAGATTGAAATTAATCAACTAAAATATCAACCAGTATCAGAATCACAAAGAAGATGGGTGAGAATAACAAAATCTGCTTTCTTAAATGCAAGCAGTGTAACAAGTCCAACAGCCCTGGTATTCCCAGTACTAATCAGGGCTGAAACTACGCAACAAGGTGGTCTCAGGAAGCATAGTGGGAAGAATGATCCCTGCTCATTCCATAAAGAAGCTGGATATATACTGTATGTAGCCTCCAAACTAATGGCATGAACATCAATTTCTACAACTTCCAGTGACTTCTGTCCCCCTGTCCACCTCTCTTTTTGTATTCTGATGACCATCTCACCCCTTCTCTTCTCCTTACCTTTCCATCACCTCCCTTTGGGTCACCTCCCCTTTCCCTTTCTTCTGTGATCTACTGTGCTCTCCTATAAGATTCCTTCTTCTTCAGCTCTTTACCTCTTTCTCCTATCACCTGACAACTTCTTACTTCATTCCTCCTTCCCCCACCCACCTGCCTTCCCTCTCACCTGGTGTCACTTATCAACTGCCAGGTTGTACTTATTCCTGTCTCCCATCTTCTTATTCTTATTCTGCTCCCTTCCTTTCTAGTCCTGATGAAGGGTCAAATTGTTGACTGTTTATTCCTCTCCATCGATTCAAGATTTGATTGTTTATTGTCATTCATCAGAATGTAAAGGTAAACAAAATGATTGTTACTATGGATCCAATGCAGCATAAAAGAGAACCACAATAAGCATAAAGCACACCACAGTGAAAATACAATCGCTATAAATTCACTTACGTATAGATGTTACCTGATTTGCTGAGTTCCTCCAGCATTTTGTGTGTGCTCTAGATTTCCAGCATCTACAGAATCTCTTGAGATTATGGATATATATATGGCTGTAAAAATGAATTCTAGAACATGATAAAATACACAGGGATAACATTGCCGTTCCTGTTGTGTCAGTCAGCAGAATATGCAGAAAACTCTGGAGGGCTAAGTATTTAGTGATGGAGACCTGGGAATGGATGAACATTTGGAAAAATTGCTTGATAATATTTTTATTGTTTGAGGAGTGTTAAGGAGGCTTAAAAACGGTTTCTACTTTGCTGTTATAAGATGTAATCTATATCATTATGATCTTGTACCTTATTGTTTACCTGCATCGCACTTTCTCTGTAACTGTTACATTATATTGTGCATCTGTTATTGTGCAAGTTTCAAGCTTTAAGATTATTTAATCTCATTTCTTGTACAAAAGTGTAAAGGAGAACAAAATAATTGTCACTCTGGATCCAGTGCAATACAAAACCCCCACAAAAGATGAAGAACAAAATAATAACAAAAAAACACAAGAAATATAAATACCCAAGATATCTTATATACAGAGATTGATCATATGTCGATGAAGTGATGCTAGGCTGAACATAAGGTGTTATCTTGAGTTTCTTCAATGCACTTTGTAATGCATCGATCTGAATGAGCAGTAGGCAGCACAAGTTTTTCGCTGTAAGTCAGTGGAGGCAATAATCATAAAACAAACCAGATCAGTAACAGATTCCACCATGGCTGCAGATAGCCTGTGAATAGTTTGGTCTTCTTGGTTGATTCACCATTCCTCATTCTGTTGTTCCCTGTGCTGTGGCTCCAGGGTATGTTGAGCCTATTACCAAAAGACCGTAAAGCAGAGGAGCAGAATTAGGACATTCAGCCTATCGAGGCTGCTCTGCCATTCTATCATGGCTGATCCAAGATCCCACTCAACCCCATTCACCTCAATTCTTGCCATATGCTATGATGCTCTGACCGATCAGGAACCGATCAACTTTTACCTTAAGTATACCCATGGACTTTGTCCACTGCAGTCTGTGGTAGAGCATTCTACATATTCACTACTCTCTGCCTAAAGAATTTCCATCTTGTCTCCATCCTAAAAGGTTGCCCCTCAATTTTGAGGCTGTGCCTTCTCTAGTTCTGAATGCCCCCGCCATAGGAAACATCCTCTCGACATCCACCCTATCTAGTCCTTTCAACATTTGGTAGGTTTCAATGAGATCTGCCCGCATTATTCTAGATTCCAGTGAATACAGCCCAAAGCTGCCAAGTGCTCCTCATATGTTAATCCCTTTATTCCCCGAATCATCCTTGTGAACTTCTTTTGGACTTCTTCCAATGACAACACATCCTTTCTGAGATATCAAGCCCAAAACTGTTGACAATACTCCGTGTGGCCTGAGTAGTGACTTGTAAAGCCCCAGCATTATGTCCTTGCTTTTATATTCTATTCTCCTTGAAATAAATGCCATCATTGCACTTCTCTTCTTTACCACAGACTCAACCTGTAAATTAACCTTCTGGGAATCTTGCACCTCTGATGTTTGAACCTTCTTCCCATTTAGATAATAGTTCTCACTATTGTTCCTTTTACCAAAATGTATTATCATACATTTCCCAACACTGTATTCCATCTGCCACTTTTTTGCCCATTCTTCCATTTTGTTTAAGTCTGCTGCATTCGCATTGCTTCCTCAGCACTAACTACCCCTATCCTATTCATTGACAAACATTGTGAAGAGTAGCGGTCCCACTAGTTACCAGCAGCCACTGAAGAACACCATTAGTCACCAGCAGCCAACCAGAAAAGGCCCCCTTTATTCCCATCCGCTCCTTCCTGCCTGCCAGCCCATTTTACCTTGTTAAGCAGCCTCATGTGTGACACCTTATCAAATGCCTTCTGAAAATCCAAGTAAATCCAATCCACTGCTTCTCTCTCGTCCAACCTACTTGTTACTTGCTAAAATCTCTAACAGATTAGTCAGTGGAGATTTTCCTTTACAGAAACCATGGTGACTTTGACTTGTTTTATCATTAGACTCTAAGTACCCTGAAACCTCATCCTTAATAGACTCCAACACTTTCCCAACCACTGAGGATAGGCTAACTGGCCTATAATTTCCCTTCTTTTGCCTTCCTCCCTTTTTGAAGAGTGGCGTGACATTTGCAATCTGCTGTATTCTGGGCCCATGCCAGAATCAAGTGATTCCGGAAAGATCATAACCAGTGTTGATTATAGTAGAGCGCAGACGCAACAGGAGCATTCCCACGCAGATCCAACAAAGAGCTTGAAAAAGCAGCAACTTTTTCAACAGGAGTTGTTGAGTAGCATTCTGTGCAGCCACAACAGGAGCATTCCCACGCGGGTCAAAGAGCTTGAAAAAGCAGCAAGTTTTTTGACGGGAGTCGTTGATTGGAGTACAGTCCAGATACAACAGGAGCATTCCCACGCAGGTCTGACAAAGATTTTCAATGGGAAATCCAGTCTCTATAAAAGAGAGGTACCACCTAGCAAAGCAGTCATCACGGAAGCGGTTATCATATGAGTAGTCTGAGTCACAGTAGGAAGGCTTTGGCTCAAACAGGGCTTCAGCGAGAACAGATGAATATTTCTTATTCATCTCTAGAGAGAACATGTCTACAGAGCCATTGCTCTGTTCCGGGTGTCAGATGTGGGATTTCTAGGAGACTACCAGCTTCCCTGATGGCCACAGCCATGCCAGGTGCATTGAGATGCAGCTCCTTAGAGAACATATTAGGGAACTGGAGCTGCAGCTCGATGACCTTCAACTTGTTAGGGAAAGTGAAGCAGTGATGGACACGAGCTACAGAAAAGTAGTCATCCCAAGGCTACAGGAGACAGATAAAAGGGTGACTGTCAGGAGAGGGAAGGGGGAATGCTGGATAGTGGAGAGCATCCCTGTGGTCATCCCTCTCAACAAAAAGTACTGTATTTTGGGACCTGTTCTGTGAATGTCAGGGAACAGGAGTGAGTGCCATCACTATTACAAAAGAAAACGTGAGTTGAATTGAATTGACTTGACTTTATTTCCTGTTCATTAATACAAATAGCTAATTAGCCAATCATGTGACAGCAACTCAATGCATAAAAGCATGCTGTCATGGTCAAGAGGTTCCATTGTTGTTCAGAGCAAACATCAGAATAGGGAAGAAATATGACCTAAATGATTTTGACCTTGGCATGATTGTTGATGCTAGATGGTTTGAGTATCTCAGAGACTGCTGATCTGTGGGGATTTTACTCATAGTCATAGAGTCATAGATAAGTACAGCAGGGAAACAGACCCATCCCCATCTAGTCTGTACCAGACCATTTAAACTGCCTTTTGCATCGACCTGTACCGGGACTGTAGCCCTCCATCCCTCCATCCAAACATCTCTTAAATGTTAAATTGAGTTTGCTTGAGTCACTTGTGCTGATATCTCGCTCCACACACTTACGACTCTCTGAGTGAAGAAGTTTCCCCTCGTGTTCCCCTTAAAGTTTTCACCTTTCCCCTTAACCCGTGAACTCTGGTTATAGTCCCATCCAATCTCAGTGGGAAAAGCTTGCTTGCATTTACCCTATCTAAACCACTCAAAATTTTGTATACCTCTATCAAATCTTCCCTCAATCTTCTACATTCCAAGGAATAAAGTGCAAACTATTCAATCTTTCCTTATAATTCAGGTCCTCTTGTCCCAGCAACGTTCTTGTATATTTTCTCTGTACTCTTTCAAGCTTCTTTATATCTTTTCTGTAGGTAGGTGACCAAAACTGCAACCAATCCTCCAAATTAGGCCTCAGCAATATCTTTAAGTTTTACAACTTTAAATTCCATCTGCCCTTTTTCAGCTTATTTTTCCAACTGGTCTAGATCCCACTCTGATAGCCTTCTTTACTGTCCACGACTCCCCCACTCTTGGTGTCAGCTGTGAATTTGCTGATCCAGTTAACTACATTATTATCCAGATCATTGACATAGATGACAAACAATAACAGACCTAGCACCTCCAGTCAGAGATGCAACTATCTAGTATCACTTTCTGCCTTCTCCCACAAAGCCAATGTCTAATCCAATTTACTACCTCATCTTGAATGCCCAGTGACTGAACCTTCTTGACCATCCTCCTATGCAAAAAATCCAATAAAGATCTCCCCGATCTCTTTTGGCTCCATGCACAGCAATTTCTAGAGTCTACAGGGAATGGTGTGAAAAACAAAAAAAAAATCTAGTGAGTGGCAGTTCTATAGGTGAAAATGCCTTGTTAATGAGAGAGATCAGAGGAGAATGTAGACTGGTTCAAACTGACAGGAAGGTGACAGTACAACTTTACAACAGTGGTGTTCAGCAGATCATCTCTGACACACAACATGTCGAATATTGAAGTGGAAAAGCTCCATCAGCAGAAGCCTTGTTATTAGGTTATTTGGTAAGTAGCTACTGAGTGTTGATAAAATTATAGAGACAGATAGTCAGTGTCTTTTTCTAATAGTGGGATATCATAAACCAGAGTATACAGGTGTAAAGTCAGAGGAATGAGTTTTAAAAGACATCTGCAGGTTTGGTATTTAACACAGATAGAGACTGAGATCGGGTTTGTGCTGACAGATGAGGTGATGGAGCCAGATAACATCTCCACAATTATTTTAGACAATAGACAATAGATGCAGAAGTACACCATTCGGCCCTTCGAGCCTGCACCGCCATTCTGAGATCATGGCTGATCATCTACTATCAATACCCGGTTCCTGCCTTGTCCCCATAACCCTTGATTCACCATCCATAAGATACCTATCTAGCTCCTTCTTGAAAGCATCCAGAGAAATGGCCTCCACTGTCTTCTGAGCAGCACGTTCCACAACTCCACAACTCTCTGGGAGAAGAAGTTCCTCCTCAACTCTGTCCTAAATGACCTACCCCTTATTCTTAAACCATGCCCTCTGGTTCTGGACTCTCCCAGCATCTGGAACATATTTCCTGCCTCTATCTTGTCCAATCCCTTAATAATCTTATATGTCTCAATCAGATCCCCCCTCAATCTCCTTAATTCCAGCGTGTACAAGCCCAGTCTCTCTAACCTCTCTGCGTAAGACAGTCCGGACATCCCAGGAATTAACCTAGTGAACCTACACTGCACCTCCTCCACAGCCAGGATGTCCTTCCTTAACCCTGGAGACCAAAACTGCACACAATATTCCAGGTGTGGTCTCACCAGGGCTCTGTACAAACGCAAAAGGATTTCCTTGCTCTTGTACTCAATTCCCTTTGTAATAAAGGCCAACATTCCATTAGCCTTCTTCACTGCCTGCTGCACTTGCTCATTCACCTTCAGAGACTGATGAACAAGTACTCCTAGATCTCTTTGTATTTCTCCCTTACCTAACTCCACACTGTTCAGATAATAATCTGCCTTCCTGTTCTTGCTCTCAAAGTGAATAACCTCACACTTATTCACATTAAACGCCATCTGCCAAGTTTCTGCCCACTCACCCAGCCTATCCAAGTCACCTTGAATTCTCCTAACATCCTCATCACATGTCACACTGCCACCCAGCTTAGTATCATCAGCAAACTTGCTGATGTTATTCACAATGCCTTCCTCTAAATCATTGACGTAAATTGTAAACAGCTATGGTCCCAATATCAAGCCCTGTGGCACCCCACTAGTCACCACCTGCCATTCCGAGAAACACCCATTCACTGCTACCCTTTGCTTTCTATCTGCCAACCAGTTTTCTACCCATGTCAATATCCTCCCCCCAATGCCATGAGCTCTGATTTTACCCACCAATCTCCTATGTGGTACCTTATCAAATGCCTTCTGAAAGTCAAGGTACACCACATCCACTGGATCTCCTGCGTCTATCTTCCTGGTTACATCCTCGAAAAACTCCAATAGATTAGTCAAGCATGATTTGCCCTTGGTAAATCCATGCTGGCTCGGCCCAATCCTATCACTGCTATCAAGATATGTCGCTATTTCATCTTTAATAATGGACTCTAGCATCTTCCCCACTACTGATGTTAGGCTAACAGGGTGATAGTTCTCTGTTTTCTCCTTCCCTCCTTTCTTAAAAAGTGGGATAATGTTAGCCATTCACCAATCCTCAGGAACTGATCCTGAATCTAAGGAACATTGGAAAATGATCACCAATGCATCTGCAATTTCCAGAGCCACCTCCTTTAGTACCCCAGGATGCAGACCATCTGGACCTGGAGATTTGTTAGCCTTCAGTCCCATCAGTCTACTCATCACCGTTTCCTTCCTAATGTCAATCTGTTTCAGTTCCTCTGCTACACTATGTCCTTGGCCCATCCATACATCTGGGATATTGCTTGTATCTTCCCTAGTGAAGACAGATCCAAAGTACTTATTAAATTCGTCTGCCATTTCTCTGTTTCCCATTACAATTTCTCCCAATTCATTCTTCAAGGGCCCAACATTGTTCTTAACTATCTTCCTTCTCTTCACATACCTAAAAAAAACTTTTGCTATCCCCCTTTATATTCCTAGCCAGCTTGCGTTCATACCTCATTTTTTCTCCCCATATAGCCTTTTTAGTTAAGTTCTGTTGCTCCTTAAAAATTTCCCAATCATCCGTCTTCCCACTCACCTTAGCTCTGTTATACTTCTTTTTTACTGCTATGCTATCTCTGACTTCCTTTGTCAACCACTGTGGCCACTTTCCCCCCTTTGAATCCTTCCTTCTCAGGGGGATGAACTGATTTTGCACCTTGTGCATTATTCCCAAGAATACCTGCCTTTGCTGTTCCACTGCCTTTTCTGCTAGGATATCCGACCAGTCAACTTTGGCCAGCTCCTCCCTCATGGCTCCATAGTCTCCTTTGTTCAACTGCAATACTGACACTTCTGATCTGCCCTTATCCCTCTCAACTTGCAGATAAAAACATCATATTATGGTCACTACCTCCTAATGGCTCCTTTACTTCAAGATCACTTATCAAATCCTGTTCATTGCACAACACTAAATCCAGAATAGCCTTATCCCTGGTCGGCTCTCGTACAAGCTGCTCCAAAAATGCATCCCGTAGGCACTCTACAAACTCCCTATCCTGGGGTCCAGTACCAGCCTGATTTTCCCAGTTCACCTGCATGTTGAAATCCCCCAAAACTACTGCGACATTTCCTTTGCCACATACTATTGTTAACTCCCTATTCAACTTGCACCCAATATCCATGCTACTGATTGGGGGCCTGTAGATAACACCTATTAGGGTCTTTTTGCTCTTACTGTTCCTCAGTTCTATCCACACTGACTCTACTTCTCCTGATTCTATGTCCCCCGTTGCAAGGGACTGAATCTCATTCCTCACCAACAGGGCCACCCCACCCCCTCTGCCCACCTTTCTGTCCCTTCGATAGCATGTATACCCTTGTACATTCAATTCCCAGGTCTGATCCCCCTGCAGCCATGTCTCCATTATCCCAACAACATCATAGTTACCCATTCGCAACTGAGCTTGAAGCTCATCCGCCTTATTTCTGACACTTCGTGCATTCAGATATAGAATTTTTAACCCATTTCTCCTCTCTCTGTTTAAATCGCTGCCTATTGTGCATAACCCAGCTCCCCGAACTCTCACCGGGCTATACGCCCCTTGAATTTTGTTGTCCTTCTTAAATTTACTTACTCTTTCTGCACATTTAACTCCATGCTCCGTCAGACCATCCCTCTGCACATGTATCCTCCTTATCAGTCGTTCCGCCTCACCTTTCTCTACTTCACACTTAATATTCCGGAACCCTGTAGTCCCCACCTGTCCTTTATACTTCATGTCGCTATCCTCTCTCACATTCTGGATCCCTGCTCCCTGCAAATTTAGTTTAAACCCCTCCAAGCAGCACTAGCAAACTTTCCTGCAAGGATGTTAGTACCCCTCCAGTTCAGGTGTAAACAGTCCCGTCGGAACAGATCCCACCTTCCCTGGAACAAAGCCCAATTATCTAAAAACCTGAAGCCCTCCCTCCTGCACCATCCTCTCAGCCACGTATTGATCTGTATAATCCTTCTGTTCCTTGCCTCACTCGCACGTGGCACAGGTAGCAATCCTGAGATTGTTACCCTGGAGGTCCTGACCTTCAGCTTCGCACCTAACTCCCTGAACTCACTACACAGGACCCCCTCACTCTTCCTACCCACGATTAAGAGACACTTAATCGGGCATTTGGAAAGGAAAGGCATAGAAGATATAGTCCTAAGGTGGACAAGTAGGATTGATGAAGATGGGCTAAGTGGTTGGTGAACACATGGTGAGCTGAAAGGCCCGTTTCAATGCTGCATGACTCTGTGATCTGATGACTCCATACAACTGTGGACCACTTTCTATCATACATCTCAGGGTCACCTCGACGATGGGTCATGTCAATAATAGAACTCACCATTTCCTTCCATGTGCCACCACAGCTTTTGGTCAATTGAAGAAAAGGTATTCAAAGATTAAGACTTATGGCAGAAAATCTGATCTACTGGGCAGCAATAATCCCTGTTCTATATACTTCAGAGAATTAGATTTCCTATCGCAAGTATATCAAGGCACTGGAAAAATACCACCAGTGCTCTCTCTGCATAATCCTTCAGATTCACTGGAAGGAAAATAGAACTATAGTAGTTCCTTCTCCAAGGGTGACATTCTCAGTACAAAGGAATGCTGGAGGAATTCAGTCGTTCAGGCAGCATTTAAGAAACCCATTCCTCCCCCACCTTCTTATTCTGTCTTTGTCCTCCTTCCTTTCCAGACCCGATGAAAGGTCTGGGCCTTAAATATTGACTGTTTATTCCTCCCCATAGATGCTGCCTGAGCTGGTGAATTCCTTCAGCATTTGTATGTTGCTCAGATTTCCAGCATCTGCAAAATCTCCTGTGGTCAGTATAAAGACTCCAGTTACTCAGAGTTGATACCTTGTTCACGTGTCCCACACCAGACTCATAAAGAGACACTACTCTGAGTAGCACACACAAAACGTGGAGGCACTCAACAGAGAGGAATACACAGTCAACATTTCAGAAATGCAACATGCCCATTCCCCACCAACTCCATGGAACTTCTCAATGTAGAGGAGGAACATTTGGGATGGAATAAATAAAATTAATGCCAAGCATTGGGAGTGGACAGAAGTCCTGTCCAAAGTGGCAGAAGGAACACTCCACTTCATAAACAACCCAGCCACTAACCTGTCTACTGTATGCAGTTTCCACATTGGACTCATTAGTCACATTAGAACCCACAAAATGTGTCTGGAAAGCAGTCATCTTCAGTCCTGAGAAAGCATTGAAGAATAAAATGCGTATATAGTTTTAGTCCAAGACATATTAGTTTGTTCCCAGTGAAGTCTGGAATATGTTATCTGCCACATCACTGTAAATAGGTTCCATAATAAATAACCTGGAGGAAAGTTGGAAATTATGTCTTCTTCTAGAGGCGAACCAATTTAGATTTCCCTCTCAGAACAATTTCAAAAGCACTTAAAGAAGCAAGAAGTCGAAGTAATGAGAGAATGAATTTGATCAATCAGTTTGATGAAATGAAGGCAGACGATGATTGTGCTTAATCGCATTCACATTCACTGTCTTGTTCTGAGAAGCAGAGGGTCTACGTTGTTACCATGGCATCCATGAACTGTTAGTCTTATCATTCAAAATTGTGGAGCCAGGTCTAGACATTAGAATAATAGGATGTCTAAAAATAGGGATGGAGTCATTAGCAAAGAATTTACAATCTGCCTAAAGACAGTTGCAGTTTAATATTGCTTACTACTGCTTTTGGCTGCACTTCAGATTATTAAATCTTGCCTGTACTATTACACCATTTTTAATATTGTGTCAGAATAAGAAGCGGAAAGGCATATATCTGAAAACTCATTCCTTCAGTTAACTGTTCTGCAATGCAGTGATACCTCAAAAGTTCATTAATTAAGTTTTCTGAATGTAAATTGCTTGCTTTCTTTGTATATTGTAATCTATTTTCAGCATGTGGGCACTGTTTGTGCAGGCTAATATTTATTGCTCATTGGTATATAGCCTTCAGAAGTTGATAATAAGCTTTCTCCATGAACAGCTGTTGTCCATAGGGTGAAGCCAAGGCCACAATGCTGCTTGGGATTTTAACAAATAATCAAAGAAAGGAAGCTGGTCCAAGTCAAGGTTGTGCTTGTCTTGGAGGGAACTTAGAGATGATAGTGGAGGTCAGCCAGTGAGAACAGCGGGAAGAGATTAAATACGAGCAGAGTTGAAAAGGTGATGTTTATTTCTTCGGCAGTTTGAACGGGGCACAACTGCGCAAGTGCATGGAGGTCGGCCAATGAGAACAGTGGAAAGAGTTTAAAAAGAAGACAGATTTACAGAGCAGGCGCCGGAGGAGCGAGTGACAGAGTAATGGGAGACAGAGTAGGGAGGCTTTGGCGATAAAAGGTCGAGGCCAGGTAGGTTATCTGTTTAAAATAAAGACAGGGAGTAAGTTTGTGAGGCCGATTTTCTGTGCTCGGTGTCAGACATCAGAGGTCATGGAGGCTCCCAGCCTCCCGGACAACCACATCTGCACCAGGTGCGTCAAGCTGCAGCTCCTTAGAGACCGAGTTAGGGAACTGGAGCTGCAGCTTGATGACCTTCGTCTGGTCAGGAAGAGTGAGGAGGTGATAGAGAGGAGCCATAGGCAGGTGGTCACCCTGGAACCACAGGAGACAGAGAAGTGGGTAACAGTCAGGAGAGGGAAGGGCAAGAAGCAGGTACTAGAGAGTACCCCAGTGGCTGTCCCCCTTAATAATAAGTATTCCTGCTTGAGTACTGTTGGGGGGGGATGGCCTACCTGGGGGAAGCAACAGTGGTCATGCCTCTGGCAGAGATTCTGGCCCTGTGGCTCAGATGGGTAAGGAAAGGAAGAGGATGGCAGCAGTGATAGGGGACCCTATAGTTAGGGGGCAGATAGGCAATTCTGTGGACGTAGGAAAGAAACGTGGATGGTAGTTTTCCTCCCAGGTGCCAGGTTCTGGGATGTTTCTGATCGTATCCACGATATCTTGAAGTGGGAAGGAGAACAGCCAGAGGTCATGGTACATATTGGTACCAATGACATAGGTAGGAAAAGGGAGGAGGTCCTGAAAAAATACTACAGGGAGTTAGGAATGAAGTTGAGAAGCAGGACCTCAAAGGTAGTAATCTCAGGATTACTGCCTGTGCCACGTGACAGTGAGTATAGGAATAGAATGAGGTGGAGGATAAATGCATGGCTGAGGGATTGGAGCGGAGGCAGGGATTCAGATTTCTGGTTCATTGGGACCTCTTCTGGGGCAGGTGTAACCTGTACAGAAAGGATGGGTTGCACTTGAATCCGAGGGGGAAAAATATCCTGGCAGGAAGGTTTGCTAAGGCTATTGGGGAGAGTTTAAACTGGAATTGCTGAGGGGTGGGAACCGAACTGAAGTGATGGAGGAAAGGGAGGCTGGCTCACAAATAGAGAAAGTTTGGAGACAGTGCGAAAGGGAGGATACGCAGGTGATAGAAAAGGGACGTGCTCAGTCCGATGGTTTCAGATGTGTCTATTTTAATGCGAGGAGTATCACGAATAAAGCGGATGAGCTTAGAGCATGGATCAGCACTTGGAACTATGATGTGCTGGCCGTTACAGAGACTTGGATGGTGCAGGGGCAGGAATGGCTACTTCAAGTGCTAGGTTTAGATGTTTCAGAAAGGGCAGGGAGGGAGGCAAAAGAGGTGGGGGCGTAGCACTGTTGATCAGAGATAGTGTCACCGCTGCAGAAAAGGAGGAAGTCATGGAGGGGTTGTCTACTGAAACTCTGTGGGTGGAAGTTAGGAATAGGAAGGGGTCAATAACTCTACTGGGTGTTTTTTATAGACCACCCAATAGCAACAGAAACATTGAGGTGCAGATAGGGAGACAGATTCAGAAAAGGAGTAATAATAACAGGGTTGTTGTGGTGGGAGACTTTAATTTCCCAAATATTGATTGGCATCTCCCTAGAGTGAGGGGTTTAGATGGGGTAGAGTTTGTTAGGTGTGTTCAGGAAGGTTTCTTGACACAATACGTAGATAAGCCTACAAGAGGAGAGGCTGTACTTGATCTGGTATTGGGAAATGAACCTGGTCAGGTGTCAGTGGGAGAGCATTTTGGGGATAGTGATCTATCTCGTTTAGCATAGCATTGGAGATGGATAGGAACAGATAATTTAGGGAAACGTTTAATTGGAGTAAGGGGAAATATGAGGCTAGACACTAGACACTAGAGGCAGGAACTTGGAAGCATAAATTGGAAACAGATGTTCTCAGGGAAACATACGGAAGAAATGTGGCAAATGTTCAGGGGATATTTGTGTGGGGTTCTGAGTAGGTACGTTCCAATGAGACAGGGAAAAGATGGTAGGGTACAAGATCCGTGGTGTACAAAGGCTGTTGTAAATCTAGTCAAGAAGAAAAGAAAAGCTAGGTAATGATATGAATCTAGAAGATTATAAGGCTAGCAGGACAGAGTTTAAGAATGAAATTAGGAGAGCCAGAAGGGGCCATGAGAAGGCCTTGGCCGATAGGATTAAGGAAAACCCTAAGGCATTCTACAAGTATGTGAAGAGCAAGAGGATGAGAGGTGAGAGAATAGGACCAATCAAGTGTGACAGTGGAAAAGTGTGCATGGAACCGGAGGAGATAGCAGAAGTATTTAATGAATACTTTGCCTCAGTATTCACTATGGAACAGGATCTTGGTGATGGTAGGGATGACTTACAATGGACTGAAAAGCTTGAGAATGTAGATATTAAGAAAGAAGATGTGCTGGAGTTTTTGGAAAGCATCAAGTTGGATAAGTCACCGAGACAGGATGGTATGTAACCCAGGCTACTGTGGGAAATGAGGGAGGAGATTGCTGAGCCTCTGGCAATGATCTTTGCATCATCAATGAGGACGGGAGAGGTTCCGGAGGATTGGAGGGTTGCAGATGTTGTTCCCTTATTCAAGAAAGGGAGTAGGGATAGCCCAGGAAATTATAAGCCAGTGAGTCTTACTTCAGTGGTTGGTAAGTTGATGGAGAAGATCCTGAGAGGCGGGATTTATGAACATTTGGAGAGGCATAATATGATTAGGAATAGTCAGCATGGCTTTGTCAAAGGCAGGTCGTGCCTTACGAGCCTGATTGAATTTTTTGAGGATATGACTAAACACATTGATGAAGGTAGAGCCATAGATGTAGTGTATATGGATTTTAGCAAGGAATTTTATAAGGTACCCCATGCAAGGCTTATTGAGAAAGTAAGGAGGCATGGGATCCAATGGGACATTGCTTTGTTGTTCCAGAACTGGCTTGCCCACAGAAGGCAAAGAGCAGTTGTAGACGGGTCACATTCTGTATGGAGGCCGGTGACCAGTGGTGTGCCTCAGGGATCTGTTCTGGGACCCCTACTCTTTGTGATTTTTATAAGTTACCTGGATGAGGAAGTGAAGGGTTGGGTTAGTAAGTTTGCTGATGACACAAAGGTTGGGTGTGTTGTGGATAGTGGGGAGAGCTGTCAGAGGTTACAACGGGACATTGATAGGATGCAAAACTGGGCTGAGAAGTGGCAGATGGAGTTAAACCCAGATAAGTGTGAGGTGGTTCATTTTGGTAGGTCAAATATGATGGCAGAATATAGTATTAATGGTAAGACTCTTGGCAGTGTGGAGGATCAGAGGGATCTTGGGGTCCAAGTCCATAGGACATTCAAGGCTGCTACAAAGCTGCTTAACTACTCTGTGGTTAAGAAGGCATACGATGCATTGGCCTTCATCAATCGTAGGATTGAGTTTAAGAGCCGAGAGGTAATGTTGCAGCTATGTAGGACCCTGGTCTGACCCCACTTGGAGTATTGTGCTCAGTTCTGGTCGCCTCACTACAGGAAGGATGTGGAAACCATAGAAAGGGTGCAAAGGAGATTTATAAGAATGTTGCTTGGATTGGGGAGCATGCCTTATGAGAATAGGTTGAGTGAACTTGGCCTTTTCTCCTTGGAGCGACAGAGGATGAGGAGTGACCTGATAGAGGTGTATGAGATGATGAGAGGCATTAAGCGTTTGGATAGTGACAAGCTTTTCCCCAGGGCTGAAATGGCTAGCACGAGAGGGCATAGTTTTAAGGTGCTTGGAAGGTGGTACAGAGGAGATGTTGAGGTAAGTTTTTTACGCAGAGAGTGGTGAGTGCATGGAATGGGCTGCCAGTGGCGGTGGATATGATAGAGTCTTTTAAGAGACTCCTGGATGGCTGCATGGAGCTTAGAAAAATAGAGGGCTATGGGTAAAGCCTAGGTAGTTCTAAGGTAAGGACATGTTCGGCACAGCTTTGTGGGCTGAAGGGTCTGTATTGTGCTGTAGGTTTTCTATGTTTCTATGTTTTTATGATCGTGTTCCCCCAAAACTGGTTACTTAGTTTAGCTGTAGGGAGGCTGGGTTTGGGAGATTATATTCTTGTAACCTTCAATTTTTGTGTAAAGCAGGGATTCCGAACCTTTTTTATGTCATGTTCTCCTATCATTAACTGAGGGGTCTGTGGACTTCAGGTTGGGAACCCTATAGAGGAAGTGAATGTTTAAACTTGTGATTTGGTTGCTGTTAGAGAAAATTGGTTTATCTTAAATAGTGAGGATAATTTTTAGCTTTGAAATTTTAACACACTGGTGAGTGGAATACCATATTCCTATCCTCTACCCTGGAGAGGGTAAAAAGAATCTGGTGACATTGATTTTTTCAAATACAAGGGATTCTGATGATGCTGGAAATCCTAATGAAGGACCTCAGCCTGAATCATTGGCTGTTTATTCCCCTATGGAGATGCCGCCTGATCTGTAGGATTCCTCTAGAATTTTGTGTGTATTACATTGATTTCTTTTCTATTTAGATCCATAAACATATCCATATGAAAACTGGCTGTCACACACATCAAAGTTGCTGGTGAACGCAGCAGGCCAGGCAGCATCTCTAGGAAGAAGTACAGTCGACGTAGAAAACTGGCTGTGATGTGTTTTCTGATGCAGTTTTTTTGGCCAGTGGGTGATATTTTGCAGATAAAGGTGTAACCATCTGCTATTTTTATCAGTGAATGTCTTGTCATTCTGGCTTTAGGCAGGGTGTTATAATGCCTGTTTGTCATCAATCTCTTCAGAGTGCCATTTATCCATCACCATTCTTCAAGCTATTTCACTTCTTATCTCCAGTATTTTCTCTCTGCAGTTCTCTGGCTGTCATCTGTTCCCCAGTACTCTCTGATCCACTCTCAGTTCTTCAGATGGCTGCCTCTTAAACTCTTCTGATACTTTGTTGGCCTAGTGGTGTATAGAATGTAGTGTCATAGTTATAGAATAATGTGGCACAGAAAAAGGACCTTTGGCCCTTCTTGTCTGTGCCGAACTATTAATCTGCCCAGTGCCTTCGACCTACACCTGGATCATGGCCTCCATTGCCCTTCCATCCATGCATCTGTTCAAATTTCTCTTCAATTTCTCTTCACTGTATCTCAAAAAATTTAGAAATTCCATTGTCAGACAAGGTTTGCAATATAAAGCATGACAATTTTTCTTTTGCGAGCATTTCTTAAATAAACTATTTAAAGATATTTAAAGGAAAAACAGCAGACGCTAAAATAAAAACAGAAAATGTTTGAAATGCTAAATGGGCCAGGCAAAATCTGTTAAAGGAGAACCAGAATAAATTTTTCACATCAGAGACGTTTCATCAGAACTAAAGCAATTAGAAACCAAGCATGAGTTGAGTTGCAGCAAGGGGAGTAGGCAGAGGCAATGTCTGTGTTACAATGGTCGTGGCAACATAAGGGTTTGGGTATTGTGTAGTTAGCAGATGAATAAAGTTACAAAATAAAGCACACCTGCTTTGGAGTTGGGGTGCTGTACTGGAAAACCTGAAATTCCAAAACAATTCTGGAAATATCCAGCAGACAGCATCTGTGAAGAAAAAAAAGACCGAATTAAAATTAGAAATGGATAACCTTGGCATCAGAACTTACATTTTATTGGACTGCATTGAAACAATGCAGGACACTAAATGCAGACACAGTCATTGTGGGACTGAGAGAGAGAAATAAAGTGATAAGCAACTCAAAGCTCAAAGATGACTTTGTCAATTGAATAGAAGTGTTTGGAAAAACAATCATTTTCATATAGAGGAGAAAAGACCACAAGACCATAAGACGCAAAATACTCTGCAGATGCTGGGGTCAAAGCAACACTCACAACACACTGGAGGAACTCAGCAGGTTGGACAGCATCCATGGAAACGATCGATCAATGTTTCGGGCCGGAACCCTTCGTCAGGACTGAAGAGGGAAGGGGCAGAGGCCCTATAAAGAAGGGGGGGGAGGGTGGGAAGGAGAAGGCTGGTAGTTCCAGGTGAAAAACCAGTAAGGGGAAAGATAAATGGGTGGGGGAGAGGAAGCAAGGAGGTGATAAGCAGGAAAGGTGAAGAAGGAATAGGGGAAAACACAATGGGTCGTAGAAGGAGGCGGAACCATGAGGGAGGCGATAGGCAACTGGGGGAGGGGGCAGAGTGAAATAAGGATAGGGGAAGGGATGGGGAGGGAATTGCCCCACCCCTTTATCTTTCCCCTTACTGGTTTTTCACCTGGAACCTACCAGCCTTCTCCTTCCCACCCTCCCCCCACCTTCTTTATAGGGCCTCTGCCCCTTCCCTCTTCAGTCCTGACAAAGGGTTCTGGCCCGAAATGTTGACTGATTGTTTCCACGGATGCTGCCTGACCTGCTGAGTTCCTCCAGCATATTGTGAGTGTTGCACAAGACCATAAGATATAGGAGCAGAATTACGCCATTTGGTCCATTGTGTCTGCTCTGCAATATCATCACAGCTGATCCGATGTTCCTCTCAGCCCCAGTCTTCTGCCTTCTTCTTCTATCCCTTCATGCCCTGACCAATCAAGAATCTATCAACCTCTGCCTTAAATATGCATAAAAACTTAGCCTCTATAGTCGCCTGTGGCAAAGAATTCTACAGATTCACCACTCTCTGGCTAAAGAAATTCCTCCTCATCTCCATTCTAAAAAGATGCTCCTCTATTCTGAGACTGTGTTCTCTGGTCTTAGACTCTCCCACCATAGGAAACATCTTCTGCACATCCAATCTATCAAGACCGTTCACCATCCGATAGGTTTCAATGAGGTCACCTCTCATTCTTCTGAATTCCAGTGAATACTAGCCCAAGGCCATCAAACATTCTTCATATGACAAGACATTAAATCCTAGAATCATCTCTGTGAGCATCCTTTGATCCTTTTCATGTTTCAGCACATCCTTTCTAAGGTAAGGGGCCCAAAACTGCTCGCAATACTCCAAGTGAGGCTTCACCAGTTCTTTATAAAATCTCAACATTACATCTTTGGTTTTATATTCTAGTTCTCCTGAAATGAATGCTAACATTGCATTTGCCTTCCTCAGCACAGACTTAACCTGCAAATTAACCCTTAGTGAATCCTGCTCAAGGACTCCCAAGTTTCTTTGCACCTCAGTTTTTTTGTATTTTCTGTCTATTTAGAAAATAGTCAACCCTTTCATTTCTTCTACCAAAATGAATAACCATACACTTCCTGATACTGTATTCCATCTGCCATTTCTTTGTCTATTCTCCTAAACTGTCCTTCTGTATCCTCTCTAATTCCTCAAAACTACCTGCCCCTCCACCTATCTCCACATCTACAAACTTTGCAACAAAGCCATCAATTCCATCATCCAAAACATTAACATGTAATGTAAAAAGATTCAGACCCAACAGAAATCACTAGACACTGCCAGCCAGCCAGGAAAAGGCTCCTTTTACTGCCACTCTTTGCCTCCTGCCAATCAGCTACTGCTTTATCCATTCTAGAATCTTTACTGTAATACCATGGGCTTGTAACTTGTTAAGCAGCCTCATGTGTGGCACCTTGTCAAAGGCCTTCTGAAAATCCTAGTACACAACATCAAATGATTTTCCTTTGACTATCCTGCTTGTTATTCCTTCAAAGAATTCCATTCCAACAGATTTTGGCAAGATTCCAGGCAAGATTTTGTTTTGATGAAACCATGCTGATTATGGGCTATTTCATCATGTGCCTCCAAGTACCCTGAAACCTCTTCCTTAATAATCAACTCCAACGTCTTCTCAACCACTGAAGTCAAACTAACTGGCCTATAGTTTTCTTTCTTCTGCCTCTCTTCCTTCTTGAAGAGTGGAGTCACATTTGTAATTGTCCAGTCTTCCAGAACCATTCCAGAACCTGGTGATTCTTGAAAGATCATTACTAATGCCTCCACAATCTCTTCAACCACCTCTTTCAGAACTCTGAGACATACAGGATCTAGTCCTGGTGACCTATCTACCTTCAGACCTTTCAGTTTCCCAAGAATCTTCTCCCTCGTTATGGTAACTTCACACACTTCATGACCCCTCAGACCTGGAACTCCCACCATACTGCTAGTGTCTTCCACAGTGAAGATTGATGCAAAATACCTATTCAGTTTATCTGTCATTTTATTATCCCCATTACTACCTCTCCAGCATTGTTTTCAGCAGTCCAATATTCACTCTCACCTGTCTTTTATACTTTATGTATCTGAAGAAACTTTTGATATCCTCTTTAATATTATTGGCTCACTTACTTTCATATTCCATCTTTATCTTCTTAATAACTTTTTTAATTGCCTTCTATTGGTTTTCAAAAGCTTCCCAATCCTCTAACTTCCTACTAGTTTTCTTCTATTATATGCTTTTATAGTTGCTTTGACTTTTCTTGTTTGCCACAATTGTGTCATCTTTCCTTTGGAATACTCCTTCCTTCTTGGGAGGTATATACCCTGTGCCTTCTGAATTACTTTCAGAAATACCAGCCATTGCTGCTCTGCCATCAGTCCTGCTAGTGTTCTTTTCCAATCAATTCTGGCCAACTCCTCTCTCATACTTCTGTAATTCCCTTTACTCCACTGTAATACTGATACATCTGATATTAGTTTCTCCTTTTCAAATTTCAAGGTGAATTCAGTCACATTATGATCACATTATCAACAGCAAATTTGCTGATGACACAAAGATTGGAGGTGTAGTAGGCAGTGAGGAAGGTTTTCAGAGCCTGCAGAGGGACTTGGACCAGTTGGAAAAATGGGCTGAAAAATGGCAGATGGAGTTTAATACAGACAAGTGTGAGGTATTGCACGTTGGAAGGACAAACCAAGGTAGAACATACAAGGTTAATGGTAAGGCACTGAGGAGTGCAGTGGAACAGAGGGATCTGGGAATACAGATACAAAATTCCCTAAAAGTAGCATCACAGGTAGATAGGGTTGTAAAGAGAGCTTTTGGTACATTGGCCTTTATTAATCAAAGTATTGAGTATAAGAGCTGGAATGTTATGATGAAGTTATATAAGGCATTGGTGAGGCCGAATCTGGAGTACTGTGTTCAGTTTTGGTCACTAAATTACAGGAAGGATATTAATAAGGTTGAAAGAGTGCAAAGAAGGTTTACAAAGATGTTGCCGGGACTTGAGAAACTCAGTTACAGAGAAAGGTTGAATAGGTTAGGACTTTATTCCCTGGAGCGTAGAAGAATGAGGGGAGATTTGATAGAGGTATATAAAATTATGATAGGTATAGATAGAGTGAATGCAAGCAGACTTTTTCCACTGAGGCAAAGGGAGAAAAAAACCAGAGGACATGGGTTAAGGGTGAGAGGGGAAAAGTTTAAAGGGAACATTAGGTGGGGCTTCTTCACACAGAGAGTGGTGGGAGTATGGAATGAGCTGCCAGACGAGGTGGTAAATGCAGGTTCTTTTTTAACGTTTAAGAATAAATTGGACAGATACATGGATTGGAGGTGTATGGAGGGATATGGTCTGTGTGCAGGTCAGTGGGACTAGGCAGAAAATGGCTCGGCACAGCCAAGAAGGGCCAAAAGGCCTGTTTCTGTGCTGTAGTTTCTATGGTTTCTATGGTTTACCCCTAAGGGTTCTTTTACCTTAAGCTCTCTGATCAATTCTGGTCCATCATACAACACCCAATCCAGAATAGCTGATCCTCTGGTGGGCTCAACCACAAGCTGCTCTAAAAAGCCACCTCAAAGGCACTCTAGAAATCTCTTCTCCTGGAATCCAGCACCAACCCAATATTCTTCATCTACCTGCATATTGAAGTCCCCCATGACTATTGTAACATTGCCATTCTGGCATCCATTTACTATCTCCCGTTGCAAGTTGTAGGCCACATCCTTACTACTGTTTGGGGGTTGGTATACAAATCCCATCAGGGTCTTTTTACCTTTGCAGTTCCTTAGCTCTATCCACAATGATTCAACACCTTCCAACTCTCTGCCACCTCTTTCTCATGACTTAATTTCATTTTTTACCAACAAAGCAATGCTGCTCCTTCTGCCTTTCTGCTTATCCTTTTGATATTATGTGTATCCTTGGACATTAAGCTCCCAGCTATAATCTCTCAGCCATGATTCTATGATGCCTACAACATCATACCTGCCAGTTTGTAACTGTGCTGCAAGATCACCTACCTTATTCCATATACTGTGCGCATTCAGATACAACATCTTCAGTCGTTTATTCTTCCCTGGGATTTTCTAGAGAATTTCTGGCATATATGATGAATAAACTCTTCTGGCATATAAGACAAATAAACTCTTCTCAGGATTCCAGCCGGGTACAGGTATTGATTTTAACCAATATTTCAATGACAAGCTCTACTATTTTCATCAGGGATGATGCCTGAGCTTGTCTAGTCCGGTGGTATTTATACCTCGTCGTCTGTCCCTCCTGATGGGTTAGTCATCATCCAATTATGTAAGAAACGAGTGTTTATTTCATTACACATTTTTCAGCCCTTGGGTATGTGATGACTTTCTCTATTAAGCCTTATGGAAGCTCCATCCCTAAACTGCAAATAATCCATCAGAATACAGACCTTGAACTTTGACTGTTGCAGACTGGACACAATATTGCTGTCAATTCCATGTATTGGGAAACTATCATGTTTTGGGAAGATCAATGTACACCTTTTGCCACATTGGTAACCTTCCAGCAGCCCTGGTGATTGTCTTGGTGTGTGTCCATGGTAGAACACAGGGTCCTGCATTACAAACCTCATCCTGGCTCATCTAAAGGCTTATCATAAGACCATAAGACCATAAGACAGAGGAGCAGAAGTAGGCCATTCGGCCCATCAAGTCTGCTCCGCCATTTTATCATGAGCTGATCCATTTTCTCCTATTTAGTCCCACTCCCCTGCCTTCTCACCATAACCTTTGATGCCCTGGCTACTCAGATACCTATCAATCTCTGCCTTAAATACACCCAATGACTTGGCCTCCACTGCTGCCCGTGGCAACATTCTATACATTTCTCCTATACATTTATCCTATACATTTGTGTAATGCAGGAATCTGTGTTCCACATACTGTTACCATGGTCACGCATCTCTTTCCAGTCCTTCTTAGCAGTGAGCATTCTGGAAAGAATGGATATCAGTCTCATCTCCTTGAGGGCAGCGTGTGACATGCTGGGATTTGAGTTGTGCCTGAAGAACTTCTTGGCAGAAGAAGAGTTTGATGGTGGCGGGGTGGGTGGCATGGATTTCTTCTCATCATCAGCCAAACAAAGCCTCAGTGATGAGGTATTCCATCAAATGATTTTGAAAGTTTGTTTCAGGGATCTACCAACTTCTTCTCGTTCGAGGTCTTGAATAATCCAAATGGACAATCATCTGATTTTTTTTACAGTCAAAAATGTTCTACATAATCCTGATTATGAAGTACAGGTGGTACAACATTGCCCAGCTGCATGAAACATTCTGTGACACCATGGCCAAGTCCATCCATGGTAGCACAGAACAGATAGAATGTCAACACCTAATGAGACTTGGTGTTTGTGTAGCCAAGATCTATCGATAGTTCAATGCAACCACACGAAGCTGGCCATTTGAATGAGGGTCAAATATGATCAACTTCTTCACCACTTTCTCTAGAAGTGCTCATCTATCATGCATATGATAGATGGTGATGGTGCTCGGTACTCGGTATCGGAGGGCTGGTTGGAGGCTCGAAGTTTTCGGACGACTCAGAGTTGGACTGTGGTCGGGCATGGCAGGGAGAGTTTTCTTCCTTCTCCCATCTGTGTGAGATGTGGGACTTTTGAGAGACTTTGAACATTTTTTTACTGTGCCCATGGCCTGTTCTTCATCAAGTTATGGTATTCTTTGCACCATTGTAACTATATGTTATAATTATGTGGTTTTTATTAGTTTTTCAGTCTTGGTCTGTCCTGTGTTTCTGTGATATCACACTGGAGGAATATTGTATCATTCCTTAATGCATGTATTACTAAATGACAATAAAAGAGGACTGCGTGTCCTCATAATCTAATCTAATATGTGCAATATTCTATCAAAGGCATTATCCTGTTCTAAGCTGATTAAGTATCCATCCCATTGTCTTCTGCAGCTGAGGAGTTTGATGAAGACAGATTTGACTTGAGTGAATCACTAGCCCCAGAGTAGACTACACCTCTGATGATGCATCTATATTAAGGAAAGGTGTGAGTTTCAATTTCTTCTCTCTTTTTCCTTCTGCTTGTAAATAAGGGTGATGATGTCCCTTTTCATGGATTTTGGCATACTGCCATTGACAAGCTCTACACTTTCAGCAGGTCTGGGCTCATCCACCTCTACAGAGCCAAATACAACTTAATTCGGCAAGCCATTGCTTCCAGGCATTCAAACCCCTCATCCCTCTCTTCTCACATTCAGACACTCTCCCACACCCAGTCTCTAGGTTGAACTCAATCAGAGTGCTCTGACCCCAGAACCCGATTCTAGTTCCACTTTTATGTATTTTATTTCATTCACTTTGGTAATGAATTTTCAATGAAGTGTGATATTATGATATTGTTGCTCATAGCATTGTTGATGAATGAGCTCCCAAACCGGGGTTCCCATAGTGTTGCAACTTGACTTCTGATGAATTAGTAAAGAGACCTTTGTGCAACACTCACCTCATTATAGTAACATTCTGATAATCCAGCCTATTTGGAAATTTTTGTGGTAATTCAGATTTCCTGAATAATTGAATTCCTGACAAAGGGTTTCGGCCCAGAACGTCGATTGTACTTTTTTCTATAGGTGCTGCCTGGTGTTCTCCAGTGTATTCCTGGATTATTGAATGTTATTTCTACTAATAATTTGTCACTCCTTAAATTCACATCTTTTAGATGTTACACAATGTGACATATTGTTTACTGAACCAGATAAGTTGAAAGGGTGCACAGCAACTGGGTTTCCAGAAAGTTAAAGGAAGTGTGAACTCCATTATGGACGGTCCCAAACCCATTATTGAAAGGAGGAGCGCAAACACGAGGAAATTTGCAGATTGGGCATGAGGCTAGCATCCTCATCCTGTAAAAACTCAGTGCCACAGAATCACCAACAGATGCACAGAGACTCACCCCTGGGAGAGGAAGGATCTTCGCGTAGAAGACGCATGATATCAAGAGGTAAGAGCTGTAGGTCCATGGAAGCCACAGGACTGATCAAACTTACACCATCCAAAAAGACTAGCCCAGGACAGAAGACTCCAGAGAGATGCTGTTGGCATACTCTGCCCAGTAAGGAATGATGGACTTTAGTAGAAGAAGAAGAAGAAGAAGAAGAAGAAGAAAGCAAGTGTGGCAAACATTATTTGGTGAGCCAGATTTAAGGGAATCAGGATTGTTGTAATTTTTCAGCACACAAGTTTACAGGAATATGAAATGATTGTTACTCTGGATCTGATGCAGTATATAAAAACAAAACAAGCATAAAGAACACAATAAATATAAATATAAATATCAAAATATGTGCAAGTAACTATATGAGTGAATTATGAAGAGACCATCCGGATGCTTTTTAGATTATGAGAACACTCAGTCCTCTTTTGTTGTCATTTAGAAATGCATACATTCATTAAGAAATGATACAATGTTTCACCGGAGTGATATCACAGAAGACAAGACAGACCAAAGACTAACACTGACAGAACCACATAATTATAACATATAGTTACAGCAGTGCAAAGCAATACCATAATTTGATAAAGAGTAGACCATGGGCACAGTAAAAAAAGTCTCAAAGTCCCGAATCGATTGACTCCCGAGTCCCCGATAGCAGGCGGCAAAAGGGAGAAACTCCCTGCCATAAACCTCCAGGCACCGTCAACTTGCCGATATCTTGGAAGCAGCTGACCCCAGCCGACCCTGAGTCCATCCGTCCGAAAACTCTGAGCTTCCGACCAGCCTCTCCGATACAGCCTCCCGAGCGCCATCCTCTGCCGAACGCCTTCGACCTCTCCCCAGCCGCTGAAACAAGCAAAGCCGAGGATTTCGGGGCCTTCAGCTCCAGAGATTCCGGTTACCACACAGTAGCGGCGGCAGCGAAGCAGACATTTCAGAAGTTTTCCAGATGTTCCGCTGTGCTGTCACGTCTGTCTCCATCAAATCAGAATTGTGCACGATCCCCTACCTGACAAATAACAGATATTCATCACCGAAGTGGCCGCGCGCGCTGTCATCGTGTCGCCATCTTCTCCCCCCACTTTTTATTGATACTGTAGAGTTCTCAGGGTACATCTTTGGCTTTAGTGCTCCAAATGGGGGTTTCTGAATAATCAAGTTGATGACTATAGGAGTTTTACTGTAGATTGTACCTACAATTTGTACATTAATAAGAATGGGTGAAAGTGCTTTCAAGTAATGTGAAGTTAAAAGCAATTTCATCAATGGTCCTTGTAACACTTAAAGTATGCCAAATCATGCCAATGATAAACTAATGTAAAAACATATTGTTTTCATAGTTTTCCTTCAAATAACTTACCATTCCTATTTATCTTTGGATGCCATCTGGAAGCACTTGAAAGAGGGTTACTCCAACATTGCAATTCTAAAAAGCTGAACTTCCAACAAAAACAAACACTATGGAAATCTTTTTAAAGTGAATTGAAATGGGATGAGGTAAGATGGGGGTGGTCACCCAAGGGACGATAGTCGGAAGACAATCGCAAAGAATAAAATAATCAAAACGAATGAAAGAAAATGCAACAAGTGAAGCAAATGCCTTGGAATTTTGTGAAATTAATACTATGTCCACAAATATGACTTCCTTGCCTAAGGTAGAAGGAGATGAGTTATACAGCTCTCGTTACATGTACGTGTAGGTCATCTCTTTGAGTGATTATGCAGAAAGCTTGAAGTTACTAGCTCATCTCCTTCTACCTTAGGCCACAAACTTATCAATCACCCCTGCTGTGGACCACTTTCTGGAGGTCCAAGACGCCGACTTCTACAAAGAAGGGATCCGTATGCTCCACGACTGCTGGACTAAGCGTGTAAATGTAGGAAGGGGCTATGCTGAAAAATAAATGTGCTAGGATTTCTAAAATTGACTCTTTCTACCTTGGGCCACGAATTTATCAATCATCCCTCGTGTAACCCTGAGATGCATTTTCTTGCAAGTATACACATGAAATCCAAGAAACGCAATGGAATCAATGAAATAAATAAATAAACAATAATTATAAAGAACATGAGATGAAGAGTCCATGAAAGTGAGTGTGGGAACAGTTCAATGATGGGGAAAGTGAAATTGAGTGAAGTTATCCCCACTGATTTAGGAACCTGATGGTTAAAGAGTAATAACTGTTCCTGAACTTGGTGGTGAGCCCTGAGGCTTCCGTACCTTCTTCCTGCCCATACCTTCTTCCTGATGGCAGCAGCAAGAAGAGCACATGACTTGAGTGGTGTGAGGATCCTGGATGATGGATGCTGCTTTCCTGCATCAGTGCTCTGTGTAGATGTGCTCAATGTTGGGAAGTTCTTTACCTGTCATGGACTGGGCCATATTCACTACTTAGATTCACCACTGTAATAATGCTATTACAGTGCCAGCGATCTATGTTCAATTCCTGCCGCGGTCTGTAAGGAGTTTGTACATTCTCCCCATGACCACATGGGTTTCCTCCAGGTTAGTAAGTTAATTGGTCACATTGGTGTAATTGGGTGGCATGGGCTTGTTGGGATGGAAGGACCTGTTACCTTGTTATATCTCTAAATAAAATAAAAAATACGCTGAGCTCATTGTCCAGTGGTTAACTGGAATAACAATGGAAAAACTTACATCTCAAAGCAGATCAACCAATCACTAAGGTCATACCTAATTCAGTGACACAAATCCATTTTCCTAATCCTATCCCGCACATCTTTAGATCTTCTTTCATATTGAAACATCTAATAATTACAGCCAAGGGAACTCTTGAGCTGAATCATCAAATGTACTCCAGTTTGAGAGACTTGCACAACTAGGGAGTCAGGGATTATGGACAGGAATGTTAAATCAGCTATGATCACAATGAACGACAGAATAGGTATGAGAGGCTATCTGACCACATCTGAATTCTATTTCTAATGTGGCAGTGGAAGCAGACATGAAAACGACATTTAAGAGATATTTAGATAGCCACATGAACATGTGGTGTATGAAAGGATATGGATCATGTGTAGGCAGATAGGTTTAGTTTAACTGGCATTGTATTTTCCACGGATGCCGTCTGGCTTGCTGAGTTCCTCTAGCATTTTGCGTGTGCTGCTTGGATTTCCAGCATCTGCAGATTTTCTCTTTTTGTGGTTGGCATGGTGTCATCGACTGAAAGACCTATGCCTATGCTGGACTGTTTTACTTCTTGGGCTGAATGTACTTATTAAATCATTATGCACAGTCTCAGGAGGGAGAAAATCCAGGAATTAAGTCAGGTTGTTATTAATGAACTTCAGAGGGGGTTAGAATATCTGGTTAAGCAACTATAATATTGAAGTAATTGTGAGTATAATCTGTTTTCAGAGTGTCTGTTCCATCATCTGTAACCACATCACCACTGAGTCTGAAGGCTTTAGATGTAGACAAAAGTACAAGAATATCAAATAAAAGTGACTGCATTATATTGTGTGTCACCTAAAAGTTTATGATCAATATATTCTATAGATTCAACACCCAAATCATCAGAGAAGAATTACAAATCTAGTTTGTTAAGTAAATCCAGAATAAGATGCAGGTACTTATTTGTTGTGGGAATTTTGCACAACCCCATCTACTTACTTATCTACAGGTCTCTCCTCTTTAAAGACACCACCAGAACTATGTGGTTGACTCTGAAATGGCCTCAAAGATGGGAAAGAGAGGCCTCTTAATTACATTAATATGATTTACTTTGAGAGGAGTTCTCCAACCTAAGAGCTATCTGAATGCAGATGTTTTTTAAAATTTATTCCAGTTTTGGAAACCGAAGAAGTAGCAATTGCAACACTCTTGACTCTCTTCATAAGGTTAAAGCCTTTCAGCCAGGTCAATGAAGAATAGGCTCAAGAGTTAATCTGCCTTTCTCAGTGTCTGCTCTAATTCAACAGTGGGAGTTGAATCAATTGAAAAGTGCTGCAAATCATTTGTCCATCCTTCCTCCTCTGACCTGACAATATTTTTCAATTCCTACATTGATTGCTCCTTAACAGATCACAGGGATGATTTAAATTATGACATATGCATTGCTGTTTTCCCAGGAATTATTACACTGACTGTAGTTCTAGCATTCTGCAAATTGGGAATAAAATTTTTTTAAAAATTGGCAGATCCTGTCACCATGACTCATTCATTCATTCATTCATTCTGTTGACAACTTGATCTGAGCAGAAACAAAAAGAAGGCTAGGAGGAAAACCACTTCAAACTGAACTGAAACATGGAAATGCTTCGGTTTCAAAAATATGCTGCTGTGATGCTCTGAGATTCAGCAATGCCAAATAATTATGATTTGAAGTTAGAAAATTGCATGAATTGGACAAGTTAAGAACTTTATTCTGCCAGAATCAAAAATATTCTCTGTTATCACAGTGAATAGAAAGTGGCTGGAAATAACACATCTGGATCAAGAATGGATTAATCTGGAATTGATCCAGGTCAATTATTAAAGAAATAAATCACAATCAGCCTCAACAGCCCCTGACTTCCAGTACAGCTGTCGGATATAAGTATTGATTGTTGTCCTCCTGTATAATTGCTTCACCCAGAGCTGAGGCCATGTACAGACTTCAGGGCAGATTGGGAGAGAAGTGCAGGGTAAACTTGTGCAGATGAATAGAGGTATAAACATAGGCATACAGTATATGGTGCAAAAAGGAGTCATTTGTCCAAATGAATGAGCTGTTAAGGTCCCTCCCACTTCCTGGCTCTTGGTCTAGATGTAGTAACACATAGAAACATAGAAAACCTACAGCACAGTACAGGCCCTTCGGCCCACAGTGCTGTGCCGAACATGTACTTACTTTAGAAATTACCCAGGGTTATTCATCAGCCTCAATTTTTCTAAGCCTTATGTACCTATCCTAGAGTCTCTTAAAAGACCCTATCATATCTGTCTCCACCACCATTGCTGGTAACACATTCCATGCACTCACCACTCTCTGCATAAAAAACTTACCCCTGACGTCTCCTCTGTACCTACTTCTAAGCACCTTAAAACTGTGCCCTCTCATGTTAACCATTTCAGCCCTGGGAAAAAGCTTCTGGCTATCCACATGATCAATGCCTCTCATCATCTTATACATCTCTGTCAGGTCTCTCATCTTCCACTGCTCTAAGGAGAAAAGGCCGAGTTCACTCAACCTGTTCTCATAAGGCATGCTCCCCAATCCAGGCAACATGCTTTTAAATCTCCTCTGTAGCCTTTCTATAGTTTCCACATACTTCCTGTAGTGAGATGACCAGAAATGAGCACAGTACTCCAAGTGGGGTTTGACCAGGGTCCTATATTAGATTAGATAATTAGATTATGAGGACACACAGTCCTCTTTTATTGTAATTTAGAAATGCATGCATTAAGAAATGCTACAATGTTCCTCCAGAATGATATCACAGAAACACAAGACAAACCAAGACTAAAAAAACTGACAAAAACCACATAATTATAACATATAGTTACAACAGTACAAAGCAATACCGTAATTTCATAAAGAACAGACCATGGGCATGGTAAAAAGAAGTCTCAAAGTCTCTCGAAAATCCCATCATCTCACGCAGACAGTAGAAGGGAGAAACTCTTCCTGCCATGAACTTCCAGCACCGCAAACTTGCTGATGCAGCACCCTGGAAGCACCCGACCAAAGCTGACTCTTGAGTCTGTCCAAGAACTTCAAGCCTCCAACCAGCCCTCTGACACCGAGCACCGAACACCATCTCTGCTGGGTGCTTCAACCCCAGCCCCGGCAATAGGCAATAGGCAAAGCCAAGAATTTGGGGCCTTCCCCTCCGGAGATTCTTGATCACACAGTAGCAGCATCAGCAAAGCAGGCATTTCAGACATTTCTTCAGATGTTCCTCCGTGCTTCTCACAGCTGTCCCCATCAAATCAGGTTTGTGCACAGCCCCTATTTAACAAATACGATATCATTTCGGAGCAACCGTGTTATAGCTGTAACAGCTCTTAAACAGCACTTATAGCTCCACCAGCACTTAAACTCAATCCCATGGTTGATGAAGGCCAGTGCACTGTATGCCTTCTTAACCATAGAGTCAACCTGCGCAGCAGCTTTGAGCGTCCTATGGACTTAGACCCCAAGATCCCTCTGATCCTCCACACTGCCAAGAGTCTTACCATTAATACTACATCCTACATCATATTTGACCTACCAAAATGGACCACCTCACACTTTTCTGGGTGGAACTCCATCTGCCACTTATCAGCCCAGTTTTGCATCCTATCAATGTCCTTCTGGAACCTCTGATAGCCCTCCACACTATCCACAACACCTCCAACCTTTGTGTCATCAGCAAATTTACTAACCCATCCCTCCATTTCCTCATCCAGGTCATTTATTAAAAAATCACAAAGAGTAGTGGTCTCAGAACAGGATCCCTGAGGCACACCACTGGTGACCAACCTCCACGCAGAATATGACCCATCAATAACCACTCTTTGCCTTCTGTGGGCAAGCCAGTTCTGGATCCACTAAGTAATGTCCCCTTGGATCCCATGCCTCCTTACTTCCTCAACAAGCTTTGCATGGGGCACCTTATCAAATGCCTTGCTGAAATCCATATACACTACATCTACTGCGCTACCTCAGTCAATGTGTTTCGTCACATCCTCAAAAAATTCTATCAGGCTCATAAGGCACAACCCACCTTTGACAAAGCCGTGCTGACTATTCCTAATCATATTATGCCTCTCCAAATGTTCATAAATCCTGCCTCTCAGGATCTTCTCCATCAACTTACCAACCACTGAAGTAAGACTCACTGGCCTATAATTTCCTGGGCTATCTCTACTCCCTTTCTTGAATAAGGGAACAACATCCGCAACACTTCAATTTTCCGGAACCTCTCCTGTCCTCACTGATGATGCAATGATCATCGCCAGAGGCTCAGCAATTTCCTCCCTCGCCTCCCACAGTACCCTAGGGTACATCTTATCTGGTCCTGGTGACTTATCCAACTTGATGCTTTCCAAAATATCCAGCACAACCTTTTTCTTAATATCTACATGCTCAAGCTTTTCAGTCCATTGTAAGTCATCCCTACAATCACCAAGATACTTTTCCGTAGTGAATACTGAAGCAAAGTACTCATTAATTACCTTGCTGTCTCCTTCGGTTCCATACAAACATTTCCACTGTCACAGTTGATTGGTCCTATTCTCTCACGTCTTATCCTCTTGCTCCTCACATACTTGTAGAATGCCTTGGGGTTTTCCTTAATCCTGTCTGCCAAAGCCTTCTCATGGCCCCTTCCAGCTCTCCTAATTTCATTCTTAAGCTCCTTCCTGCTAGCCTTATAATATTCTAGATCTCTATCATTACCTAGTGTTTTGAACCTTCCATAAGCTTTTCTTTCCTTCTTGTCTAGATTTAAAACAGTCTTTGTGCACCATGGTTCTCGTACCCTACCATCCATTCCCTGTCTCATTGGAATGTACCTATGCAGAACTCCATGCAAATGCCCCCTGAACATTTGCCACATTTCTTCTGTACATTTCCCTGAGAACATCCATTCCCAACTTTTGCTTCCAAGTCCCTACTCTATAGCCTCATATTTCCCCTTACTTCAATCAAATGCTTTTCTAACTTGTCTGTTCCCATCCCTCTCCAATGCTATGGTAAAGGAGATAGATCACTATCTCCAAAATGCTCTCCCACTGAGAGATCTGACACCTGACCAGGTTCATTTCCCAAAACTAGATCAAGTACAGCCTCTCCTCTTGTCAGCTTATCTACATATTGTGTCAAGAAACCTTCCTGAACATACCTAACAAACTCCACCCATAAGACCATAAGACCATAAGACAAAGGAGCAGAAGTAGGCCATTCGGCCCATCGAGTCTGCTCCGCCATTTTATCATGAGCTGATCCATTTTATCCTATTTAGTCCCACTGCCCCGCCTTCTCACCGTAACCTTTGATGCCCTGGCTACTCAGATACCTATCAATCTCTGCCTTAAATACACCCAATGACTTGGCCTCCACTGCTGCCCATGGCAACAAATTCCATAGATTCACCACCCTCTGACTAAAAAAATTTCTTCGCATTTCTGTTCTGAAAGGGCGCCCTTCAATCCTGAAGTCATGCCCTCTCGTACTAGACTTCCCCATCATGGGAAACAATTTTGCCACATCCACTCTGTCCATGCCTTTTAACATTCGAAATGTTTCTATGAGGTCTCCCCTCATTCTTCTAAACTCCAAGGAATACAGTCCAAGAGCGGACAAACGTTCCTCATATGTTAACCCTCTCATTCCCGAAATCATTCTAGTGAATCTTCTCTGTACCCTCTCCAATGTCAGCACATCCTTTCTTAAATAAGGAGACCAAAACTGCCCACAGTACTCCAAGTGAGGTCTCACCAGCGCCTTATAGAGCCTCAACATCACATCCCTGCTCCTATACTCTATTCCTCTAGAAATGAATGCCAACATTGCATTCGCCTTCTTCACTACTGACTCATCTAAACCCCTTGCTCTGGGGAGATGCCAATCAATATTTGGGAAATTAAAATCTCCCACCACAACAACCCTGTTATTATTAGACTTTTCCAGAATCTGTCTCCCTATCTGCTCCTCGATGTCCCTGTTACTATTGGGAGGTCTATAAAAAACACCCAGTAGAGCTATTGATCCTTTTCTGTTCCTAACTTCCACCCATAGCGACTCCGTAGACAACCCCTCCATGTCTTCCTCCTTTTCTGCAGCCGTGACACTATCACTGATCAGCAGTGCCATGCTCCCACTTCTTTTGCCTCCCTCCTTGTCCTTTCTGAAACATCTAAAGCCTGGCACTCGAAGTAACCATTCCTGCCCCTGAGCCATCCAAGTCTCTGCAATGGCCACAACATCATAGCTCCAAGTACTGATCCACGCTTTAAGCTCATCCGCTTTGCTCATAATAATTCTTGCATTAAAATAGACACATCTCAAACCATCGGTCTGAGCACGTCCCTTCTCTATCACCTGCCTATCCTCCCTTTCACACTGTCTCCCAGCTTTCTCGATTTGTGAGCCAATCGCCTCTTCAGTTTGGTTCCCATACCCCAGCAATTCTAGTCATAGTTCTTCTCTGCCGGGGATAGCCACCTGGAGAAGAATGCACATTGGTGCAGTTTACCATCCAAAGGGGATCATTGAGACAAGATGGCACCCACTCTGATGTCTGAGGTGTCCACCTCCACGATGAAGGGAAGGTCTGGGTTAGGAGAAATCAAGATGGGAGCTGTTGTGAATCACTGTTTAAGCTCTGTAAAAGCAGCCTCTGCTTCAGTAGTCCAGACAAAAAGGCCCATAGATTTCTTAGTTAACACCATCAGCAGAGTTGCCACTAAACTGAAGTACCTAATGAACTTCTGGTGGAAGTTTACAAACCCCAGGAATTATTGGACTTGTTTGATACTGGATGGTGATGGTCAGTCTCTGACTGCCTTGGTCTTGGTAGGATCCATCCTGAGATTGCCATTGGAGATGACGAAACCCAAAAATATAATGGTCGTTGCATGAAATTTGGACTTCTCCAGCTTACCATAAAGTCCATGGACTAGAAATCTCTTTAAGATATCTCTAATATGAGTGACATGCTCCTCCACAGACCTCGAGAAGATTAGGATATCATCCAAATAGATGAATGTGTACTTATGGAGTGGATACCAGAGCATGTCATTCACAAGATTGAAGGGCATGACCAGGTACTCAGTTCAAACACTAGTGAGCATTGGATGAAGAAGCCGTAAAGATCTTGGGTCACCATCAAATTTCTCTGGGGTTGGAAGGTGTACCGGCTCCGTAGAGCAACTGACTGGTTCTCCTGAGCAACTCTGACTTCCTTCTTGTGAAAGTTAACAAATTGCTACCTCCAGGCTCTGTCTGGAAATCCTCTCGTTGTGGCTGGTAACAGCAGATAAAGGACTCTGATACCCGGCTGGGTCCATAATGGCTCAATTGTACTGTGACGAGACTCCTTGATGTGGATGGTTTAGATACAAATGCTGGAGTATCTGAAGCAAAGATCAAGACATGGAATCAAACTGGATCAAGAACTGGGCACAAAACAAATGCTAGATGATGTCACTAATTGGGCTTACAAAGGAGTACTGAGGTTTTGTTCAGGTGTTCTTGGCACCCAAAACATGATTACCAATTAACAGGACAGTCCTGAATTTTTATAGGAGCCCTGTCAGCTGTCCATACTCTGGAGTCTTAGAGTGTTTAAACCCTGGAAGCTGGTGCAGTTGGGTGTGTCTCATAACAGCTGGATGATGGTTGGTCTGAATCTAGTAGGCTGTTTCTCAGCTCTGTGACTCAATAGCTGACAACAACAGATTTTTGAGCAAGCCTCCTCCATAATTGACAACTCAGAATACAAATAGATGCCTTTAGAGCAGAAATGAGGAATTTCTTCAGCCAGAGGGTGGTGAATCTGAGGAATTCATCGCCACAGACAGTTGTAGAGGCCAAGTTATTGGATATACTTAAGGCAAAGGTTGATAGGTTCTTGATTAGTAAGGGCAGCAAAGGTTACAGGGAGAAAGCAGGAGAATAGGGTTGAGAGGGAAAATAAATCAGCCAGTAGGAATATTGGATGGATGGGTGGATGGCATCCGTTAGTCTCACGTGACCATGGATGTGCACCTGGAAAGTCTTGCTTCAGTCTCTCCAGGGTGCAAGCCTGGGCAAGGTTGTATGAAAGACCGGCAGTTGCCCAAGCAGCAAGTCTCTGCTCTCCATGCCACCGATGTTATCCAAGAGAAGGGCAAGGGCCGATGCAGCTTGGCACCAGTGACGTCGCAGGAGTTGCCAGAACAAGGTTCAAAGCAACGTCGGACTGCCTTAGGGACTCCAGCTCCGGATTTGTCCTCAGGGTTTACTCCCAAAGCCTTTCCCATAAGTGGGTGTGGCCACAAGGCAACGGAGGTTTGAGATCAGAGTTTTCCCTCTCTTAGATGGAATGCCTTCCCAGGCTGACGAGCTCCATCTACCCGAAAGTAGAAATATTAGATATAAATATACAATGGGGGAGGGTCGGGTGAGAAAGTGCGCTGTGTGAGAACGATTTGGGTGTCCTGGTAGACTCAACACTATCAACATCTAGCCAATGCATAGAAGCGATTAGGAAAGCTAATAAAATGTTGGCTATATAATACACTTAGTGGAGTTCAAGTCTAGAGACATTCTAAGATGTATTATGCACTCGTGAGGCCACTTCTTGAGTACTGTGTACAATTTTGGTTTCTATATTTTGTGAGGGATGTGAAGGCACTGGAGAGAGTTGAGAGAGAGGTGACGAGACACTCCAAGTCTGCAGAGTATGAGCTATGAAGAAAGATTGGAAGAATAACAACTTTTTAGCCTAAGTAGACATAGAATGGGAGGAGACATGATAGAAGTGTTCAAAATCATTAACGGTATAAGTAAGGTGGGTACTAGTTGTTACTTCAAAATTAATCCATCAAGGAGGACATGAGGCCATAGGTGGAGAATGATTAAAGGGAGATTTCAGACTAACATCAGGACTCATTTCTTTACACAGCAAGTTGTGGACTCAGGGAATAAACTACCTAATTGTGTAATTGAGAGTGGTACCTTACAGATTTTCAAATGGAAGCAGGACACTACCGTGGCTGACAAGTGAAGTCAGAGCCAAAGAAAAAGCAAAAGAAAGGGCGTATAAGGAAGCCAAAGCTAGTGGGAAGATAGAGGATTGGGAAGCTTTTAAAAACTTGCAGAAGGAAACTAAGATCATTAGGAAGGAAAAGATGAATTATGAAAGGAAGCTGGGGACTAATATCGAAGAAGATACAAAAAGCTTTTTTAAGTTTATAAAGGGTAAAAGAGAGTTGATGGTAGATCGAGGACCAATAGAAAATGACACTGGAGATATTGTAATGAGAGACGCAGAGATGGCAGAGGAACAGAGTGCGTATTTTGTATCAGTCTTCACAGTGGAAGACATCTGCAGTATACTGAACATTCAAGAGTGTCAGAGAAGTGAACTATGTACAGTGAAAATTACGACTGAGAAGGTGCTCAGGAAGCTAATTGGTTGAGGGTGGATAAATCTCCTGGACCTGATGGAATGCACCCTTGGGTTCTGAGGGAAGTAGGCGGAGGGACTGTGGAGGCATTAACAATGATCTTTCAAGAATTGATGGATTCTGGCATTGTACCACATGACTAGAAAATTGCAAATGTTACTCCGCTATTTAAGAAGAGTGGGAGGCAGCAGAAAGGAAACTATAGACCTGTTATGCTGACATCAGTGGTTGGGAAGTTGTTGGAATCAATTGTTAGGGATGAGATTACGGCATACCTGGAGGCACATGACAAGATAGCCCAAAGCCAGCATGGTTTCCTAAAAGTTAAATCCTGCCTGGCTAACCTACTGCAATTTTTTGAGGAAACTACAAGCAGGGTTGACAAAAGAGATGCAGTAATGTGGTGTACCTTGGACCAGGTGCCGCACATGAGGCTGCTTAGCAAGGTAAGATCCATGGAACTACAGGGGAGTTACTAACATGGGTGGAGCATTGGCTGATCGGCAGAAAACAGAGAGTGGGAATAAAGGGATTCTATTGTGGCTGGCTGCCGGTTATCAGTGGAGTTCCACAGTGGTCAGTGTTGGGACTGCTGCTTTTTATGATGTATGTCAATGATTTGGACTATGGGATTAATGGATTTGTGGCTAAATTTGCCGATAATAAAAAGATAGGTGGAAGAGGGGGTAGTTTTGAGGAAACAGAGAGCCTGCAGAGAGACTTAGATAGTTTAGGGGAATGGGTAAAGACGTGGCAAATTATATACAATGTTGGAAAGTATATGGTCATGCACTTTGGTGGAAGAAATAAATGAGATGCAAAGAGACTTGGGAGTTCTTGTACAGGATACCCTAAAGGTTAACCTCTAGGTTGAGTTGGAGGTGAAGAGGGCAAATTGTATTCATTTCTAGAGGTATAGAATATAAGAGCAGGGGTGTGATATTGAGGCTCTATAAGACACTCGTGAGACCATACTTAGAGTATTGTGTGCAGTTTTGGGCTCCTTATTTTAGAAGGGATATATTGACATTGGAGAGGGTTCAGAGAAGATTCACGAGAATAATTCCAGGAATGAAAGGGTTAATGTATGTGGAACATCTGGCAATTCTTGGGCTGTATTCCCTGGCGTTCAGGAGAATGAAGGGGGATCTCACAGAAACATTCTGAATGTTAAAAGGCCTGATCAGATTAGATATGGCAAAGTAATTTCCCATGGTAGGGGAGTCTAGGACAAGAGGGCACGTCTTCAGGATTGAAGGATGTCCATTTAGGACAGAGATGCAGAGAAATTACTTTAGTCAGAGGGTGGTAAATCTGTGGAATTTGTTCCCACGAGCAGCTTAAATTGGGTGCATTTAAGGCAGAGATAGATAGGTTCTTGATTAGCCAGGGCATCAACGGGTATGAAGACAAGGCAGGGGAGTGGGAATGACTGGAAGAATTGGATCAGCCCATGATTGAATGGTGGACCAGACCCGATGGGTCGAATGGCCTACTTCTGCTCCTATATCTTATGGTCTTATGGACTTTCAAATCTAAACACGATCGTTATTTCAACACACTATGTGAATAGGAATTCGGCAAGCTTTGTTGGTGTGAATGGCCTGCTGTTGTCAAAAACTTTTGAATGTCCTAATATTCTAATGTTCCTGTAGTTTTTTAGTAGTGCAGGGTGGTGGGAAATCCATAATAGCGACTGCTTTTGATGGGAGGGATTTCATACCTTCTGTGGAGATGTGATGGCAGTGAAAGTCAATAATTGACAACTCAAACTGGCATTTATCAGGATTAATAATCAACCCGTGTTGGCTTAAATGCTCAAAATTTGGATGCACCAGTGACAAGTATGTCATGAGCCAGTGAGGTTAGAAACAGGATGATTTGGCAGATAAAGACGTAGCTGAGAAGCTGGTGCAGGGGGAAAGGGGCAGGGCTTCAGGTTCTTGGAATCTCTTCTGAGGGAGGTATAGCCTGTACAAAAGTGAAGGACTGCACCTGAACCCGAGGGGGACCAATAATTCTCACGGGCAGGGTTATTAGAGTTGTTGGCAGGGTTAAACTAATTTGGCGGGGGGGGGGGGCGGGAACTAGAGTGAAGGGACTCAGGATAGGATAGATGGTAAGAAAGCAAAGATAGCGTGTAGTCAGACTGTCAGGAGGGCAGGCAAATGGTAGGACAAAATACCGCCAGCAGGGTGAGTATCAACGCATTAAGGATGTAGAATCAAAAAGGGTAGCAAATATAGTACTCAAAGTGTTATATTTGAATGCACAGAGTATAAGAAATAAGGTGAATGATATTACTGCATTATTACAGAGTATCATGTATGATGTTGTGGTCATCACTGAATTGTGGCTGAAAGATGGTTGTAGTTGGGAGCTGAATGTCCAAGGTTACATGTTGTATTGGATGGATAGGATGGAAGGGAGAGGGAGTGGTGTGGCTAAGAATGGCATGAAATCAGTAGGAAAATGTGACATAGGATTGGAAGATGTTGAATCCTTGTTGGTTGAGTTAAGAAGCTGCAAGAGTAAAAGGACCTTGGTGGCAGTTATATACAGACCTTTCAACAGTAGCTATGATGAGGACCACAAATTACAATGGGAAATAGAAAAGGTGTGTCAAAAAAGCAATGTTATGATAGTCATGGGAGATTTTAACATGCAGGTCAATTGGAAAAATTAGGTTGGTATAGGATCTCAAAAGAGTGAGTTCGTTGAATGCCTATGAGATGAATTTTTAGAGCAGTTTGTCGTTGAGCCTACTCGAGGATCAGCTATACTGGATTGGGTGTTATGTAATGAACCAGAGGCAATTGGGGAGCTTAAGGTAATTGAACCCTTCGGAAGTTCTGATCACAATGTGATTGAGTTCAACTTGAAATCTGATTATGGAGAAAATAAAGTCTGATATAACAGTATTTCAGTGGAGTAAAGGAAATTACAGTGGTATGAGAGAGGAGTTGGACAAAGTAAATTGGAAGGAGATGCTGGCAGGGATGACAGCAGAGCACCAATGGCGTAAATTTCTAGAAAAATTGAGGAAGGTGCAGGATAGATGTATTCCAAAAACAAAGAAATATTCAAAGGTAAAATAGTACATCTGTGGCTGACAAGGAAAGTCAAAGCTAATAGAAAAGCAAAAGAGAAGCCATACAACAAAGCAAAAATTAGCAGGAAGATAAAGGATTGGGAAGCATTTAAAAATCTACAGAGATCAACTAAATTAGGAGGGGAAAAGATAAAATATGAAAACAAGCTAGCAATCAATACTAAATGGATAGTAAAAGATTTTTCAAGTATGTAAAAAATAAAAGAGAGATGAGAGTGGATATAAGATCGCGAGAAACTGAAACCGGAGAAATAATAACGGGGGATAAGGAGATGGCAGATGAACTAAATGAGTATTTTGCATCAGTCTTCACTGTGAAAGACACTAGCAGTGTGCCAGATGTTGAAGCGTGTGAGGGAAGAGAAGTGAGTGCAGTTACTATTTCAAGGGAGAAGATGCTCAAAAAGCTAAAAGACCTAAGGGTACATAAGTCATCCACAGCAGATGAACTGCACCCTAGGGTTCTGAAGGAGGTAGCAGTAGAGATTGTGGAGGCATTAGTAATGATCTTTCAAAAATTATTGGGTTCTGGCATGGTGCCAGAGGACTGGAAAATTGCAAATGTCACGCCACGCTTTAAGAAAGGAGGAAGGAAGCAGAAAGGAAATCATAGAACAGTTAGCCTGACCTCAGTAGTTGGGAAGATGTTGGTTAAGGATAAGGTTCTGGAGTACTTGGTGACACAGTACAAGACAGGACAAAATCAGTATGGTTTCCTGAAGGGAAAATCTTGCCTGACAAACCCGTTGGAATTCTTTGAGGAGATTACAAGTAGGATGGATAAAAGGGATTCAGTGAATGTTGTATATTTAGACTTTAAGAAGGCGTTGACAAGGTGCCACACATGAGGATGCTTACCAAGTTAAGAGCCCATGGTATTAGAGGGAAGTTATTGGCATGTTTAGAGCACTGGATGATTGGTAGGAGGCAATGAATGCCTTTTCTGGTTGGCTGCCAGAGACTAGTTGTGTGCCCCAGGGGTCGGTGTTGGTACTGCTTCTTTTTATGCTGTATATAAACGATTTAGATGATGGAATAGATGGCTTTGTTGCCAAGTTTGCAGATGGTATGAAAATTGGTGGAGGGGCAGGTACTGTTGAGGAAACGGGTAGATTGCGGGAGGCCTTAGACAGATTAGGAGAAAGAGCAAGAAAATGGCAAATGAAATACAATGCTGGAAAATGCATGGTCATGCACTTCGGTAAAAGAAATAAATGTGCAGACTATTTTCTAAAGAGGGAGAAAATCTAAAAATCTGACAAAGGGACTTGTACAGAATGCGCTAAAGGTTAACTTGCAGGTTGTGTCGATGGTGAGGGAGGTGAATGAAATGATAGCATTCATTTCAAGAGGTCTAGAATACAAGAGCAAGGATGAAATGCTGAGGCTTTCTATGGCATCACCTTGAGTATTGTTAACAGTTTTGGCTCCTTATCTAAGAAACGTTGTGCTGGCATTGGAGGGGGTTCTGAGGAGGTTCACAAAGATGATGATTGGAATGAAAGGGCTGTCGTATGAAGAATGTTTGATGACTCTGGGTCTGTACTCACTGGAATTTAGAAGGATGAGGGGAAATCTCATTGAATTCTTTCGAATGTTGAAAGGCCTAGACAGAGTAGATGTGGAAAGGATGTTTCCCATTGTGGGAGATTTTAGGACAAGAGGGCACAGTCTCAGGATAGAGGAGCATTCATTTAAAACAGAGATGCAGAGACATTTCTTTAGCTAGAGGATGGTGATTTTGAGGAATTTGTTACCACAGGCAACTGTGAAGGCCAGGTCTTTGGATACATTTAAGGCAGAGATTGATAAGTTATGATTGGACATGGCATCAAAGTTTACAGGGAGAAGGCCGGGAAGTAGGGCTGAAGAGGGGGAGAAAAGATCAGCCATGATTGAACGGCGGAACAGTCTCAATGGGCCAAATGGCCTAATTCTGTTCCTATGTCTTATGGTCTTATGGTCTTACCCAGGTAAACAAAAAGAAAAGCTTAGTCTTTTAATATGGAGTCTCTCAGTCATTGTAAAGTCTTTTCTGCATTTTTCAATCCAAACGGCATGTGCTGAAGCTCAAAAAGGCCAAATGGGGTTATTACAGCTTTTTGGGAATATTCTACAAGCACACAGGCACCTGTTGACTAGATTGACTTTGAAAAAGATTAACTTTACAGCTAAACGTGCTGAAATGTCTTGGATGTGGGGGACTGGGTAATAATTGGGGCCGGTGGCATTGGTAAGGCATCAGTAATCACCATATGGGTGACAACCACCTTCGGACTTAGGGACCATACGGAGGGGTAAAGTTCAGGGCTGTTCGATTGGCATACAATGCCAAGTCTTTCCATGTTGGCAAACTTAGCCTTCGCGGTTGCCAGCTTTTCTGTGCCCAGTCTACGTTGCCTGGACTGGTGGGCCAGTTGAGGGAATGTGATGCTTGACTCCATGTTTTGTGACTGTAGTGGTGAATGTGGGCTTGGTGAGGTTTGGGGATTCCCTAGCAGTCCAGTAAACTCACATGCAGTGGTAATGCGTTTGACAGAGTTGTGTGGAATTACTGCAGGAACAGAGTAATGATCGCAAGTCCTTGACATCCACAAGCTGGTAGTTCTAAAGATCAACTTAAAATCCTTGGGCACACAGGAAATCTGCACCGAGCAGAGATCTAGCCACTTTAGCCAGGATTAAGTTCCATGTGTAACGTTGCTTAATGAAGCAGAGTGTCACCCGTCGTGTCCCTTAAGTCTGGATGCTGTTGCCATTGGCTGCCTCCAGTGAGGTTTTATCACTCTTTGCTTTCTCATCAATAGGTGATGCTGGTAACATACTCACTTGAGCATCCATGTAATGCAAGAAGCATCGCCTTGACAGGGTGACCATAATGAATAGTAGATGACCCGGCCAGCTGGAACCAACGGTGTCACAGACCTCTGGTTTCCCGATGTGCTGGCCCTGTCAAAGCTACAAAGCAGTCGGTACTTCCTTGCATTCGTACCAAAGCAAGCATGGTGAGAACACAGGCCCAGCATTGTCTTTTCCTCAGCCACAGGTGTCCTTGTGTTGGAGGCCTTGCTGATAGGGCATATTGAAATAGCGAGAGGAGGAATGACACACCACTGCCTAACTGAGTGTAGACTATCAGCCATTTTAGCAAGCTCCCTATAGTTCTTCACTGTTGCATCAGTGAGGGCTATGTGAATTTGATCAGGTATTTGCGGCATAAAGAGGTCTTTAAAAATAAAACAAGGATGGTGATTTCACCGGAGAGACAACATATGGTCCATTAGCTCTGAAGGCCTAGCATCCCTGAGGTGGGGTAAGGAGAGTAACTTTTTGAAGCACTCATACTCCGATAGTCTAAAAGTCTGTAAAAGGTGAGCTTTCAGCGATCGGTATTTATTGTGTTCAGGTGGGTGTTCAAGCAGACTCACCACTCTCACAGCCGTGGAATTGCTGAGTGTGATGCTACCACGTAGTAGAATTTGTTGTCAGCGGAAATTTCTCAAAGTGTGAATTGAGCCTACGCTTGTCTGAAACAAGCAACTATATTTTGTTCCCAAAACTCCAGCGGTTTCAAATTGACTGTGTTGGCCAACATGTTCAATAACTCTGGAATTGTCTTAGAGCATCGGAGTCACCAATATAGCTTTTTACAAATAAAATGAAGTGAAGCATTTTATGCTTAATGAAACCCATAACACATTTTACTGAACTCCCCAAAAGTGCGCTAAAAAACTTACCAAGCAACATTAACATGTCAGACCAGCCTCTCCCAATTAGATTACCCTACAATACTGTACTTCACAAGCTTACTTCTTATGATACATCCAGGCAATCCTATCCTCGCCAGGCTGTTAAAGTCATTCAACTCTTCCCACTATTCTTTCCAAATTCTCTGGCTGTTGTTTTAAGCACTTGGATATGTCTGCCATGTACTTTGGCATGGCCACCCAAATGGATTTTAAGCTGGTGGGCTGAGTAAGGTCTCTTTCCACTGCCTCACTTGTTATGGCATTGTCACAGAACTGTTTCTGTGCAAAAGGAGACCATTCAGCTTAACACAAACAAGAGAAAATCTGCAGATGATGGAAATCCAAATGACACGCACACAATGCTGGAGGAACTCAGCAGACCAGGTACTTTTTTCCATAGATGCTGCCTGGCCATTCAGCCTATTAACTATATACTGGCTCTTTGGAATCCCGTCAGTTCAATTCCTCTTTTCTGTCCTGAAACCCCCGTATTTCTTTCTCTAAGGTCCCATACAATTCCTTCATCTTTGGAAGCTAATAATTTTTCCCATCATCATAGAGCCATTAATTTTCAGCACACCAGATGTCTAAACAATAATTTTTCCTCTCATCCACTCCATACCTTTCGCCCAAAATTCTAAGCTAGTGTCCCCTGGATATGTTAAGAGAAAGAGGATTGCAAGGGACGAAACTGGCCCTCTGGAAGATCAGATTGGTAATCCATGTGTGGAGCCAAAAGAGATAGAGGAGATCTTAAATGTATTTACCCTGGAGATAGACACAGAATCTATAGAAATGAGGCAAAGTGGCATTAACTTCATGGACCTATACAGATTTCAGAGGAGAAGGTGCTTGCTGTCCTGAGGTAAATCAGGGTGGATAAATCCCCAGGGCCTGACAAGGTGTTCCCTCGGACCTTATGGAGGCAAGTGTAGAAATTGCTGGGGCCCTAGCAGAGATACTAAATCATCCTTAGTGACAGGAGAAGTACCAGGGGATTGAAGGACGGCCTTCATCAATCATGGAACTGAATTTAGGAGCCGAGAGGTAATGTTGTAGCTATATAGGACCCTGGTCAGACCCCACTTGGAGTACTGTGCTCAGTTCTGGTTGCCTCACTACAAGAAGGATGTGGAAGCCATAGAAAGGGTACAGAGGAGATTTACAATGATGTTGTCTGGATTGGGGAGCATGCCTTATGAGAATAGGTTGAGTGAACTCGGCCTTTCCTCCTTGGAGCGACAGAGAATGAGAGGTGACCTGATAGAGGTGTATAAGATGATGAGAGGCATTGATCGTGTGGATAGTCAGAGGCTTTTTCCCAGGGCTGAAATGGTTGCCACAAGAGGACACAGGTTTAAGGTGCTGGGGAGTAGGTACAGAGGAGATGTCAGGGGTAAGATTTTTAATCAGAGAGCGATGAGTGTGTGGAATAGGCTGCCGGCAACGGTGGTGGAGGCGGATACGATAGGGTCTTTTAAGAGGCTTTTGGATAGATACATGGAGCTTAGAAAAATAGAGGGCTATAGGTAAGCCTAGTAATTTCTAAGGTAGGGACATGTTCGGCATAACTTTGTGAGCCAAAGGGCCTGTATTGTGCTGTAGGTTTTCTATGTTTCTATGTTTCAATATTGTTCCACAGTTCAAGAAAGGCTCTAAATATAAACCAAGAAATGACAGGCCAGTGAATCTGACAACGGGAGTGGGAACAAAGAAGACAGAGCAGAGTGATGATGGTGCTAAATGGTGACTCCTTTGCTTGCATCTTCGTAAATAGCTCTATTTCCATTTTTAATATCTTTATTTTCCCTTTCAGGGTTCTTTTAAAGACTCTGACCTGGAGTTACATGCTGACTACAGTCCTTTGTGGGAATGGGACCCGCTCTCAGGGTTTCAGGACTGGCTGTTGTTCAGCACGCCAAGGGCTCGGCCTAAGTATTTAGCTTGGCTTTGGAAGCCTAGGATCTCGGGGCTCTGGAGATGGGCAGATCAAGGGTCATGACAGGAGAACCATGGGTCGTCGGTGGAGTCGGAGTATCTATGGCTGTGCACCCAGAGACTCGTGATCTTTTGGCACAGAGTTCGAAAAAGGCAACGTGGCAGACTTTTAACTTTGTAAACCAGCAAGTTGTTTGTTATGTTTCCCCACTCGCTGTGAAAATGGAGACACCGCTTTCTCCCTCATTAGAGAGAGGGAGAACCTGTGGTATGTTGAATGCTGGGTGAACAACGTAGTCTTTGGGGTAACTGCAAGTCCGTGTCTTTATTATTGCTTTGCTCACACTTGAGTGCTCAGTGGAGGGCGCCAATGCTTTTATTTGCCAGTGGGGGGAGGGGGGATGGTTACTTGCTGCCACTTATGCACAGGAGGGGGGAGGTGGGGGGGACTTTGGGGTTCTAATATTTGACTGTTGTTCATTTTTTGGGGCACTCCTCTGTTTTCGTGGATGGTTGTGAAGAAAAAGCCTTTCAGGGTTTATATTGTATACACTTCTTTGACATTAAATTGTACCTTTGAAAACTTTGAAAGTTATTGGAAGGTATTCTAAGAGACTGGGTATATAAGTACTTGGATAGACATGGACTGATTAAAGATCAGCATGGCTTTGTGTGTGGTGGGCCATGTCTAACCAAACTTATGGAGCTTTTTGAGGAAGTTATCAGGAAAGTGGATGAAGGCAAAGCAGTAGATGTTGTCCACATGGACCTTAGCAACATTTGACAAGGTTCTGCATGGGAGGTTGGTTAAGAAGTTTCAGTTGCTCAGCATTCAAGATGAGGTAGTAAATTAGATTAGACATTGGCTTTGTGGGAGATGCCAAAGAGTGGTAGTAGATGGTTGTATCTTTGACTCAAGTACTGCAGGGATTGGTGCTGGGTATGTTGATGTTTGTAATCTATATCACTATCTGGATGATAATGTGGTTAACTGGATCAGCAATTTGCCGATGACACCATGGTTCGGGGTGTAGTGTACAGCAAAGAAGGCTATCATAGCTTGCAGAGGGATCTGTATCAGCTGGAAAAATGGGCTGAAAAATGGCAGATGGAATTTAGTGCGGACAAGTATGAGGGATTTCACTTCGATAGGACCAGCCAGGGTAGGTCTTACACAGTGAATGTTAGGGCACTGAGGAGTGTGGTAGAACAAAGTGATCCGGGAATACAAGTCCATAATTTGTTGAAAGTGGTGTCATAGGTAGAAAAGGTCATAAAAAAAGCTTTTGGCACATTGACCTTCACAAATCAAAGTATTGAATACAGAAGATGAATTGTCATGTTGAAGTTGTATAAGACATTGTGAGGTCTAATTTGGAGTATTGTGTGTAATTTTGGTCACCCACCTACAAGTGGTTGAATAAGGTTGAAAGATTGCAGAGAACATTTACAAGGATGAGTAAGGGCTAGGCACAGACTAGAAGGGCTGAGATGGCCTGTTTCCATGCTGTAATTGTTATATGGTTATATGATGTTTCCTGCTCTGGAGGATGTGACTTATAACGAAAGATTGAATAGATTAGGACTTTATTTCTTAAAACATAGGAGATTGAGAGAAGATTTGATAGAGGTACATAAAACTATGAGGGGCACAGATAGGGCAAATGCAAGCAGGCTTTTTCCACTGAGGTTGGGTGGGGTTACAGCCAGAGGTCATAGGATAAGGGTGAAAGGTGAAAAGTTCAAGGGGGACAGAGAAAAACTTCTTCATTCAGTGGCCCATGACAGTGTTGAACGAGCTGCCAGCACAAGTGGTGGATGCAAGTTTGATTTCAATGTTTAAGCGAAGTTTGTTTAGGTACGTGGTTGGTAGGTGTACGGAGGACTGTGGTCTGGGTGCAAGTCGATGGGAGTAGACAGTTTAAATGGTTTCAGCATAGACTAGATGGACCGAAGGGCCTGTTTCTATGCTGTACTTTTTTATGACTTAATGTCTCTATTTACTTGTAAATATTGTGTATCTCATGCTATGTGCCTGTAAGTCAGCTTTTCATTACACCTGTGTATATGTGTACCTGTGGATATGACAATAAACTCAACTTTGATACTGCAGGTCTTTAAACCTACAAAATCTGGCTAAACGTCTAGTTGCCATGAGAGCTCATGCAGATTATTAGTTGGAGACTGATCTCATTGAGTGAGAAGGGGGCTCAGAAACGGGCCAACACGAAACCTGATGTGCAGTTTCTGCCACTTTGCATACGACTCTGTTTTTGAGACCTCTTGGCAGGTTGTAAAGAGATTGAATGATACATTCTCATTTACGCTCCTGGCTCAGTCAGTGTCTTCAGCACAAAGAAATCTAACAGTTTTTTAGAAAATTTTCCAATAACCTATTAGTGTTCACAGAACTAATTTGCATCAGTCTAGATGTGGCCATTACTGGGATTTGACAGTGAAATGCATTACCTCGAAAGTTCATCCAGGTCCATATGAACATATCAGATGTTGTATCCAGACTAGAATGAAGTGTCTGCAATGTTTGTGGTTGGTCTGGGACAGGGGTGGCTAACCTTTTACATTTTATGCGTCAATTTTTTCACGCACGAGTTCAGATGTGCCCTACAACTCTTGTACCCCCATTCAATTCTTGTAAACATATGTTAATATGGAACTCGTGCATGAAAAAATTGAAGCATGGAATGTAAAAGGTTGGCTACACCTGGTCTGGGCTGTTGGTTATAAAGAAATCTGATATGCACAGAATTACTTTTGGGACTATTTGATGGTGCTGCTGAAAAGATCTGGGTTTATTGCCAGGGAGAAAAGTTAACTCTTAAACAGATAGTTGATGATAAAGCTGAGATCCCTCCACTTAAAACTGGGAAGTCAGAGAAGTGTTGTTAGTGTCATGCAATCTTCCTGATTGCATGTGACTCCATGTAGATTCACTGAAAGAACAGCTATGCAAAATATGGTTTCTAATCTTTATTGGACACAGTTTTGGAGGGCCATCACATATATTCTTGCCTTCAAATGCCACAACTCCACCTTATGTAAAAATATCCAAGCACTTGAATCATTGAGGCATATAAAGCTCCAGGTCAAGTGCTGGAAGATGGAATTAATATGGATGGGTCTTTCTTCCATGGCCTTCTGTTCTTTCCTATTAGATTCCCTCTTCAGCCCTGTATGTCAAATAGCTCTTTACTTCAGTCGTTCCCCTCCCAGTTTCACCTATCACCTTGTGTTTCTCCCTCCCCCTACTTCCACCTTTTAACTCCGACTCCTCATTTTTTTCCTCCAGTCCTGCTGAAGGGTCTCTGCCTGAAACTTCGACTGTACTCTTTTCCATAGATGGTACCTGGCCTGCTGAGTTCCTCCAGCATTTTGTGTGTGTGCCTAATTTTCCATTTCTGAATCTGACTTTGATTTACAGCTACAGCTTTCAGCTCTTCAGCTTTTAATCTGAGGCCCCAAACTCGAGTAACTACCATGCATCAAATCCATTCATTCACTGTTAAGTTTGCTTTCACTGCCACAATGACGTTACCTCTGTCGCAATGCTCCTGAGTTTCTTCCTATTCTCTATTCAGTTATATCTCCACTGTCTAACATTGTTGGAAAAATGATTATCTTGACCCGGCCACCGACCACAGCCCTGATCCTATATGTTGCTACTGTCTTTTGGCATATTAAACTCTTTCAATTTGTTGTTTCTATTACTTCAGTATTAAAGAACAATTCCAATACTTACTGAACCTGCTATCTCAAATTGCTTTCTTTTGCCTTAAAGGCTTCAGTTTTGTTTGTGAGAAGAGCTATACATTTCATTGTAATTTTGATTTTTAGTGATGGCTGATAGCAAATCACCTATCCTCATTCCGGTTCTTATTAGTGTCTGCCAAGGCTATATTCTTCCATCCTGCTCCAAGCTTTACTGCTCTGTTGCTACAGGAACTGGTCTGTCATTGTTATCATTTACTATTTTTACCCCCTCATTAAATCTGGCTCTTTTCCAGTCACACCTCATTCCTGCTGTTTTCAAACGTATGTCTCCTGGGTAATTTTTATGCTGACTGCATCTCAATGCATTGGTACAGGAAACACAAGTAAAGAAAGACATGCAAGTGTCATGATTTTCATGAACTTTCATTGTCCCAATGGAACTTTTAAACAATTAAGTGTTTATGATGCTTTATCACTAATGTAATGTTGGAAACAAGCTCCCACAAACATCAGTAATCAGATAAGTTATGTTGGTAGTATTAAGAGGTACATAAAGTTGGAGCTAGATTCCTTACAGATGCATATTGTAGCTGGTACAGTAGATTCATGATTTTGCACTTGCATGATTGTGAGCTAGGTACTGTTTCAGATGAAATGAGGGTGTTGAAGACATCACGGGCACAACCCACCCCATCATTGACAGTGTCTTGAGAAAGCTTTGCCTCAGCAGGTGGTATCAAGACCATCTTGGTTATGCCCTCTCACAAACAAGAGAAAATCTGCAGATGCTGGAAATCTGAGCAATACGCACAAAGTGCCAGAGGAACTCAGCATGCAAGGCATCATCTACGAAAAAGAATACAGTCGACACTTCAGGCCAAAATCCATCAGCAGGACTGGAGAAAAAAACTGAGGAGTAGATTTAAAAGGTGGGGGAAGGGGAGAGAGAAGAAGGTGATAGGTGAAGTTGATTGATGAAAGAGATACAGGGCTGGAGAAGGGAGAGTCTGATAGAAGAGGACAGAAGGCCATGGAAGAAAGAAAAGTGGGGTGGAGCACCAGAGGAAGGTGATGGATGGGCAAGGAGATAAGGTGAGAGAAGGAAAAGGGGATGGGAAATGGTGAAGGAGAGCGGGGTGGGGGCACTACCAGAAGTTTGAGAAATCAATGTTCATGCCATCAGCTTGGAGGCTAAAGAACATACATAAAATGCCTCCAACCTGATGGTATGAACATTGATTCCTCAAACTTCCAGTAGTGCCCCCACCCAATACATACTAAACCTGCTATCTCAAATTGCTTTCTTTTGCCTTAAAGGCTTCAGTTTTGTTTGTGAGAAGAGCTATACATTTCATTGTAATTTTGATTTTTAGTGATGGCTGATAGCAAATCACCTATCCTCATTCCGGTTCTTATTAGTGTCTGCCAAGGCTACATTCTTCCATCCTGCTCCAAGCTTGAGTTTAATGTTATCAGAAATTATCTGTCAAGTGTGGACCGCGACAGGTTGTTTTCTGGCAAAGATGTACGTGGTAAGTGCAAGGCCTTCAAAAGTGAAATTCTGAGAGTACAAAGATTGTATGTGCCTGTCAGAATAAAAGTAAAGATAACAGGAGTCGGGAACCATGATTTTCAAGAGATATTGGTTAAGTAAAAAAAGGAAGTGCAATGCAGGTATAGGCAGGTAGGAACAAATGAGGTGCTTATTATACTAATAATAATAATAATAAGTTCTTTATTGATCCCAAGTGGGAAATTATTTTGTTACAGCAGCAACATTTAAAAACACACAGCAATAATAATAATAATAATAAATATAATAATAGAAAAACATAGAAACATAGAAAACCTACATCACAATACAGGCCCTTCAGCCCAAAAAGTTGTGCCGAACATATCCCTACCTTAGAAATTACTAGGCTTACCCATAGCCCTCTATTTTTCTAAGCTCCATATACCTATCCAAAAGTCTCTTAAAAGACCCTATCATCTCCGCCTCCACCACCATTGCTGGCAACCCATTCCACATACTCACCACTCTCTGAGTAAAAAAACCCTGACATCTCCAGCACCTTAAACCTGTGTCCTCTTGTGGCAACCATTTCAGCCCTGGGAAAAGGCTTCTGACTATCCACACGCTCAATGCCTCTCATCATCTTATACACCTCTATCAGGTCACCTCTCATTCTTTGTCGCTCCAAGGAGAAAAGGCTGTGTTCACTCAACCTATTCTCATAAGGCATGCTCCCCAATCCAGGCAACATCCTTGTAAATCTCCTCTGCACCCTTTCTATGGTTTCCACATCCTTCTGTCGTGATGTGACCAGAACTGAGCACAGTACTCCAAGTGGGGTCTGACCAGGGTCCTATAATAATATTAACTAATAATAAAATACAGAATAATAATATACACAATAATAATTTACCAATCTGCATTAATGTGCAATAATAATGTATGAAATAATAAAACAGAGACTATTGTACTATGAGATGAACTGTTGTGTATGCTAATTCAATTTGTAGGAAAGATTTTCTGCAATGATCTTTGTGACAGTGGAACTGAATGAGCCTATACAGAAGGGTGCTCCGCTGCTTATTCAGTAGGTCATGGAGAGTATCCATAATGGATAACAGTTGTTTAGTGACCGCCACTCCATCACTAACTCAAAAGAGTCCAGAGTGTAGCCAAGGATGGATCCAGCCTTTCTGATGAGTTTATTCAGTCTTTTTGCATCACCAGCACTGATACTACTTCCCCAACATAAAGACGTGAAGAAGACTGCACTCACTACAACAGAGTACAAGAAATATAGGAGAACACATAAGAAAGAGATCAGGAGGGCTAAAAGAAAGCATGAGATGGGAGAAATCTTAAATGGATTTTTTACATCTGTATTTACTCAGGAGACGGACAGAGGGTCAAAAGAAGTGAGACAAAGCAGCAGCGAAGTCATGGGCCCTATACAGATTACAGAGGGCAGGGTGTTTGCTATCTTGAGGCATATTAGTGTGGATAAATACCCGGGACCTGATAAGGTGTTCCCTTGGACCCTGTGGGAGCAAGTGCAGAAATTGCAGGGGTCCTAGTAGAGATATTTAAATAACCCTTGACGACAAGATAGGCACCGGAGGATTGGAAGGTAGCTAATGGTGTTCCACTGTTTAGGAAAAACTCTAAAAATAAACTGGGAAGTTTTTGGCCAGTGAGGCTGACATCACTAGTGGGAAAGTTATTGGAAGGTATTCAAAGGGACTGGATATATGAGTATTTAGATAGACATGGACTGATTAGGGATAGTCAGAAACACGAGAAAAATTGTAGATGCTGGAAATCCAAAGCAATACACAGAAAATGCTGGAGGAACATAGCAGGCCAGACAACATCTGTTGAAAAGAGTAAAGAGTCGACATTTAGGCCCAGTCATGATGAAGGATCGTAGCCCAAAACATTGACTGGTTACTCTTTTTCCATAAATGCTGCCTGGCCTTCTGAGTTCCTACAGCACTTTGCGTTCATTGCTAGGGATAGTCAGCATAGCTTCGTGTGTGGAAGGTCATGAGTTATCAATCTTATAGAGTTTTTCCGGGAAGTTATCAGGAAATTTGGAAGGCAAGGCAGTAATGCGGTCTACCTGGACTTTACCAAGACATTAGACAATGTACCGCATGGGAGGTTGGCCAAGAAGTTTTAGTCAATCGGCATTCAGGATGAGGTTGTAAATTGGATTAGACATTGGCTTCGTAGGGGAAGTCGGAGAATGGTAGTAGATGGTTGTCTCTCTGACTGGAGTGCTGCGGGGATTGGTGCTGGGTCTATCATTGCTTGTCTTCTACATCAACGATATGGATGATAATGTGGTTAGCTGGTTCAGCAAATTTGCAGTTGACACCCAAGTTTTGGGCTGTTGTGGACAGTGAGGAAGACTATGCAACACACACAAAATGCTGGAGGAATTCCAGGCAGGCAGCGTCTATGGAAAAAAGTACATTGATGTTTTGGGCCGAGACCCTTCAGAGGAAGACTATCATGGCTTGCAGTGGAATCTAGGCCAGCAGGAAAAATGGGCTGAAAAATGGCAGATGAAATTTAATGCAGAGAAGTGTGAGGTGTTGCACTTCAGTAGGACCAACCAAGGTAGGTCTTACAGATTGAATGGTAAGGCACTGAGGAGGGCTGTGGAACAAAGGGATTTGGGAATACAGGTGTATAACTCATTGAAAGTGGCATCACAGGTAGATAGGGTCATAAAGAAAGCTTTTGACACATTGGTTTTCATAAATCAAAGTATTGAGTACAGGAGATGGGGTGTTATGTAGAAGTTGTATGTGATTGGTGAGGCCTAGTTTGAAGTATTGTGTGCAGTTTTGTTCACCTACCTACAAGAAAGATGTAAGGGTGGAAGGGTTGAGAGAAAATTTACAAGGAGATTTCCCGGTCTAGAGGACCTGAATTGGAAGGAAAGATTGAACAGGAGAGGACTTTGTTGCTTGAAATGTAGAATGTTGAAGGGAGATTTGATAGAAGTATACAAAATCATGAGGGGTATAGATAGGGTAAATGGAAGCAGACTTTCTTCCACTGAAATTGGATGGGCTACGAGCGGAGATCTTGAGATAAAGGTGAAATGTGAAAGGTTTAAGAGGAATATGAGGAGAAACTTCTTTATTCAGAGGGTCGTGATACTGTGAAATGAGCTGCCAACACAAGAGGTGCATGTGAGCTCAATTTCAATGTTTAGGAGAAGTTTGGATAGCTACATGGATGGTAGGGGAATGGACAGCTATGGTCCTGGTGTAGGTTGATTGAAATAGGCAGTTTAAATGTTTCACCATGGACGAGATGGGCTAAACAGCCTGTGCCTGTGCTGTACTTCTCTATGACTCTATGTGGCAAGAACTCAATGCATAAAAGCAGGCAGATATAGTCAAGAGGTTCCGCTGTTGTTCAGACCAAACATCAGAATGGAAGAGACATAACTATATAACCATATAACAATTACAGCACAGAAACAGGTCATCTCGGTCCTTCTAGTCCATGCCAAACTATTACCCTCACCTAGTCCCACCGACCTGCACTCAGCCCATAACCCTCCATTCCTTTCCTGTCCATATAGCTGTCCAGTTTAACTTTAAACGACAACATCGAACCTGCCTCAACCACTTCTGCTGGAAGCTCGTTCCACACAGCCACCACTCTCTGAGTAAAGAAGATCCCCCTCATGTTACCCCTAAACTTTTGCCCTTTAACTCTCAACTCATGTCCTCTTGTTTGAATCTCCCCCACTCTCAATGATATGATCTAAGTGACTTAGCCCTTGGAATAATTGTTGGTGCCAGATTGAGTAGTTTGAATATCTCAGAATCTGCTGAGTTCCTGGGATTTTCAAGCACAATGGACTCGAGAGAAGACTATCCCAATGTTTTATCTGCTAGTTCCCCTTACCAATATCCAAGAGGTCTGGGGACCCCAGGTTGGGAACCGCTGCTCAAGAGTTTACAGGAAATGATGTGAAAAGCAAAAACATCTAGTGAGTGACATTTCATTTCTGTGGATGAAAACACCTTGTTACTGAGAAGTGAGTGGAGAATGACCAGACTGGTTCAAGAGGACAGGAAGGGAGCAGTAACTCAAATAACTACGCATTACAACAGGGCTGTGCAGAAGAACATCTCTGAACACATAACACGTCGAAACTTATAGTGGATAGGCTACAGCAGCAGAAGACCATGATCATACACTCGATGACCACTTTACTATGTTTAAGAGGTTCTGAATAAAGTGGCCACTGAATGGAAATGAAATGTGTAAAAATATCACAAACAAGAGAAGGTCTGTGGATGCTGGAAATCCAAGCAACACACACAAAATGTTGAAGGAACCCAGCAGCCCAGGCAGCATCTATGGAAAAGTCTTCACTCGACATTTCGGTCCTGATGAGGGAGTTGGCCAGAAACATTGACTGTACCCTTTTCTGTAGATGCTGCCTGGCCTGCTGAGTTCCTCCAACATTTTGTGTGTGTATTGTTTGTGTAAAAATATTAAAGGATTTGATAAATGTAGAACAGGACATCCCAAGAAAAAGCCTTTTGGCTCAGAATGTTGTGCTGAACGACATTAGTAATCAAATGCCCAAATAAACTAATCTTTTTTGCCTGCACAATGTCTGTATCATTCCATTTCCAGTAGATTCATGTATCTATCTGGGAGCCTCTTGAAGATAGATAGAGAGACCAGTTCTTTTGGTGTACATAGAGGCATCATTTTAAAATTAGAGCTAAGAATTAAGATACAAATCCACTCTAAATTCAGTTAATGTTCAGCAAAATATTTGAGGGATTGAATGGTTCCTTTTCCTACATCATCACTGTTTATATTATGGTAATGTGCAGCAAAGGTTTAGACAACTCATCTGCAGATCACTGAAACACAGACTAGCCTACTAACTACATGCCACTCTGCAGAGTGTCCTTTCTACTTACCTATGGTGTAACAATCCACTGCTTTAAAGCTCCATCTTCTCTTTCCACAAAGAAAAGCAATGGAAAAGAAAAATGTAAATGTCCTCAGGATATTAAATAGATCAACAACATTTTACACATGGGAATAATACGAACAAATGTAGAAAATATTGCATTGATACAACACATTTTATAGTTTCAGAGCAACAACAAAACACTCAATGAGTACAAAACACTTATGGTATACAAATGACAATTAGGAAATGTCCAACATTTATGTGGCAAAGTTCCACAATCTACAATGAAAAGACCAGGCAATCAGGTTTAGGAGTGGTGTAAATACAGGCTGTAACAATGAGGAGAATTCTTTGCTCAATTTGAAATTGTGCTGTGGAATCATCTAAATCAACCAAAAGAAAATATCAGAGCTTTGATGTAACATGAGAGCGTGTCCAACACTGCAATATTCACAATGAGCAACTGGTACAATGGTGCAGCTGGTAGTTGAAGATCTAGATTCAATTCTTACTTCAATCTGTCTGTGTGGAGTTTTCATGCTCACCAATGTGGGCTTCCTCTGAGTGACTTAGTTTCTTCCCACAATGCAAAGGTGTGCAGCTGTGTAAGTGACGGGTAGAATTTGGGGGAGTTGATAAATAATGTAAGATTAGTGTCAATGGGTAGCTGATGGTCAAGGCTGATTTCATGTGGTGTAGAATCTGTTTCTGTGCTGTGTCTGTCTCTGACATCATGCACTATTACCACAGTCTCACTACCATCAGTCTGGATAGTGCAACACTTGGACTGGTCTCTGAACCACTGAACCAAGAGATAGGAGTGCAGTCCACTCAGCCACATCAAATACCAGCTCCGAGATTTATAAATATTGAAGGTGCTAATTGTGAAGAGATGAACAATGCAGTCAAGTCGAGTTTATTGTCATGGGCACGGGTAAGCTAAAGTACATCACAAACATGAGGAAATCTGCAGATGCTGGAAATAGAAGCAACACACACAAAATGCTGGGCGGTCTCAGCAGGGCAGAACGTATCTATGGAAAAGAGTAAATAGCTGACATTTTGGGTCCAGACCCTTCATCGGGACTGATACTCAACCTTTGACTCCTGACTTTTTTCTGAGATCTGTTGGAATTCTTTGAAGAAATAACACGCAGGACAGACACATGACAATCAGTGGATGTTGTGTACTTGAATTTTCAGAAGGCCTTTGACAATGTGCCACAGATGAGAGCTCATGGTATTACAGGAAGGATACTAGCATGGATAGAGAATTGGTTGATTGGCAGGAGGCAAAGAGTCTGAATAAAGGGAACCTTTTCTGGTTGGCTGCCAGTGACTAGTGATGCTCCTCAGGGGTTTGTGTTGGGACCGCTTCTTTGTCCCTTATATGTCAATGATTTGGATGACCAAATTGATGGCTTTGAAACTTTTTGACCAAGTTTGCAGACGATATGAAGTCAGATGGAGGGGTAGGTAGTTTTGAGGAAGCAAGGACGTTACAGAAGGACTTAGACAGAATAGAAGAAGGACAGATTAGGGCAAAGAAGTGGTGGATGGAATACAGTGACAGGGAGTGTATGGTCATCCATACACATTGGTAGAAGAAACAAAAGTGTAGACTATTTTCTAAATGGAAAGAAAATTCAAAAAATCTGAGGTGCAAAGAGACTTGGAAGTTCTCAGGCAGGATTTCCTAATAGTTCATTTTCAGGTTGAGTCAGTGGTGAGGAAAGCAAATGTGATGTTAGCATTCACTTTGAGAAATCTAGAATATAAAAGTAAAGATATAATGTTGAGGCTCACTTGGAGCATTTTGAACAGTTTTTGATCTTTCCAGTGTAAGAAAGGATGTGCTGACATTGAAGAGGGTTCAGAGGAGGTTCAGGAAAATTATTCCACCTTTGCAAGTCTTATTATCTGGAGAGCATTTGATGGCTCTAGACTTGTACTCACTGCAATTCAGAAGAATGAAGGGTAGATGATAGAGTGGATGTGGAGATAACCTTTCCTATGGTGGGAGTGTCTAAGACCAGAGGACCCAGCATCAAAATGGAGGGATGTCCTTTTCGAAAGGAGATGAGCAGGAGTTTCAATAGTCAGAGAGTGGAATTCATTGTTACAGACGGCTGTGGAGGCTAAGACATTGGGTATACTTTAGGCCAAGGTTGATAGATTCTTGATTAGTCAGGACATGAAGGGATATGGGGAGAAGACTTACACCAAGGGAGCAGAGCACAGGAAATTGGGTCACTTTCAGGCGAGGGAAGAGGAAAGGGCAGGCAGAGCAGGGTTCCCCTGTGGCCATTCTACTCAACAACAAGTATACCAATTTGGATACTGTTGGGGGGGGGGGATGAATTACCTGGGACAAGCTGCAGCAGCCAGATCTCTGGTACTGAGTCTGGTTCTGCAGTGCAGAAGGGAGGGGGGAGAAAGAGGAGAGCGGTAGTGATAGGGGACTCGATAGTTAGAGGTACAGATAGGAGGTTCTGTGGTCATGACAGAGAATCCAGGATGGTTTGTTGCCTCCCGGGTGCCAGGATCAAGGATGTCTCTGATCGCTTGCATGACATTCTGAAGTGGGAGGGTGACCAGCCAGATGTCATGGTGCACATCGGTACCAATGACATAGCAAGGAAGAGTGAAGAGGTCCTGGACAGTGAGTATAGAGAGCTTGGTAGGAAGCAGAAAAGCAGGACCTTGAGGGTGGTAACCTCAGGATTGTTACCTGTGCTGCGTGCCAGTGAGGGTAAGAATAGGATGCTCTGGAGGATAAACAAGTGGCTGAGGAACTGGTGTAGGGGGCAGGGTTTCAGATTTCAGGATCATTGGGACCTCTTCTGGGGCAGGTGGGACCTGTACAAGAGAGACGGGTTACACTTGAACTACAAGGGGACCAATATCCTTTCAGGGAGGTTTGTTAGTGCTATTGGGGAGGCCTTAAACTATATTTGCAAGGGGATGGGAACCAGAGTGCCAGAGCTGACAGTGTGGCTGGGGTGAAAATAAATGATGTTAAAAGTTCAAGCAAAGCCGCAATTAGAAAGGTTGTGAGTGGTGGTAAAAATCTTCTGAGGTGTATACATTTCAATGCTAGGAGTATTGCGGGGAAGGCAGACGAGTTGAGGGCATGGATTGACACGTGGAATTATGACGTTATAGCAATTAGTGAAACTTGGCTACAGGAGGGGCAGGACTGGCAGCTTAATATTCCAGGGTTCCGATATTTCAGATGTGATAGAGGCAGAGGAATGAAAGGTGGGGGAGTAGCATTGCTTGTTAGGGAAAATATTACAGCAGTGTTCAGGCAGGACAGATTAGAGGGCTTGTCTACTGAGTGCTTATGGGTGGAGCTGAAAAACAGGAAAGGTGTGGCCACATTAGTGGGTTTGTATTATAGACCACCCAATAGTCAGCGAGAATTGGAGGAGCAAATCTGCAGAGAGATAGCAGGCAACTGCAGGAAACATAAAGTTGTGGTGGTAGGGGATTTTAATTTTCCCTGTATTGATTGGGACTCCCATACTGTTAGGGGTCTAGATGGTTTAGAGTTTGTAAAATGTGTTCAGGAAAGTTTTCTAAATCAATATATAGAGGTACCAACTAGAGGGGATGCAATATTGGATCTCCTGTTAGGAAACGAGTTAGAACAAGTGACGGAAGTGTGTGTAGGGGAGCACTTTGGTTCCAGTGATCATAACGCCATTATTTTCAACTTGATCATGGACAAGGATAGATATGGTCCTAGGGTTGAGGTTCTGAACTGGAAGAAGGCCAAATTTGAAGAAATGAGAAAGGATCTAAAAAATGTGGATTGGGACAGGTTGTTCTCTAGCAAGGATGTGATTGGTAAGTGGGAAGCCTTCAAAGGAGAAATTTTGAGAGTGCAGAGCTTGTATGTTCCTGTCAGGATTAAAGGCAAAGTGAATAGGAATAAGGAACCTTGTTTCTCAACGGATATTGCAACTCTGATAAAGAAGAAGAGAGAGTTGTATGACATGTATAGGAAACAGGGAGTAAATAAGGTGCTTGAGGAATATAAAAAGTGCAAGAAAATACTTAAGAAAGAAATCAGGAGGGCTAAAAGAAGACATGAGGTTGCCTTGGTATTCAAAGTGAAGGATAATCCAAAGAGCTTTTACAGGTATATTAAGAGTAAAAGGATTGTAAGGGATAAAATTGGTCCTCTTGAAGATCAGAATGGTCGGCTATGTGTGGAACCAAAAGAAATGGGGGAGATCTTAAATGGGTTTTTTGCGTCTGTACTTACTAAAGAAACTGGCATGAAGTCTATGGAATTAAGGGAAACAAGTAGTGAGATCATGGAAACTGTACAGATTGAAAAGGGGGAGGTGCTTGCTATCTTGAGGCAAATTAAAGTGGATAAATCCCCAGGACCTGATAGGGTATTCCCTCGGACCTTGAAGGAGACTAGTGTTGAAATTGCAGGGGCCCTGGCAGATATATTTAAAATGTCGGTGTCTACGGGTGAGGTGCCAGAGGATTGGAGAGTGGCTCATGTTGTTCCGTTGTTTAAGAAAGGATCGAAAAGTAATCTGGGAAATTATAGGCCGGTAAATTTGACGTCGGTAGTGGGTAAGTTATTGGAGGGAGTACGAAGAGACAGAATCTGCAAGCATCTGGATAGACAGGGACTTATTAGGGAGAGTCAACATGGCTTTGTGCCTGGTAGGTCACGTTTGACCAATCTATTGGAGTTTTTTGAGGAGGTCACCAGGAAAGTGGATGAAGGGAAGGCAATGGATGTTGTCTACATGGACTTCAGTAAGGCCTTTGACAAGGTCCCACATGGGAGGTTAGTTAGGAAAATTCAGTCGCTAGGTATACATGGAGAGGTGGTAAATTGGATTAGACATTGACTCAATGGAAGAAGCCAAAGAGTGGTAGTAGAGAATTGCTTCTCAGAGTGGAGGCCTGTGACTAGTGGTGTGCCACAGGGATCAGTGCTGGGTCCATTGTTACTTGTCACCTATATCAATGATCTGGATGATAATGTGGTAAATTGGATCAGCAAATTTGCTGATGATACAAAGATTGGAGGTGTAGTGGACAGTGAGGAAGGTTTTCAAAGCTCACAGGGGGATTTGGACCAGCTGGAAAATGGGCTGAAAAATGGCAGATGGAGTTTAATACAAACAAGTGCGAGGTATTGCACTTTGGGAGGACAAACCAAGGTAGAACATACAAGGTAAATGGTAGGACATTGAGGAGTGCAGTGGAACAGAGGAATCTGGGAATACAGATACAAAATTCCCTAAAAGTGTCGTCACAGGTAGATAGGGTCGTAAAGAGAGCTTTTGGTACATTGGCCTTTATTAATCGAAGTATTGAGTGTAAGAGCTGGAATGTTATGATGAGGTTGTATAAGGCATTGGTGAGGCCGAATCTGGAGTACTGTGTTCAGTTTTGGTCACCAAATTACAGGAAGGATATTAATAAGGTTGAAAGAGTGCAGAGAAGGTTTACAAGGATGTTGCGGGGACTTGAGAAGCTCAGTTACAGAGAAAGGTTGAATAGGTTAGGACTTTATTCCCTGGAGCCTAGAAGAATGAGGGGAGATTTGACAGAGGTATATAATGGGTATAGATAGAGTGAATGCAAGCAGGCTTTTTCCACTGAGGCAAGGGGAGAAAAAAACCAGAGGACATGGGTTAAGGGTGAGGGGGGAAAAGTTTAAAGGGAACATTAGGTGGGGCTTCTTCACACAGAGAGTGGTGGGAGTATGGAATGAGCTGCCAGACGAGGTGGTTAATGCGGGTTCTTTTTTAACATTTAAGAATAAATTGGACAGATACATGGATGGGAGGTGTATGGAAGGATATAGTCCAGGTGCAGGTCAGTGGGACTAGACAGAAAATAGTTCGGCACAGCCAAGAAGGACCAAAAGGCCTGTTTCTGTGCTGTAGTTTTTCTGTGGTTTCTATGGTTTCTAAAACAGCAGATTTGGGCCGAGAAATGAAATGGCAGAGCAGATTCGATGGGCCAAATGGCATAATTCTGCTCCTATATATAAAGGGCTTATGATCTTAATAACATCTGTCTCCACAACCTCTCCACTATCTGTTCTGGTACTCTGTTTCCCATCCCCCTGCAGTTCTGATTTAACTCCCTCCTCCCCCAAAAGTCCCCTTGGAAGAGAGCCCAACAATCCAAAAATCTGACATGCTCTCTTCTACATCAACTCTTTAGCCACATGTTAAACTGTATAATTTTCCTGTTTCTAACCTCACTAGCACTTGGCACAGGTAGCAAACCTGAGATCACAACCCTTGAGGTCCTATCCTTTAACATAGCACCTAACTCTGTGAACTCACTTTACAGAACCTTGTCACTCTTCTTACTTATGTCATTGGCACCTATATTGACCACAGCCTCTGGCCTGTTCACCATCCTACTTAAGAATGCTGAGGATCCTGGCATCAAGGAGGAAACATACCATCTGAGAATCTCATTCTCATTCACAGAACCTCTTTTCTATTCCCCTAATGAATAAATTCCCTCTCACCACAGCTTACCTCTTTTTCCCCCTTTCCGGCTGAATCACAAAGCCAGACTCAGACATGATTGGCTGATTAGATAGTTGCATTAACTAGCAGGTGAGACTAATAAATTGGCCACCAAGTGTATGTGTCAATTAATCTTCTGTACTGAAAGCAACAGAACATAAGCTTGCAACTTATTTAATTGTACCAGCTATTATCCAATTAATTTTAGCTTTCAAAAACACCATCTTCACAGTTTCTGTACACCAGAGATCAGTGAGCGTATTTTTGTGAGTTACTTCGGACTGATGTTATTTCAGAAATGACACTGCAGTGTATTGGTCTGTTATAGCCAGCAGGTCTACAGTCTTAGCACAATGGGAGAAGGTCTAAAAACACCAGGTGATCATTACACATTTCTACAAATCTTGGCAGACCATGGTGACATTGCATATGATCGAGTACTTTCTATTGTGGATGAATAGATTGCTCATTAATTAATGCTGGCCTTGCCATATCAGCTCTGCCACTTCATGGCCAGAGTTCAAATAATTCTAAGAAAAGACAATGAAGTTGACCTTTCACCAACCACTATGACTCAATCAGACGCTGAGGTAGCTTCAATATTTATCCGCTTTCTTATTTGTTATGGAGATTAGAAATGGGGGACCTACTCTATGCCTCAAGCTCTTCATATGTTCATGGATATTAACTCCATCTACTGTGTCCCTCTCTTTAATTTCGGGTATCTTTCATGTTTGGCTAAACAAAATGTATACATTTTAATGTAAATGTAGACTATTTTAATTTATCACTATCCTTGCATATACCTATCTCTCTCCCTCCTCCTCTCTATGTCTCTGTTTGTCTGTCTTGCTCCCTCACTCTCACTCACTCATTCAGTCATTGTCACTTCTTTGTTCAGACAAATATGAGTTGAGATTATCCAACCTGCCCTCCAAGTTTAATTCTTACTCAACCCCCTCAAACAACACTGAATCCTCACATCTGTGCATTAATCCTAACCCTGTATCTGTTCTGTCCACCTGAATCAGGAATTGATTCACTGGGTTTAGCAAAGTAAATAATCTTGGGAGAAGACCAGACTGGCACAGACTAGTTGGACCAAAAGGAAGTTTTTATGCTGTAGTGCTCTATGACTTGAACAGAGAACTGTGTAGATGGAGTACCAAGCCTTGGATCATACTGATTTGTTGAGCAAGATGGAGGCACAGGGGCCCATGCTCTGCATTTGTTTTCAAAGATCAATCTTGAGACGATTGTTGTGTACTACCTTTGCTTTCTGTTGCTAAAAGGAAATGGGTTCGTGAACAGACAGCCACAAAATACAACCTATATTTCTCAACCATGTAACACCATTCCTTAGAATTCTACCTTATTTGTGTGTAACACGCTGTAAGGTTTCACTGCTAAGGTAAAGGTTTCTCTGTAGCAGCAATGTTTGGGTTACGACCAGAGATAATGGGGGCTTTGGAATGTATGCTAGCCAATGAGAGGGATGTTGTTCTTTCTTGTGGGTCTGGGAGCAGGGACTTTGTGGTCTTTTATCGGCAAGAGATGAAGAGAGAAGACACGAATGGAAAGAGTTGGTAGACCACCAGACGGAGTTGTCTCAGAGCAAGGTCCGACGGTCAGCGACATTTGAAGGAGGTTGATGAAGGACAACTGGACAATTCCGTGAGCTCCAACATGCACTTTAGACTGTTTCATTAAAATTGACCCTTTTTCTTTTTATTTTCTTTACTAACCCTATAGTCAGATTAAGATTTATAAAGTTCAATCGTTTAATTGCATATGGTGTACTGTCTGATATTTTGCGGTTCGGATCCATAACCAGGCAACGCATCATGCAGCATCCACGCAAACAAGATTTCTCAGTTTGGCTGGGCCAGAAGCTGTCTTACCCTAGACAAATGTGTGCTGGCGGAACCTCAGGGCTCCAATTGCGGGGGCTCGTCTAGGATTGATTCCATTGGATGCTGTGTGATTGCCCTGAGCATTGAACCAGTGAGTTGTGTGTTTAAGTCTGTGTTGGTATGGATGCTGGCAGGGTGGAGCACTGGTGTGCCTCCATGGGGTTACTGGTAATGTGTGCGTGTTGAGTGGGGTGGATATTCGTACCACGGATGAATTGCTAATTTGATTTTTGAGTACAGTTAAAGCTGTTGGCAAAGTTGAAGTTGTAGCACAGAGGTTTGATAAAATGGTGAGCTCAGACCTTACTTTAGTTCAGACTAGCGCTGATGTAACAGCAGTGGAACTGCCCACTTCTATTGGTGCCCCAGGTGAGGGAGGGCCACGGCCTGTCCATGCTATCAGTAGGGAGGAAAATGTAGCAGAGTGGTCCGAGTCACAAGTCAAGCTTCCTGTAGCTGGGAGTGGAGACATCAAAGACAGGGTTCTGTCATTTCTGAGGAGTGAGGGGAAGGAGTGGTCGGATTTGGAATATCTAATTAGTCCCCGTCCCCCAGTGAAAAGTAAGAATTCTGAGGTAGTATCCACCCTTACCTCTCTGGCGAATAAATGGAAAAATGCCCAGGTTCAAAGTCCTTGCTATGGTAAGCTCCACCTATTCTGTGGAATAACGCCCACCCCTGAAGCGGAAGAGGAGTATGAGACTTGGGCGGAGTAGACCTCTCAGTTGTTAGATGAGTGGCACTGCCCTGATGACGTGAAGCAACAGAGATTGGTTGAAAGTTCGAGTGGGTTGGCCGCTGATGTGGTGAGAGCTGTGAAAACACACCAATCCTCAGCTAACCTTGCCGATTATCTGGGCGCATTGGAGAGTGCCTTTGGTATGACAGGAAGCCCAATGGAGCTCATGGTGGGGTTTCAGAACATGTGTCAGGAGAAGGGGAAAAAGCTTTCTACTTATATTTTTGGCTAGAGAGGCAGCTAGCTTGCTTGCAGCACAGAGGGGTCATTCAGGTGGCAGAGGTGGATCAGTTAAGAATGGACCAGCTAGCCAAGGGCACCCAGTCCCAGGACCTCATTGCTTGGGGTCTCCGACAGTCCTGTAAGATGCGTCCCCCCTCTCTCATTTGTTGAGCTGATCAGACAGGTATGGGAGGAAGAGGACATGTTGAAGGTGCTGGAGGGCTCCATCAGCAGGGTACAGTCCTTGGTAGTAGGCCCTTATGGTGTAGTGACCACGGATAGCCTGCCCCGGGGAGAGCAATAGAGGAGATTATAGCAGAGTTGAGAACTGAGATGTCTCGGCTGTTATCAGTGGGTGTAAACCCCCCCCCCCCCACCATATGATGGAGCTGATGGGGGCGGATCCCCTAAGGGGACAAACAATGTGGAGGGCTGCTAGCAGCCAGTGTCACGCGAGGAGAGTGAACCCGCGGGTACCTAAGCAGAGAGGGTCATTGGGAAAACTTAGAGGAGACCCAGTGAGGAAATGGCCTGGTGTCTCTGGGGGAATACGTTCCCAGCAATATACCAAGGAACTCCTGGAAGCAAAAGATCCTATTCCTGAAAGCTTAGTGGGATCATGATCCAATGTGTCACTATGGATAGAGGGTGTTAATGCTAAAGCCATACTCGAAACCAGATTGCAGGTCACATTGTGGTACCATTCATTTTACAACCGGTATCTGAAGCATTTACCATTGACACCATTCAGGGCACTGGAGATCTGGGGACTCAGTGCCAGGGATTATCCATAGGATGGTTATTTGCCAGTGAAGCTGGAGTATTCGGAGGCCGATGTGGGAGTGTCCGAGGTCCTTGATACATTAGTGCTAGTTTGTCTGGATCCCATTGAGAAGGGTGGCATTTCAGTTCAGGTGGGGACCAACACCTCTCTTGTGAGGTTGCTCACGGGGGTCTGCAAGGAGAAGGTTGGCGAGAGCTTTCTGGGAACGTTGTCCGTGCACTGGGCGTTTCAAGCTGCTTTTGAGAAAGTGCGTGGCTGCAATGGGCTGGATACTGACTTTAGATGAGGGACTGTGTGGTTCACCCAGGTGAAGCCAATGGTAGTATGGCCCAGGAGAGTAGCGAGAGTGATGGGGACACCCAAATTTCCCAGAGTGCCTGAGGGCGAAGCCCTCTTAGTGGATGCTCTGGAAGACCACGAGGGGGAGTCGAGATTTCCTGCTAGGGTACTGGTGAGGCCCGAATTGCAGAAGCCCTCGATTGTACAGGTGAGCAGGATGGCAGTGATTGTCATGAACACCACGAATAGGGAGGTCACCTTCAGCCAGGGGATCCCCCTCGCCATCTGTTCCTGGTGACGGTAAAGTCTAGTGCCCCTCTGAGACAAGCCGGGAAGAAACTATTGGAAAAGGGGGAAAAGTTGACCACTGAGTCATTCGACTGGTGACTCCCCGGTTCCTGTGGGTTGGAAGAGGAGGTTGGTAGAAAAGATGATGAAGCTGGAAGGTATCTTTTCCACTGATGAGTTTGATGTGGTTTGTTCCAAGAGCATGCATCACACTATTCTGGTGACCGAGGACTCCCTGTTTGGAGGAAGGTCGTGGAGATTGACCCCTGCAGATGTGGAAGACGTTCGGCAGCATTTGTGTAAGTTGAAGGAAGCTAGGATCATCACTGTATCCCGAAGCCCCTATGCATTCCCAGTAGAAGTGACCTGGAAGAAGAATGGGAAGGAACGGATGTGTGTGGACTGTAGGACTCTGAACAGGCACACCATCCCTGACCAGTATACACTCTCGAGGATCAAAGACGTGTTGGCCTGTCTGAGTGGTGCAAAGTGGTTCAGTGCACTGGACTTGAGGAGTGGATATTACCAGGTCCCCATGAGAGAGGCTGATAAAGAGAAAACCGCATTTATATGTCCCCTGGGATTCTTCCAGTTCAAAAGGATGCCCCAGGGCATATCGGGAGCCCCTGCGACCTTCCAGCAGATCATGGAGAAGACTGTGGGGGATATGAACTTGCTTGAGGTCTTGGTGTATCTGAGTAACCTCATAGTGTTTGGATCTACCTTGGAGAAACATGAAGTGAGGCTACTGAAGGTGCTCGGTCACCTGAAAGCTGAAGGGTTAAAACTTTCCCTGGACAAGTGCCAGTTCTGCAAAACATCTGTTAGCTATGTTGGGCACATAGTCTCATGGATGGAGTAGCTACAGTTCTGGCTAAGGTAGAGATGGTGACCAATTGGCCAAGACCCCACACTGTGAGGACTCTGCTCTCGTTCCTCGGATTTTATGCTTCATGAAGGGCTATTCAAAAGTGAGTCACCCATTGAATCAGCTTCTGTGCTGTTACCCTCCCTTGGGGAAGAACGGGAGTGGGACAAAAGGACAGGAGGGTGGAGAGTATCTTAGCCTGTTGGAGCCCTTTGGACCGAAGTGGAATGCAAAATGTGAAGAGGCTTTTCAGTCGTTGAAGGAGCTGCTGACCCAGGTGCTGGTGTTGGCTTTTGCAGACCCCTGATTGCTGTATATACTGCACATGGATGCCAGCCGAGAGGACTTGGGGGGCGTCCTGTATCAGGATCAGGGCACCGGGTTGAGACCTGTTGTGTTTGTAAGCCGGAGTCTCTCACCCTCTGAGAAAAACTATCCCACGCACAAGTTGGAAGTTCTGATGTTGAAATGGGCAGTGGTGGATAAGCTGAGTGACTATCTCTACAGGGCCACGTTTGAGGTGAGGACGGACAACAACACCCTAACTTATATACTTACCTCAGCGAAACTGGATGCCACAGGCCATCGGTGGTTGGTGGCATTGTCTGCCTATGATTTCAGCCTGAAGCACCGGCTGGGAAGTCGGAACATTGATGCTGATGCTTTGTCCTGATGGGTGCAGCATGAGGGACTGGACAGGGACGAGGAGCGTGAGAGCGTCCCTGCCCTGGGGGTGAAAGCCATGTGTCAGTTTGCCATCACTGTGAGGGCAGAGGGAAAGGAGGGGCAGGATGGAGCGGTGGTTCAATTGAGAGCTTCGATTATGCCATCCCCCAAGTTTACTGTAACCTGACTGCCCTGAAGACAAATCAGCTGCTGGAATTGAGTTCTGAGGAAGTGGCAGCTGCTCAGCGAGATGATCTGGGCATCGGTACCATTTGGTCAGCGGTCGAAAAGGGAGACATGGCTCAGGCGGAGAAGACGAAACACACATTGGTGCCTCCAATACTGAGAGAATAGCCTCAGTTAGAGATGCAGAACTGGATCTTCCGTCGGGTCACGTCACTCCTGGACCAATCTCGGTGTTGCCAGCTAGTTCTGCTGGAGAAGTATCAGAGGATTATGTTGAAGTCACCTCATGATGATTCTGGACATTTGGAGGTAGAAGAGACCTATGGATTGCTCAGAGTTTTACTGGCCCCGGATGAAGTCGGAAGTTGAAGAATACTGCAAGTCGTGTATTCGATGCATACGGCGGAAGACACTGCCTAAGTGGGCAGCTCCCTTGTCCCACTTGCAGAGTGCGGGCCCCTGGACCTGGTGTGTATGGATTTCCTGTCAATAGAACCTGATGCAAGCAACTTGGTGAGTGTCTTAGTCATCATGGACCACTACACCAGATATGTGCAGGCTTTTCCTACCGAGGACCAGAGGGCATCCACAGTGGCCAAGGTGTTATGGAAGAAGTATTTCCTTTATCATGGCCTTCCCAGGTGGATACATAGTGATCAGGGACGGGATTTCGAGAACAGGTTCATCCATGAGTTACTGGGCATGCTTGAGGACGAAAAGTCAAGGATCCCCAGCCTAAGAGGTTTAATCAAACCTTGCTCGACATGGTCAGGACCCTGGAGATCAGCAAGAAGAGCAGGTGGAGTCAATATATTGGACATCTGGTTCACAGTTACAACTGTACTCAAAATGAAGCTACTGGGTACTCGCCATACTATCTGATGTTTGGGTGCAAGGCAAGATTGCCCATTGACCTTTATTTTGGAACTGACGAGGGTGACCTACCACCGAAGACTTATCTGAAGTATGTGTCTGACATGAGCAGAGAGCTGGAGGGCTTATGAATTGGCTGGAGTCGCGGCTGCCAGGCAGAATCAAAGAAATAAGAGGAGGTATGATCAAAAGGTGAGGCTCTCTCAACTCCTACTGGGAGACCAGGTCCTCATAAGGAATTTGGGGCTACCTGGGAAACATAAATTGGTGGACCACTGGGCAGCTAATCCCTATGTAGTGGAGAGTCAAATGCCAAACCTACCAGTTTTCCGGATGAAATCAGAGGATGGGAATGGGGCTGTCAAGATTCTCCATTGGAACTATTGCTGCCCCTGGGACAAGAGGTGCAGGTGGACCCAGAGCCCGACTTGGAGCCTACACCTAGTAAGAGGACTCTGCGTAAACACAGGGCAACTGTAAGGCCCACAGCAGGAGGGGTTAGGCCGGCCCCTACCCCTGAAAGGGATACTGATTCAGAGGATGAGGACTTGGATGTGTGGTATATGCTGCCTTTTGCTAACTGTCCATTGAGGAAGAGACTCCCAGCCCTTCTCCTGCTGAGTCATGTGAAGTGGAGGGTTGTATCTGTGGGCAGCCTGGGTTGCAGCGAGACCCTGCAGGGGATTAAGAGGAGCTTGGACACGGAGACAGAGGGATCCGAGTTGCAGGTGGGCACGAGTGATAGGTCGGGGGAGGCCTCGCCACATAGACTGGAAGTATCCCCAGTAGTGTCTGAACCTGAAGAGTTAGGTGAGGGGGTACGGAGGTCTCAGAGAATTAGGAAACCACCAGATAGGCTGGCCTACGTAGCGCCAGAGAGTGACTCCCTACCATTTTGGGGAGCTATGTTACTACCTTTTGTACCTGGATTGGACTTTGTGTTTTGCAGGAAGAGTTGGCGAATTATCTCAATGTCATGAGGACATAATTAAGTTTGGTGGGGGAAGACTGTAACGCACTGTAAGGTTTCACTGCTAAGGTAATAGTTTCTCTGTAGCAGCAATGTTTGGGTTATGACTAGAGATAATGGGGGCTTTGGCATGTATGTCAGCCAATGAGAGGGATGTTGTTCTTTCTTGCGGGTCTGGGAGCAGGAATTTCGCGGTCTTTTATCGGCAAGAGATGAAGCGAGAAGACGCGAATGGAAGGAGTTGGTGACCATCGTATAGAGTTGTCTCGGAGCAAGGGTCTGATGGTCAGTGATGCTCGGAGGAGGTCGCTGGGGGATGACTGGACGATTCCGTCAGCTCCAACGTTCACCTTAGACTGTTTCATTAAAATTGGCCCTTTTTCTTTTTATTTTCTTTACTAACCCTACAGTTAGATTAAGATTTACATATAAAGTTCAATCATTTAATTGCATACGGTATACTGTCTGATATTTTGCGGTTCGGATTGGTAACCGGGCAACACATCACGCAGCATCCCCACAAACAAGATTTCTCAGTTTGGCTGGGCCAGAAGCTGTCTTACCCTAGACAAACGTATGCTGGCTGAACCTCAGGGTTACATGTGTTTCTTCATTTCTCACTGTCTTGCAAGTCTCCCTCTCTTTGAAAATGTGCTTCAGCATGACAGCTTCTTGCTGCATAATTGTTTGTCTACTGGCAAGGCAGTGTGATGAGCTAAAGGAATTGTTTTACAGAATTTATAATGCCTTCATCAGTACCTCTCCAGGGACCAGACTGGCGTAAACACAATCACAGGCAAGATTGCTGATAATGATGAAGTGGTTATGGCTTGGAATGTGACTGTTTGGCCCATAATATTTGTACTGGCTCTCTGCAATCTAACTCATTGGCACAGTCTACAGAGCCGCTTCCACAAGACACCAAAGACGTAAATTCAATTGTGACCTCTGGTGCTGTTTGCATCACTTTTAATCTTTCCCTGTGATCATATGGGTTTCCTCTGGATGTCCAATTACCTCTCACATCTCAAAGGTATGTGGGTTGGTTGATTAATTGGCTGCAGCACGATGTCCTCAGTGAGTAGTGGGGAGGAGTGGTGTGAATCTGGGAGAGTTAATAAGGATGTGGGGAGGACAGACAGTGGGATTGATGTAGGATTAGTGTAAATGGATGGTTGATGTACGGCATGGATGAGCAAAAGGTCCTGTTTCTGTGCTGTATTGCCATCATTCTATGATTCTTTGGCCATTCTCCCTGGCAGCACTTTCCAGACCTTAAACACATGCTGCATATCAATTTAAATCCTCCTAGTCACTTTTGGTTCTTTTCCTAAAGAACTTCAATCTATGTCCACCTATTAATGACCCATTGACTGAGAGGAGTCTGCGCATCTGAATCAGAATCAGGTTTAATATCACGGGCATATAAGACCATATGGCCATAAGACATAGGAGCAGAATTAGGCCATCTGGTCCATTGAGTCTGCTCCACCATTCAACCATGGCTGATCCTTTATTTTTTCTTCTCAAACCCATTTCCTGGCCTTCTCCCTCTAACCTTTGATGCCATGTCCAATCAAGAACCTCTCAATTTCTGCCTTAAATACACCCAGTGACCTGGCCTGGCCTCCACAGCTGCATGTGGCAACAAACCCCACAAGTTCACCACCCTTTGGCTAAAGAAATTTCTCCGCATCTCTGTTTTGAAAGGGCGCCCCTCTATCCTGAGGCTGTGCCCTCTTGTCCTAGACTCTCCAACCATGGGAAACATCCTTTCCAAATCTACTCTGTCTAGGCCTTTCAACAATCAAAAGTTTCAATGAGATCCCCTCCTTACCCTTCTGAATTCCAGTGAGTACAGACCCAGAGCCATCATACATTCCTCGTATGATAACCCTTTCATTCCTGAAATCATCCTTGTGAACCTCCTTGGGACTTTCTCCTATGCCAGCACATCTTTTCTAAGTGAGGGGCTCAAAACTGTTCAGAATATCCAAGGTGAGGCCTCACCAGTGCCTTATAAACCTCAGCATCACATCCTTGCTCTTGTATTTTAGACCTCTTGAAATGAATGTTAACATGGCATTTGCCTTCCTCACCACCGACTCAACCTGCAAGTTAACCTTTAGGGTGTTCTGCACAAGGACTCCCAGGTCTCTTTGCATCTCAGATTTTTGGATTTTCTCCCCGTATAGAAAATAGTCCGCACATTTATTTCTACTACCAAAGTGCATGACCATGCACTTTCCAACATCTGCTAATCTGTCTAAGACCTTCTGCATCCTACCTCTTTCCTCAACACTACCTGCCCCTCCACCAGTCTTCATATCATCTGCAAAGTTGGCAACAAAGCCATCTATTCCATCATCTAAATCATTTATATACAGCATAAAAAGAAGTGGTCCCAACATTGACCCCTGCAGAGCACCACCAGTCACTGGCAGCCAACCAGAAAAGGATCAATTTATTCCCACTCACTGTTTCCTACCAATCAGCCAATGCTTTAACGATGCTAGTAACTTTCCTGTAATACCATAGGCTCTTAACTTGGTAAGCAGCCTCATGTGTGGCATCTTGTCAAAGGCCTTCTGGAAGTCAAAATAGAGAAGATCCTTTGCAGCTCCTTTATCTATCCTACTTGTAATCTCCTTAAAGATTTCCAATAGGTTCGTCAGGCAGGGTTTTCCCTGAAGAAAACCATGTTGACTTTGTACTATCTTGTCCTGTGTCATCAAGTACTGTACTCCATCACCTCACCCTTAACAATTGACTCTAACATCATCATCATCATCATCATCAGGTGCCATGCCCAGTTTGAGTTTTGACTGCCATGGCCCACACGCTCCTGTCTCAGGTCAAGTGGATTAATTCATTGGCATTTGTTTCTAGTTCTCTGGCTGCTGTCTCCATCATTATTTGTCTTTGCCTTCCTCTTGCTTTCTTCCCTTCAATCTTTCCCATAATTACCGTGTATTCTAACTCCTCTTTCCTAATTACATGCCTAATGAAGGTACTTTGCCTTTTTGTGATCTCATACATTATTTCTCTTTTTGTACTTGCTCTGTTCATGACACTCCTGTTAGGTATTCGTTTCGTCCATGATATTCTTTGCATCCTCCTCAAAAACCACATCTCTGCTGTTTCAATTTGTTTCCTCATCAAGTCAAGTCAAGTCGTTTTTTATTGTCATTTGGACCATAAATTGCTGGTACAGTACACAGTAAAAACCAAACAACATTCCTCCAGGACCATGTTATTAGATATTGTCCAACATTCTGAGCCATATAACATAAGTGGATAAACGTAACATTTCAGTACTCTGAGGCGGGTTGTCTATATGTTAACATATAGAGTCAATTAACTCTTACCACTTTTGATCCCTTGAAGAGGGTATGTATTGGCAAATTTATAGATGGCATCTGAGCTGTGCCTACCCACATAATCATGGATGTAGAGCAGTGGGCTAAGCACAAAGCACACATCCTTGAGGTGCACCACTGTTGATTCTCAATGAGGAGGAGATGGTATTTCCAATCTGCACAGATTGTGGTCTCCCACTGAGGAAGTCAAAGATCTAGTTGCAGTGGGAGGTTCAGAGGCCCAGGTTCTGGAGTTTGTTGAATAGAACTGAGTGTATGATTGTGTTGAATGCTGAGCTGTAGTCAATAAACAGCAGCCTGATGTAGATATAACTATTGTCCAGGTGATCCAAGGCTGGGGAGAAAGCCAGTAAGATTGTACCTGCTATAGACCTATTGCGATGATGGGCAAATTGCAGTGGGTCCAGATCCTTGCTAAGGCAGGAGTTGGTTCTAGATGTGAGAGCTACTGGGCAATAATCAACTGGGCTAACCCTGTTCTTCTTGGGCTCTGGTACGATTGAAACTCTTCTGAAGCAGGTGGGAAACTCTGACTGGAAGAGGATGGTGCCAGCAAACAATGTCACCAAGGGTGATATTCTCCAGATGGTTCACAAAGCTACTTCTTTCACACCTTTTTTCTTCTTTCAAATATGGTTCTCCTTTAGGAGCCTGTGATCTAATTTTGGTGGTGTGCTTTCCGGTCAATTGTGTGATCTATCACTTTGCTGTCTCCAAAGATGTTCCATGAAACTTTGAGCAAAGTGTGTGTCCTTGAGGTCAAGAAGCCTGGAGATGGGGAGTGAGCCCATGATCCACTCCATTTCTCACCGATCTCACTGATTAAAGTGCCGAGGAAGAGTGAAATCATCGAAGCGAGTGCAGAAGTTGAGCTGGTGTTCTGCACTATCTACCAGCCTCTTGCTCATTGTTGCCAGAGGATGTTGCCTGCGTGTGACGGTCTCTCTCTCCTTCTCACTCTCTCCTCCTGAAGGTAGGTCCCCACACTTGAATGGTCTCTCTCCCTTGATGCTGTCGGAGAATGGTGCCAAAGACCTGGTCTCAGGCAAGATTTAATCCACACAGTTTGTGGATTGGACTCTGTAGTTCACATTAGGATGGGTTTCAGTTTCTGGTTGCTTTTTTTTGTTTCTGTTTGGGCAATTTTGAATTGTGGAGGGCTGCAGATAATGAACACTGAGCTGAACTGAATTTGCCTGGACTCTCGATTTTGTGTTTTATATTCTGTATTTTTGCTCATTTTTTTTGTTGCCATTTTCCCAATTAGTTTTTTTTTGTGTAGGAGAGATTTGATGTTTTTCTTTAACCAGGTTCCATGACTGTCTGTAGGGAAGATCATTCTCAAAGTTGTATATTGCATACATACTTTAATAATAAATGTACTTTGAATCTCTGAATGTCCAGTTGGATGGCATAGATTTTCAAAGCCCCCTCATGTATACTAACAAGGGGTGCCTTGCAAGGGTTCACCATCTTGAAATATTTTCTGACGTCGTGGCCTCCGAGACAGTGATCACAGGGTCACCAGATGCTGCAGGGATTCGCATTGGTGTAGTTTTAATCTCCCATTCAAAGCCTGCGTAAAAGATGTTGAGCTGATCTGGGAGTGAAGCATCATAGCCATTCACGATGTTAGGTTTCACCTTGGAGGAACTAATAGTCTGAAAACTCTGCTAGAGCTGCTGTGTATCTGATTCTCTCTCTAATCACAATCAGAATTGTTCTTTTTGCCCTTACATTAGCATTCTGCTCTATGCATACCACAGCTGTGCTGATACATTCACATAGCTAAAGACCCTCAATGCTGTGATTAATTTGGAAAATCTTTTCTCCAAAGCCTTCACAACTGCTCTAGTGTGTTGCGCACAGATCCGTCACAATAATCCATCGTGGCCAATCCAATATTTCATGATCATGAGTAATGTCCTCGCTCCAGTATTTTCTGCCTCCTTTTCGATAGAGCACATAAACTTAATTTTGAACCAGTTACTTCATGGTAAATTAGTTATTGTCCACATCTTTCCAAAGAACAATATTCACTTGAGTAGAAACAAAAGTTCACTTATGTTCATAAAAGCCTGCAGCTCAACAGTAGTGTCAGCAGTTCCTCACTGCTGGATCTTCTGGATCTGAGTCAGTGGATTTGCTTTTTTTTGTCACTTTTCCTAATGTCATCAAACACCAGAGCAGTGGATCAGTCTCTTTGGCCTATCTAGTCCATGGTGAATTATTATTCTGAATCTGAATCAGAATCAGGTACATTATTATCGGCATGTGTCGTGAAATTTGTTAACTTAGCAGGTGCACATCAATGGAATACATAATATAGAAGAAAATAATAATAATAATAAATAATAAATAAGTAAATGAATTATAGCATATGTATATTGAATAGATTAAAAACATGCGAAAAACAGAAATAATATATATAAAAAAAGTGAAGGAGTGTCCAAGGGTTCAATGTCCATTTAGGAATCGGATGGCAGAGGGGAAGAAGCTGTTCCTGAGTCACTGAGTGTGTGCCTTCAGACTTCTGTACCTCCTACCTGATGGTAACAATGAGAAAAGGGCATGCCCTGGGTGCTGAAGGTCCTTAATAATGGATCCTGCCTTTCTGAGACACTACTCCTTGAAGATGTCCGGGGTACTTAGATTATGAGAACACTCAGTCCTCTTTTATTGTCATTTAGAAATGCAAACATGCATTAAGAAATGATACAATATTTCTCCGGAGTGATATCACAGAAAACAGGACAAATCAAAGAGTAACACTGACAAAACCACATAATTATAACATATAGTTACAGCGGTACAAAGCAATACCATAATTTGATGAAGAACAAACCATGGGCACGGTAAATAAAGTCTCAAAAGTCCCCAAATCGATCATCTCCCGAGTTCCTGATAGCAGGCGGCAAAAGGGAGAAACTCCCTGCCATAAATCTCCAGGCACCGTCAACTTGCCAATGCTTTGGAAGCAGCCGACTACAGCCGACACTGAGTCTATCCGCCTGAAAACTTCGAGCTTCCGACCAGCCTCTCCGATACGGCCGCCCAAGTGCCATCCTCTGCCCAGTGACTTCGACCTCACCCTGGCTGCTGAAACAAGCAAAGCCGAGGATTTCGGGGCCTTCTGCTCCAGAGATTCTGGTTACCACACAGTAGTAGCAGCAGCGAAGTAGGCATTTCAGAAGTTTTCCAGATGTTCCTCCGTACTCTCACATCCGTCTCCATCAAACCAGAATTGTGCACGGTCCCCTACTTGACAGATAACAGACATCACCACCAAAGTGGCCGCGTGCACTGCCGTCGCACTGCCATCTTCTCCTCCTCCTTTATACTTTATAGGCTAGTGCCCAAGATGGAGCCGACGAAATTTACAACCCTCTGCAGCTTCTTTCGGTCCTGTGCAGTAGCCACTCCCCTCCTCCCCCATACCAGACCGTGATGCAGCCTGTCAGAGTGCTCTCCACGGTACATTACAGAAGTTTTTGAGTGTATTTGTTGACATGCCAAATCTCTTCAAACTCTGAATGAAGTATAGTTGATTCTTTTTAACTGCATCGATAAGTTGGGACCAGGTTGGATCCTCAGAGATCTTGATACCCCGGAACTTGAAACTGCTTACTCTCTCCACTTCTGATCCCTCTGTGAGGATTGGTATGTGTTCCTTCATCTTACCCTTCCTGAGTCCACAATCAACTCTTTCATCTTACTGACGTTGAGTGTCAGGTTGTTGCTGCGGCACCACTCCACTAGTTGGCATATCTCACTCCTGTATGCCCTCTCATCACCCTCTGAGATTCTACCAACAAAGGTTGTATCATCAGCAAATTTATAGATGATATTTGAGCTATGCCTAGCCACACAGTCAAAGGTATAGCAAGAGTAGAGCAGTACGCTAAGCACACATCTCTAAGGTGCTCCTGTGTTGATCGTCAGCGAGGAGGAGATATTATTACCAATCCGCACAGATTATCGTCTTCGGGTTAGGAATTTGAGGATCCAATTGCAGAGAGAGGTACAGAGGCCCAGGTTCTGCAACTTCTCAGTCAGGATTGTGGGAATGATGGTATTACATGCTGAGTTATAGTCGATGAACAGCATCCTGACGTAGGTGTTGGTGTTGTCCAGGTGGTCTAAATCCGTGTGAAGTGTCATTGAGATTGTGTCTGCCATTGACCTATTGTGGTGATAGGCAAAGTGTAATGGGTCCAGGTCCTTGCTGAGGCAGGAGTTCAGTGTAGTCATGAGCAGCCTCTCAAAGCATTTCATCACTGTAGATGTGGATGCTACCGGGCGATAGTTGTTAAGGCAGTTCACATTCTTCTTCTTAGGCACTGGTATAATTGTTTCCTTTTTGAAGCAAGTGGGAATTTCTGCCCATAACAGTGAGAGGTTGAAAATGTCCTCGAACACTCCCGTCAGTTGGTTGGCATAGGTTTTCAGAGCCTTACCAGGTACTCCATTGGGACCTTCCACCTTGCGAGGGTTCACTCTCTTTAAAGACAGCCTAACATCAGCCTCTGAGACAAAGACCACAGGGTCATCAGGTGCAGCAGGGATCTTCACAGCTGTTATTATTATAACTATTATTATAACTAATTTGAACTATTATTCTGCCTAGATCCGTCAACTCACACCTGGACTATAGCCCTCACAACCCCTTAGAAGATAACATAAGAACATAAGAAACAGGAGCAGGAGTAGGTCATCTGGCCTGTTGAGCCTGCTCCACCAATCAATTAGATCATGGCTGATCTTGCCTTTTTTTAATCCAAATTTCTCTTAATTGTTGAAATTGAAGTGCTCTATGACTCTATCACTCTATATAAAACAAAAACAAAATCCTTTTTGTATGAAGTGATCAAGGTGATCATAGTGTTCTTAAACTCCAGTGATCTGGGCTGTGCTTTTGGTTCAAGAACTGAAGGTAGGGATGTAGCTGTTCTCGAACTTGATGGTAGGCAATTACTGTAGAATGGAACGTGACATAAAACCATGACCGCTGACTAATTGTTCTTCATATTGTATCATGGGAAAATATTAAACTATTTGCAAACAACATACAGCAGAATTTCAATGATTTCAAATTTGTTTTATTGATGTCAGTCAGGGGTACTTTTCTAATTATGTTCTTTCTTGTAAAAATAGTGTATAATTTATGTTTAATTTGTGTTTTTCTTGGGAATAAGACCTTAAGACCGCAAGACATAGGAGCAAAATTAGGCCATTCAGCCCATTGAGACTGCTCTGCCATACTATGTGCCTAATGCTGCTGCAAGTAAGTTTTTCATTATCTCTGTACATACATGCCCCTGTGTATAATACAATAACATCAACTTTGAATTTATTTCTTCTGTACTGGTTGGTGCAGGCTTGAAGGGCTCTTTCAGATGAAGCATGATGCTGAATCTTTTACTACACTGTAAAAGATCCTGCAGCACTATTTTCAATGAGGGGAGATGAACGTATTTTCCTGGTGCCCTAAGTCCAAATAAAACAGATCATATTATCACATGATAATACTTAATTGGCTGAAAAATGGCATGGAGGCCTCAAAGATCATTGAAAGCAATACATAAATGCAATGCGAGAATTTTAGAACATAGAACATAGAATAGTACAGCACAGTACAGGCCCTTCGACCCATAATGTTGTGCCGACCCCCAAACCCTGCCTCCCATATAAGCCCCCACCTTAAATTCCTCCATATACCTGTCTAGTAGTCTCTTAAACTTTACTAGTGTATCTGCCTCCACCACTGACTCAGGCAGTGCATTCCACGCATCAACCACTCTCTGAGTAAAAAAGCTTCCTCTAATATCCCCCTTGAACTTCCCACCCCTTACGTTAAAGCCATGTCCTCTTGAGCAGTGGTGCCCTGGGGAAGAGGCGCTGGCTATCCACTCTATCTATTCCTCCTATTATCTTGTACACCTCTATCATGTCTCCTCTCATCCTCCTTCTCTCCAAAGAGTAAAACTCTAGCTCCCTTAATCTCTGATCATAATGCATACTCTCTAAACCAGGAAGCATCCTGGTAAATCTCCTCTGCACCCTTTCCAATGCTTTCACATCCTTCCTATAGTGAGGTGACCAGAACTGGACACAGTACTCCAAGTGTGGCCTAACCAGAGTGTTATAGAGCTGCATCATTACCTCGCGACTCTTAAACTCTATCCCCCGACTTATGAAAGCTAACACCACATAAGCTTTCTTAACTACCCTATCCACCTGTGAGGCAACTTTCAGGGATCTGTGGACATGTACCCCGAGATCCCTATGCTCCTCCACACTACCAAGTATCCTGCCATTTACTTTGTACTCTGCCTTGGAGTTTGTCCTTCCAAAGTGTACCACCTCACACTTCTCTGGGTTGAACTCCATCTGCCACTTCTCAGCCCACTTCTGCATCCTATCAATGCCTCTCTGCAATCTTCGACAATCCTCTACACCATCCACAACACCACCAACCTTTGTGTCGTCTGCAAACTTGCCAACCCACCCTTCTACCCCCACATCCAGGTCGTTAATAAAAATCACGAAAAGTAGAGGTCCCAGAACAGATCCTTGTGGGACACCACTAGTCACAATCCTCCAATCTGACTGTACTCCCTCCACCACCACCCTCTGCCTTCTGTAGGCAAGCCAATTCTGAATCCACCTGACCAAATTTCCCTGGATCCCATGCCTTCTAACTTTCTGAATAAGCCCACCGTGTGGAACCTTGTCAAATGACTTACTAAAATCCATATAGATCACATCCACTGCACTACCCTCATCTATATGCCTGGTCACCTCCTCAAAGGATTCTGTTAGGCTTGTTAGACACGATCTGCCCTTCACAAAGCCATGCTGACTGTCCCTGATCAGACCATGATTCTCTAAATACCTATAGATCCTATCTCTAAGAATCTTTTCCAACAGCTTTCCCACCACAGACATAAGGCTCACTGGTCTATAATTACCCGGACTATCCCTATTACATTTTTTGAACAAGGGGACAACATTTGCCTCCCTCCAATCCTCTGGTACCATTCCTATGGACAACGAGGACATAAAGATCCTAGCCAGAGGCTCAGCAATCTCTTCTCTCGCTTCGTGGAGCAGCCTGGGGAATATTCCATCAGGCCACGGGGACTTATCTGTCCTAATGTATTTTAACAACTCCAACACCTCCTCTCCCTTAATATCAACAAGCTCCAGAACATCAACCTTACTCATATTGTCCTCACCATCATCAAGTTCCCTCTCATTGGTGAATACCGAAGAGAAGTATTCACTGAGGACCTCGCTGACTTCCACAGCCTCCAGGCAAATCTTCCCACCTTTATCTCTAATCAGTCCTACCTTCACTCCTGTCATCCTTTTTTTCCTTCACATAATTGAAGAATGCCTTGGAGTTTTCCTTTACCCTACTCGCCAAGGCCTTCTCATGCCCCCTTCTTGCTCTTCTCAGCCCCTTCTTTAAGCTCCTTTCTTGCTTCCATATATTCCTCAATAGACCCATCTGATCCTTGCTTCCTAAACCTCAGGTATGCTGCCTTCTTCCACCTGACTAGATTTTCCACCTCACTTGTCACCCGTAGTTCCTTCACCCTACCATTCTTTATCTTCCTCACCAGGACAAATTTATCCCTAACATCCCGCAAGATATCTCTAAACATTGACCACATGTCCATAGTACATTTCCCTGCAAAAACATCATCCCAATTCACACCCGCAAGTTCCAGCCTTATAGCCTGATAACCTGCCTTTCCCCAATTAAAAATGTTCCAGTCCTCTCTGATTCTATCCTTTTCAATGACAATGCTAAAGGCCAGGGAGTGGTGGTCACTGTCCCGCAGATGCTCACCCACTGAGAGATCTGTGACCTGACCCGGTTCATTACCTAGTACTAGATCTAGTATGGCATTCTCCCTGGTCGGCCTGTCCACATACTGTGACAGGATTCCGTCCTGGACACACTTAACAAACTCTGCCCCATCTAAACTCTTGGAACTAATCAGGTGCCTATCAATATTAGGGAAGTTAAAGTCACCCATGATAACAACCCTGCTATTTTTGCACCTTTCCAAAATCTGCCTCCCAATCTGCTCCTCTGTATCTCTGCTGCTACCAGGGGGCCTATAGAATACCCCCAATAGAGTAACTGCTCCCTTCCTGTTCCTGACTTCCACCCATATTGACTCAAAAGAGGATCCTGCTACATTACCCACCCTTTCTGTAGCTGTAATCGTATCCCTGACCAGTAATGCCACCGCTCCTCCCCTTTTTCTGCCCTCTCTATCCTTTTTAAAGCACTGAAATCCAGGAATATTGAGAATCCATTCCTGCCCTGGTGCCATCCAAGTCTCTGTAATGGCCACTACATCATAATTCCATGTATGTATCCAAGCTCTCAGTTCATCACCTTTGTCCCTGATGCTTCTTGCATTGAGGTACACACACTCCAGCCCTTCTACCTTACTGTCTTTACACTGTTTATTCTGCTTCTTTTTCCTCAAAGCCTCTCTGTATGTTAGATCTGGCTTTACTCCACGCACTTCTTTCACTGCTCTATCTCTCTGGGTCCCATCCCTCTCGCAAATTAGTTTAAACCCTCCCGAACCATGCTAGCAAACCTACCTGCAAGGATATTGCTCCCCCTCGAGTTCAGGTGCAACTCATCCAATCTGTACAGGTCCCACCTTCCCCAGAAGAGATCTCAATGATCTAAAAATCTAAAACCCTGCTCCCTGCACCAACTTCTCAGCCACGCATTCAACTGCCATCTCCTCCAATTCTTACCATCACTGTCACGTAGCACTGGCAGCAATCCTGAGAACACTACCCTTGAGATCCTGTTCTTCAGCCTTCTGCCTAATTCCCGAAACTCACACTTCAGGACCTCATCCCTCTTCCTGCCTATGTCGTTGGTCCCAACATGTATCACAACTTCTGGTTGCTTTCCCTCTCGTACCAGGATGTCACGCACCCGGTCAGAGACATCCCGGACCCTGGCACCCAGGAGGCAACAAACCATGCAGGTGTCCTTCTCACGTCCACAAAATCTCCTGTCTGCTCCCCTGACGATAGAGTCTCCAATGACGACAGCTCTCCTCTTCTCCGTCCCACCCTTCTGCACCACAGGGTCAGAATCAGTGCCGGAGTCCCTGCCACCGTGGCTCACACCTGGTTGGTCGTCCCCACCAACATTATCCAGGACGGTAAGCTTATTATTCAGGGGAATGTCTACAGGGGTGCTCTGCACTACCTGTCTGGTAACCTTCGCTTTCCCCCCTCTGACTTTTACTTTTAAAATTGCTATGTAGATATGTTTTCCCCAGATTGAAACATGATAATGACTTTTTCAATCTTATTTTTTTCCAAAGATATTGGAAAATAGTTGATTCAAATGTCCAGTAAGTAGCACTCGTCTGAGTGCTACTGGTACCATGTAACCTAGTACTACCTGTCGCATGGTTGGGTGGTCAGCAACTAAACCAGCTCCCACACCAGGCTTGTCTGATGAGGAGGGTGGATAGACACCCTGCAGGACGAAAAACAAGACCTGTCAAAGGGCGGATGAACCGTCTCGTAAGGCCAACAGCCATCTAGCAAACTCGTGCCGTAAAGCGCGGAAAGGCCATCCCTTGCATTGAAGCTTGGTCTGGCCATTCACTGCAACAGAACTTCCCCCAGCCGTCTTGGACCCCACCATGCTGCTGGATCCAGGAGGGGATGTCCGGAGGGTGGGTCTGGACCTGTACAACCCCCTACTCACCCAAGATCCATTCACGCACACGCTGTTCCTTTCTGAGGGGTGGGGTGCCACCCCACTAACTGACTGAAAGGAACCATCATCATCCTATGGAATGCATAGCCAGAGAGGAGTGTAATTCATGAAGCTAAGGTTCTTCAAATTGAATGACCTGAAGTCCATCGAATTAATGATCATTTGATCTTGGTATGTCTCTCTAAGATTCCAGAAGATAGTCACTGATTGAAATGAACAGCAAAGGTACTTCAGTGGGCACAAGTCCTTCAAATTAACGAGAGTTATTTATTAAGGGAAATAAAAGGTTTGGCATCGGGATTGCTAAACCAGTTCTACAGTAAAACGTTTGTAGGGGGCAGTTGATGAAACACTACAATGGCACCAACGAAGAACTAAACTGTTCATCTTGATTCCCTTAATATTTTTTTAATGCCCTGGTTAAGAACATGTTTTATTGTATTTCTACTGTCATGTTGTTAGGTATTTTATTTTAGCAGCTTTTCTGCAAACACTGTATGTTCTGTCAGTTAGGCTTCATAGAATGGTGTTTTGGTTTTGGCTAAGTTAAGGAGCTGTTTGCTCAATGTAGGAATCTTGTGTCAGTCAGTTTGGTTTGACTTAGTAACATTCTGTAACATTCTGTCCAGTGGGATGCCATGGAACATTCAAGAGAGTTGGGCGGGATCAGATTTCTGAGGGACAGTGGTCTGATTTGTCTCTTTTTTTGGGAGGGGTTGGAAGAGAAGGAGGTGCGGAGAAGAGCTCAAGGGAAGACGCTTGGAGGATCCCACCCAAAGGGGAGACCATATTGCAAGTAATGCTTTGTGCAGACACATGGTTCCAAGGAAGAAGTGCTAATGCTTCTGAGTTAGCCATCTTGTTTGTACTGTGGCTGGTGACGTGGGTTCAGCACTGTGAGTAAAGCGATACACTCCACTACTCCAGAAATGAGCTCCACCGTTTATGTGCACATTTAGACTGGTTTAACTGTACTGGGCCTTTTTCTTTTTTTCCTAATAACTGTTTGTTTAAGTTGAAATATCTGCACATATACTTACATTTTAATTTTATGCCAGTGTAGGTCTGTTACTTCTTGGTGTATGATAACTTTTCATAGGGCAGCATTTACACAACATTCACCATAATTTACGTTCCCTCATCAGAACATTCCAACTTTCCTGTTTGGCTGAATGCGAATCCTAAACGTGTATTGCTTATTGAAGGTGGCATTCTCACTGTTACCCATGCGATGCTGAGTTACGTGGCTGTTAGTGAGAGTTAGCTGATGATCCTGGTTTATTATGAGCCACAGTGAGATGGCTACAATTTTTGGGGGCGTCCAGGATGGAATGCTGTATGAATGCTATATAAGGATTGAAAAAGTGGTTTATTTGTGTGTTTAAGCCAGTGTTTTGTGGAAAGTGAGGTACTTTATAATGGATGTCATGGAGAGTAAGTTCGGGTGTGGTAGGACTACCAGTGATGTCACTGAAGGCATGCTACCTGGTAGGATAGGGACACCTGGAAAGCAATGTTCCTTCTCAGGTGTGCATGTGTGGGCATCTACATATATTTTGCCACTAACACACTAAGGAATTTAAACTGTGCAAAAAAGTTTGTCAGCTGTTACCTCATTGGCATGTTAAGTATATTTCATAATTGTACACAATCACATTTTCTTTTCCAGTTTCTGATGCAGATGGTGCTGACAATGTGGAGTTTGCAATGATTTGACTTCAGATTTTAGATCTGGCTTATTTATACTGTTTTTATTGAAGAAATTATTGATTCACTATGTTGAATTTCAAAGCGGCAAAGGGCATGAAGCGTAAAAGAACTGCTAGTTCACTTAAAGAGAAATAGTTTAATGAAACAATAGAAACTGCTGCACCAAAAGCTCATGAGGTCAGTAACGTGCAGCTACGAGAAATATTTTTGTACAGTACAGAAACTAGTGTTACCTGCGTGTATTGTTGTGATATAAAGGTTGCTGGAGAATTTGCAAGTGGGAAAAAGTGGAGTGATATTTGGAAACGTGACTTTTTAATGCATAATTTAGTAAGTATATTGGCAGTGTGATAAATCTCTGGTGAGAAGAATCCTTCATTTTCCACTACAAGCCTACTATGTATGTTTTGTGAGAGTGCAGATGGATGAGAGTGAAAACTATCAAACCCAAAGGAGATCAAGGTTCTTATTGACAGTGTTTTGCTAGGTGTTAAAATGAATACTTCTATATATAAAATTCAGTGTGCACATGTTGTTGTCATTGGGCAAAAAATTGCACAGCACAAGATTTTTGTACATACTGGTCATTACAAATTAGAGGGAACATTTCTGGAGAGGCAGAACCATGGCCAGTTCAAATCTCTAGAATTGGTGAGAAAGTAGCTGAGGTTGAAGATTTTAAAGGCAAGGCATTCTCTTTTCTGTGTAGTGAGGGGAAGATTTTATCTGATGTGCAAAGTCTAATAGATTTTTCAGCTGTTGATTTAAGTTCTGAGCTGGTTTCGGCCATTACATCACTGGTCGATAAAAGCCAAAGTGTACCTGTGGAAGACCCAAAGTTACTGTAGGCTGAGAATGTTCTCTGAGGTCAAGCCCACACCCAATGAGGAAGAAGAATATGAGGCCTGGGCTGAGCAGACATCTCAGTTACTGGAGGAATGGCGGTGCTCAGATAACATGAAAAAACAGAGTCTAACAGCTTATATAGTGAGGTTCCTAAAGGCAGAAAATCCTTTACCCACATCAGCTAACTATATGCAAGCTTTGGAAGATGAATTTTGGTATTACTGAAAGTTCGGCCAATCTTATGATGAAGTTTAGGCAAACATTCCAGGAGGAAAGAGAGAAGCTTTCTGCCTACCTTTCCAGGTTGGAGAAACTTCTTCACTCTTTGTGCCACAAAGGGGGCTTTCAACTGTCTGAGAGAAATTGCTTGAGGTGGAGCAAGTTGTGAAGGGAGCTCTGTCACATGACATGATTGTACTATGTGTTCGAATGGCCGACATGGTGCATCTTCCTCCATCTTTTAGTAAGTTAGTCAGAGAATTTATAATTTATTTATATCTTATATCCATCCCACAATGTGAGGAAGTAAAAATCTTTGCTTTATGACTCCATTGCAATGTACGGACATGTGAATTTAAAAGTCTAATGGTTTGTAGAAAGAAGCTGTCTCGTAGCCTGTTAGTCCTGGCTTTAATACTGTGGTAGCATTTGCCAGACGGAAGGAGCTGAAACAGTTTATGGTTGGGGTAACTCATGTCCCAATGATCTTCCAGGTCTTCCTTCTGCACCTGCTGCTATAAATGTCCTCAGTAGAGGAAAGTTCATATCCACAGGTGCATTGGGCTGTCCATACCACTCGCTGCAGTGCCCAGTGATCCAATTTAGTGCAGTTCCTGTACCAGGCGATGATACAGCCAGTCAGTATGCTCTCCATGGTGCCCCTGTAGAAGGTCTTGTGGATTTGGGGGCCCATGCTGAACTTCTTCAGTCACCTGAGGTGGAAGAGATGCTTTTGTGCTTTTTTTGCCACAAAACTGGTGTAGTCCAGGTGAGATCATCAATGATGTATATACAGAGGAGTTGAGAGGGTAAATAGTTTGAAGTTCCTCGGTATATATATCGCCCCATCAGGCCAAGCCTGTCTCTGGTCCTCCTGTAATCTACAATCAGCTCTTTTGTTTTTTTTGGACATTGAGGGAACATTGTGGGAGTTACAGAGCAGGAAAATATGATTGAGAAGTGGAATGTTTTCAAAGGTCAAGTAATATCTTCAGTGGTAACCTCTGTTGCTAAAGTGACCCCTGATGCCACAGAGACAGAGCTCTTGAAGAGTGAGGTGAAAAACCTTCGAGCTGAGTTGATTTGGTGGATGTCTGCTAAATTCAGCTAAATGTGACACATCCGCTGGGAAACCTGACCCACCTGTAGGACCTACTAACTGCTGAAAAGGGTCTGTTGATTAGGGTAACGACAAGTATTTTCTGTTTCAACTGTGGAGAAGATGGGCATTTCAAGAAAAACTGTGAGGGACAGGAAAATCTTCGAAAAGTAAGTCAGCAGTTCGTGAAACAGCAAAAAAGAGATACAAAACTACAGAGGGATCCAATAAAGGAATGGGTTGGCATCTCAAAGAGGATACATTCCATCAAGGGAAATACTGAAGTGCAAAACGCTATTCCTGAAGGTTTAGTGGGACCAAGCTCTGATGTAACCATAAGGATTGAAGGTGCTTATGTTGAAGCCGTACTTGACACAGGTTCTCAAGTTATTTTACTCTACAGATCCTTTTATAACTGGAATTTGATGCATTTACCATTGACGCCACTCAGTGTTCTTGAGATTTGGGGGCTTAGAGCTGATGATTACCCATATGATAGTTACTTGTCATTGAAATTGGAGTTTTTGGAAGCAGGTATTGGAGTACATGGGTTAAGTGTGAAGGGGGAAAAGTTTAAAGGGAACATTAGAGGGAGGCTTCTTCACACAGAGGGTGGTGGGGGTATGGAATAAGCTGCCAGATGAAGTGGTAAATGCGGGCTCACTTTTAACATTTAAGAAAAACTTGGACAGGTACATGGATGAGAGGTGTATGGAGTGATATGATCCAGGTGCAGGTCAGTGGGACTAGGCAAAAAAACAGTTCGGCACAGCCAAGAAGGGCCAAAAGGCCTGTTTCTGTGCTGTAATGTTCTATGGTTCTATGGTTCTAGTTGAGACTATCGATACACTAGTGTTGGTCTGCCCGGATCTGATTGCAAAAGATGAAGCTTTCGTTCTTGTAGGAACAAACAGTCCCATTGCTAGAAGGGTCATGGGAGCATGCAAGGAGAGAAATGGAGATAATTTTTTGAAAACCTTGTCCATTCACCCAAGTTCCTCCTAAGCAGGATGATGAGCATAATTGAGGAACTGTGTGGTATACCTAGTCTAAACCTGTCATGTTATGTGCTGGAGGAGTAACAGGGGACATCCATTTCTGAGAGAGGTCTTGCCAGTTAGCACCAGTGGAGGTTGAAGATGTTTGGCAGTACCTGCTTAAATGCAAAGAAGCTGAGTTCAGTCAAAGGCAGGAGGAACTCAGGTGTCAGAAGTTACGAGCGATAGACTGGAGAGGCATCCACAAGTACTGTATACAGGAACAGTCACAAGGAGTGACTGAGAGTGAAGAAGCTGAAGATGAGATAAGTAGGTCTCAGAGAGTCAGGTAGCCCCAGATAGCCCGATATATGATGCATCTGGGAAAAAGAGTTTTGTGTCAATCCCAATAGAAAGATATGTTACTTCCATCTACAAATGGATTGAGGATCCTGAAATCACGCGATTCAATTGAATTCTCTGTTGTTAATGTTTTGATAAGTTCCAAAGGCTTACGAAGTCATGAGGACATGACTATTTCTGGTAGGGGAAGAATACAATGTGCTGGTTAAAGACATGTTTTACTGTATTTTTACTGTTATTCGGTTAGGTATTTTATTTTATCAGCTTTTCTGCAAACATAGTGTGTTCTGTAAGTTAGCTTCATAGACTAGTGTTCTGGCTTCAGCTAAGATAAGGAGCCATTTGCTCAATTTGGGGATGCTGTGTCAGCCAATCAGATTTGTCTTGATAATGGTTTGTTATTTTCTGTCCAGTGGGATGCCATGGAACATTCAAGAGAGCTGGGTGGGATCATATTTCTGAGGGACAGTAGTCTGGGTTTGTCTCTTTTGTGGGAGGTGTTGCAAAAGAAGGAGATGTGGAGAAGAGCACAAGGGAAGATACTTGGAAGATCCCACCCAAAGGAGTGGCCCTATTGCAAGGAGTGCTTTGTGCAGATGAATGTTTTCGTGGAGGAAGTGCTAATACTTCTGAGTTAGCTAGTTTATTCGTAGTGTTCTTCGAGATCAACCGAACTGTGGCTGGTGACGTGGTTTCAGCACAGTGGGTACTCCATAAATGAGCTCCAACATTTATGTGCACATCTAGACTGGTTTAACTGTACTGGGCCTTTTTCTTTATTTTCCTACTAACTATTTCTTAATGTTGAAATATCTGTAAATATACTTCTGTTTCAATTTTATGCTGGTGTGAGATCTGTTATTTCCCAGTGAATGATAACTTTGCATGGGGGAGCATTTATGAAGCATTCACCAAAATTTCCATTTCCTCTTTGAAACATTCCCTGTTTGGTTCAACCTGAATCACTTGAAGTGTGATGTATAATGAAGGAGGCCTTCTCATCGTTACCATTGGAAGCTGAGTTATCTGGCTTTTACTGAGAGTTAGCTAATGAGCCTGGTTTATTATGAGCCTCGGTGAGATGGTTACAATTTTGGGGGGCTCGTCCAAGATGGAATGCTGTATAAGGATTGATTAAGTGGTTTATTTGTGTGTTTAAGCCAATGTTTCATGGAAAGTGGTGTAGCTTATTATAGATGCCATGGAGATTAAGGTCAGGTTTGATATGACTACCAGAGATGAGCCACGCTGAGAGTTACATTTCAAAGTTTATTATCTCTTTGTAAATTTTGGCCATTTAGCATTACATCCCAAGCTTTGGGTGGCTCTATAGTTACTGCTTGAGATACACTAGTCTCACTGAATAACCATTCCCTCACTCCTAGATTCTGTAGTATTTCTAGAGTTACACCTGTCTTAATTTCCCTAATGTATCTGTCCCTACCACCAACCCTGGCAGGGCTTTCCACACACCCACTACCCTTTGTGTAAAAACTGACCTCTGATATCCCCCATACTTTCCTACAATCACCTCAAAATTATGCCCACTTGTATTGGCTTTTATTTTTGCTTTTGGAAAAGTCTCTGGCTATCCACTTGATCTATGCCTCTTAGTATCTTGTACGGCTTTATCAAGTCACCCCTCCTCCTCCTAAATGAATTAATTTAAATCCACAAAACTGTAATTGTCTGCTATTAAACTGTTTTAGCTGTAATGTGAACATTTCAAGGGTTTCTCCCTGCTTCTGGCTCTCTAAGAACCAGTGATAGTTAACTCTTTCATTTTTAGGAGGATTATGATATACTTGCATTGCATTTGAGGGTTTATGATAGGGTACATCTGTATTTCTGTCATGACCAATGAGATACACCAACATCTCACTTTGGCCTTTTCTGCCCGAGTCAGTTGAGTGCAGTTTCCAAATCAGATTTATTCTCGCTTTGCATATGTTGTGAAAATTGTTGTTCTCTGGCAGCAATATGGTGCAAGACATAAAATTTACTATAAATTATAATGAAAATTAAAATAAATCATAGTGCAAAAGAGGACTAACAAGGTAGTGTAGAGGGATCATTCAGAAATCTGATGGCAGAGGGGAAGAAGTTGTTCTAAGACATTGAGTGTGAGTCTTCTGGCTCCTGTACCTTTTCCCTGATGTTAATAATGAGAAGGCAAGTCCCAAATGGTGAGTGTCCTTGACAATGTGCCTATGTTGATTGTCAATGAGGAGGATATATTATTTCACTCTGACTATGGTCTCCCACCGAGGAAGTTAAGTATCTATTTCCAGAGGGAGATAGGGATGCCCACGTTTTGAAGCTAACTCTTCACTCCATTTTACCCATTCTTTAACCTGATAACTTACCTGAAAATCCATCAGCTCAGCACTGCTATTTGTTACATCCTGTATTATCTCTATAGAGTCACACAACTTGCTGTTTCTCCTACATATCCATGTGGTTTCCAATTGGCAATGATTGTGTCTAATGTTTAGTATTCTGGTTTGGGCACAGAGTCAGTGTTCGATAGTTTCATTAATCAGAGTGGTGGTGGAGGGGAACTGGTTGGGTCTGGTGTCCAGGAAAAAAGGAAGAGCCTTGAGGCCTTCTTGGTGGGAAATGGAGGTGTATAAGGAATGAACATCCACAGTAAAAATAAGATAATGAGGGCCAGGGAACCTGAAATCATTGAAAAGATCCAGAGTGTGTGAAGTGTCACGGATGTAGGTAGGAAGGGACTGAACTAGGGGGGATAAAACTGAGTTGAGGTAAGCTGGTATGAATTCAGTGGGACAGGAACAAGTTGAAACAATGGGTCTACCTGGACAAGCAGGTTTGTGGATTTTGGGTAGGAGGTAGAAACGCAAGGTGAGAGGTGCGATTACTATGAGGTTGGTGGCAGTGGATGGGAGATCTCCCAAGTCAGCAAGATTGGTGATGGTGTGGGAGACAATAGCCTGGTATTCTTTAATGGGGTCCTGTTCGACAGGTAAGTAAGAGGAGGTGTCAGAGAGTTGGCGCTAGGCCTCAGCAAGGTGGAGGTCAGTACTCCAGACTACTGCAGCACTTCCATTATATTCCTACTGTGGAATTCCTGTGGAGTTCATCAAAGGCCTTTGGTTCAATTCCCTTTCAGTATAATCTGATTTCTGGAGCTCTCTCCATCTAACTATCTTCCTTGCTTACCCACTACAGAACAATTTCTTCTTCTGTTTAATGGTGGTTGGCAGACCATTGTAAGGTACATTACCACCACCTATTGAGCTAGAGTGTGGACCAGGAAGACAGGAAATACACCCAATTTAAATCCCTCCTCATCCCCCCCTCAAAAAAAACTCAAATAATATCAAAAGTCTAAAGCTTTTCAGAGAGTCAAATATGCACTTATGTACATTCCAATGTCAGTGGTATCCAAACAAACTATCCATGTTAAACTGTGTCTGTCCCAAAGATCTCAATTTAGCAATTAGATATTACCTTTGCACTTCATAGGATCTGCATTCAAACAACAAACACTGCACCATTTCTTGACAGGTGCACTCCCTACAAATGACCATATCTTGCATATTAGATCGGCCCCACAGGGTTGAAATCTGAGGATTTCCATTGTAGGAAGTCTTTCCAATTAAATAAACCTCTATTTCACTAAGAGTCACACTAATGTTTCACAAGGTTTCTAAGGCCTTCTGATGATTGCATTGACAACTGAATGGTTGAATATTTCTCTGAATGTAGGTGGCACCAGCTGGTTACATCTCTCATCAATGATCTGATTTCCTGAGCCAATTAACAGCAAGGGAGCATCTCACCAACATTCACCTCAGCTAAAATTGGACAAGTGAACTTGCTGTCAACTTCTCCCTTCAAGTCGAATTAGGTGGGCCAGCTACAAGGACACTGGCAAATTTACTTTTCTTCCTCAGAGTTTGTATTGGATCTCACATCTAAGAAATGGATTTTTCCTTTATTAGTCTGAATTTATACAGCTGCGCTTGTAAAATGCCAAAGTGAAAGGAAAGAAAGTTTCATTTTTCAATTTCAAACATTTTTAATTTGGAAGTTTAAAGAACATTCTAAGTTTATTTACCTGGCTTACTGCTTTAAATAATAACAATCTTTTGATCAGTAATCCACAGGGTGTTTAACTTGTCCGACATTGCCTCAGGCTTCAATAGGCTGCCTTACCAAGTTGTAACAGAGGATTTGGAAGCAATGCATCAGATGCATGGAGGACATTGCCTGGGGTATACAGAACCACAGGTCAAGTGGATCAGAATGGGCAAGAAAATTGTTCATCCTGAGAACAATGAATTTTTGCAATACTCTACCTCAAGGGACTGCTGTGCTTTAGTTGCTGAATATATCCATATCAGAAGTCGATCATGTCTAAATATTGAAAGAATCAAGGGGTATTGAATCAGCACACAACAATGATGCTGAGGTAAATAATCAGCCAGAGACAAACCAAGAAATTATTGGCTAATGTGATACAGTACATCAGTCTTAGGGAAAAATTGTGAGAAAAGATTCTCAGAGACAGGAACTACTTGCATTTGGAAAAACATGGACTTATTTGGGGGAAGTCAGGATGCTTTTGTGCTGGAGAAGTTACACCTTCCAACTTTGATTGAGTTTTTTGAGGATGCGGCACAGATGATTGATGAGCATAGGGCCGTGGATATTGTGATTTGTAAAAAATTTGAGGGAGAGGAGGTGTTGGACTTGTTAAAATACATTAAGACGGATAAGCCCCTGGGACCTGACGGAATATTCCCCAGGCTGCTCCACGAGGCGAGGGAAGAGATTGCTGAGCCTCTGGCTAGGATCTTTATGTCCTCGTTGTCCACAGGAATGGTACCGGAGGACTGGAGGGAGGCGAATGTGTTCCCCTTGTTCAAAAAAGGTAGTAGGGATAGTCCGGGTAATTATAGACCAGTGAGTCTTACGCTTGTGGTGTGAAAGCTGTTGGAAAAGATTCTTAGAGATAGGATCCATGGGCATTTAGAGAATCATGGTCTGATCACGGACAGTCAGCATGGCTTTGTGAAGGGCAGATCATGTCTAACAAGCCTAACAGAATCCTTTGAGGAGGTGACCAGGCATATAGATGATGGTAGTGCAGTGGATGTAATCTATATGGATTTTAGTAAGGCATTTGACAAGGTTCCACACGGTGGTCTTATTCAGAAAGTCAGAAGACATGGGATCCAGGGAAGTTTGGCCAGGTGGATTCAGAATTGGCTTGCCTGCAGAAAGCAGAGGGTCATGGTGGAGGGAGTACATTCGGATTGGAGGATTGTGACTAGTGGTGTCCCACAAGGATCAGTTCTGGGACCTCTACTTTTTGTGATTTTTATTAACGACCTGGATGTGGGGGTAGAAGGGTGGGTTGGCAAGTTTGCAGATGACACAAAGATTGGTGGTGTTGTGGATGGTGTAGAGGATTGTCGAAGATTGCAGAGAGGCATTGATAGGATGCAGAAGTGGGCTGAGAAGTGGCAAATGGAGTTCAACCTGGAGAAGTGTGAGGTGGTACACTTTGGAAGGACAAACTGCAAGGCAGAGTACAAAATAAATGGCAGGATACTTGATAGTGTGGAGGAGCAGAGGGATTTGGGAATACATGTCCACAGATCCCCGAAAGTTGCCTCGCAGGTAGATAGGGTAGTTAAGAAAGCTTATGGGGTGTTAGCTTTCATAAGTCGAGGGATAGAGTTTTAGAGTCGTGATGTAATGATGCAGCTCTATAAAACTCTGGTTAAGCCACACTTGGAGTACTGTGTCCAGTTCTGGTCGCCTCAGTATAGGAAGGATGTGGAAGCATTGGAAAGGATACAGAAGAGATTTACCAGGATGCTGCCTGGTTTAGAAAGTATGCATTATGATCAGAGATTAAGGGAGCTAAGGCTTTACTCTTTGGAGAGAAGGAGGATGAGAGGAGACATGATAGAGGTGTACAAGATAATAAGAGGAATAGATAGAGTAGACAGCCAGTGCCTCTTTCCCAGGGCACCACTGCTCAGTACAAGAGGACATGGCTTAAGGTAAGGGGTGGGAAGTTCAAGGGGGATATTAGAGGAAGGTTTTTTACTCAGAGAGTGGTTGGTGCGTGGAATGCACTGCCTGAGTCAGTGGTGGAGGCAGATACACTAGTGAAATTTAAGAGACTACTAAACAGGTAAATGGAGGAATTTAAGGTGGGGGGTTATATGGGAGGCAGGGTTTAAGAGTCGGCACAACATTATGGCCCGAAGGGCCCGTACTGTGCTGTACTATTCTATGTTCTATATTCTATGCAGGTCCATGGTGGGCTGGTTGAGAAGACTAATTGACTTTGGATCGACAGTGAGTTGTTAAGTTGGATAAAAATGTACCTTTGTCATAGAAGACCAAAGTAGTGGTGGAGTTGTGGTTCTCATACTGTAAGTCTGTCTCCAGTGGCATCTGCAACTATCATTGTTGGGGCCCCTGTTGTTTCTGAGACTGTATATCTGGATGAAAATGTAGATTGTCTGATTTGTAAGTTTGTAGATGACATGAGAATTGGTGGAGTTTATATTTATTTAGTTTTCTTATTTTCTTCGCCTCCACTGCATCTGTTCCCAGGATGTGGCTTTCCGTTCCAGGACATCAGAAATGTCCTCCTTCTTTAAAGAATGGGATTTCCGTCCCTCCACCATTGGTGCTGCCTTCACCACATCTCCTCCATTTCCTGAACATCCACGCTCACGTCAATTTCTCATTGCCTCAATAGCGATAGCATCCTTCTTGTCCTTACCTACTACTCCATCAGCCTCTGCAACTTCCATCATTTCCAAAGGGATCCTACCACTAAACACATACTTACCTTCCCTCTCCTCTCCATTTCCGCATTGACTGCTCCCTCCGCAATTCTCTTGTCATTCATCCCCCCCCACTAATCTCCCTCCAGGCACCTGTCCCTACAAGCGGTCTAAGTACTACACCTACCTATATCCCTCCTCCATCATCTCCATTCAGAGTCCCAGGCAGTCCTTCCAGGTGAGGAAACACTTCACCTATGAACCTAATGAGGATGTCTATTTTGTCCTGTACTTCCGATGCGACCTCCTGTACATTGGTGAGACCATCATTAACTGGGAGGACCACTTCGTTAAACAGCTCCACAACATCCACCACAAATAGGACTTCTGGGTGGCTAAATAATTTAATTCCCATTCACGTTCGGCCCTGTCGGTCTATGGCCTCCTCTTGTGCCAAGATGAGGTCACCCTCAGGGTGAAGGAGCAACACTTTGCATTTCTTCAGGGTAGTCTGCAATCTGGTGGCATGACTATTGGTTTCTCCTTCCAGTAAACAAATTCCACCAACTCTCCCCTCCTTCCTCTATTTCCCACTGAACCTTTACTTCTTCTCACCTGCCAATTACTTCTGCCTGGGTTCCCTTTCTCCCATGGTCCATTCTCCTCTCATGTTAGATTCTTTGCTCTCCAGCCCTTGACCTTTCCCATCCACCTGGCTTCACCTATCACCTAGCACCTTCCAGCCAGCTCCTTCTCCTCCGCCCACCTTTTTATTCTCACATCTTCTCCCTTCCTTTTCAGCTCAAAATGTCAACTATCTATTCATTTCCATAGATGCTGCCTGACCTGCTGAGTTTCTCCAGCATTTTGTGTGAGTTGCTTTTCTGCAGACTTTCTCATGTTTATGATTTGCTGCTCTACTGCAAAGTCTCTTTGAGGGATGTCTAACCCGCAAAGGTTTAAATCTTCTCAAAAAGCGGCAGGTTGTGAGGCCTCAAGACCGGGTCCCATCTCCACAAAGAACCAAAGTCAGCATGTAACTTCAGGTGAGGGTTTTCAAAAGAACCCTGAAAAGGGGAAAAAGAGATATTAAGGATGGAAATAGAGCTGTTTCCGAAGATGCAAAGGAGTTGCTGTTAGTGGCCATCATTGCATCTCGCAAGGTTCAGAAAATCACCCTTCTTCAGACTGCAGATCCCGCCATCTCCAACTCTGATGGCCCTGGACACCCCCAGACTGTGATGGCTGCTGCCTCCCACTCGGACCTCGATTCCACTGGATACCCCCGGATTACGGATCTTGCCAACTCCATTTCCACCCCCAATGGATCTGCGGACATCTGGACTGGTGACACCACTATTGCCAATGTTGGTTCCAATGATCCCAAGTAGATCTAGAGCCCGGATTTCACCAGCATTAATTCTGGTTCCTATGACCCCAGACATCTTCAGACTGATAATTTTGTGGCCTCTAGCTCTGGCTCCAGCCTGGACCTTGACCGCCAGCACCTCCAGGCGGAACCTTTATGTGCTGCCATTTGGATCTCTTTCTCTCTTTTGTCCACCACCATCCTGCAACCCCATATCTGTCACGTCCCACCATCAGCTTTTGGGTCCTCAGAGCCTCCATCTTCCTCCATTCCCATCTTCCCTGAGCATCCCAACCCTCCCCTCTCCTCTGGCACCACTAATTCTCTTCCCCCCTCTGATCCCAGCTCTCATCCTTACCTTGTCTTCACAATTCCCTTTGACAAAGTTGAATGATTTGGAAGCTTTTAAAATCCAACAAAAGGCAATTAGAAAAGCTATAAGAAGGAAAAGGATGAAATACGAGGGCAAATTAGCCAATAATATAAAGCAGGATACCAAAAGTTTTTTTCAGTTATATAAAGAGTTAAAGGGAGGTGATATTGGACCACTGGAAGATGATGCTGGTGAGGTAGCAATGGGGAACAAAGAAATAGTAGATGAACTTAATGGGTACTTTGCATCTATCTTCACTATGGAAGACACTAGCAGTGTGCCAGAGATCCATGAGTGTCAGGGAGCAGGAGTGAGTGTCATTGCTACTACAAAGGAAAATTGCTAGACAAACTTAAAGGTCTTAAGGTGGATAAGTCACCTGGACCAGATGGACTACATCCCAGAGTCCTGAAAGATGTTGCTGAAGAGATATCAGATGCATTGGTCATGATCTTTCAAGAATCACTTGATTCTGGCATGGTCCCGGAGGACTGCAAGATTGCAAATGTCATTCCACTCTTCAAGAAGGGAGGAAGGCAAAAGAAAGGAAACTATAGACCAGTTAGCCTAACCTCAGTGGTTGGGAAAGTGCTGGAGTCTATTATTAAGGATGAGGTTTTGCAGTACTTGGAGACTAATGATAATATAAGTCAAAATCAACATGGCTTCTCTAAAGGGGAATCCTGAAGAATGGGCAAAAAAGTGGCAGACAGAATGCAGTGGAGGAAAATGTATGATAATGCATTTTGGTAAAGGAAACAATAGTGCAGAATATTAGCTAAATGGGGAGAAGATTCAAAAATCAGCAGTGCAGAGGGACTTGGGTGTCCTTGTACAAGACTTCCAGAAGGCTAATTTATGAGGAGAGTTTGGCAGCTTTGGGACTGTACTCACTGGAATTTAGAAGAATGCAGGAGGATCTCATTGAAACCTACTGAATGTTGAAAGGACTAGATAAGGTAGATGTGGAGAGGAAGTTCCCTACAGTAGATGACACATCCTCAAAATTGAGGAGCAACCTTTTAGAACAGAGGTAAGGAGGAATTTTTTAGCCAGAAAGTAGTGAATCTGTGAAATGCCCTACCACAGTCTGTGGTGGATGCCAAGTCCATGGATATATTTCAGGTGGAAGTTGATTGTATAGAGATCTGTCGGGGCATCAAAGAATATGGCAAAAAAGGTGTATGGTGTTGAGTGGGATCCAGGATCAGTTATGATGAAATGGTGGAGCAGGCTCAATGGCCTAATTCTGCTCCTATGCCTTATGATCTTATGATCTCATGGACTTTCCCAACTCTGAGGCAGAACATTCTGTCCTCAGTGAATGCCTCACCTTCGGCCCCCTTCGACCGCACCTCAGTGAGTTCTGCACCTGTCACGACGTCAAGCTCTTCCATCGCCTTGATATATGAACCCATTTTTTTGACAAGGATTTCGCGCTCTGGTTGATGAACTTTTCTCCCATCTTCAACCCTCCTCCTTTTCTTAGACACACCACTCTGATTCTCTGCCTTCTCTGGATTTTTTTTACCCCACACCCCCTTACTTCTACCTTCTACCCAAGATCCACAAACTGGACTGTCTGGGTAGTCCCAATTGTCTCTGTCTGCTCCTGCTCTACAGAACTCACATCCTCATATCTCAATTCCATTCTATCCCCCTTACATTCATGACACTTCTCACGCTCTCGGTCTCCTCACAAACAGGAGAAAATCTGCACATGCTGGAAACCTGAGCAACACACACAAAATGCTGGCTTCCATAGGACCGGAGAAGAAAAGCTGAGGAGTAGATTTAAAAGGTGGCGGAGGGGAGAGAGAAACACAAGGTGATAAGTGAAACCTGAAGGGGAGAGGATGATGTAAAGAGCAGGGAAGTAAATTGGTGAAAGAGACAGAAGGCCATGGAAGAAGGAAAAATGGGGAGGAGCACCAGAGGGAGGCAATGGGTGGGAAAGGAGATAAGGTGAGAGGAGAAAAGGGATGGGAAATGGTGAAGGGAGGGGGGCATTACTGGAAGTTTGAGAAATTGATCTTCATGCCATCAGATTGGAGGCTACACAAACGGAATATAAGGTGTTGTTCCTCCAACCTAAGTGTAGCCTCATCACAACAAGTGGTACCCACCTGCTTCAAGTAGGTTTCAAATATTCTAGAGCCCAAGAAGAGCATAGTGAACTGCCTTAATGACTATTGCCTAGTTGCATCCACAGTGATGAAGTGTTTTGAGATGCTGGTGACGAAACATATCAGCTCCTTCCTGAGAGGTGATGTGGATCCGCTCCAATTTGTCTACCAGAGCAACAGGTCCACAGCAGATGTCATCTCACTGGCTCTTCACTCAATCCTGGAACATCTGAACAGTAAAGATGCATACAACAGGATGATCTTTATCGACTACAGCTTAGCATTCAATACTATCGTCCCTTCAAAACTAATTAATAAGCTCCAAGACCTTGTCCTCAATACCTCCTTGTAGAATTGGATCCTGGATTTCCTTACTTGCAGACCTCGGTTCAGTTTGGATTGGCAACAACATTTCTTCCTTGATCTCCATCAGCACAGGTGCACCACAGGGCTGTGTGTTTAGCCCCCTGCTCTACTCGCTTGTACCTATGACTGTGTGCCTAACCACAGCTCCAATTCCATATTCAGTCTTGCTGATGACACCACTGTGGTGGACTGAATCATAGGTGGTGATGAATCAGCATACAGGAGGGAGACTGAAAATTTGGCTGAATGGTGTAATAACAACAACCTCTCACTCAATATTAGAAAGACCAGGGAACTGATTATAGACTTCAGGAGAAGGAAACCAGAGGTCCATGAGCCAGTCCTCATCAGAAGATCATTGGTGGAGAGAGAAGCAACTTTAAATTCCTGGAGTTTACTATTTCAGACGATTTGACCTGGACCCTGCATGTAAGTACAATTGTGAAGAAAGCATGGCAGCAGATCTACTTCCTTAGGAGCCTGCGGAGATTTGGCATGACATTAAAACTTTGACAAACTTCTATAGATGTTTCATGGAGAGTATATTGATTGGCTACATTGCGGCCTGGCATAGAAAAATCAATGCCTTTCAATAGAAAATCCTACAAAAGATAGTGGATTCAGCTCATTACATCACAGGTAAAGCCGTTGAGCAGATCTACCTGAAATGCTGTTGAGGGAAAGCAGCATCCATCATCAGAGAGCCCCTCTACCCAGGCCATATTCTTTTCTCACTGCTGCCTTCAGGCAGAAGGTATAAGAGCCTCAGGACCTGCCCCATCAGGCTCAAGGACAATTACTACCCCACAACCATCAGGGTCTTGGACAAAGGGGATAACTACACTCACTTGCCTGTCCATTGAGATGCTCCCACAACCAATGATCTCTCTTTAAGGACCCTTTATCTTGTTATTTAATGCTCTTAATATTTATTACTATTTATTTATATTTGCATTTGCAGTTTGTTACCTTCTGCACTCTGCTTGAGCTTTCATTGATCTTGTTATAGTTACTATTCCATAGATTTGTTGAGTGTGCCTGCAGGTAATAAAAGTCAGGGTTGTATATTGTGGTGTATATGTACTTTGATAATAAAATTTACTTTGAGCATTGAACTGTACACTTTTATCCCCCATCAAGAAGGCCTCAAAGCTCTCTGCTTCTTTCTTGACAAAAAAAAACAAACAACAGCATCCCTTACCACTACCACCATGCTCCACTGTCTGGCAAAACTGGTCCTCACCCTGAACAATTTTTCCTTCAGTTTCTCCCGCTTTCTCCAAACTTGAGGGGTAGCTGTGCACACTCACATGAGCCCCAATTATACCTGCCTCTTCAATGGCTACATAGAACAGTCGATGTTTGATGCCTTCTCCGGTTATACTCCCCAACTCTTCCTCTGCTGCATTGAGGACTGTATTGTGCTGCTTCATGCATGAATGCTGAGCTCGTCAATTTCATCCAACTTCCAACCTGCCCTTAAATTCACTTGGTCCTGGTCCATCTCAGACACCTCCTTCCCCTTTCTTGATCTGTCTGTCTCCACCTCTGGAGAAAAGCTGTCACCTGACATCTTTTAGAAACCTACTGATACCATGGTTATCTCAATTATACCTCTTCTCATCAGTAAACATTTTTTCAGTTTCTTTGTCTCTGTCACGTTTGTTCCCAAGGCACTGTTTTCCATTCTGGGACATGAAGATGTATGTGCTCACCCACGAATACACATGCAAGTAACTGCTTAACCCAAGCTAAAATTGAACTTTGACTTATGTACCCTTAGGTCTTTCAGCTTTTTGAGCACCTTCTCCCTTGTAATAGTAACTGTACTCACTGCTTTTCCCTCACACCCTTCAACATCTGGCACATTGCTAGTGTCTTCCACAGTGAAGACTGATGCAAAATACTCATTTAGTTCATCTGCCATCTCCTTGCTCCTCTCATCTCTCTTTTATTTTTTTACATACTTGAAAAAGCTTTTACCATCCACTTTGATATTGTTTACTAGCTTACTTTCATATTTCATCTGTTCCCTCCTAATGATTCTTTTAGTTGCTCCTCCATTGGTTTTTAAAAGCTTCCCAATCCTCTGGATTCCCACTAATTTTTGCTTTGTTGTATGCCCTCTCTTTTGTTTTTACATTAGCTTTGACTTCCCTTGTCAGCCACAGTTGTACTATTTTGCCATTTGAGTATTTCTTCGTTTTTGGAATACATGAGTCCTGCACCTCTTATTCTTCCCAGAAACTCAAACCATTGCTGCTCTGCTGTCATCCCTGCCAGCATCTCCTTCCAATTTTCTTTGGCCAACTTCTCTCTCATAACACTGTAATTTCCTTTACTCTACTAAAATACTGCAATGTCAGACTTCACTTTCTCCCTATCAAATTTCAAGTTGAACTCAGTCATATTGCAATCACTGTCTCCTGTGGGTTCTTTTACCTTAAGCTCCCTAACCACCTCTGGTTCATTACATAGCATCCAATCCAGTATAGTTGATCTCCTAGCAGACTCGATGACAAACTGCTCTAAAAAGCCATCTTGTATGCATGAAACAAACTCACTCCCTCCCTTGAGATCCACTTCCAACCCGATTTTCCCAATCAACCTACATGTTGAAATCTCCCTTGACTATCATAACACTGCCCTTTTGACACGCCTTTTCTATTTCCTGTTGTAATCTGTGATCCACATCCCAAAAGTGTGTGTGTGTATAATACACACACAGGCACACACACACACACACACACACACACACACACACACACACACACACACACGGGGTGATTGATAAGTTTGTGGCCTAAGGTAGAAGGAGATGAGTTATTAACTTCAAACTTTCTGCATTTTCGCTCAAAGAGTTGAACTGCACGTGCATATAACGAGAGCGTCTTGGACCTCCAGGTGGTCCACAGCGGGGGTGATTGATAAATTTGTGGCCTAAGGTAGAAGGCGATCAGCTCTCGTTACATGCACATGCAGTTCAACTCTTTGTGAGAAAATGCAGAAAATTTGAAGTTAATAACTCATCTCCTTCTACCTTCGGCCACGAACTTATTATTCACCCCTGTTGTGGACCACTTCTGGAGGTCCAAAACACCGACTTCTACAAAGAAGGGATCTGGTTGCTCCATGACCGCTGGACTAAGTGTGTAAATGTAGGAAAAGTAAATGTGCTAGATTTTCTAAAATTGACTCCTTCTACCTTAGGCCGTGAACTTATTAATCACCCCTTGTATATGTATATATACCATCAGGGTCCTTTTACATTTGCAGTTTCTTAACTCAACCCACAAGGATTCAACATCTTCCAAATCTATGTCACATCTTTCTACCATTTGATGCCATCCATTCTTTATCAGCAGAGCAATACCTTTCTATCTTTCAGACCCTACCTTTCTATCTCTCCAATACATCGTGTAATCTTGGACATTAGGCTCTCAACTACCACCATCCTTCAGCTATGATTCAGTGATGGCCACAACATCATACCTGACAATCTGTAATAGTGCAACAAGATCATCCACTTTACTTCTTATAGTCTGTGCACTGAGATATAACACTTTGAGTATTGTATTTGCTACCCTTTTCGATTTGTCATCCCTAATGCACTGATACTCACCCTGCTGACTGCAATTATGTCCTATCACCTGCCTGCCCTTCTGACAGTCTGACTGCATGCTATCTTTGCTTTTTTACCATCTGCCCTACCCTGAGTCCCTTCACTCTGGTTCCCACTCCCCTACCAAATTAGTTTATACCCTCCCCATCAGCTCTTTCAAACCTGCCTGCAAGAATATTGGGCCCCCTCGAGTTCAGGTGCAACCCGTCACTTTTGATCAGGTCATACCTCCGCCAGAAGAGATCCCAGTGATCCAAGGACCTGAAGCTCTGACCCCTGCCCCCTGCACTAGTTTATCAGCCACGCATTAATCCAGAATCAAGGCAGCAATCCAGAAATTACTACCCAGGAGGTCCTGCTTCTCAGCTTTCTACTTAGCTCTCTAAATTCGATTTTGATGTCATAGAAACATAGAAAACCTACAGCACAATACAGGCTATTCAGCCCACAAAGCTGTGCTGAACTTGTCCTTTCCTTAGAAATTACCTAGGGTTACCCATATCTCTCTATTTTTATAAGTTCCATGTACATATCCAGGAGTCTCTTGAAAGATCCTATCATATCCCGCTCCACCACCGCCGCCGGCAGCCCATTCCACGCACTCACCACTCTCTGCGTAAAAAAACTTACCCCCTGACATCTTCTCTGTACCTACTTCCAAGCACCTTAAAACTGTAGCCTCTTAGCTAGCCATTCCAGCCCTGGGAAAAAACCTCTGACTATCCGCACAATCAATGCCTCTCATCATCTTATACACCTCTATCTGTTCACTTCTCATCTTCTGTCGCTCCAAGGAGAAAAGGCCAAGTTCACTCAACCTATTCTCATAAGGCATGCTCCCCAATCCAGACAACATCCTTGTAAATCTCCTCTGCAACCTTTCTATGGTTTCCACATCCTTCCTGTACTGAGGTGACCAGAACTGAGCACAGTACACCAACTGGGGTCTGACCAGGGTCCTATATATCTGCAACATTACCTCTCGACTCCTAAACTCAATCCCACAATTGATGAAGGCCAATCACAGCGCAGAGTCAACTTGCACAGCTGCTTTAAGTGTCCTATGGACACAGACCCCAAGATCCTTCTGATCCTCCACACTGCCAAGGGTCTTACCATTAATACTATATTCTGCCATTATATTTGACCTACCAAAATGAACACTTCACACTTGTCTGTGTTGAACTTCGTCTGCCACATCTCAGCCCAGTTTTGTATCCTATCAATATCCCGCTGTAGCCCTGCAACCTTTGTGACATCAGGAAATTTACTAACCCATCCCTCCTCTTCCCCATCCAGATAATTTATAAAAATCATGAAGAGTGGGGGTCCCAGATCTCTGAGGCATACCACTGGTCACTGACCTCCATGCAAAATATGACCCGTCTACAATCACTCTTTGCCTTCTGTGGGCAAGCCAGTTCTGGATCCACAAAACTATGTCCCCTTGGATCCCATGCCTCCTTACTTTCTCAATAAGCCTTGCATGGGGTACCTTATCAAATGCCTTGCTGAAATCCATATACACTACATCTACTGCTCTACCTTTATCGATGCGTTTAGTTACATCCTCAAAAATTTCAATCCGGCCTGTAAAGCCCAACCTGCCTTTGACAAAGCCATGTTGACAATTCCTAATCATATTATGCCTCTCCAAATGTTCATAAATCCTGCCTCTCAGGATCTTTTCCATCAACTTACTAAACACTGAAGTAAGACTCACTGGTCTATAATTTCCTGGACTATCTCTACTCCCTTTCTTGTATAAAGGAACAACATCTGCAACACTCCAGTCCTCCGGAATCTCTTCCGTCCCCATTGATGATTCAGAGATCATCGCCAGAGGCTCAGCAATCTCCTTCCTTGCTTCCCACAGTAGCCTGGGGTACATCTCATCTTTTTTTTTTGTGTATCACACCAGACAGTCAGCCATTCTTGTCTAGCGCATGGTATCAGGATTGGTCTCCTTTCGGATTAACCGGGTCACGATATGAACGTTCCTGACTCGATCCTTTTTTTTTACGAGACCGAGTAGCTAGCTCGACGCTCAACCCAGCACGGATGGAAAGCGTGCTCAGGGTGGTAGCCTGACTTGGATTCGAACTCGGGAACCTTTGCTTTGGAGTCTGGCGCTGATGCCATTGCGTCACCACATCGTCTGGTCCCAGTGACTTATCCATCTTGATGCTTTCCAAAAGCTCCAGCACATCCTCTTTCTTAATATGTACATACTCAAGCTTTGCAGCTGGCTGGTAGTGTAGTAGCATCAGTGCCGGACTTCAGAGCGAAGGCTCCCAAGTTCGAAGCCAGCCGGCTCCCTTGGCATGCTTTCCATCTGTACTGGGTTGAGCGTCGAGCTAGCAACTCGACTTTGTGAAAAAGAAATTGCCGGCTACAGAAACATCAACAGCAAAAAGTTGATGGCCTATGCTCTCTCGTGAGTTTAAAAGGCAATTTCCTTTTCCTTCCAAGCTTTGCAGTTCACTGTAAGTCATCCCTACAATCGCCAAGGTCCTTTTTCGCAGTGAATACTGAAGCAAAGTATTCATTAAGTACCTCTGCAATCTCCTCTGGTTCCATATACACTTTCCCACTGTCACACTTGATTGGTCCTATTCTCTCATGCCTTATCCTCTTGCTCTTCACATACTTGTAGAATGCCTTGCGGTTTTCCTCAATCCTGTCCGCCAGCGCCTTCTCATGGCCCCTTCTGGATTTCTAATTTCATTCTTAAGCTCTTTCCTGCTAGCCTTATATTCTTCTGGATCTCTATCATTACCTAGTTTTTTGAACCTTTTGTAAGCTTTTCTTTACTTCTTGACTAGATTTACAACAGCATTTGTACACCATGGTTCCTGTACCCTACCATCTTTTCCTTGTCTCATTGGAATGGTACTATGTAGAACTCCATGCAAATATCCCCTGAACATTTGCCACATTTCTTCTGTATATTTCCCTGAGAACATCTGTTCCCAATTTATGCTTCCAAGTTCCTGCCTGATAGCCTCATATTTCTCCTTACTCCAATTAAACACATTCTTAACTTGTCTGTTCCTATCCCTCTCCAATGCTATGGTAAAAGAGGTAGAATTGTGATCACTATCTCCAAAATGCTCTCCCACTAAGGGATCTGACACCTGACCAGGTTCATTTCCCAATACCAGATCAAGTACAGCCTCTCGTCTTATCTACATATTGTGTCAGGAAACCTTCCTGAACACACCTAACAAACTCCATCCCATCTTAACCCCTCACTCTAGGGATATGTACCAATATGTACCAAGACATCTGGATGCTCTCCGTCCCTCTCCGAAATGTGTGGACACAATCTGAGATGCCCCTGACCCTGGCACCCAGGAGGCAACATACCATTCAGGTGTCCCTCCGCGTCTACAGAATCTGTTGTCTGTTTCCCTGACTATTGAGTCCCCTATCACTACCACCTCCCTCTTCTCCCTCTTTCCCTTTTGCACCATGGACCTATGCTCAGTGCCCGTAACCTGGTCTGTGCAGTATTCCCTTGGTAGGTCATCTCCCACAATGGTTTCCAAAATGGTATACCTATTATTGAAGGCCACAAGGATGCTCTGCACTAACTGCCTATTCAGATTTCCATTTCTCCTGACAGTCACCCAGCTACTCACCTCCTGCAACTTAGGGGTGACTGCTTCCCTGTAACTCTGATCAATTACCTACTCGCTCTCCCATGTAAGCTGAAGGTCATTCAGCTGTTGCTCCAGATCCCTAACGTAGTCTTCAAAGCTTAGGATGATGGCACCAAACGGTGACTCCTTTGTTTGCATCTTCAGAAACAGTTCTATTTCTATCTTTAATATCTCTTTTCTTTCCTTTTCAGGGTTCTTTTGAAGACCCTGAAAACCTGGAGTTACACGCTGACTAGTTATTTGTGGAAATGGGACCCGCTCTTGGGACATCATGATCGGACACTTTTCGATATGCCGAGGATGCGGCCTGGAAGAGTAGCGTGGCTTCAGGGTGCCGGATTTTCAGGCTCTGGAGATGGGCTGATTTGAAGCAGGTGCCACTGCCTGAAGTGTCATGGGAGTACACAGAAGATCGAAAGTAACGAGCTGGCTGCTGGCCGTGTGCCCAGAGACACAAGTTCTTTGGGCAAAGAGCTCAGAAAAAGCGATGCCACAGACTTTTAACATCATAAATCAGTGGGTGGTTTGTTATGTCTCCCCTATCGCTGTGAAATGGAGACACCTCTTCTTCCCTTATTAGGGAGAGGGAGAGCCTGTGGTATTTCGAATATCGGGTGAACAAGTAGTCTTTGGGTTTCTGCAAGTCTGTGTCTTTTATCACTGTACCATTAAGAGCATACTCACCAACTACATCTCAGTGTGGTATGGCAATTGTCCCGTATCGGACTGCAAAGCGCTCCAGCGTGTGGTGAAAACTGCTCAGCGGATTATTGCCCACTATTGAGAACATCTACCATAAACGTTGCCTGGGCAGGGCGAAAAGCATTATCAAGGATGCATCTCACCCTAACCATGGGCTTTTTACTCTCCTCCCATCCAGTAGGCGCTACAGCAGCCTCCGCTCCTGCACCAGCAGGCACAGGAAGAGCTTCTTCCCTGAGGCTGTGACACTGCTGAACCTCACATCACAGCACTAAGCAGTATTGCATCCGTATTGTACTGTCTCAGTACTTTTATATTTGTGTGCTGTAGCACGTTTTTTATTCGCAGTTATTTTGTAAATAACACTGCATTTCTGGTCAGATGCTAAATGCATTTCATTGGCTTTGTATCTGTACTCGGCACAATGACAATAAAGCTGAATCTAATGGAAATTACTGATGCTTTGCTGCATGCTTGAGTAATCGGTAGACGGTGCGGATGGTTTTTTGCTGGTCGGGGAGGTGGGGGAGTGTTGTTGCTTTGCTGCTGCTTGTGCATGGGAGGGGGAGTTGGAGGGACTTTGGGGTTCTAACATTCATTCTTTGGGGCACTCCTCTGTTTTCATGGATGTTTGCATAGAAAAAGAATTTCAGGATGTATATTGTATACATTTCTCTGACATTAAATGTACCTATTGAAATGTTAAAAGGAGCTGCAACCGGATGCACTTCACACAAATGTAGTTCCCTGGGAGACTTTGGGTCTCCCAGGACTCCACATCCGACATGAAGAGCACACAACAGCTACTTACTACACTAGGACAGTAAGAGAGAGAAAAAAATGAAGCTTACCCAGAGCCAACGCCTCCCTCGACCCAAAGACTGACGCTCCTACTTTCACCAGTGGCCTACTCCCAACAATGGCCACCCCGCTTGTCCCTTATGTACTTTTAAACAAGCATCAGCAACCTGCAAGAATCCTTGTTGCTATGGCCTGCTCCTGCTGCTGATTGGGCTGTCGGAATGAGCCTGAATGCCCGTGAAACTCTCTTTTTAAACAAGCGTCACTGACCTGCGAGAAACCCCATCACTGTAGCCTGCTCCAGCTGCTGATTAGCCCATCGAAATTGAATCAGAAGTGATTAAGCTCGACGTTGACTGTAAAGCCTCACAGACAAACTCCACTCAGACTGTAAACTCCACACAGACAAATACCACACAGTTAGTAAACTTACACAGACAGTAAACAACACACACAGACAAAACTTTACAGAGACAGTAAACTCCACACATCAAGTGAACTCTGCACTGACAAACTCTGCATAGAAAGTAAACTCCTCGCAGATAAACTCCACTGAGACAGTGAACTCTACACAGTAGGTAAATTCCACATGGAAAGTTAACTCCAAACCAACAGAAGCCTCCACACAGACGAAGTTGAGACAGACAGTGAACATCACACAAACTACATACCGTAAACTCCACACTCGCATTTATCTCCACACAGACAGTAAAACTCACACAGACAATAAATTTGACACAGACAAACTCCATGCAGACGAACTTCACACTGATATTCAACTCTGCACAGACAGTAAATTCACAAAGACAGTATACAGCACACAGACAAAACTTCAGAGGGACAGTCAACTCCACACATACAGTAAACACCACACAAATGAACTTCATACAGAAGGTAACCTCCTCACAGATAAACTCCACCTGGACAGTAACCTCCCCAGAGACAAACTCCACACAAACAGTAAACTTGAAATGGAGAGTAAACTCCACATTGACAGTAAACACTTCACAGACACACACTGCACACAGACTGTAAACTCCACAGAGTGTAATTTCCACACAAATGTTAAAATCCACACAGACTAACTCCACATAGACAGTAAACTCCACGTAGTCAAACTCCACTCAGACAGTAAACTCCACTCTGAAAGTAAACTCTACACAGTAAACTGTTCAGAGACTATCTCCACGCAGACAATAATCTCCACATATACAAATTTCACGCAGACATTCTGAACATAGATAGTTACCAACACGTGGACAGCCAACTCCATCTTCACAGTAATCTCCTCACAGACAAACTCCACTCAGCTTGTAAACTCCACACAGGCAAACTGCACACATACAGTAAACTCCATACAATCAGTTAACCCACACAGACAAATTCCATATATATAGTAAGCTCCACCTGAACTCTACTCAGACAGTAAATACCACACTGATAGTAAACTCGACACAGTAATTCCTCAGTGATTAACTCCACGCTGACAGTTCCTGCATAACCTTTTGATACAATGTGCATCCTTGGACATTAAACTCCCAGCTATAATCTTTCAGCATTGATTCTGTGATGCCTACAACATCATACTGCCAATCTGCAACTGTGGTGCAAGTTCATCTACCTTATTCCGTGTACTGTGTGTGTTCAGATACAGCACCTTCAGTCCTGTATTCACCCTTTTCGATTTTGTTGCACCATACTCAACCTTTTCATTCTTAATTTTTTTTTTCTGATGTCTTACCAACATCTGCTGCCACAACCTCTCTACTAACTCTTCTGGCACTCTGGTTCCCATTCCCTTGCAGCATTAGCAAACCTTTCTGCTTTGATATTAGTCTCCCTCCAGTTCAGGTGCAAACTGTCTCTTTGGCAAATGCAATGTTAGCATTCATTTCAAGAGGACTAGAATATTAGATTAGATTATGAGGACACGCAGTCCTCTTTTATTGTCATTTAGTAATACATGCATTAAGAAATGATACAATGTTTTCCCAAAATGATATCACAGAAACACATGACAAATTGACTTAAAAACTAACAAAAACCACATAATTATAACATATAGTTACAACAGTGCAAAGCAATACCGTAATTTGATAAGAACAGAGCATGGCACGGTAAAAGTCTCGAAGTCTCTCGAAAGTCCCATCATCTCACGCAGACGGTGAACCTCCAGTGCCGCCAACTTGCCGATGCAGCATCCTGGAAGCATCCGACCACAGTCCTAGTCCGTCCGAAAACTCCGAGCCTCCGACCAGCTTTCTGACACCGAGCACCAGCTCTGCCGAGCGCTTCGACCCCGGCCCCGGCAACAGGTGATAGGCAAAGCCAAGGATTTGGGGCCTTCCCCTCCGGAGATTCTCGATCGCACAGTAGCAGCAGCAGCGAAGCGGACATTTCAGAAGTTACTCCAGGTGTTCCTCCGTGCTTCTCATGGCTGTCTCCATCAAATCCGAATTGTGCACGGCTCCTAGTTAACACATATCGATATCAATTCAGAAAGGCCGCACGCGCTGTCTCGCACTGCCATCTTCTCCTCCCTCCCTGAATATAAAAGCAAGGATGCAATGCTGTAACATTATAAAGCACTGGCGAGTTCTCTCTTGGAGTATTGTGAGCAGGTTTGGGTCCCTAATCTTAGAAAGAATGTGCTGAAGTGGAAGGGGTTCAAAGGAGGTTCACAAAAATGATTCCAGGGTTGAATGGCTTGTCATATGAAAAGCATCTGATGGCTTTGAACCTGCATTCACTAGAATTCAAAAGGATGCAGGGTGACCTCATTAAAGCCTATTGAATGATGAAAGGCCTTGATAGAGTGGATGTGAGGAAGATGTTTCCTATGGTGGGAGAGTTTAAGACCTGAGGACACAGCCTCTGAATAGAGGGGCATCCTTTTAGAATAGAAATAAGAAGGAATTTCTTTAGCTAGAGAGTGGTGAATCGCTGGAATTCTTTGCCACAGGCAGCTGTTGAGACCAAGTCTTTAGGTATGTTTAAGGATTTTTGGTTGGTCAGGGCACGAAGGGATATGGGGAGAAGGCAGGAGATTGGGACTGAGAGGAAAATTGGATCAGCCATGATGAAATGGTGGAGCAGAATCAATGGGCTTAATTCTTCTCCTGTATCTTATGGTCTTTCGGCCTAAGCTGCACACATTGAATGGACACTGATAGTAAGCTCCACACAGACAGCAAAGTCCATCAAGATAATCTCCACACTGCCATTTAACACCACACAGACAGTAAACTGCACACAGAGAAGCTTCACAAGTGCAGACAACTCCACTCATACAGAAAACTCCATGCAGACAGACATGAACTCCACATACACAATACAATGTCCACACAGGAAAATCTCCACATTGACACTTAACTCCACACAGACAAGTAAACTGCACACAGAGAAACTTCACAGAGACTGTCTACTCCACACAGAGGTAACTCAACACAGACTGTAAATTCCTTGCAGTAAACTCCATACAGACAGTAAACTCAGTATGAATCTGACTCTAAAACTGGATCAGGCTTGTATTTGTATTATCATTTGTATTTGTATTTAATCATTGTGTTTATTGTTATTATATGATTTGTTTTTTTTTGTATTTGCACTGTTTGTCTTATTTTGCTCATTGGTTGTCAGTTTTTTTATGTGTGGTGTTTCAGGGTGGTATATGGTGACATACACAAACTTTAATAACAAATTTACTTTGAACCTTGAAGAGAACGAAACTCCTTGTGTCTATATATGAACACCGAAATGAACTAATTATATTAGTAATTATAATACTCTACTAATTATTCATTAACTATTACTGTGGAAAGTCTTCATAGGACTTAAGTTCTTTCTTTCAGTCAGTTTTGTGTAGCTGTTCGGTTTTGCAGGGCTGCATGATGTCATAATCTAGTATCACATGATGGAGTTTTAAAAACATTTGGGCGTGAAGTAATTGAAAATGTATGAGTATCACTGTACAGTGTGTGCAAGAAAACCATTCGTTCTTGGTAAAGTATAACTCTGTAAGGTTGTGTGTGCTGCCAAGATTTTCAGCATCTGCAGAATCTCTCATGTCAAGTTTCACAAATTTACTTACTTAAGCCCAACAACCCTTCTGAGACATAGGCTATTGATATTATCTCACCAGAGTCCTCTGTCCTGGGCCAGTCTTTCAAGCTGTGCCCAGATGTGGACCATCTAAAATCTTTCCTCTCTCAGGAATGAAGTTTTTGGAGCTTCTGTAGCTATGGGTTTTTATGGTATGGGGTTGCTCACCCCATGCCCAACTCTCCTTTCACAAACGGGCTTGGGACCATCTATGGCAGAATTTTCACAAACGTTGTTAATCATAAACACGAGAGATTCTGGAAATCCAGGACAATATACGCAAAATGTTGGAGAAACTCAGGAAGTTAGGTAGCATCTATGGAGATGAATAAATAGTTGGCCTTGTTTCACTTATCACCTGCCAGCTTGTCCTCCTTCCCTTCCCCCATCTTCTTATTCTGGTCTCTGTTCCCTTCCTTTCCAGCCCCAATGAAGGGTCTCTACCTAAAATGTTAACTCTTTATTTCCCTCCATTGATGCTGCCTGACCTGCTGAGTTCCTCCAGGTTATTGTGTGTGTTGCTTACAAATGCGGTTGTTCACATGCTAGTCAAAAAAGGCAGGTGTTAATCATTATCCTATTGTCAAAACTGTCAACATCTACATGTGTTTTCAATGACTGGGTTTATCTGTCTCTGGGTTCAACGATCTCACTGGGAGATCCTGCTTTCTGGTTTCGCTGAACATCTACGCTCTGTCCGCCAGAGAAAGCAGGATCTCCCAGTGGTCACACATTTTAATTCCACATCCCATTCCCATTCTGATATGTCTATCCACGGCCTCCTCTACTGTAAAGATGAAGCCACACTCAGGTTGGAGGAACAACACTGTATATTCCGTCTGAGTAGCCTCCAACCTGATGGCATGAACGTTGGCTTCTCAAACTTCCGCTAATGCCCCACCTCCCCTCGTACCCCATCCGTTATTTATTTATATACACACATTCTTTCTCTCTCTCCTTTTTCTCTCTCTGTCCCTCTGATTATACCCCTTGCCCATCCTCTGGGCTTCCCCCCCCCTTTTCCTTCTCCCTGGGCCTCCTGTCCCATGATCCTCTCACATCCCTTTTGCCAATCACCTGCCCAGCTCTTGGCTCCATCCCTCCCCCTCCTGTCTTCTCCTATCATTTTGGATCTCCCCCTCCCCCTCCCACTTTCAAATCTCTTACTAGCTCTTCCTTCAGTTAGTCCTGACAAAGGGTCTCGGCCCGAAACGTCGACTATACCTCTTCCTAGAGATGCTGCCTGGCCTGCTGCGTTCACCAGCAACTTTGATGTGTGTTGCATGTCATTCTAGAACTTTTTTTCCTGGGGATCTCTTCTGGGAGTTGCGGCCACTGTGGCATGCATTTCACTCATTGCTAAAGCATTTTCCCTTTGTTGATCAGGCCAACTGTGTTTCTCTATTCAGCTACCCGAGGCATTTTCCCAGACAAGATATGTGCAGAGGAAACAGACCAAAAAAAATTCTTTTGCTGTTTGTGGAGAGTTTATCAGAACAAAAACTAGTGGAGCTTAGGAGACAATGGCGCTTAACAGCGACTCTTTGCTTGCATCTTTGGAAACAGCTCTATTTCTATCTTTAATATCTCTATTTTTCCCTTTCAAGGTTCTTTTGAAGACCATGACCTGGAGTTACACACTGACTTCAGTTCTTTGTGGGCCGTTATTTGATATACCAAGGACACGGCCTAGAAGATTAGCTTGCCTTTGGAGTTTCGGGATTTTGTGACTCTGGAGTCGGACGGACTCGAGGGCAGTGCCTCTGCAGGAAACCGGCGTGTCGTGGGAGACAGAAGATAGAAAAAAGCAAGCTGGCTGCTGGCTGTGTGCCCAGAGACCCGAGTTCTTTGGGCACAGAGCTCAGGAAAAGTGATGCAATGGACTTTTAACATCATAAATCAGCGAGTTGTTTGGTATGTCTCCCTTCTTGCTGTGAAATGGAGACATCTCTTTTTCCCTTATTAGGGAGAGAGAGAGCCTGTGGTATGTTGAATTACGGGGTGAATGAGTAATCTTTGGGGTACTGCAATTCTGTGTATTGATGCTTTGCTGCACGCTTGAGAGCTTGTTGGGGGGGTGGGTGCCAATGTTTTTTATGCTGGTGGGTGGGGGGGATCGTTGCTTTGCTGCTGCTTACGTGTGGGGGGAGCTGGGGGAGGATTGGGGTAATATTTAACTGTCATTCATTCTTTGGGGCGCTCCTCTGTTTTCGTGGATAGTTGCAAAGAAAAGGAATTTCAGAATGTATATTGTATACATTTCTCTGATATTAAATGTACCTTTGAAACCTTTGAAACTTTTGAAACTATTCACAAGTTTAACCTTTTGACTGTTAGACCAAAGAAAAATGGTCAATGAGAAAATAAATGAAGGATTCCCAAGGTAACAAAGATTCTCCCAATAAGGAGAGCTTTCCTTCCATATTCTATAGCGCAGAACAGCACAAAAACAGGTCCTTTGGCTTAATTCATCCATGCTGACCAAGATGTCTGAGCTTGTCCCACCATCGTTCCTTTGGTCCATCTCCATTTTGGACTTTCCTATCTATCTCAATGTCTTTTAAATGTTGTCATTGTAATGGCCTTTATAATTTACTCCAGCAGCTCGTCCTATATACTAGCCAAGCCCTATATGAAAACTTGTGGTCCCTTTTAAATTATTGACACAAAGGATAAAGCAGAATTAACTTCAACTTTGGACAAACTGTTAGGATGAGAAATATTGATTATGTAGGACCTGATATCATGGAGGTTTCGTGTCAGTTACCGATGAACTGAAGAACATTATGAAGGATGTTGTAAAGCAAGGGAACAGTGTGGGATGGCACAGTAGAAAAGACACTACCTCACAGTTGAAGAATGGAGTGAAGTGAGGGAAGAGTGTGTCATGGGTTAACACAATAGCAGAGTGGGGAACAGTCTGTTGACGGACAACACAATAGCAGAATGGGGGAACAGTGTGTTGTGGGACAACACAATAGCAGAGTGGGGGAACAGTGTGTTGTGGGACAACACAATAGCAGAGTGGGGGAACAGTGTGTTGTGGGACGATACAATAGCAGGGTGGGGGAACAGTGTGTTGCGGGGCAACACAGTAGAAGAGTGGGGGAACAATGTGCTGTGGGACAACACAATAGCAGAGTGGGGGAACAGTGTGTTGTGGGACAACACAATAGCAGACTGGGGGAACTGTTTGATCAGTTCCTGCTCATGTGTTCTTATGAAAAGAACTAAACTTTTCCCAGAAACCATCTTTATTCCACTTGAACACTGTGAAAGGCTTTAGCCTCATCTAAAGGATTTCAGAGACACCTTAGCTTTAATAAGGTGAATGTGAAACATATCAACCATGTCTTTACAAATAGAAAAAAGATTTCATTGAATCAGGAGACAATTTCAGATCCCCAATTCTGCTGTGAATTTCACAGGAGCTTAATGTCATACAGGACAAAGCAGCTCATTGGAAAGTAATCCATCAAAATTCATACCGTTCACTATTGGTGCTTCTTCTTCAGTTCTCCATTGAAATCCGATGACGATGTCCACTCCTTTAACGGTGAGATCTTTGATGACTATACAGTCCTATCCTGGACCCACAAGCTCTATTGCAGGTGGGACATGTATATGTGTCAGTGGTGGCCACCATGGCTGCATTTCTCCTGGTTCTCTTCTGCTGTCTTCTGGTTGTTCTTTCCATCTCCAGAATATGAACCCTGTCCCTACACAGCTGTCACCAAGTGGTACAGTCAGCAGCAACCTCCTCCAGGTCCTCAGGTCTGATCTTGCACTTCCTTAAAGCATTCTTCATCTGATCCTTATAGCGCTTCTTCGGCCTTCCAGCTGAGCGTCGACCATGATGTAGCTGGCCGTATAACACTCTGCGGGGTAGCCGACATGGGGGCATCCTTATCACATGCCCCAGCCACTGCAGCTGACGCTGGGTGATCATGGCCTCAATACTCCTGCAGTTGGTCTTTACAAGTATTTCAGTGTAAGACACCCGCTCACGCCAGGTAATTCCCAGGATGCGCTGGAGGCAGCTTATGTGGAAGCGCTCCACGGACTTGATGTGACAGCTATAGGTTACCCAAGCTTCACAGCTATAAAGGAGGGTGGTGACACAGACCGCTTGGTATACGGCGACCTTTGTGGAGGGACGAAGGCTCCTGTTCTGAAAGACTCTACGCCGAAGTCTCCCAAAGGCAGCTGATGCCTGTTTAATGCGGCTCTGGATGTGGTTGTCAATGCCGCTATCCTCAGAGAGAATGCTCCCCAGATATTTGAAAGATGACACTACTGACAGCTTTTCATCACCAACAGTGAAGGCAGGTAGAGTGGGTGGGACACTGGTACTCTATTGGCAAACCACTTCTGTCTTGCTGGTATTGACAGTCAACCCCATCCTGCTGTATGCTCTCACCGCCACAGCAAGGACAGTCTGAAGATCCTCCGGAGCGTGGGCCACAAGAGCACAGTCGTCTGCATACTGCAGCTCCAGGACCCGCTCTCTACGGAGTTTGGTGGTTGCGTGCAGCCTCCTGATGACAAAGAGGTTGCCATCTAATCTGACGTCCACTGCCACACTGCTGCTGTCTTCAATCTTGTTGTGGAGAAGCTTGGTAACACAAGGGGAAGATGTTAAAGAGCACTGGCGCTAGCACACACCCCTGTGTGTACAATGAAGGGCTCGGACTCTTGTCCTCCTATGGTCATCTGAGCAGTCATCCCATCGTGGAACTGGCGGAGGATATTAACAAATTTATTGGGACAGCCAAACCTAAGGAGGACATCCCATAAGAGCTCTCTTTGCACAATGTCGAATGCCTTGGAGAGGTCGACAAAGGCCATAAGCAGATCCTGATGTTGCTTCCGGCGCTTTTCCTGAAGCTGCCGGGCTGTAAAGATCATGTCGATTGTGCTCCTGTTCTTCCTAAATCCACACTGCGATTCAGACAGCATTGACTCAGTGATGTTACTGATGAGTCTCTGAAGCATCACATTAGCCAGGACCTTTCCAGCAACAGAAAGGAGTGATATGCCCCTACTATTACCACAAATGGCCTTGTCACCCTTGGTCATATAAATGATAACAATGTTTGCATTTCTCCATTGCTGTGGGATGTTCTCATCAGTCCAGGTCTTGGTGATGTACTGGTACAGGGCGCGCATACACATGTACCCCCCGGTCTTCAGTAACTCAGCAGGGATATTGTCAGTGCCAGGGGACTTCTTGTTCTTAAGGGAATGGACAGCTGGTGGTAGACTGAGGTCGTGGATAGGAGGAAGTTCAGGCAGTTCATCCAGGATGGTGGGGTCTGCGTCAGAGTCCTGATTAAGCAGGGTGTTAAAATGCTCAGCCCACTTCAGCAGAATGGTACTCTGATTCTTCAGAAGTGTTAGACCATCTGCTGTTTTCAGGGGAGTAACGCATCGATTTATTGGGCCGTAGATAGTTTTGACAGCATTGTAAAAATTATGCATGTATTATTATCGGCAAAGGACTGGATTTCATGTGCCTTTTCAGTTCACCACTCATTTTGTATGGCCCATATTGCCTTTTGCACTTTCCTCCAAGCTGCCTGCCAATGCTGCCTGATGCAGATGGATGACAGGTTGTCTAAAGTTGCCCAGTGTGCTTTGAGCATGTCCTTAAGCAAGTTGTGGATGGTGTCTGAGTTATTGTCAAACCAACCTTGGTGGTTCCTGCTCTTATGGCCGATGGATTGGGCTGCTGCCTCATAGAGCACAGAGCTGATATAGGTCCACTGTTGTTCCATGGTATTTTCTGAGCTCAGACAAGGTTCCAGCTCCCTTAGTTTCTCAGCTAGGATGAGTTGAAACTCACTTCTTGCTTCTGTGTTTCTCAGGCGGTTGCAATTTAGCTGCTTTTTATTGGGTTTTTGCAGCCACAAGGAGGGATGCACTTTCATATGGAGCTTGGCCACAATCATACAGTGGTCAGTCCAACACTCTGCACCTCTCATTGCACGGATGATAAGAACATCCTTGATATCACTACGTCTCACAATGATGAAGTCGATCATGTGCCAGTGTTTAGAGCGAGGGTGCACCCACGAGGTCTTATATTTTGCCTTCTGCTGGAAGATGGTGTTGTTTATGGTAAGGTTCTGCTCAGAGCAAAGAGTAAGTAGCTTCATGCCATTTGCATTCACCTTGCCAATACCATGCCTACCTAGCACTCCACTCCATATCCTGTTGTTCTGTCCCACCCTAACACTGAAGTCCCCAAGCAAAAGGATCTTATCATTCTTAGGGATCTGGCAAAAAGCTTCATCCAATGTCTGATAAAAGCCTTCCTTGGCCTCATTCTCAGATGGCAAAGTGGTCCATAGGCACTGAGAAGCGTGGCATAACGTTTCTTTGCCAGGGCGATACGGAGGGTCATTAGTCTTTCACTAATGCCAACAGGTGTTTCTGTAAGACTTGGTAGAAACAGGTTCTTGATGGCCAAGCCTACTCCGTGGAGATGTTGTCCACCTGGGGGGAAGCTTTTCCAGAAGAAGGTGTAACTCATCCCTTCCTCTGTTAAAGAGCCTTCATCCAGGAGCCTGGTCTCACTCAGGCAGCAATGTCCATGTTGTAGCGTCTCAGCTCAGCAGCGATCAAGACTGTTCTCCAGTGAGGTCTGTCAGAGATACCGTATGAGTCCAGGAGAGTCCTTATATTTCATGTTGCCAGTTTTAGGTTGTATTGTTTCTTATTTCGACCGCACTAGTGGAATAACCTGATTGGTGCGGTAACCTATCCAGGTGAGTGATTGAATGGGCAATTTTTAGGCCACCTTTTCTCGGCCCTCCCCCAATTGGGGTGACCAGTGTGGTCCCTAAATAGGGCTGCTCAGTCACACAGGGGTTTGCCGAAAACAGCTGCCATTCAGTCCCAGCTGCTAGTGTCCAAATACCCCGTGCCGCTACCATGCAGGGTTCTGACTAGGAGCTCCCAGTCCACTCGTACCTGCTCCCACTGCCAGATGCCCCATCGCTGTCAAACTTCAACCAGGTATTGTTCACCGTGGTCAGAGGTGGAGACCTGCGCAAGGAAGATTTTAAATTGCCACAGGGGGTACGCCATCCTCAGTAGCACTATCTTCACCATGATGAGGTAAATCCCAGTGGTAAATCCCAGGACAACCAGTCCCATGTCTTGGCTGCAGGAGGCTGCCGGGTCCTTTGTCTGTTAAGGCCCACCTATTGCGCGCCGCCAGCACATTGCTTTTCTGTCAGGGTGTGGTTCTTTAGCCTGGTTTCAACAGACTTACCACAAGGCAGTGGGACTATTTGCCCTTAGCTGGGACAGTGGTTGACAGGCGCCAGGCATGTCCATACAGTGGTGGGCTTGCACGCCGCATCTCTGGGGCCCACTGCTGCTCCGCGATCCCCTGTAGTTTAGCCTGGTACCATAAGATACCCAGTTTCCATGTGTGGCCCCGAGGAGGCACTGCAGGAGTCTTGGTGGTGGAGAGGCTCTGTACTGGCAGGAGGAGGCTTACACACTCTTTTCACCCTCTATTAAGAAGGCTAGCCAGCAGCAGTAACTGTAAGCAGAGAGCACTATGCAGCATACAGCATGCAGCATGCACTAACTACAAGCACTACTACACTACTGCACGACTGCACTAGACTCTTCACACACACCCTGTGTGCAAATACTCCCACCCACACACTACTATTGTGCACAGTGTTTACATCTACATAGTGCAGTGCACTTACACACCAAACTAATCTAATCTAACTGCTCTGTCAACATCTTCGATGCCTGAAATCTCTGACAGCATGAAAAACAAAGGCTATGGAAGTCACAAACCATCCTGAGTTGGGAATATACCAGGGACACAAGCGATTCTGCAAAATGGTGGAAATCTTGAGCAACACACCCAAAATGCTGAAGGAACTCTGCAGGTCTGACAGCATCAAGGCCCAAGGAAGGATCTTGACCCGAAACATTTTCCTTGATAGATGTTCCTGACCTGCTGAGTTGCTCCAACATTTTTTGTGTGCTGCTTGTGAATATTCCACCAGTACTTCATCTTTCCTGGGTTCAGTTCTTGGAATTCAGTTCAGTGACTTGGAGTATTGTCAACAGTTTTGGGACCCTTATCTTAGAGAAGATGTATTGTCTTTGGAGAGAATCCAGAGGAGGTTCACGAAGATGATTCTGGGAATTAAGAGGTTAACATATGAGGAACATTTGGCAGCTTTGAGCCTGTACTCACTGGAAGTTAGAGGAATGCATGGGATCTTATTGAAACCTACCAAATGTTGAAAGGACTAGATACGGTGGATGTGGAGAGAATGTTTCCTCTGGTCAGGGTATTTAGAACTAGAGGGCACAGTCTCAAAATTGAGGGGCAACCTTTTAGAACAGAAGTAAGGAAGAATTTTTTTAGTCACAGAGTGGTGAATCTGTAGAACGCTCTGCCACCGGCTGTGGTGGAGGCCAAGTCCATGGGTATATTTAAAGTGGAAGTTGATCCTGATCGGTCAGAGCGTCAAAGGAGGCAGGTGTATAGGATTGAGTGGGATCCAGGATCAGCCATGTTGAAATGGCAGAGCGGACTCGATGCAGTGAATGGTCTAATTCGGCTGCTATTTCTTATGGTGTAACTCCTTATCCATCTGCATGTTGGCACTTGCGAACTGCCCTCAGCACATCTTCAGACTGAATTGGTCTTGATGTAAACAATGAATGTTTCAATGTTTCAATATACACGTGACAAACAAAGCTAAGCTTTATCTATAAAAAAATCTGAGTTTAGTTTGATCGAGGTTTGTTTAATTATTTTTATTGGCAATTTCTAGTACTTCACTTCTTGTGTCCTAAGGAAGGAAGATTAATTTGAATAGCATTAGCTCATCTGGAACTTCACGGAATTTTGACGAAAATCAGCTGCCCAAGACAGCATTGGTTCAAAACAAAATTGTCATGCCAAGAAGGGTTTGGATATTGTGCTGCCTTGGATCCTGTATGGGAATTTCAGTCTCTTTTACCATACCACACGCCTCATAAAGACACAAGGGAGTGCAGAAGCTGAAATCGGGAGGAAAACCTAAAATGAATCGATGGAGAATTGAATGGGTCAGGAAACACCTGTAACGGGAAAAGGACTGTTGTCATTTTGAGTTTAAAAACTGAAAAGAACTTCTGGACAATTTAATGGGTCAGACAACATCTGTAGAGGTAAAAGAACAGTCATCATTTTGGGTTGAAAGAGTAGCAGGGAAATAGCCGGTTTACACAGGTAGGATGGAGAGTGGAGTGAAAACTGGCAAGTGATAGGTAGATACAGAGGAGGAGGGATTGATTAATAGATGGATTTAGAAATTTAGGAATAGCAGGGAAGGGTGAAAATAGTGACAAAAGCTGGGAGGTGATAGTCAGATTAACCAGAGGCTACAGATGATGGAATCTGACAGGAAAGAAACCAAATAAGGGATGTGGAGTGAGGAGATAGGAACAGTTGAGGGAGGGGACCTGGGGGTGGAATGTGTGGATGCTAGGCAGATCGAGTGGGTGAAGGAAGGGAAAGATAGAGGCTATGGTGGGTGAGGGAGGACCTGGGTTGATCAGAAAGAGAGAGAAAAGGGTGGGTTACCTTAAACTGGGAAATTCAATACTCGTGCCATGTGGTTGTAGGCGGAATATGAGATGCTGTTCAGCTGGTTTGCATATAGCCTCATGCTGGCAGTGGTGGAGGCTGAGGATAGTTAGGTTGGTGTGGAAATGGGGAGGGGATTTAAAATGACTGGCAACTGGGAGCTCCAGACAGCCATGTTTCATACTCTAGTGAATGGAGAGAAAAATCTGAAGTGAAATTCCTTTCATTCACCAGATCCCAGTCTTAGGACAGGTTAGGCAGGTCAGATATATAGTAGGTGGAATTTTATATGGGAAATGTGATTACTTACTTTACAAGGAATAGAAAAACTAAGTTTGTGTTTTTTTAAGTAGCAAGGAACCATTGTATATGTTGAAGTATAGCGATATCTTGGCATGCAGGATAACACACCACAATTTGGGATCAGAATTGGAATCAGGTTTATTATCACCAGCATGTGTCGTAAAATTTGCTAACTTAGCAGCAACAGTTCAATGCAATACACGATAATATGGAAGCACTTCTCCTTGAAGATGCCGTGGATACTGCAGAGGCTAGTACCCAAGATGGAGCTGACTAATTTTACAACTTTCTGTAGCTTCTTTCGGTCCTGTGCTGTAACACCATTCACCACCCCCCCACCCCCGATAGTGACGCAGCCTGTCAGAATGCTCTTCACAGTACATCTATAGACATTTTCAAGTGTTTTAGTTGACAAACCAAAACTCCTAAAGAAATATAGCCACTGTCTTGCCTTCATTATAGCTGCATTGATACGTTCAGGCCAGGTTAGATCCTTTGAGATATTGACACCCAGAAACATGAAATTGCTCACTCTCTCCACTTCCGATCCCTCTATGAGGATTGGTTTGTGTTCTCTCTTCTTAGCCTTCCTGAAGTCCACAATCAGCTCTTTTGTCTTACTGACACTGAGTGCAAGATTATTGCTGCAACACTGCTGAACTAGCTGGTATATCTCGCTCCTGTACGCTCTTTGGCCTCCATCTGAGATTCTACCAACGATTGTCGTATCATCACCAAATTTATAGATGGTGTTTCAGCTATACCTAGCCACACAGTCATGAGTGTAGGGGGAATAGAGCAGTGGGATAAGCACACACCCCTGAGGTGCACCAGTGTAGATCGTCAGCAAGGAGGAGATATTATCACCAATCTACACAGATTGTGGTCTTTTGGCTATGAAGTTGAGGATCCAATTGCAGAGTGAGGCACAGAGGCCCAGATTCTGTAACTTATTAATCAGGATTGTGGAAATGGTGGTGTTAAACACTGAGCAGCATCCTGACACACATGTTGTTTGTATCATCCAGGTGATCTAAGGCCGTGTGAAGACCTATTGCGAATGTGTCTGCTGTAAACCTATTGTGGCGATAGGCAAATTGCAATGGTTCTAGGTCCTTGTTGAGGCGGGAGTTCCTTCCAGCCATGATCAACCTCTGAAAGTATTTCAACATCGTAGTGTGAGTGCTACAGGATGATAGTCATTAAGACAGCTCATTCTACTCTTCTAAGGCACTGGTATAATTGTTGCCTTTTTGAAGCAGGTAGGAACTCCTAACCACAGCAGTGAAAGGTTGAAAATGTCCTTGAATATTCCCACAGTTGGTTGGCACAAGTTTTCAGAGCCTTGCCAGGTACTCCATTGGGGCCTGCTGCCTTGCGAAGGTTCACCCTCATTAAGGACAACCTAACGTTGGCCTCAGAGGCTGAGATCACAGGGTTGTCGGGTGCTACAGGGATCTTCACAGTTGTAGTTAGATTCTCCCTTTCGAAAAGGGCTCTGAAGGTATTGAGCTCACCTGACAGTGAAGCATCGCTGCCATTCATGTCATTTGATGAGCAAATCAGGTTTTGGTACTTATTAATAAGAGGCTTGATATCAAGAACAGTCATTCTGGTGGCGGGAGCAGTTCACAGCGAGGAGGGTTTTTTTTGAGGTTGGCAGCACTCAATTTAAAGGAGAACTTCACGGGTGTTCAGTGTCATTCTGGTGGCCCAATTAGAGGTGGGAGTAGTGCAAAGAGGAGTAAATAAAAGTACAGAAGGGACAAATGGAGCGGCTATTGTTGGGAGTAGGCCAGTGATGAGAGTGGGTGTGTCAGGCTTTGGCTCAGAGGAGGCTTCAGAAGAGGCGTTGGCTCTGGTTAAGTTGTCTGGGTAAGTTTCTGTTAAACTTCCCTTTTTCTTACTGTCAGGGATATTTAGTGTAGTTTAAATGACCATTATGTGTTCTTATTGCCAGATTTTGGAGTCCTGGGAGACCCAGAGTTTCCCTGGGAACTACATCTGCATGAAGTTCATCCAGCTGCAGCTCCTTGAAGACTGTGTCAGGGATCTGGAGCAGCACCTGGATGACCTTCGGCTTGTATGGGACAGTGAGGTGATCAGCGACTGGAGTCACCCTCAAGTTGCAGGAGGCTGGTAGCTGAGTGACTGTCAGGAGAAGAACTGGAATGGTGAACAGGCAGTTAGAGCAGAGCATCCTTATAGTCATTCCCCTCAATAATAAATGTACTGTTTTGGATACTGTTGTAGGGATGAACTCCCAGGGGAATGCCAAGAAGACCAGGTTTCTGGAACTGAGCATGGGCCCATGGTGCAGAAGGGAAAGATGGAGAATAGGGGTGCAGTAGTGACAAAGGACTCAATAGACAGAGGAATAGGCAGGAGATCCTGTGAACGTGAACGTGATACTCAGATCACGTCCACAAGATTTTGGATGAGGAGGGAGAGCAGCCAGATGTCTTGATACATATTGGTTCCAGTGGCATCAGAATAAAAAGCAAAGAGGTCCATAGCAGAGAATTTAGAGAGCTATGCAGGAAGTTGAGAAGCAGGACATCCAGTGTAGTAATTTTTGGATTGCTACCTGTGCCAAGTGCCAATGAGGGTAGAAACAGGATGATCTGGCAAATTAATGTGTGACTGAGAAGCTACTGCAGGGGGCATGGCTTCAAGTTCTTGGATCATTGGGATCTCTTCTGGGAGAGGTATGACCTGTTCAAAAGTGATGGGTTGCACCTGAACCCGACAAGGACCAATCTTCTCTGGGGCAGGTTTGTTCGGGCTGTTGGGGAGCATTTAAACTATTTTGGCAGAGGGGTGGGAACCAGAGTGAAAGGTTTCAGAATAGGACAGATGGTTAACAAGCAAAGGTAGTGTGCAGGCAGGTGGACAGGAGGGGCAGGCAGGGTGAGTATCAGTGCATTAGGGATGCAGAATCAAAAAGGGTAGCAAATACAGTACTCAAAATGTTATATCTCAATACACAGAGTATAAGAAATAAGGTGGATGATCTTGTTGCACTTTTACAGATTGTTGGGTCTGATGTTGTGGTCATCACGGGATCGTGGCTGAAGGATGGTTGTAGTTGGGAGCTGAATGTCCAAGGATACACATTGTATCAGAGGGATGAGAAGGTAGGTAGAGGGGTGGCGTGGCTCTGCTGGTAAAAATTGACATCAAATCACGAGAAAGATGTGACATAGGATCAGAAGATATTGAATCCTTGTGAGTTGAGTTAAGAAACTGCAAGGGTAAAAGGATCCTGATGGTAGTTACAAACAGACTCCGAACAGTAGCTGGGATGTGGACTACAGATTACAATGCGAAATTGAAAAAGGCATATCAAATTGGCAATGTTATGAAAGTCATGGGAGATTTTAAGTGCAGGTAAATTGGGAAAATTAGGTTGGTGATAGATCTCAGGATAGCGAATTTGTTGAATGCCTACGAGATGGCTTTTTAGAGCAGTTTGTTGTTGAGCCTACTAGGGGATCAGCTATACTCGATTGGGTATTATGTAATGAACCGGAGATGAAGGTAAAGGAACCCTTAGGAGGCAGTGATCGCAATATGTTGAAGTTCCACTTGAAATTTGATAGGGAGGAAGTGAAGTCTGACATAGCAGTATTTCAGTGGAGTAAAAGAAATTACAGTGATATGAGAGAGGAGTTGGTCAAAGTAAATTGGAAGGAGATACTGGCACAAATGACAGCAGAGTTGCAAAGGCTTGAAACTCGAGGAAGGTGCAGGATAGATGTTTTGAAAAAACAAAGAAATACTCAAATGGCAAAATAGTACAACCATGACTGAGCAGGGAAGTCAAAGCTAATGTAAAAGCAAAAAAGAGGGCACAAAACAAAGCAAAAATTAGCAGGAAGATACAGAGGGTGGGAAGCTTTTTAAAAATCTGAAGAGAGAAATTAAAAGAATCAATAGGAGGGAAAAGATGAAACATGAAATCAAACTAGCAAACAATATCAAAGTGGATAGAAAAAGCTTTTTCAAGTATATAAAAAAAGAGAGATTAGAGTGAAATTAGGACTGTGAGAAAATGAGCACAGAGAAATAATAACTGGGGACAAGGAGATGGCAGATGAACCAAATTTATATTTTGCATCAATCTTCACTGTGGAAGACACCAGCAGTGTGCCAGATGTTGAAGGGTGTGAGGGAAGAGAAGTGAGTGCAGTTACTATTACAAGGGAGAAGGTGCTGTAAAAGCTGCAAGACCTAAGGGTACATAAGTCACCTGGACCAGATGAACTGCACCCTAGGGTTCTGAAAGAGGTAGCAATAGAGTTTGTGGAGGCATTAGTAATGATCTTTCAAGAGTAATTGTACTCTGGCATGGTTCCAGAGGACTGGAACATTGCAAATGTCACTCCATAGGTACTCCTGTTTGAGTACTGTTGGGGGAGACGGCCTACCTGGGAGGAAGCAACAGTGGTCACGCCTCTAGCACAGAGTCTGGCCCTGTGGCTCAGAAGGGTGGGGAAAGGAAGAGGATGGCAGCAGTGAGAGGGGACTGTATAGTTAGGGGGTCAGACAGATGATTCTGTGGACGCAGGAAAGAAATGCGGATAGTAGTTTGCCTCCCAGGTGCCAGGGTCCAGGATGTCTCTGATCGTGTCCACGATATCTTGAAGTGGGAAGGAGAAAGCCAGAGGTTGTAGTACATATTAGTAGGAAAAGGGAGGAGGTACTGAAAACAGACTACAGGGAGTTAGGAAGGAAGTTGAGAAGCAGGATCTCAAAGGTAGTCATCTCAGGATTACTGCCTGTGCCACGTGACAGTGAGTATAGGAATAGAATAAGTTAGAGGATAAATACGTGGCTGAGGGTCTGGAGCAGGGGGCAGGGATTCGGATTTCTTGATCATTGGGAGCTCTTCTGGGGCAGGTGTTACCTGTACAAAAAGGATGGGTTGCACTTGAATCCCAAGGAGACCAATATCCTGGTGGGGAGGTTTGCTAAGGCTACTGGGGAGAGTTTAAACTAGAATTGCTGAGAGGTGGGAAGCGAACTAAAGTGACGGAGGAATGGAAGGTTGGCTCACAAATAGAGAAAGCTTGGAGACAGTGTGAAAGGGAGGATATGCAGGTGATAGAGAAGGGACACGCTCAGACTGATGGTTTGAGATGTGTCTGTTTTAATGTAAGGAGTATTATGAATAAAGCGGATGAGCTTAGAGCATGGATCAGCACTTGGAGCTATGATGTTGTGGCTATTACAGGGACTTGGATGGTGCAGGGGCAGGAATGGCTACTTCAAGTGCCAGGTTTAGATGTTTCAGAAAGGACAGGGAAGGAGGCAAAAGAGGTGGGGGCGTGGCACTGTTGATCAGAGATAGTGTCACAGCTGCAGAAAAGGAGGAAGTCATGGAGGGGTTCTCTACAGAGTCTCTGTGAGTGGAAGTTAGGAATAGGAAGGGGTCAATAACTCTACTGGGTGTCATTTTACAGACCACCCAATAGTAATAGGGACATCGAGGAGCAGATAGGGAGACAGATTTGGAAAGGAGTAATAATAACAGAGTTGTTGTGGTTGAAGATTTTAGTTTCCCAAATATTGATTGGCATCTCCCTAGAGTGAGGGGTTTAGATGGGGTAGAGTTTGTTAGGTGTGCTCAGGAAGGTTTCTTGACACGATATGTAGATAAGCCTACAAGAGGAGAGACTATACTTGATCTGGTATTGGGAAATGAACCAGGTTAGGTGTCATGTCTCTCAGTGGGAGAGCATTTTGGAGATAGTGATCACAATTCTATCTCCTTTACCATAGCATTGGAGAGGGAAAGGAACAGACAAGTTAGGGAAACGTTTAATTGGAGTAAGGGGAAATATGAGGGTATCAGGCAGGAACTTAGAAGCATAAATTGGAAACAGATGTTCTTGGGGAAACATATGGAAGAAATGTGACAAATGTTCAGGGGATATTTGCATGGGGTTGTGTGTAGGTATGTTCCAATGAGACAGGGAAAGGATGGTGGTGTACAGGGACCGTGGTGTACAAAGGCTGTTGTAAATCTAGTCAAGAAGAAAAGAAAAGCTTACAAAAGGTTAAAAGAACTAGGTAATGATAGAGATCTGGAAAATTATAAGCCTAGCAGGAAGGAGTTTAAGAATGAAATTAGGAGAGCCAGAATGGGCCATGAGAAGGCTTTGGCTGACAGGATTAAGGAAAACTCCAAGGCATTCTACAGGTATGTGAAGAGCAAGAGGATAAGATGTGAGAGAGCAGGACCAATCAAGTGTGACAGTGGGTAAGTGTATGGAACCGGAGGAGATGGCAGAGATACTGAATGAATACTTTGCTTCAATATTCACTACGGAAAAGGATCTTGACGATTGTAGGGATGACTTGCAGCGGACTGAAAAGCTTGAGCATACAGATATTAAGGAAGAGGATGTGCTAGAGCTTTTGGAAAGCAATAATTTGGATAAGTCACCAGGACCAGACTGGGTGTACAGGCTGCTGTGGGAAGCGAGGGAGGAGATTACAGAACCTCTGGCGATGATCTTTGCAACATCAATGACGATGGGAGAGGTTCCGGAAAATTGAAGTGTTGCGGATGTTGTTCCCTTATTCAAGAAAGGGAGTAGGGATAGCCCAGGAAATTCTAGACCAGTGAATCTTACTTCAGTGGTTGGCAAGTTGATGGAGAAGATCCTGAGAGGCAGGATTTATGAACATTTGGAGAGGCATAATATAATTAGGAATAGTCAGCACGGCTTTGTCAAAGGCAGGTTGTGCCTTACGAGCCTGATTGAATTTTTTGAGGATGTGACTAAATACATTGATGAAGGTAGAGCCGTAGATGGAGTGTATAAGGATTTTAGCAAGACATTTGATAAGGTGCCCCATGCAAGACTTACTGAGAAAGTAAGGAGGCAGTAAGAAAGGAAGTAAGGAAGTATGGGATTCAAGGGGACATTGCCTACAGAAGGCAAAAAATGGTTGTAGACAGGTCATGTTGTGCATGGAGGCCGGTGACCAGCGGTGTGCCTCAGGGATCTGTTCTGGGACCCCTTACTCTTTGTGATTTTTATAAATGACCTGGATGAGGAAGTGGAGGGATGGGTTAGTAAATTTGCTGATGACACAAAGGTTCAGAGTGTTGTGGATAGTGTGGAGGGCTGTCAGAGGTTTCAGCGGGACATTGATAGGATGCAGAACTGGGCTGAGAAGTGGCAGATGGAGTTCAACCCAGATAAGTGTGAGGTGGTTCATTTTGGTAGGTCAAATATGATGGCAGAATATAACATTAATGGTAAGACTCTTGGCAGTGTGGAGGATCAGAGGGATCTTGGGGTCCGAGTCCATAGGACACTCAAAGTTGCTATGCAGGCTGACTCTGTGGTTAAGAAGGCATACGGTGCATTGGCCTTCATCAACCGTGGGATTGAGTTTTAGAGCCAAGGGGTAATGTTGCAGCTATACAGGACCCTGGTCAGACCCCACTTGGAGTGCTATGCTCAATTCTGGTCCCCTCGCTAGAGGAAGGACGTGGAAACCATTGAAAGGGTGCAGAGGAGATTTACAAGGATGTTGCCTGGATTGGGGAGCATGCCTTATGGGAATAGTTTGAGTGAACTCAACCTTTTCTCCTTGGAGAGACGGAGGACGAGAGGTGACCTGATAGAGGTGTACAAGATAATGAGAGGCGATTATTGTGTGGATAGTCAGAGGCTTTTTCCCAGGACTGAAATGGCTAGCACAAGAGGGCATAGTTTTAAGATGCTTGGAAGCAGGTATAGAGGAGATGTCAGGGGTAAGTTTTTTTACGCAGAGAGTGGTGAGTGTGTGGAATGGGCCGGTGGTGGCGGTGGTAGACGTGTAAACGATAGGGTCTTTTTAGAGACTCCTGAATGGGTACATGGAGCTTAGAAAAATAGAGGGCTATGGGTAAGCCTAGGTAGTTCTAAGGTAAGGACGTGTTCGGCACAGCTTTGTGGGCCGAAGGGTCTATATTGCGCTGTAGGTTTTCTATGTTTCTATGTCTATGTTTCCACTCTCTAAGAAAGGAGGAAGGCAGCAGAAAGAAAATTATAGTGGTTGAGAAGATGTTGGAGTCACTTGTATGGACGTGGTTATGGAGTACTCAATGACACAGGAGAAGATAGGACAAAGTCAATAGGGTTTCCTTAAGAGAAAATCTTGCCTGCTGAACCTGTTGGAATTGTTTGAGGAAATTACAAATAGAATAGATAAAGAGGATTCAGTGGAGGTTGTATATTTGGATTTTCAGGAGGCCTTTGACAAGGTGCCACATATGAAGCTGATTACCAAGTTAAGAGCCCACGGTATTACAGGAAAGTTACTAGCATGGTTAGAGCATTGGCTAATTAGTAGGAGGCAGTGAGTGAGAATAAAAGGAATCTTTTCTGGGTTGTTGCCAGTGATTATTGGTGCTCCACAGGGTTGGTGTTGAGATTACTTCTTTTCATACTGTATATCAATGAGTTAAATAACGGAATAGCTGGCTTTGTTGCCAGGTTTATAGGTGAGATGAAGATAAATGGAGGGGCAGGGAGTGTTGAAGAAAAAGGAACGCTGAAGAAGGACCAAATTAGGAGAATGGGCAAGAAAGTGGCAAATGAAGTACAATGTTTGAAAACGTATGGTCATGCACTTTGGTGGAAGAATAAATGTGCAGACAATTTTCTGAGGAGGCAGAAAATCCAGAAATTTGAGATGCTAAGGGATTTTGGAGTCATTGTGTAGAACATCCTAACAGTTAACTTGCAGATTGTGTCAGTGGTGAGGGAGACAAATGCAATGTTAAATTTCATTTCAAGAGGTCTGGAATTCAAGAGCAAGGATGTGATGCTGAGGCTTTATAGGGTACTTGTGAGGCCTCATCTTGACTATTATGACAGTTTTGGGCTCCTTATCTAAGAAAAGATGGGCTAGCATTGGAAAGGGTTCAGAGAAGGTTTACAGCGATGATGTCACAATCACGGATCCGGCAGCACAGTAGATACGGCAATTGCGCTTGTGGATTTGCATGTGTCAAGTAATTATTGTTTAATCATGATAGTATTTAACTCCAATCTTGTTGTTGTAGTGCTGTCAGGTCTTGGACAGAACTTAGCAATGCTTTGCTGCTGTTTTGTATTCGGCCTTCCCCGAGATATTGGACTTTCAGATCAACTGACTCTGAGGACTAGCGGTATTCGTTTAATGTTAAGATGTTCTCTTCAGCTGCAGTGTAGACTTCGCTTTCCTTCGAGAGTTTTAGTTAATGGCCCTGTTTGGCCTAGTGTTTATTGTTTCATTTTCCCTTTAACACTGTTCGTATTAAAGTCTGTGAACTATTGACCTGAACTATTGAACTATTGAACTATTGAGTGAGTGTCTCTCACTTCACACTTGGGCCATATCTAAACCATAGAGACAGCAAGTCTCAACCACTAAGATGGACCCAGCAGAGTGAGAGACATTGACAGATGATTCCAGGAGTGAGAGGGTTATCATATGTGGAACGTTTGATAGCTCTGGGTGTGTACCCACTGGAATTTAGAAGGGTGAGGAGGATCCCATTGGATTCCTTCCAATGCTGCAAGGCCTAGACAGAGTAGATATGGAAAGCTTGTTTCCCATGATGGGGGAGTCTAGGACAAGAGATCACAGCCTCAGGATAGAGGACTGAACATTTAAACCAGAGATCTGGAGATTTTTTTGTTAGCCAGAGGGTGGTGAATTTGTGGAAATTATTACTACACGCAGTTGTGGAGGCCAGGTCATTGGGTATATTTAAGTCAGAGCCCTCTATTTTTCTAAGCTCCATGTACCTATCCAGGAGTCTCTTACAAAGACCCCATTGTATCTGCCTCCACCACCGTCACCAGCAGCCCATTCCACACACTCACCACTCTCTGCATGAAGGAGTGGAGCTTTGAGGCTTTGACTCGAGAGGCTTCGACGAGAAGAGGCGAAGGACAAGCTAGATCGCAGTTAGTTTTTACAATGTCTCCTGAGACGGTGATGTGCCTCTCATGTGAGATGTGGCAGTCTTGGGGGAACTCCCGCAGAGTCACATCTGCCAGAAGTGCATACGGCTGGACGATCTGGAAGACCGTGTAAGGAATCTGGAGCAGCAGCTGGATGACCTTTGACTCATAAGGAAGAATGAGGCAGTCATAGATGAGAGCTACAGGGAGGTAGTCACACCTAAGCTGTCAGAAGCAGGTCGTTGGGTGACAGTCAGAGGGGGGAAAGCGAAGGTGAGCAGACAGGTAGTGCAGAGCACCCCTGTAGCCATTCCCCTGAATAATAAGTTTACCGTCCTGGATACTGTTGGTGGGGACAACCGACCAGGTGTGAGCCACGGTGGCAGGGCCTCCGGCACTGAGTCTGACCCTGTGGTGCAGAAGGGTGGGACGGAGAAGAGGAGAGCTGTCGTCATTGGAGACTCTATAGTCAGGGGAGCAGACAGGAGATTTTGTGGACGTGAGAAGGATACCCGCATGGTATGTTGCCTCCTGGGTGCCAGGGTCCGGGATGTCTCTGACTGGGTGCACGACATCCTGGTACGAGAGGGAAAGCAACCAGAAGTCGTGATACATGTTGGGACCAACGACATAGGCAGGAAGAGGGATGAGGTGCTGAAATGTGAGTTTCGGGAACTAGGCAGAAGACTGAAGAACAGGACCTCAAGGGTAACGTTCTCAGGATTGCTGCCAGTGCTACGTGACAGTGATGGTAAGAATTGGAGGAGATGGCAGTTGAATACGTGGCTGAGGAGTTGGTGCAGGGAGTAGGGTTTTAGATTTTTAGATCATTGGGATCTCTTCTGGGGAAGGTGGGACCTGTACAGATTGGATGGGTTGCACCTGAACCCGAGGGGGAGCAATATCCTTGCAGGTAGGTTTGCTAGCATCGTTCAGGAGGGTTTAAACTAATTTGCGAGAAGGATGGGACCCAGAGCGATAGAGCAGTGAAAGAAGTGCATGGAGTAAAGCCAGATCTAACATACAGAGAGGCTTTGAGGAAAGAGAAACAGAATAAACGGTGTAAAGACAGTAAGGTAGAAGGGCTGAAATGTGTGTACTTCAATGCAAGAAGCATCAGGAACAAAGATGATGAACTGAGAGCTTGGATATATACATGGAATTATGATGTAGTGGCCATTACAGAGACTTGGCTGGCACCAGGGCAGGAATGGATTCTCAATATTCCTGGATTTCAGTGCTTTAAAAAGGATAGAGAGGGTGGAAAAAGGGGAGGAGCGGTGGCATTACTGGTCAGGGATACTATTACAGCTACAGAAAGGTTGGTTAAGTAGCAGGATCCTCTTTTGAGTCAATATGGGTGGAAGTCAGGAACAGGAAGGGAGCAGTTACTCTATTGGGGGTATTCTATAGGCCCCCTGGTAGCAGCAGAGATACAGAGGAGCAGATTGGGAGGCAGATTTTGGAAAGGTGCAAAAATAACTGGGTTGTTATCATGGGTGACTTTAACTTCCCTAATATTGATTGGCACCTGATTAGTTCCAAGGGTTTAGATGGGGCAAAGTTTGTTAAGTGTGTCCAGGATGGATTCCTGTCACAGTATGTGGACAGGCCGACCAGGGGGAATGCCATACTAGATCTAGTACTAGGTAATGAACCGGGTCAGGTCACAGATCTCTCAGTGGGTGAGCATCTGGGGACAGTGACAACTGCTCCCTGGCCTTTAGCATTATCATGGAAAAGGATAGGATCACAGAGGGCAGGAAAATTTTTAATTAGGGAAAGGCAAATTATGAGGCTATATGGCTAGAACTTGCGGGTGTGAATTGGGATGATGTTTTTACAGGGAAATGTACTATGGACATGTGGTTGATGTTTAGAGATCTCTTGCGGGATGTTAGGGATAAATTTGTCCCGGTGAGAAAGATAAAGAATGGTAGGGTGAAGGAACCATGGGTGACAAGTGAGGTGGAAAATCTAGTCAGGTGGAAGAAGGCAGCATACATGAGGTTTAGGAAGCAAGGATCGGATGGGTCTTTTGAGGATATATGGAAGCAAGAAAGGAGCTTAAGAAGGAGCTGAGAAGAGCAAGAAGGGGGCATGAGAAGGCCTTGGCGAGTAGGGTAAAGGAAAACCCCAAGGCATTCTTCAATTATGTGAAGAAAAAAAGGATGACAGGAGTGAAGGTAGGACCGATTAGAGATAATGGTGGGAAGAAGTGCCTGGAGGCTGTGGAAGTGAGCGAGGTCCTCAATGAATACTTCTGTTCAATATTCACCAATGAGAGGGAACTTGATGATGGTGAGGACAATATGAGTAAGGTTGATGTTCTGGAGCATGTTGATATTAAGGGAGAGGAGGTGTTGGAGTTGTTAAAATACATTAGGACAGATAAGTCCCCGTGGCCTGACGGAATATTCCCCAGGCTGCTCCACGAGGCGAGAGAAGAGATTGCTGAACCTCTGGCTAGGATCTTTATGTCCTCGTTGTCCACGGGAATGGTACCGGAGGATTGGAGGGAAGCGAATGTTGTTGCCTGTTCAAAAAAGGTAGTAGGGATAGTCCGGGTAATTATAGACCAGTGAGTCTTACGTCTGTGGTGGGAAAGCTGTTGGAAAAGATTCTTAGAGATAGGATCTATAAGCATTTAGAGAATCGTGGTCTGATCAGGGACAGTCAGCATGGCTTTGTGAAGGGCAGATCGTGTCTAACAAGCCTGATAGAGTTCTTTGAGGAGGTGACCAGGCATATAGATGAGGGTAGAGCAGTGGATGTGATCTATATGGATTTTAGTAAGGCATTTGACAAGGTTCCACATGGTAGGCTTATTCAGAAAGTTAGAAGGCATGGGATCCAGGGAAGTTTGGCCAGGTGGATTCAGAATTGGCTTGCCTGCAGAAGGCAGAGGGTGGTGGTGGAGGAAGTACATTCAGATTGAAGGATTGTGACTAGTGGTGTCCCACAAGGATCTGTTCTGGGACCTCTACTTTTCGTGATTTTTATTAACGACCTGGATGTGGGGGTAAAAGGGTGGGTTGGCAAGTTTGCAGATGACACAAAGGTTGGTGGTGTTGTAGATAGTGTAGAGGACTGTCAAAGATTGCAGAGAGACATTGATAGGATGCAGGAGTGGGCTGAGAAGTGGAAGATGGAGTTCAACCCAGAGAAGTGTGAGGTGGTACACTTTGGAAGGACAAACTCCAAGGCAGAGTACAAAGTAAATGGCAGGATACTTGGTAGTGTGGAGGAGCAGAGGGATCTCGGGGTACATGTCAACAGATCACTGAAAGTTGCCTCACAGGTGGATAGGGTAGTTAAGAAAGCTTATGGGGTGTTAGCTTTCATAAGTCGAGGGATAGAGTTTAAATGTCGTGAGGTAATGATGCAGCTCTATAAAACTCTGGTTAGGCCACACTTGGAGTACTGTGTCCAGTTCTGGTCACCTCACTATAGGAAGGATGTGGAAGCATTGGAAAGGGTATAGAGGAGATTTACCAGGATGCTGCCTGGTTTAGAAAGTATGCATTATGATCAGAGATTAAGGGAGCTAGGGCTTTACTCTTTGGAGAGAAGGAGGATAAGAGGAGACATGATCGAGGTGTACAAGATAATAAGAGGAATAGATAGAGTGGATAGCCAACACCTTTTCCCCAAGGCACCGCTGCTCAATACAAGAGGACATGGCTTTAAGGTAAGGGGTGGGAAGTTCAAGGGGGATTTTAGAGGAAGGTTTTTCACTCAGAGAGTGGTTGGTGCGTGGAATGCACTGCCTGAGTCAGTGATGGAGGCAGATACACTAGTGAAGTTTAAGAGAGTACTAGACAGGTATATGGAGGAATTTAAGGTGGGGGCTTATATGGGAGGCAGGGTTTGAGGGTCGGCACAACATTCTGGGCCAAAGGGCCTGTACTGTGCTGTACTATTCTATGTTCTATGTTCTATGTTCTAAAAACTTACCCTTGACATCTCCTATGTACCTGCTTCTAAGCACCTTAAAACTGTGTCCTCTCGTGCTAGCCATTTCAGTCCTGGAAAAAAGCCTCTGACTATCCACATGATCAATGCCTCTCATCATCTTATAAACCTCTATCAGGTCACCTCTCATCCTCCGTCGCTCCAAGGAGAAAAGGCCAAGTTCATTCAACCTATTCTCATAAGGCATGCCTCCCAATCCAGGCAACATCCTCTGTACCTTTTCTATAGTTTCCACATCCTTCCTGTAACGAGGTGACCAGAACTGAGCACAGTACTCCAAGTGGGGTCTGAGTTCATCTGTCATCTCCTTGTCCCCTGTTATTATTTCTCCAGCAACACACATAAAAGTTGCTGGTGAATGCAGCAGGCCAGGCAGCATCTCTAGGAAGAGGTGCAGTCGACGTTTCAGGCCGAGACCCTTCATCAGGACTAACTGAAGGAAGAGTGAGTAAGGGATTTGAAAGTTGGAGGGAGAGGGGGAGATCCAAAATGATAGGAGAAGACAGGAGGGGGAGGGATGGAGCCAAGAGCTGGACAGGTGATAGGCAAAAGGGATAAGAGAGGATCATGGGACAGGAGGTCCAGGAAGAAAGACAGGTGGGGGGGGGACCCAGAGGATGGACAAGGGGTATATTCAGAGGGACAGAGGGAGAAAAAGGAGAGTGAGAGAAAGAATGTGTGTATGAAAATAAGTAACAGATGGGGTTCTCCAGCCTCATTTTCCTGCAGTTCTATATCCACTCACATCTCTCTCTTATTTTTGTTAATTAATACTGAATATTGAAAAGCCTAGATACAGTGGACATGGACAGGATGTTTCCAATAGTGGGAGAGCCTAGAACTAGAGGGTATAGCTTCAGAATACAAGGGTATCCCTTTAGAACAGAAATGAGGAGTAATTTCTTTAGCCAGAGAGTGAATCTGTGGAATTCATTGCCACATATAGCTATGGAAGTCAAGTCATTGAGTATATTTAAAGCCGAGGTTGATAGCTTCTTGATTAGTCAAATTTTATTGGGAGAAAGCAGGAGAATGGGGTTGAGATGATTAAGAACTCAATCATGATGGAATGATGGAGCTGACTTGATAGGCCAAATGGCGTAATTCTGCTCCTATGACTTGTGGTCCTGTGGCCTTACGGCTTTAACCACCCCCAAATAGCCTTTACTTTGCAGATAATGAGGGTAATTTTAATTTGGGTAGTAGTGGAGACTGTAGGATATAGGTTAGCCAATTGTTCAGAAGTTTGTTTGAGAGAAGTGTTCAATGGGAGAACGACTCTTTGGTAACACACAAACTGCTGGAGGAACTCAGCAAGTTAGGCAGCATACATAGATGGGAACAAACAGTCAATATTAATGTCTGAGATCCCTCATATCACTGCCCAAGTATAAATTCACAATCTGTAATGATGACATGAAATTCATTTGTACAAAGGTTTCATAATGTTATTTTTAGGTGTGAGAATTATATTTTAAATAAATCTAAGGAGTCTGTATTAATTTCTGGAGCATTGTTCCCGTATTCTGCTAGTCTGCACTATTTGTCTGTTTTGTGTGTGTGTGTGCGTAAAAGAGAAACTCTGATTTGTGTGAAATGAGAAGGTTCTGCTAAGCACTTGCTTAAAATCACTGGAGCAAGGCCTCAGCAACTTTTTGTGCAGCAAGATATCCCCCACAAATATTTAATTTCCAGAGGATTAGTTTGTTCCCATTTTACTCATGGAAAACTCCTTTTTAATCTCTTGACAATAAAATTACAAAACTAAGATAAACAGGATTTTATTGGTGCCCTTTAAAATGAAAATCGTTTTAAGTTATTTTAGTGCTTCTGTTCTCTGTCTAAGACTCACTTGTTTCTGGGTGGAAGCTGATCACAGCCTTTATTGAGTTGAATTGCACAGTCCTGGAAACAGACTGAGTATTTCTCGTCACAAATCATTCCTGTACGTATCACACAATTTCTGCATCAGTGGTGCACAGAATGATGTAGCCTTCTTCGGCAATGTAAGGATGACTTTCTTCCTCTCCAGTTTTGTGGGCTTTGGCATGGTTAATAAGACCAATGTGGCAGGCTGTGAATTTGTTAAGTTGTAGAACAGTTTGGAGGGCCTATTAACCCTTTAAACTATCAAGTGTAATAGAATCAAAAGTTAAAGGTGAGTACTGTTTGTGACTAAAACATGCATTTGATTAATGGAAGTTGCACAGCTTCTATCTCACCGTTTTCAGACTTTTCAACAGACCCCTTGTACAATAAAATGGACTCTTCGCCTCACAAGTAACGTGCGCAAAATGCTAGAGGAACTCACCAGATGAGGCAGCAACTATGGAAAGGAATAAACAGTAGACATTTCAATCTTACATTGCATTTTTTGGTAGCTTTTGCACTTTATTCTGCTTGGTTATTGTTTTACCTTACTCTAGGTCAATGCACTGTGTATTAATTTGATCTGAAACAGTGAGCAAGTCAAGCCTTTCTCTGTGTCTTGGTACACGTGACAATAATAAACAAATATCAATACCAAGACCACAATTTCTCCCCTTTACACAGGCAAATGAAAAAATTGGGAAAAATTACAACAATTATCCTATGAGCAATTTCTATCTCCCTATGTTAATAATTCCTGGGATCTTACTATCTCTCACCCAAATCTTTCAGCTCTGAACCTTTGATCAAATTGTGCATCTGAAAACTTTCCAAACTTTCCAGAATGTCCTTCCTAATGTTTTCTCTCTCACTCACTGAGTATAGTTAGTGACCTGGAACAATGAGCAGTACAAACTAGAACAAATAAACTCTTCTCGTGCTTCCAGCCAGGTACAGGTATTGATTAAAACTGACGTACCGATGACAAACTCCTCCATCTTCATCAGGAGTGATGCCTGGGTATGTCTAGTCTAGTTTTATTTTAATGGTTTCCTCCACTAGGCAGTCTCAAAAGCCATTGACATGGCACAGTAATTTTGTGCTTTCGAAGTCAATTCTTTGGCCATTGCGAATGCGATGTTCTGCTATCACCGATTTCTCCAGATAACCCAAATGGATACACCTCCTGTGCTCCTTGATGGGTGTTTCCACTGTGGCCGATATACACTGCACTGAATTTGCAGGGAATCCTCTAAATGCCAGCCAGCCTGAGTTGCAGGTCATCTTTGACCCGCATAAATTGTGATTGGAGCTTCCGTACGGGTTTGTGGATGGTATTCATCCAGTATTTCTTCAGAATTCTGCTGATCCTTCCAGAAACGGTGGAAATATATTTTCAGAATTCTGAAGAAGGTGAATGGTAATTTAAAATGGACAATAAGTGTGGATGGATAATAATTCCTGGAGTATTATGCTCAGTTCTGGTCGTCTCATTAGAGGAAGCTTTAGAGACGTTGCAAAGGAGATACGCCAGACTGCTATCTGGATTAGAAAGCATATATTATGAGAAAAAGTTGACCAATGAGCTAAGGCTTTTTGCCTTGGAGTGAATAAGATGAGAGGTGACTTGAAAGAAGATCATAAAATGATATGAGGCATTAATAGAGTAGACAGCCAGAACATTATACCCAGGCTAATACAAGACAGCATAATTTTAAGGTGATTGGAAGAAAGTATAGGAGTGATGTCAAAGTTTGCTTATTTTACACAGAAGGTGGTAAGTGTTTGAACTGCACTGACCAGTGTTGTGGTAGCAGCAGATACGTTAGGGAAATTTAGTAGATTTTTAATGGGCAAATGGATAGCTATGTAAGAGAGAAGTGTCAGATTGATTTTAAAGTGGGTTAAAAAGTACTGTACTGTATTGTAATGCTCTATGTTCTAAATAGTGGGGTTTTATATGTGTTTACCTTTCACAGTTTATTTAATTCCTGAATTTTAAAGTAACACTGAAGCCTGTCTGCTGCATGCTGGGTGCCACTGCCTGGATCTTTCACTCCTCAACTCCTCACAAGAAGTCTTGATTTGCTGGGATTCCCGAGCACCAGAGTAGCGAATCATCAAGCCAATTATAAAGCCCCAGAGGATGCAATAAATATCTAGAGCTGGAGATTAGAAAGCAAAAGGGAAGTGTTTTTTATCTAGAAATTATTTCTTTTGTTTATATATTTTAATTATTTCTAAATGTATTTTGAATATTTAATTTATTTATTATTTTGATCTCAATGTTTTTAAAATGACTGAAAATGAGTGACAATATAAGAAACTTAAATACAGTGCAAGGCCTAAGCTCAGTAGAAGTGAGAATCCATACAGATCTCTTCAACACTTTGTGATGTTTAATTCAAGGGTAAGAGAGTCTTGCATTTCTACTGCTTGAAAACAGCCCGACAGCCCAAATACTCCCTACCAACCAAATTCAGCTGGTCCTGTTTCCCCACATTTGACCCATTCCCCTTGAAACCTTTCTTATCAACACACCTACACTAATACATATTAAATATTGTAATGATACCTTCCTCTGGCAGCTTGTTCCATATATTCTTCATAAAAAATTTACTCCTCAGTTCCTGTTTAAATTTTTCCAATCTCACCTTAAACCTATAACATTCAGTTTTAGAGCCTTCTGCTCTGTGGAAAATATTGTGACCTTATCTATATCCCTCATGATGTTATGAATCTCTCTCAGGTCACCCCTCAGCCTCCTATGCTCTAGGGAAAAATGGCACATTTTATCCAGTCTCTCCTTTTAGCTCAAGCCCTCTAATCCTGGTAACAATCTATACCGCACCTTCTTGAGCTTAACAAAAAACTACAAGAAGTAGTGGATACGTTCCAGTCCATCACAGGTAAAGCCATCCCCACCTTTGAGCACATCTACAAGAAAGCCTTGTTGCAACGTAGCATTCATCATCCGGGACACCCCCCATCTCGGTCATGCTCTCTTCTCGTTGCTGTCATCAGGAAGAAGTTACAGGAGCGTCAGGACTCACACCACCAGGTTCGGGAACAGTTACTACCTCTCAAGCATCAGGCTCTTGAACCAAAGGGGATAGTTCATTCAACCTTACTTGCCCCATGATTGAAATGTTCCCACAACCTGTGGTCTCACTTTCAAAGTACTTTCATCTTTTTGTTCTTGATATTTATTGCTTATTTATTTATTATTATTAATAGTTCATTCATTTTGTACTTGCACTGTTTGTTGTCTTCTGCACTCTGGTTCAACGCCCAAATTGGTGTGGTCTTTCGTTGATTCTATTATGGTTATTATTCTATTGTGGATGTATTGAGTACACCAGCAAAAAAAAAGTCTCTGGGTTGTCTATGGTGACTATATGTAATTGGAGAAGAAATTTTATTTGAACTTGGAACTTGGAACATCCTTTGTATAGCTAGGTGATCAGAACTCTAAGCGTGATCGTACCAGTACGCTGAACAGTGATAACATGAGGACAAGAGTTGGGATATGATGCCTCAACTCTTGTCCTCAGTGCCCTGACCAATGAAAGCAAGTTTGCCAAATGGCTTCTTCACCACACTGTCCACCTGTGACTACACTTTTAAGGAACACTTTTATGCACTTGTACTACTAACTCTCTCTGCTCTACAACAGATTACAGATTCTAGCATTACAGATAAATATCTGAGATCAAACCCCTCCCACCCCAGAACTCTGTGAGAGGTGGTTCTTGGAAGAAAAGAGAGAATGTAACAATATGATTGTGGATGTAGAGACCGCGGGGAATTATTTCATTTTGGCAGGGATGCAACACAACTAATTTTATATAAGTTGTCTGTTTGAATTCTCTTCCCACTTTAATTGCTAACAAAAACAAAAACCAGGAGAGATATTTAACAGGCTTATCCAATATTGGACCTTCTTACACAACTGTCAGAAGATCAACGTGATCCAATACAGCCTGCATTAAACATTTGGTAAGATTTTAAAATAGTATGCAATCTGATGGGGTGTATTATAATTCAAAGAGCTGCAAAGTGGAGCCACAGATCCTTCAAAGTGATTCATATTGGTGCTCTCCTTTGAATTCTGAGGGACATGGGCTACATGAAAAATACCTTTATCTCTCTATTCATGAAAGCCACTGGAAACTTGGACTGGGACAAAGGCTTTGTGCATAAGTTGACTCTCTGAAATCCCTCCAGGTCCCACTGGAAAGCTATAATAAATGTCTTTGCAAATGTGGCAGTTTCAGATTGAGCTAAAGCGTGGCTGAACTATTCCATCCTCTAAATTTAAATTAACTCTTTCAGTTTCCAAGGAATCCTGAGGTTTATGCAGCATTTCACCTATGTCTGGCAGCAGCTCGAAGCAGTGTTTGACCTTTCTTTCATTCCAACTCTGCCTCTTCTCTACTCCTCTCAGCTGCTCTTGATGAGAATTGGTATGAGGAATGGAATAGATTGTTGCTGATCATTTGCCAGACCAGAAACAGCCATATACACATCTAGCATCTGCCTTACTTTTTCAAATTTTGATCTTACTTGTGAATCTTAAGGAGTAATTAAAGTTTTTTTTGCGGATAGCACAAGTTGGCACCATGGTAGCATAGCACAGCAGTTAGCACAACTGCTCAGGGCGCTCTGGAGTTCAGAGTTCAGTTCCTGCACCACCTTTAAGGAGTTTGCATGTTTCCCCATGAACCAATGTTACAGCTGTCAGTAGGAACAAGATTTTTATCCCAACTGTCTGGGATTGAATTTAATCCATTCTTTAAGGTTTACACCATGATACAATTTTTACTTTTTATAATCTGCATTAACACATGAAAAACCTTTGAGATCCAATCTTTAAATCTACTTTAGAATTGGTGATCAATTTCCCTGGGTTCACAATATTAAGAGAGAAAGTCTGAATAACAATCAAAAGGTGAACAGAGATGGTGTTATAATCCGCCTCTAGATGAAAGGCTTTTCTGATTAAATATTTCTATGAAAATTCTTCTAGAATTTGACTTGGCCTTCACTTCCTATTACACTGCATTAGTCACAAATCCTTAGTCTTCCTGGAAAATTGTCCACACATAGATCGAATTAACGCTTAGTTAACACGGGGAGCTCAGCATATTTCAATACACTGCAATATTCAAAGTTCCCTATTAGCTTTTTCTGGCCAGATCTTAGTATATGTTACAATGTTTCATTCTATTTAACTCAAGTGACAATTTTCTTCACAAGTAAGTTACTGTGGAGATCCTTGGGGGGGCGGGCGTGGTCAACAGCCCGGCCCAGCATTCCTAGCAGCCAGCATTATTTGTTGTTCTTGTCTTAAAATGCTTTTATGGGATTACGGTGGGATGTTCAAGTTCATTTACTGTTAAATTTTAGCTTGGGTTATATAGTTATTATCATTGGTGTTTGCGGGTCACCTGGCTGTAACCAGGATGTGTAATAATCACCTCCCCGTCTGTATGTGACTGAATGGGTTCTCCCCCCGGGTCATAGCACTGGGTCTGCTTTTGCATTTGTCGCAATAAAATTGGCAGTTGAGTTAAACGAGCTTTTCTTGTTTGTCATCATGGATCCAATACTATACCTGTTCCATCCTATTGATTTACATAATATTACACTTCTTCAGAAATTACATATAACTAGTATTGAGTAAACCTTCCAAGCACAAAAGTATGGGATTTGACTACTTTCCCTCATGCCAGCTCTCTGAGCAAATTAATTTCCTAGACGTTCCATAAAGTCTTTGAAATTTGTTCCTTTATAAGTATATATTCACTTTCACTTCAAATGTTAGCGTGGATTCTGCTGCTACCACTGCTTTTGGCTGAGTACTTGATACTCTAACACTAGTCTGCATAATGGCAGCTCACTTCCAATTCACACCACTCTCTGAGTGGAGGAATTCTAGGGCAGAGTTTTTTTATGCCATGGATCCCTGCCATTAACTGAGGGCTCTGTGAACCCCAGGTTAGGAACCCCTGGGCTAGGGTCTTCTATCTTCCAGGCATCTCAGAAGTTAACCTGCATGGGCCATGGCAAGTGTAGATAACATTTAGAAATTCAGGATGAGATTTCCAATGTGCACCCTGTGGGTATCATGAGTAGTCTGTGAAATACATGATACATTGTTTCAATCACAGAGATGAAGGAAGTGTCATAACAGTTTCTTCGGGTGCCTTTATATTCATCTGGCTTGAAAAGCTAAATACAAAATTCACTGTTATTGTTCAACAATTGCAAAAGAAACAGATCAATAAAGTTGTTTTAACCTTTAAACTTGCACACTTCCCCACCCCTTACCTGATTACCTTGTACCCGTTCACATTTCAACATCTTTGAAGCCCATCTGAAGGCTTTTTGCTTCTACTTCATTTGCATTTTTATTTTAAGAATCATTTAAATGAAATAAGAATGCCCTGGAGAACAGCATGAAGAAATGACCTCTTCAAGATGCTTGAAATGGCAAAGGGATTCAACAAAGTAAATTGAGACAAGATTCCCTTTGTAGGAGATACAAACTAAATCATTCATGAATGAATCATTCATAAGTCATTCAGAGGATCACAGACAACAAGTCTACCCTGTGAGTCAGTGACCAGGACACTTCACTCCTTGAGTGAATGTCTTCAATGCCTGAATTGATGTGCAGAACAAAGTTCTGGCAAGGAAGACACCCCTACCCCCTGGGGAGCAGACACTCCATCTGGCTGAAGCTGAGGAGAGGAAGACTAGAGTCAACTCTTCGCAAAGCTGCGGGGCTGGGTAATATACCAGGCTGGATAATATACCAGGCTGGATTCTGAAACACTGCGCAACCCAGCTGACGGATATATTCAACATCTTCCTGGAACAATCCATGTCTTCTAGGCTTTCAAGGCAGCAACTATTATTCCAGTGTCAAAGAAGGTGACAGAAACCTGCCTAAATGATTATTGTCTGGTGGCATTAACATCAACCATTATGAAATGCTTTGTTGACTGATCACGAAGTACGTCAAAGCCTTTCTTATGGTTACACTAGACCTTTTCCAGCTCGCTTATTGTTCAGATGGATCCACTGATAATGCAATAGCCTCTGCTCTCCACTCTGTCTGTCCCACCTGGAAAATGGGGTCTCATATGCCAGACTGCTGTTTATAGTTCAGTGTTCAACACAATCATACCCCAGAAAATAGTGGGGAAACTGTTTTCACTGGGTCTCAACACCTTCCTCTGCAATTGGATACTGGACTTCATAACAGTAAGGCCACAGTCAGTCCAGGTGGGCAGCAATATCTCTTGTCCCATTACGCTGAGCACTGGCACTCCCCAAGGCTGTGTGCTCATTCTACTGCTGTTCACACTGCTGACACATGACTGTGTGGTAGGATCCCCCTCAAGTCGTATCATCGTTTGTGGATGTGGCACTTCCTCAAGTGGGTCTTGATATTGTCTTCGAACCGCTTTTTCTACCCTTCAGGAGTGTGTTTTGCATCCTCGAGTTGGCCAGACAGGAATTGTTAGGGAGTTGGGAGTCAGGCATACAGATGATGTGGCTGATCCATCGCAATTGGTCTTGAGTCACTGTTGTGGCTCTGGAGTTAATGTTAGCTTCCTCCAGGATTCTGGAGTTAGTCCACCTATTCTTCCAGCAAATTCTCAGAATCTTTTAGAGGCATCTTTGATGATAAGTTTCCAGGGATATTATGTACCTGCTGTATGTTGTCCATGACTCCATTTCATATACCAAGGAAAGGAGGACTATAGCTTTGTAGACCAGAAGCTTAGTGTTGGTTTCGATATCCCATCTTCAAAACCCCTCTTTCTCAGCTTGGCAAAAGCTCCACTCACACAGACTGTTCTGCGATTTATTTCAAGATCAGAGTTGGCTCTTGAAGAAGGAAGGCTGCCAAGATATGAGAAACGATCAATATTCCCCAGAAGGATGTTGTCAACTTGGATGGTTGGAGGTTTAGGAGCTTGATCTGGAGCAGGTTGTTGCAGCTTTTGGATTTTCTTGATGCTTAGAAGTCCCAGGAGCTTGTGTGCTCTGGTAAAAGCATCTATTATGCACCGTGGATCCTCCTCAGAGTGAGCTACCATGGCGTTGTCTGCATATTGGAGCTCCATGATGGAAGTAGTTGACAACTTGCTCCTTGCCTTGAACCTGTTCGGGTTAAAGACTTCCCCCACCCCCCCACCCCATCTGTCTTGTAGAGAATCTAGACTCCTTGTGGGAGGTCTTGACCTGGGAGGTGAAGAATGGTTGGAACAGCAAACAGATTTGGGGCAATGATGCACACTGTTTGACCCCAGTCTCAACCTTGAAAGGTGCTGTTTCACAGCCACTATTGCTGATGACTGTTGCACTCATATCATTGTGTAAGAGCAGCAGGATCTTGAGGTATTTCTCTGGACACCTGACTTTGGGCAGTGCCTGCCAAAGGGCAGGACGATTTACAGAGTCAAATGCTCTTGTAAAGTCTATGAAGACCAGATAAAGTGGGATATTTTGTTCCCAGGCTTTATCCTGCAATTGACATATTGTAAAAATCATGACAGATGTTACTCTGGCTGGACAGAATCCCTGTTGAATGTGATTCCCTTTGCTCCACTGTAATACTGATACATCTGGCTTTATCTTCTCAAATTTCAGGGTGAATTCAATCATGTTATGATTACTTTCTCCTAAGTGTTCTTTTACCTTAAACTCTCTGATCAATTCTGGTTTGTTGCAGAACACCCAATCCAGAATAGTTGATCCTCTAGCGGGCCCAACCACGAGCTGCTCTAAAAAGCCATCTCATAGTTGCTTTAGAAATTTGCCCTCCTGGAATCCAGCACCATTTTTTCCCAATCTACCAACATATTGAAGGCCCCCACGACTATTGTAGCCTTGCCCTTTTGGTATGCATTTTCTATCTCCTGTTGTAATTTGTAGACCTCACTCCTTCTACTCTTTGGGGGACAGTATAAACTCCCATCCTGGTCTTTTTACCCTTGCAGTTCCTTAGCTCTATCAGCAATAATTCAACATCTTCCAATCCTGTTATCTCTTTCTAATCATTTGATTTCATATTGTACCAACAGAACAACACTGCCGCCTCTACATCCATGCATGTCCTATCGATACAATGTGTATCTTTGAGCATTAAGCTCCCAGCTATAATCTTCTTTCAGCCATGATTCAGTGATGCCTACAACGTCATAGCTGTCAATACACAAATGTGCTGCAGGTTTATCTACCTGATTCCGTATGCTGCAAGCATTCAAATACAACATCTTTAATCCTATATTCACTTTTTTCGATTTTGTCTGCCTTTTATGTTGCAACTCATCCTGTTAACTGCAATTTTGCCCAGTCAACAGTCTCCTCTCACTACACAGCTACCTCATTTCCAGCACTATTATTTGCCTTTTCTACGATACTTCTTGCATTGAAATATATGCACATCAGGAAACTAGTCACTCCATGCTCAACCTTTTGATTCCCAACTTTGTCTGAAACTTCTGATACATTGCATTGCAGTTTCTGATTTTTTTATGTGACCTTTGCAGACCCACTGTAATCCACCATATTGTTTCAATGCTGAAAAAGGGAGCAGTCTCTGGTCCAGTGGATATTGGCAACAATTCATGCTCCATGAAGGTGTGGAGCAGTGTTTCATCTAGTGGATATTGGCAACAAGTCATGACACATGGAGGGGTGGAGCAGTCTCTGATCAAGTGGATACAGTATTGGCAATATGTACCCCACGGAGGTGTGGAGCAGTCTCTGGTCTGGTGGTTATTGGCAACAAGTCATGACCCATAGAGGAGAGGAACACTCAATTCTGCATGACAAAAAACTAGAGGATATTGGCCAGACATCATGCCCCATAGAGGAAAGGCAGTCTCTGGTGGAGTGGATAGTGGCACCTAATCATGGAGCAGTCTATGGTCTAGTGGACATTGGCAACAAGTCATGCCCTATGGAGGTGTGGAGCACTCTCTGGTCTCGTGGATATTGGGAACAAGTCATACCCCATGGTTCAATCTCAATCAAGTGAATATTGGCAACATGACATGCCCCCATGTAGGTGTGGAGCATTCACTGGTCTATTTGATATTGGCAAGCATTCATGCACCATGCTGCTGTCTCTGGTCTAGTGAATATTAGCAACAAGTCATGCCCCATGAAGGAGTAGCAGTCTTTGGTCTAGTGGCTATTGGAAAAAAGTAATGCCCCATGGCAGTGTGGAGCATTCTCTGATTGAGTGGATATTGGCAACATGTCATGCCCCATGCTGCAGTCTCTGGTAATTAATATTGGCAACAGGTCAGGCCTCCTAGGTGTGTGGAGCAGTCTCTGGTCTAGTGGATATTGGCAACGGGCCATGCCCCATGGAGTAGTCTCTGGTCTAGTGAATATTGGCACCAGTTCATGACACATAGAGATGTCTTTGGTCCAGTGGATATTGGCAACAAGTCATGCTCCATGGTGCAGTCTCTGGTCTAATGAATATTTGACAATAGGCTATGCCCACAGTGCAGTCTCTGGTGTAGAGGATAATGGCAACACGTCATGCCTAATGTAGGGGTGGAGCAGTCTCGGGTCTACTGGATATTAACAACAAGTCATACTCCATGGAGGTGTAGCACTGTCACTGGTTCAGTAGATATTGGCAACAAGACATGCCCCGTGGAGGAGAAGCAGTCTCCAGTCTGGTATACATTGGCAATAAGTGGTGTTGTCTCTGATCGAATGAAAATTGGCAACATGTCATGTCCCATCGAGGTGTCGAACAGTCTCGATTCTAGTGGATCTTGGAAACAAGTCATGTCCCATGGAGAAGTCTTTGGTTTAGTGAATAACTGGCAACAAGTTATACCAATGGAGCAGTCTCTGGTCTAGTGTATATTGACAACATGTCATGCCCCATTGGGCAGTTTGATCTAATTAATCTTGGGTACACTTCATGCCCCATGGAGGGCTGGAAAAATCTGTCTAGTGGATATAGGCAACAAGTCATAACCCATGAAACAGTCTCTGCTCCAGTGGAAAATGGCATCAAATCATGCTCCATGAGGTATGACAGTCTCTGGTCTAGTGGATATTGGCAACAAGTAATGCCCCATGGATGTGTGAGGCATTCTCTGGTCTGGTGGATATTGGCAATGTCATGCCTCTTGGAGCCGTCTCTGGTCTGGTGGATTTTGGCAACATCATGCCCCATGTTGTGGTCTCTGGTAATGAATATTGGCAATAGATCATGCCTCCTGGATGTGTGGAGCAATCACTAGTCCAGTGGATATTGACAGCATCATTCCCCATGGAAGAAAAACAGTCTCCAGTCTAGTGGATAATGGCAACAAGTACTACCCTATGGATGTGTGATGCATTCTCTGATCTAGTGGACATTGGCAATGTTATGAACAGTGGGGCTGTCTCTGCTCTAGTGGATGTTGGCAACAAGTCATGCCCCATGCAGCAATCTCTGGTCTAGTGGGTATTGGCAACTAGTCATGCCCCATTGTGCAGTCTCTGGTCTGGTAAATATTAGTAACAAGTCATGTCCCATGCAGCAATCTCTGGTCTGGTGAGTATTGGCAACTAGTCATGCCCCATTGTGCAGTCTCTGGTCTGGTAAATATTAGTAACAAGTCATGCCCCATTGTGCAGTCTCTGGTCTGGTAAATATTGGCAACAAGTCATGTCCCATGCAGCAATCTCTGGTCTAGTGGGTATTGGCAACTAGTCATGCCCCATTGTGCAGTCTCTGGTCTGGTAAATATTAGTAACAAGTCATGTCCCATGCAGCAATCTCTGGTCTGGTAAATATTGGTAACAAGTCATGCCCCATGCAGCAGTCTCTGGTCTAGTGGGTATTGGCAACTAGTCATGCCCCATTGTGCAGTCTCTGGTCTGGTAAATATTGGTAACAAGTCATGTCCCATGCAGCAGTCTCTGGTCTAGTGGGTATTGGCAACTAGTCATGCCCCATTGTGCAGTCTCTGGTCTGGTAAATATTGGTAACAAGTCATGTCCCATGCAGCAGTCTCTGGTCTAATGGGTATTGGTAACAAGTCATGTCCCATGCAGCAGTCTCTGGTCTGGTAAATATTAGTAACAAGTCATGTCCCATGCAGCAATCTCTGGTCTAATGGGTATTGGCAACTAGTCATGTCCCATGCAGCAGTCTCTTTTTTGTGGTCATCCACAGGTGAGAATGTTCTCTGTGTTTATTTTCTCCCTTTGAATTCACACCAACTTTGCAACAGATTCCTAAACCTACCCATTTATGCTCAAGTGAGAACTTCAGTTAGGTCTCCCTCAGCCTACCCTACTTCAAGGAAACAAACAAGCCCAAACAATTAAAACACTCCACCTCCTCTGCTCTGTTTCCTCTCCAGTGCTATCACGTCCTTCCTGTGAGAGGTGGCATGGTAGTGTAGTGGTTAGTGTAATGCTACGACAGTGCTCGTGACCTGTGTTTAATTCCTGCTGCTGTCTGTACATTGTCCCCATGAGCATATCAGGTTCCCTGGGTGCTCCAGTTTTCTTCCACAAATCATACACATATGGGTGAGTTGGTTACTTAGTCACATGGGTGTAATTGGGTACTGTGAGCTCAGTGGACCAGAAGGCCCTGTTACAAAAATAAAAAGATAGAATTATTGTGGACAATTTTTGCAATAGAGTTCCTGACAGATCAAATTTGACTTACAGCTGCTGTGGATTCTCTTTTAAATTATCCCTTCCTAAAACAAATTTCATTTTAAATTGGGGTTAACAATACAACATGAGGATTATCGGATGGAGTTGCATTCTTTGGTACTAGATTGGCTCCTGGTTTATCTAAAGAGCATTTTTTTGTTGCTACATTATTCCTGAAGGACATATCATGTGCCGTTTATTGAAGAAAATTTGCAAGGAATGTGGAAAAATATTTTGAAGGGCTATTGTTGATAATCTAACCATCTTGATTTCTACTTATTGTTGGAATTATATTCCTGTGTATAACATAAGAAAAGTCAGAGAAGAATATTTATTTCACTGATGCTCCCCAGCTACTTGAACTTGCCTGAGTACTTAGTGCACCCCTGTCACAGATTTCCATATATAAGTCATAGAGAGAGAGAGAGGGAGAGGGAGAGAATATTCAGCATAGAAACATCTAAACCAGTCCATGCAAACCACAGTGCCCACCCAGCTTCCCCAGTGGCAATTTCATTCGCAGTTGAGGGATTTTGTGATCTCAAAGTATAAATTTTCTTGCAGGTGCCAATAGGAATATAACAAAATAGAATCTGTGAAAAATCACACATGCCAAAGATGAACAAATATGTAATGTGCAAAAGAGGACAAATTGTGCAAATAATAAAAAATAATGCCCTCTTTTAGCACGTCATTTAAATTAATTTATAATATCTCTTATTGTAATTTATAGGGTTTGTTTTATCTATTGCATTGTAGTGCTGCAGTAAAACAACAAATTTCACAACATATGCCAGTGATACCAAACTTGATCCTGACTCGATCCTTGATTCTTTGAATTTGGCAAGCACAGTGCCTTCATGTTTCTACACAAGTGCTTCTCAAATTTCCTATTGTGCCAGCCTCAACCACTTCAACTGGTCATCATATACTCTTCCAAGAAAATGTTACCTCTCAGGTTTCTTGTAAATCTTCCACCTCTCATCCTAAATCTATAACCCTTTGTTTTGGACTCCCCTACCCTGGGAAAAAGACTGTGGCCATCCACCTTATCTGTGCCTCTCACAATCTTAAGCAATTTTATAAGGTTCCCTCTGATTATCTTACATTTCAAAGAATAAAGATTAGGTCTGACCAACCTTTTCCTACAACTCAGGCATATTGGTCCTGGGAAAAACCTCATAAATCTTTTCTGCACTCTTTCCAGTTCCTTTTCCAAGTTCCCTCTGTTTCATTCTTCTCCCTAGTGTCCTACATACCATTCAAAGTATAAATATTAACTCTTAATCCTAACTCATACCTGACCCTAATACTATTACCTCTTGTGTACTATCATTCATGTATTCCCTTTTCTTTTAAGCTAATTCCCTAATCATTCAGTTAAATGAACTATCTTTTCATTGCTCCCGCTAATAACCGTTCATCTTTACCTCTCTGCCTTATACCCAATCCTTTCATTGCCCCTCTCAAAACCCAATCCTTTCATTGCCCCTCTCAAAACCTTTTGTCCTACTGGTACTTTTAACTCTTTATTCTCTCTCCAATACCCTAAATCCCCATTACATTTCTTTTCTTTATCAGTGCAATTCCCAATTGCCCATCCAACACCCTAACTCTCTATTCTTCGTATAATATGTTGTCTGCATTAGCTCATTTTAATACCCGGTTTCTGCAGATTCCTTTGCTCTGTTATCCTAATCCCAAATGAGCTTCTGATCAGGGCTTTCTCAAACCCTGATCCTATTGGTACCCTCTCTAATAACCTAACCTTTCATTTCTCTTAGTCCTAATATTCCAACTCCCCAATTCACTGCTCTCTAATTTACTGCCTTTAGTTTTTGTGCCTTCATTTTTCTAAACATCTGTAATGCATTCGCCTTCTTTTGTCGATTATTCCAAGCAATTATGATGATGTCAAAACTGTTTAAGTCATTAGTATTAAAGGTTTGGGATTATTAACAATGAACCCTTGTTTTGGATGAATATGCAAGATCGGTCTCCTAAGAACATATGGATTTGAGGGCTGTTCAGTTTGCTTGAGGGATGTTGTTCCAAATTATGTAAGATTTAGAAATGGATGATCATTTTGAAGATTTTTGGACCAAATTGATTTTCATAGATTATAATTATTAAACAGACATTTTGTTAGTCTTGCATTTAATATGACATCTCTGCAGTTTTAAATCTCTAATTTTTTTGTGTGTGTGTATGTCATACTCTGCCAGAGCCTCAGCAAACACTTTTCAAGTGGTTGCCTTGGAGGAAAGGTTCTGTGAGTGGTCCCCCATGTCCTTCTCACAGCACAATTTTTTTTTAATGAGGCCGAGTTGCAAGCTCGACACTCAACCCAGCACGGGTGGAAAGCATGCCCAGGAGCGGCCCGACTGGGTTTGAACTCAGGAGCCACCAGCCAGACAAATCTCTAATACAAATTTATAAATGTTACAAATAACTACAATTATTATATAAGGCAAACAGCAAAAAACAAAGATGGATGCTTGGAATTGAAAAGCAGGCTTTGATATTTGGAGAGAATGTGGAGATATTCAGATCAGTAAAATTCATGTACAAACACGAGAAGGGTCCATTCGATGTTCTTCTGTGTGTTGCTTCAAAACAAATAGACAAAACTCTGCCTAACTGTAGCATTAAGGAGTTGTACTGTTCAATCTCGTTGAGAAGTTGTCCATTTTGTTACCCAGCTCTTCACCAATGGAATATTTACTTTCAGCTGAAGATCCCTGCATTAGTATCACTCTCTCCCAATGTCGGCAGGAAGTCAATGTTATATTACCCATCCAATGCCTTTACTAAGTGTTTGTATTGGGCAGTCAGTAAACAAGGTTGAACAGCACTGCTCATCCACATTAAAGCTGCAAACAAGAGAGCAATTTAATCACATTATTTAACTCCATGTAGCAAAGATGAAGAGTTATTTTCTTCCAGATTAATAAGAGTTCAAAACTGAGTTGCGTTATTCAGACATGAAATCAGAATCATTTTCCCAAATAAGGAAATCTGACACTTGCCACTCTCCCTCTCCACTAAAACAGCCACTAACTACCATCCTTCCCAACACTATTCTGGATGCTGGAAACAAATTTTCCAGTAATGGCTCCAATATTATTATTAGTTAAGTCTAACAAAGAATAGGAATCAAAATCAAGTAAGCAGCATTAAAGAGCAGATTGGTTGTCACAAACTCAAGAACAGAACACAAGCAAGGGTTGACTGGTGTGTCCTTAATCCTGATAACCAAAATTACAGCACATACAGGATCTTCAATAGATATAGAATGATCCTATTTCCATGTATTATATTAAATTACATTTTAAACTAACTTTCTTTTAATGCTTGACATTGTGGCAACAGTTCATATGAACTTGGAGGGTTTTGTTTGAACTGTGGGTAACTTCCAAGTATTGAAGTCACATTACTGCTGAAACAGCTCTGCTGGGCAGGCCACACGTCTTGCATCGGCAACTCCAGGCTACTGAAGGCAGTACTCTACGGAAAACTCCCTCAGGGCAAGAGAGATCCTAGTGCTCCGTGCAAGAGGTCAACGAGTGGCGGCAGCTGGTTTGTTGCAGAGATGGCTGGAGAACACTGATCCTTGGAGCAACCAAGAATTCTGAGGGATCCAGAAGGGTGACTGCTGAATAGAAGAGGTGCAAGTAGAATCCTACTACCCAAATGCATGCATCCCATCTTTTCTCATGTCCCTACTGCTCCCAGGTCTGCAGATATAGAATTGGCCTCTACAGTCACCAACGATCATGCCAACACTCCTGAGGACTCTCCTTCCCTCCTGATCTTCACAAGCAAAGAACCAAACATCATCATCATTGTCAGGTATATTAACTTATTTCTATGTGACCCATTTGAAGAGGCCTGAAAACCTGTTGTTTCAGGTCAAGAGGCGAAGCAACAGAACAGAATCAATAGCAAATTACCTTGATAAGTTACAAGGCCAAATAGTTGTGTAGATCAGTGAGTAAGACTTTCATTCACCCAGGTAAGGGTTGGTTGACTGATAATCATCATTATGGTCGAGTGAGAAGAAGAAGAAGAATAGCCCTTAACTCGGCAGTGGAGTTATCGGGGCACCGTCACGACGGTGTTTCCGTAGCAAGCTATTCTTGTTTTTACGAGGCCGAGTTGCTAGCTCGACACTCAATCTGACTTGGATTCAAACTCGGGAACCTTCGCTCCGGAGTCCGGCACTGATATCATTGCACCACCAAGCGGGACATGGTCAAGTGAGCAAGAAAGAAAATGCAGAAAATTATGTTGCAGAAAATCAGATATTGGGACTGGATGATACAGGCTCATACCGTGATAAGTGTACTTACAGTTTTATAAAACATCCTAAGGCAACTTACAAATGCCAATATTATTGGTTTTGGTTTATCACTGGGATACAGTTAAAATCTTGTCTTGCATACTGTTCATACAGACCAAATCATTATACAATGCATTGTGGTAGAACAAGGGAAGACAATAACAGTGCAGAATAAATGTAAAAGCTATCAAAAAAACACAGTAGAATTGAATGATAAAGTGCAAGATCTTAATGAGGTCAAGTGTGAGGCCGAGTTAGCTTTCATAAGTCGAGGGATAGATTTAAGAGTCGCGATGTAATGATGCAGCTCTATAAAAATCTGGTTAGGCCACACTTGGAGTACTGTGTCCAGTTCTGGTCACCTCACTATAGGAAGGATGTGGAAGCATTGGAAAGGGTACAGAGGAGATTTACCAGGATGCTGCCTGGTTTAGAGGGTATACATTATGATTAAGGGAGCTAGGGCTTTACTCTTTGGAGAGAAGGAGGATGAGAGGAGACATGATAGAGGTGTACAAGATACTAAGAGGAATAGATACAGTGGACAGCCAGCGCCTCTTCCCCAGGGCACCACTGCTTAGTACAAGTGGCTTTAAGGTAAGGGGTGGGAAGTTCAAGGGGGATATTAGAGGAAGGTTTTTTACTCAGAGTGTGGTTGGTGCGTGGAATGCACTGCCTGAGTCAGTGGTGGAGGCAGATACACTAGTGAAGTTTAAGAGACTACTAGACAGGTATATGGAGGAATTTAAGGGGGGTGCTTACAGGGGAGGCAGGGTTTGTGGGCCGAAGGGCCTGTACTGTACTGTGCTGTACTATTCTATGTTCTATGTTCTATGAGTCTGTTTTTATCATATAAGAGGTACATTCAAATTTGATAACAATGGGGTAGAAGCTGTCCTTGAGCCTGGTGGTACACGCTTCCAGGCTCTTGTTTCTCCTGCCTGATGGGAGAAAGGAGAAGAGAGTATGTCCAGGATGGGTGGGGTCTTTGATTATGCTAGCTGCTTTACTGATGGAGTTAGAAGTATAGACAAGATCCATAGAGAGGAGTCTGGTTCCTGTGATGTGCTGAGCTGTGTCCACAACTCTTTGCTGTTTCTTGCGGTCACGTGCAGAGCTGTTGCCATACTGAGCTATTATGCATCCAGACAGGATGATTTCTATGGTGAATTAATAAAAATTGTTCAGCGTTGACAGAGATATGGAGAGTTTCTTTAGCCTTCTGAGGATGTAGAGGGATTGGTGAGCTTTCTTGGCAGTAACATCAATGTGGTTGGAAGAGGACAGGCTATTGGTCATTTTCACACCCAGCAACTTGAAGCTCTTATTCCTCTCAATCTCAGCACTGTGGACAGGAGAATGTACACCAATGCCTTTCTGAAGTCAAAGACTAGCTCTTTTGTTTTGTTGACACTGATGGAAAGATTATTGTCATGCACCATGTGACTAAGCTCTCTGCCTCCTTCCTCAGGTCATCAAGAAAGCTTTTGGCACATTGGCCTTCATAAATCAAAGTATTGAACACAGGAGATGGGATGCTATGTTAAAGTTGTATAAGACATTGGTGAGGACTAATTTGGAGTATTGTGTGCATTCTTGGTCACTTGCCTGCAGGAAAGATGTAAATAAGGTTGAAAGAGTAGAGAGAAAATTTACAAGGATATTGCTGGATCTGGAGGACCTGAATTATAAGGAAAGATTGAAAAGTTTAGAAAGGGAAAGAGAAAGATGTGAAATGCAGTAGTCATAGGGGATTCCATAGTGAGGGGAACAGACAGGAGGTTCTGTCAGCATGATGGAGATACCCTCATGGTGTGTTGCCTCCCCGGTGCCAGAGTATGGGATGTCTTGGACTGGGTGCAGGGTATTCTGAAGGGAGAGGGTAACCAGCCAGAAGTCTTGATTTTCGTTGGTACCAATGACATAGGTAGAAAAAGGGAGGAGGTCCTGAAGAGAGAATTCAGGGCGTTAGGTAGGAAGCTGAAAGGCAGGACTTCTAGGGTAGTAATCTCAGGATTGCTGCCTGTGCCACATGTGAGTGAGTGCAAGAATAGAATGATCAGGCATATCAATGTGTGGCTGAGAGACTGGTGTAGGGGGCAGGGCTTCAGATTCCTGGATCACTGAGGCCTCTTCTGTGGGAGGTATGACCTGTACAAAAAGGACGAGTTACACTTGAACCCAAAGGAGTCCAATATCCTAGCAGGCACATTTAATAGAGCTGCTAGGGAGGGTTTAAACTAATCTGGCAGGGGGATGGGAACCAGAGTGATAGGGCTAAGGAAGGGGAAAACAGAAATAAATCAAAGATAGCGTGCAACAGAGATGATAGAAAGAACAGCCAGAAGATGAGGCTATTGGCATGAGTTACAGGGCCATAGAGGCATGGTGCAGTTAAAACAGAAAGCAACAAATATACTGGACTGAGAGTGTTGTATTTGAAGGCACAAAGCATAAGGAATAAAATGAATGATCTTGAAATTCAGCTACAGATTGGCAAGTATGACATTGTAGCCAGCTCTGAAATTTGACTAAAGGATGCCTGCAATTGGGAGCTGAACATCCACGGATATACGGTCTATTGGAAAGATAGGTTAGTAGGCAGAAGGGATGGTGTGGCTGTGTATAAGAAATAATATTAAATCATTGGAGACAGATGACATAGGATTGGAAATTGTAGAGTCTCTATGGGTTGAGTTAAGAAATGGCAAGGGTAAAAGGACCCTAATGGCAGTTGTATACAGGCATCCGAACAGCAGCTAGAATGTGGATTACAAATTACAGCAGGAGATAGAAAAGGCGTGTCAGAAAGGCAATGTCATGATAATTGTTGGGGATCTTAACATGAAAGTGGATTGGGAAAACCAGGTCAGTACGGGACCTCAAGAGAGAAAATTTGTAGATTGCCTAAAGGATGGCTTTTTAGAACAGCTTGTTGTTGGGTCCACTGGGGGATCGGCTTTGCTGGATTGGGTGTTGTGCAATGATTCAGAGGAGGTAAGAGAGCTTAATGTTAAGGAACCCTTAGGGAACAGTGATCACAATATGATCAAGTTCACATTGAAATTTGAGAGGGAAAAAATAAAATCCAATGTGTCGGTATTTCAGTGGAATAAAGGAAAGTACAATGGCATGATTAGGGAAATGGCTGAAGTTGACTGGAAAGGGACACTAGCAGGAAGGACAGCAGAGCGGCAATGGCTGGAGTTTCTGCAAAAAATGAGGGAAGTGCAAGACAGATATATTCCAAATAAGAAGAAATTTTCCAAGGGAAGAAGGACACTACCGTGGCTGACAAGTGAAGTCAGAGCCAAAGTAAAAGCAAAAGAGAGGGCATACAAAGAAGACAGAGATAGTGGGAAGATAGAAATTGGGGAGCTTTTAAAAACTTGCAGAAGGAAACTAAAAAGGTCATTCGGAAGGAAAACATGAATTATGAGAGGAAGCTGGTGACTAATATCAAAGAAAATACTAAAAGCTTTTTTAAGTATATAAAGGGTAAAAGAGATTCGAGGGTAGATATGGGACCAATAAAAAATGACGCTGGGGATATTGTAATGAGAGATTCAGAGATGGCGGGGAACTGAACGTGTATTTGCATCAATCTTCACAGAGAAAGATGTCAGCAGTATACCGGACATTCAAGGGTGTCAGAGAAGTGAAGTATGTGCAGTGAAAATTATAACTGAGAAGGTGCTCAGGAAGCTTAATGGCCTAATGGTGGATAAGTCTCCTGGACCTGATGGAATGCAGCCTTAGGTTCTGAAGGAAGTAGCTGGAGAGATTGTGGAGGCATTAACGATGATCTTTCAAGAATCAATAGATTCTGGCATTGTACTGGATGATTGGAAAATTGCAAATGTTACTTCGCTATTTAAGAAGGGTGGAAGGCAGCAGAAAGGAAACTATAAACCTATTAGCCTGACATCAGTAGTTAGGAAGTAGTTGGAATCAATTGTTAGGGATAAGATTACAGAGTACCTGGAGGCACATGACAAGATAGGCCAAAGCCAGCATTGTTTCCTGAAAGGAAAGTCCTGCCTGACAAACCTACTGCAATTCTTTCAGGAAATTACAAGCAGGGTAGACAAAGGAGATGCAGTAGACGTGGTGTACTTCGATTTTCAGAAGCCCTTTGACAAGGTGCCGCATCTGAGGCTTCTAAGCAAGATAAGAGCCCATGGGATTACAGGGAAGTTACTGGCATGGGTGGAGCATTGGCTGGTCAGCAGAAAACAGAGAGTGGGAATAATGAGATCCTATTCTGGCTGGCTGCTGGTTACCAGTAGAGTTCCACAAGGGTTGGTGTTGAGACCGCAGCTTTTTACAATGTATGTCAATGGTTGGACAGTGGTATTAATGGATTTGTGGCTAAATTTGCCAATGATACAAAGATATGTGGAGGAGCAGGTAGTGTTGAGGAAACAGAGAGTCTGCAGAGAGACTTAGATAGTTTAGGGGAATGGGCAAAGAAGTGGCAAATGAAATACAATGTTGGAAAGTGTATGGTCATGCACTTTGGTGGAAGCAATAAACGGGCAGACTGTATTTTGAATTCTCTCCCCATCTAAATAATAGAGATGTAAAGGGACTTGGGAGTTCTTGTGCAAGATACCCTAAAGTTTAATCTCCAGGTTGAGTCTGTTGTGAAGAAGGCAAATGCAATGTCGGCATTCATTTCTAGAGGTATAGAATATAAGAGCAGGGATGTGATGTCGACACGCTATAAGACACTCATGAGACCACACTTAGAGTATTGTGTGCAGTTGTGGGCTCCTTATTTTAGAAAGGATATACTGACATTAGAGAGGGTTCAGAGAAGATTCATGAGAATGATTCCAGGAATGAAAGGGTTACCTTATGAGGAACGTCTGGCAGCTCTTGGGCTGTATCCACCTGGGGTTTGGAATGTTAAAAGGCATGAACAGATTAGATATGGCAAAGTTATTTCCCCTGGTAGGGGATTCCAGGGCAAGAGGGCACAACTTCAGGATTGAAGGACATCCTTTTAGAACTGAGATGCGGAGAAATTACTTTTGTCAGAGGGTGGAAAATCTGTGGAACTTGTTGCCACGAGCGGCTGTGGAGGCCAAGTCTTTGGGTGTATTTTAGCTTGATTAGCCAGGGCATCAAAGGGTATGGAGTGAAAGCAGGAGAGTGGGCATGACTGGAAGAGTTGGATCAGCCCATGAGCAGACTTGATGGGTCAAATGGCCTACTTCTGCTGCTATATCTTATGGTCTTATGATCTTATGGAATGTAAAAGATTGAAAGGAGATTTGATAGAGGTATACAAAATTATGAGGGGTCTCAATAGGATAAATGCAAGTAGGCTTTTTCCACTGTGGTTGGGTGGGAAAACAACTGGTGGCCTTGTTCACTCAGAGGGCCGTGAGAGTATGGAATGAGCGGCTAGCACAAGTGGTGCATGAAAGCTTGATTTCAATGTTTAAAAGAAGTTTAGATAGATACATGGATGGGAGAGGTATGGAGGGCTATAGTCTGGCTGCTGTTTGATGAAACTAGGCAGTTGAAATGGTTTTGGCATGGAATAGATGGGCTGAAGGGCCTGTTTCTGTTCTGAATTTTTCTGTGACTCTATAGTTCCTATACTCTGACTCATCATTGTTTGAGATGTGGCCTACTGGGATTTCATCTGCAAACTTTTAGATGGAGTTAAAGCAAATCCTGGCCATGCAGTCATGAGTGTACAGTGAGTAGACTAGGGGACTGAGGGTGCGACATTGTGGAGCACTAGTGTTTAGAACAATTGGGGAGGAATTTCTGCTCTGATTGTGATACGTGGGTCAGAAAATCAAAGACCCAGTTGCAGAGGGGGGCATTAACTTTCAGGGCCCCAAGTTTGGCACTGAGTTTCCTTGGAATAGTAGTAATGAAGGCAAAAATTTTAGTCAATAAACAATAATCTGAAGTAGGTGCCTTTACTGTCCAGATGCACCAGAGATGAGTGTAGAGCCATGAAGATGGCTATTTCTGTGGTAGGCAAATTGCAGTGGGTGGAGGTGTCTGAAAATACAGAGTTGATGATGGTTGATCAGTTTTTCAAGCACTGTTAGTGAAAATTAAATAAACTTTGACACTGAGCAATACAGGGAGGCATTAGTTCAAGTGAAAAGTAAATAAAATTTGAAGTTGTCAAAGGAAGAGAGGAGTTAAGGGTGGAAGGAGCCGAGTGTAGACCTTTGAGCCTCAGTGGTAAGGAGAAGGAAGTGAGGAATTTGACAAGTGCCCAGACATAGAGGAGTGGAAAATTCTCAGAGCGTTGCATAGGTTAGAGAAAGGATTTACTGATGATGCCTCTGGTGCCTGGGTTTAAATGAGCTCTGGGCTGTGGCGGTTTCAGTGTTTCACTGTTACATTCTGAATTCACAATGAAATGTGCTCAACAGCAGCAAACTTGGTTGCTAACATGCCTGCATTCACCATGTGAACTAGAATATAATTTGGCACTAATTGAGGAGTATTACTCATTGGGCTTGAAGAAAGGCTGGTACAGGAAATGGGAAACATCATACCAATAAGAAAAAAGTAAATTACTGATTGATGTTTTGGAGACAGATCCCTCAAAGGACAATTACAGTAAATGTGCCAATGAAATTATATTATCCAAACCAAGAAGAATGCATTGCCTTTGCCCAAATTTTTAAAAGAAGACATAAAAATCTTCTGGCAACATAATAAGGTTCAAAGAACATGCAAAGTGTGACTTATGGGTGATTTTTTTAACTCTACCATACACAGATTAGAGGGCATAATAAATTGAAATTGCTCAGAGCTCTAATTTTGGTGAGGGTGGAGTTGTAGCTATGGGAAGAATGAGGTAAACTGAGAGAGTGAGGGAGGGCTTGCTGAGCCTCCAATGCCACAAGGAAAAAAAGATATTTAAATATTTTTAAGCCTTTTCTGGCTCCAGTCCTTCTCTCCAAACATTACCCCTCAAGTCTTCATTTTGAGTTTCCCTTCAGAGAAAATGAAAAGAGCATCAGACCACCTTTAACCTCAGTATGTCAGGCCTATGCCAAAGAAACATTTGGGTTTAACCCTGAGGCTAAGGTAACTTTGGAGACTTTATTGAGATCCCGGGAGTCATTCAACTGGCAGGCACCAGGCTCTGGCTAGTGCTTGCTAACTAATTTTCAGTGGATGGCCATGTGCCATTTGGAGTCTGAGGCTGCCTCCTGAAAAGTAACAGTGGAACCTCCTCAGATGTGATCCTGAGTGCATCGCAGTTCCCTGGTACATCATTGGGTCTACACTGCTCACTTTGTTTAGCTGCCCAGATGTTGCAATTCCTGAATGGTCAATTAAGGGGTAAGAAAGCCTGGAGCTCAAAATAACCCTAAGAGTTTAAATTCAAATGTATTTTAACTTTTCTTCTGGAATCATGTGGAAACACTTCACTAAGAACTATGTGGATGAGTGTGGGTCTACAAAGACTTACTGCACATTCCCAAATCAAAGACCGTGGATGAACCAGGAGGAACATCATCTGCTGAAGGCTAGATCTGTGGCATTCAAGTCTGGCAACCCAGGCCTATACCAGAAAACCAGGTATGATTTGCAGAGGGCTATTTCAAGAGTGAAGAGACAATTTCGAGTGAGATTGGAGGCGACATCGGTTGCACAGCCACTCTGGCAGGGCTTGCAAGACATTACTTCCTACAAAGCAAAACCCAATAGCATGAATGGCAGCGATGCTTCACTACCAGATGAACTCAACGCCTTCTATGCCCACCTTGAAAGGGAGAACACAACTACAGCTGTGAAGATCCCTGCTGCACCTGATGACCCTGTGATCTCTGCCTCAGAGGCTGATGTTAGGCTGTCTTTAAAGAGAGTGAACCCTTTGCAAGGCAGAAGGTCCCGATGGGGTACCTGGTAAGGCTCTGAAAACCTGTGCCAACCAACTGGTGGGAGTATTCAAGGACATTTTCAAGCTCTCAACTGCTATGGGTGAATCTTCCCTCTTGCTTCAAAAAGGCAAGATTATACCAGTGCCTAAGAAGAATAATGTGAGCTGCCTTAATGACTATCACCCGGTAACACTCATATCTACAGTGATGAAATACTTTGAGAGGTTGGTCATGTCTTGACTGAACCCCTGCCTCAGCAAGGACCTGGACCCATTGCAATTTCCCTGTCGCCACAATAGATCAATGGCAGATGCAATCTCAATGGTTCTCCACACGGCTTTAGTCCACCTGGACAACACAAACCCCTACGTCAGGATGCTGTCCATCAACTATAGCTCAGCATTTAATACCATCATTCCCACAATCCTGACTGAAAAGTTGTAGAACCTGGGCCTCTGTACCTCCCTCTGCAATTGGATCCTTGACTTCCTAACTGGAAGACCAGAATCTAGTGATACATCTCCTCCTCACTGACGAGCAACTAAGGTGCACCTCAGGGGTGTGTACTTAGCCCACTGCTTTATTCTCTATATACCCATGACTGTGTGGCTAGGCATAGTTCAAACACCATCTATAAATTTGGTGACAATACAACCATTGTTGGTAGAATCTTAGGTGGTGACAAGAGGGCGTACAGGAGTGAGATATGCCAACTAATGGAGTGGTGCCATAACAACAACCTGGCATCCAACGTCAGTAAGATGAAAGAGCTGATTGTGGACTTCAGGAAGGGTAAGATGAAGGAACACATACCAATCCTCCTAGAGGGACCAGAAGTGGGGAGAATGAGCAGTTTCAAGTTCCTGGATATCAAGATCTCTGAGGATCTAACCTGGTCCCAACATATCGATGCAGTTATAAAGAAGGCAAGACAGCGGCTATACTTCATTAGAAGTTTGAAGAGATTTGGTATGTCAACAAATACACTCAAAAACTTCTATAATGTACTGGGGAGAGCATTCTGACAGGCTGCATTACTGTCTGGTATGCGGGGGATGAGAGGTGGGGGGGATGGTGGCTACTGTGCAAGACCGAAAGAAGCTGCAGAGGGTTGTAAATTTAGTCAGCTCCATCTTGGGTACCAGCTTGCAAAGTACCCAGGACATCTGTAAGGAGCAACGTCTCAGAACATTGCTCCATGGTCCTGGAGGACCGTTGTTTCATTTTTACTGTGTACTGTACCAGCAGTTTATGGTCGAAATGACAATAAAAAGCGTCTTGACTTGACTTGACTTGACTTTGAAGGCAGCATCCATTATTAAGGACCTCCAGCACCCAAGGCATGCACTTTTATCACTGTTGCCATCAGGTAGGAGTACAGAAGCCTGAAGGCACACACTCAGTGATTCAGGAACAGCTTCTTCCCCTCTGTCATCCGATTCCTAAATGGACATTGAATCCCTGGACATAACCTCACTTTTCTTTAATATACAGTATTTTCTGTTTTTGTACAATTTTTAATCCATTCAATATACATTTACTGTAATTTATTTATTTATTTATTATTTTATTTCTTCTATATTATGTATTGCATTGAATTGCTGCTTGTGAGTTAACAAATTTCATGACACGTACCGGTGACAATAAACCTGGTTCTGATGCTGACTCTGATTCTGAGTTGAAGTGCAAACTGTCACTAAAAATCTGCATGAACCAGTGAAGAGCTGCAGTCCCAGAGCCCGAAAGGAGGAAGGGCACCAGAGGGAGGAGATGGGCAGGTGAGGAGAAGGGTTGCCTAGAGTCTGATGGCATGAACATCAATTTCTCTAACTTCCATTAATTCGTCTCCCTTCTGTCTTTTTTCATTCCCCATTCTGGTGCCTCTCTCATCTCTTCTGTTCTCCTTATTGCCCATCTTCTCCCTCTGGTGCTCTTCCTCCTTCCCTTTCTTCCATGTGCACTGTACTCTCTTATTGAATTCCTTCTTCTTCAGCTCTTTACCTATTCTTGAACAGATTCAATGGACCAAATGGCCTTATTTTCATCCTATATCTTATGGTCTATCACTTCCCAGCTTCTCACTTCATCCCACCTTCCCCCTCACCTGGTCTCACCTATTACCTGCCAGTTTGTACTCCTTCCCCTTAGTCTGGCTTCTTTCCCCTTCTCTTCCAGTACTGATAAAGGGTTTCAGCCCAAAACGTAGACTGTTTATTCTCCTCCATAAATACTCCCTAACTTTGAGTTCCTTTTGTATGCCTTGCTGAAGAAGAACTACAAGTTAGATAGAATCTTTTTGACCTTGTAACATCCTTAATTGTTTATAGTATTTTTCAAAGTTCAAAGTAAATTTATTATCAAAGTACATACAGTATATGTCAACATTTACTACCTGGAGATTAATTTTCATGCAGACATTCCAAGTAGAAGAAAGATAGACAATAGAATCTATGAACAACTACTCAAAGAAAGACTGACAAATAACCAGTGAGCAAAATAAGGCAAACTGTACAGTAAATAAAAGCTAGTGAGAACACAAGTGAATCCATAGGTTGCAAAAACGGTTCACTGTTGAGATGAGTGGTTTTCCACACTGGTTCTGGAGCCTGATGATTGAAGGGTATTGTTCTGATTACTACTGAAGTACTAATAACACCCCAAGCCTTGCATATACTGATCCAGATTAGATTAGATTAGATTCAACTTTATTGTCATTGTGCTGAGTACAGATACAAAGCCAATGAAATGCAGTTAGCATCTAACCAGAAATGCAAAGAATAGTGTTATTTACAAAATAACTGCGAATAAAAAGTAAGTGCTACAGCACACAAATATAAAAGTACTGAGACAGTACAATATGGGTGCAATACTGCTTAGTGCTGTGATGTGAGGTTCAGCAGTGTCACAACCTCAGGGAAGAAGCTCTTCCTGTGCCTGCTGGTGCAGGAGCGGAGGCTGCTGTAGCACCTGCTGGATGGGAGGAGAGTAAAAAGTCCATGGTTAGGGTGAGATGCATCCCTGATAATGCTTTTCGCCCTGCCCAGGCAACGTTTATGGTAGATGTTCTCAATGGTGGGCAATTGAGTGCCGACAATCTGCTAGGCAGTTTTCACCACGCGCTGGAGTGCTTTGCGGTCCAATATGGGACAATTGCCACACCACACTGAGATGCAGTTGGCAAGTATGCTCTTAATGATACAGTGATAAAAGTCCTTCAGTATCCTGGGACAGAGGTGAGCTTTCTTGATGCTCTGCAGGAAATAAAGGCACTGTTGCACCTTTTTAATCAGGATGGAGGAGTTCAGGGACGAGGTGAGATCCTCGGAAATGTGGACACCAAGGAACTTGAAGCTTGATACGCGCTCTACTACAGCTCCATTGATGTAGATGGGGACATGAGTGTGGCTCCTAGCAAGCCTGAATTCCACAATGATCTCCTAAACACTGCACTTAGTGTTTTAAAGTTCCTAGAAACAGCAATGCAGTAAGCAAGCAGATCACAAGTTCTGAGACTATGGTGTCCATCCTACATCAATGTATTAGCAGCTAGATACCAGCCAGCAGCTCAAACTTTACTTCTGCAACCAAGCTCTATAGGTCATGCTTAAAAAATCTACAGAGAATCCCAAATAAGTTCTACAGAGTTCAGTGTTGAGAAGCTGCAGTAGACAAATGAGATTTAGCAGATCTACAAAAGATTAGGGAATTGGAGCCTTCAGAGCCTCTGACTCTTACATTTCAGAATCTTAAAGCATCACTGAGAAATTGTCATGAAACTGTAAATGATAGGTATTCAAATTCCAGGAATACTGAGCAACAGCTTATTGTATTAATGGTGGCAGAGAGTCATCCAGTAAAGAATCCTTGCCACCTGCACCAGTAAATCTTCCTGTTGTTAAACCAACTATTTAGCATCATAGAGCATGGAAAAAGGCTCTTCAACCCACAGAGTCTGCCAACCATCAAATATGCATCTACACTGATCTGAGGTACATCCTGTTCTATTCCCCCTACATTCCCATCAACACTTTCCACTTCTCGCAGTGATCCACGTGACCGGCTGTGTATTTCTGGCATTGTCTGCTTTTAATTAAAATAGTTGCTTTCCTTTGTTTGCCAAGGAATGGGCTGAAATGAAGTAATGTTATGCTAGCATTGTCTACAATGATAATTAGACCAACACTTGAGTGCTGAATACAGATCTACTCAACAATTACTGGAGAGACGTGATTACAGTGGAGACAGTGTAGAAGATTTACAAGGGTAGCTAGGGATAGGAGATCTTGCTGTGTAAAGTGATTGGACAAACTAAAGTAATTTTCTTTGGAACAGAGGAGATGGGGTTGGGTGTGGCAAATGGTACTGTGGAAGGAGATTTAATTGGATGCATAAAACTAAAAGCCTAGAAAGATAAATAAGGAGACTTTACTTCTTTTACCAGAGAGACAAGAACCAGAGGACATAGATTTAAAGTAGTTAGTAGAAGGAATAGTGGGAAGATATGAAAACATTTATTTAGAGATGTTCGTGGTCTAAAACATCTTCAAAAGACACAGATATGTGAAGATCTGGTCCTTCAATACAAATTCATCACTAAACTTCAGCCCACAATGTTGTACTGAACTAATTCAACTTGTAATTAAATGCCTAACCAAACTAATCTCTTTGCTCTACAGATTGTCCATGAGCCTCTACTCTGTGTATATTCATGAACCTACCTAAGGGGCTCTTAAATGCCTTTATTTTCTTCCACCACCACCCTTAGAAATACATTCCAGACAGCCATCTGTTTGTGTAAAGAAAAATATTGCCAAATTGCCCGCACATCTCTTATTACTTCTCACTTTACGTGCATGATCCAAGATTTTCTGGAGTGATTTTAGGATGTTGCATCAATTTTTAATCTTAAATCTGAGCTAACTAGAATCTGATTGGGAATAAGAAATCTGGGAAAATATTTGGTAACAGATCAATTCTAATCACACTGAGTGATAGAACAGGCTGAAGGGTTCAATATCTTCTTTTTGCTTTTGTATTCTTACTCACCTGCATTCTCTCTACATCCTTGCAGTCCCTTTTCCTGCCAGCACTTACTCAATTTTCTGTTGTATCTTCTCCCAGAGTGTATTCTGTATGACAACCTAGTTAATTGGAATGTCTCTTGAGTTTATAAAATGTTATCAATAGAATCGCTCCTTTCACTACAGAAGCTGTTTCATATCAAATGTTAGTTTATGACAACAACCAACAATTGGTTTACGTGAAGAATTCACCTCACATCTGTTCGTTTTTAATGTGCAATTTCTCTCTTACACGAAACAGCTGTTAGGGTAGTTACTTCAGGGCAAAGGATTGTGTTTCTAATGCTTATGCGTCCAGATGTGCAGAATTGTCTTACGATTCAGTCATCTCTGTTGTGGCAGATTAGTGTTAATCGCTATCATGGAATGTTCCAGATACATGTTCAATCAAGTTGAGGTCCTGTGTCCAAGCCAAAACAAACAGCTTCAAATACTCAAACCCGAGAATTGTTCTTGCTTCACCCAGAACCACTCAGTCTTTTGTCACTTTCCGGTATGATTCATGTGCCCCCGTTGTGTCAGAGAGATTGTAAATTTTGCAGAGAAAACAAAATAATGCTCCTTTAGTAGATGGAGAAATGGCTATGAATGGCAAAGCCGCAAAGAGTTCTCAATCATCTATTGTCAGTTAGTCCTCTTCAAAGAGGCAAAGCTTTCACATGCATTTGTTCTGAGGGAGGATGGATGCTTGGAATATTCTGACTCCTATGGATGTCAGCTGTGTTGGCCAAGGTGGTAATTCATGGATCAGCAGATCAGTTAGTCCATTAATTTTCTAGTTCTCCCCCTACTGGCACCACATTACTACCATCACCATCTCAGTGTTAGCTTTTCTTTAATAAAGGTTGTACATACAGAATATTCTGCAGCTGCTGGAAATTTGAAATAAAATCAGAAATATAGGAGTTCAGCAGATTAGGTAACATTTGTCGAGAGAGACACCCAGGTGGTCAGTTCAGCTTATTAATGTTTACTCAAAGCTGGAATAACATAGACATTAAAATGTTTGGTATTGACCAGCTCCTTTGTTATTTATTTAGGACTGTTTTCAACTCTATAGAAGACCCCATTTTCCTTTTGTCCATACCTCTCATCGAGTAATACAGCATTATGCCCTGTATATTAAAACTATCTCAACCTCAAGTTCTACTGAAAAGTTTCAACCATGTTACGTACCTCGTAACTGGCTTGCCAAACCAGCAGAAATGGACCACTCGTTGGATTACTAGGAGCTAATAAAGTTTTATTAAAGAAATAAGAAACACAGTACTCTAATCGTAAGGATAGAGGTTAGCAATGATAATACACACATGTACACAGAACTAGGGTAATAGGAATCAACCAAGCTCTATCGCAGTCTAGGGGTAAAATGATCAGTCTTAAGTGACGCAGAGTTCAGTTCAGCTTAGTACAGTTCGCAGTAATCGCTGTTGTGCCATTGAAGAGAGAGAGAGAGAGAGGGAAGGGATGCAAATTTGATTCAGGCAGACCTTTGATGTTCTTTGCAGTTGGTTTTGGGTGGACCCTTTTATGTCTTCTATCCCGCTGTGGTCACCGACTGTGACTCCTCCGTTCCGGATACGACCGTTCTTCCTCGGTGAACCGGGCACCCAGGCAAGGGCAGACACACACACCAGATTCCCACCGATCGTACCTTTTCACCCTGTGAGTCTATGGTCGGTTCCTGCGAACCGGACCTCCAAACTCCCACCAACTTGTGGGGGCACACCGCTCTTCCAGGGTCTCGTTATTTCGTGATCTCGTGGTGTCCCATGCCTTAGCGAACCTGTTCTTTTTATCCCCCTGCTGGGGTATCACCTGTCCATCAAACTTCAAATAGTTCAGGTTCAAAGCAACCGGTCTGTCAATATTCTGAATTGTGTTTCTTTCCTCTTAATCTCTCTCCCCTCTCTCATTAACATTTTGAACGTTTCTCCATTGTCTCCCGTATCTCTCTCATTAGCATCAATCGTCTGATAACTTGGTTTGTCGTCACAACCATAAACATGCTTTCTTGCTTCCTTTCTAGGTGCTGACTGATCTACTGAACATTCCCAACACTTTCCTTAAAGAGTAGCTTTATTTGTCACATGTACATCAAAACATCAAAACATAGAGTGAAATGCATTATTAGCATCGAGGAGGTGCTGGGGATAGCTCACAAATGTCACCATGCTTCCGGTGCCAACATGGTATGTCCACAACTTATTAACCCTAACTCATCTTTGGAATGTGGGAGGAAACCGGAGCAGCCGGGAGAAAGCCACAGGTCATGGGTAGAATGTACGAATCCTTTACAGGCAGCAGCAGGAATTGAACTGCAATCTTACAGAAAGCGAAGCTTGAACTACAGTTGGCCCTCCATATCTGTGGATTCAACCAACTGCGGATCGAAAATAATCGAAAAAAAATTCCAGTAAGTTCCAAAACACAAAACCTGAATTTGCTGCGCGCTGAGCACTACGCTGAATCCATGCAAATGAAGTGATGTGTAGGCATACCCTGCTGTAGCCTCCTGCCATTTCACGGATCCTGAGTCTCCCTCCAGCACTCATTGTTTGAGCATTGTTTGTCTTGCGTCTCATTCGTTCGCTACTTGTGTTGTGAGCAAGAGGAAGGGGTTTAAGGCTGGTAAGGGATGGCGGCTGGCTATGTAAAGCGCTACAGCCACAGGAAGTTAAAGATCACGGGAGAATCGGCATTGGCTGATGCTGAGGCAGCATCAGTATTCCCAGGAGAGCCACGATGGTTGTGTCTGTACTGAACATGTACAGACTTTTTTTACTTGTCATTATTCCCTGAACAATACAGTATAACAGCTAGTTACATAGCATTTACATTGTATTAGGTATTATAAGTAATCCAGAGATGATTGAAAGTATACGGGAGGATGTGCGTAGATTATATGCAAATACGCGCATTTTATATATTAGGGACCTGAGCATCCGCTGATTTTGGTATCCATGGGAGGTCCTGGAACCAATCTCCGCAGATACCGATGGACTACTGTACTATGCTGCCATGCCATCTCACACTTGCTGTTAATTTAAAAAGTTAAAAAGTGAAAACAGGGGAGAGGATGCTGGAAGTTAGTTACTTTCCCCTCCTCTCTTGGTCTCACTATCACCTGCCAGCCTCTATTTTTCCATTTCCCCCAACCTTCTTATTCTGGCTTCTACTCCCTTCCTTTCCAGTCCTGATGAAGGGTCTTGGCCTCAGATGTTGACTCTATTTCCCTCCATAGATGCTGCCTGACTTGCTGAGCTCCTCTTGCATTTTGTGTATGTTGCTCAGGTTTTCCAGCATCTGCAGAATCCCTTCTATCATATGACTCAGAACTTGAACTTGAGGTAAAGACTGTGATATTCCCCATTGATGATTGCCCACAATTGTCATAACTAGCATGCTTAGAGACACACTCCAACATTGTAGAGTTTAATTCCAATCAAATTGTAGGTGAATATATTAACGCGTCAGTATTCAGGGGTGTAATAAAGTGGTAAAAGTTAATGCAACATTGCATTAGCTTTTGTGTACTTGTGGATTCTCAGCTACAACTATCTTGATCTCCTATTATTGTTTTGTGACGAGCTCCTCTACATTACATGTGATTGTTGCCTTTTCACTCTTGTTACATGCTGACACCAGGATTGTGAATAAAAACACATTGGAATGAAGACTTTTATTCCACACCACAACCCCTCCCCTCCCCCTTCGAAAAGTTAAAGAAACTGGGAATTTGTTGATATGATCTCAGTCGCTGTCATTGTTACATACTTCATGGATATCTTGTGACTGTTTTATGACTGTGATGTAATTGAGTATCTTGTGAGCATGAGGCAATGGTCATGTGATGGTGGGGTGATGTAATTTCCTGCCAGTGTGAGGTCACATGATGACATGTTCACCACAGGTATAAAAGGTTCGTTATTTAATTCATCAGTTTCCCCATCAGGTCTGGAGTTAGGCAGGGCTGTCCCCTCTCCCCTGTCTTGTTTGTCTGCTGTATAGAGCCCTTTGCCGAAGCCATCAGGAGGGATGAGGGCATAAGAGGGGTGACGCTGCCAGGCAGTGGAGGGACCCAAGTGAAAACCTCCCTGTACATGGATGACGTCACCGTCTTCTGCTCTGATCCGAGGTCAGTTCGCAGGTTCGCAGGCATCTGTGAACAGTTTGAGCTAGCGTCGGGGGCCAGAGTCAACCGCATGAAGAGCGAAGCCATGCTCTTCAACAACTGGCACGACCGATCCAGCGTCCCCTTCACCATCAGGTCTGACCATGTGAAGGTGTTGGGGATCTGGTTCGGAGGGGCCAAGGCGTGCAACAAGAACTGGCAGGAGCAGACTGCCAAGGTGAAACAGAAACTGGGACTGTGGGGAGGGCGTTACCTGTCGATAACGGGCAAGAACCTGGTCATCAGGTGTGAGGTGCTCTCAGGGCTGCTGTACTTGGCGCAGGTGTGGCCTGTCCCCTGCTCCTGCAGCTCGGAAATCACCCGAGCTGTCTTCAGATTCGTCTGGGGATCCAAGATGGAGCGGGTGACACGGACCGTCACGCACAAGTCCCTGGACAACGGGGGCAAGAACATCCCCAATGTCGCCCTCACCCTGATGGCCAGCTTCGTGTGTGGCTGCATCAGGCTGTGCGTGAATCCCAGATACGTGGGCACAAAGTACTTCTATGTGCCCAGGTTCTACCTGTCGCCCTGGCTACGAAGGATAGGTCTGGCCCCTTTCCCGTGCAACACCCCTGTCAGCTGGTCATTGCCTCCTTACCTGTCCTTCGCAGAAAAATTCTTCAAGGCCAACGCATTTGACCACAAGGCCATTAGACAGTGGTCAGCACGTACTGTCCTGCAGGCACTGCAGGAGAAAGACGAGATGGACTCAGTGGTGTGGTTCCCGGAGCAGACCGTCCAGTTCATCTGGCAAAATGCCTCATCGCCAGATCTCACCAACAGGCACAAAGACCGGACCTGGCTGGTGATGAGAGGGGCCCTCCCAGTCAGATCCCTCCTGTACGCCCGGAATGTTGTCTCCGCACCCCACTGCCCACGGGAGGACTGTAATGGGGTGGAGTCGGTGGCTCACCTCTTTGCACACTGTGGGTTCGCAAAGAAGGTGTGGAAGAGAATGGAAGGGACAGTACTAAGATTCATGCCCAGCAGCTGCGTTACCGAGGACTCTGTGATCTATGGGCTGTTCCTAGGGACGCACACGGAGACAAACATCCGGTGCTGCTGGCAGGTCATCAATTCGGTGAAAGATGCGCTTTGGTCTGCCCGAAACTTGGTGGTCTGCCAGCACATGGAGATGTCCATGACTGAATGCTGCCGACTGGCTCACTCTCGTCTGCAGGAGTACGTGCTGAGGGATGCAGTCAAGCTTGGTGCGGCCACCGCGAAGGCCCAGCGGGGAAGGACCGCAGTTTAAGGTTCATCACCCGTGGGGGTGGGAGGGGTTGGGTGGGGAGGAGACTAACCCTCATCAGTGGTGGGGACAGATAATGAACATGGTGCCCAAGGAGTGGGTGGAATTGTTAATTTGGGAAAAGCATTAGAGCCAACGCCTGCCTTTATTGTTGATAATTTTATTGTTAATAAGTCTTAACTCTTGACCAAGGGTTAAGAGTAAATGAACGGTTTATTGTAAACATCTTTCATTTGCAAATGAACAGAGAGTCAACACATAATTTTATTGTAAATAACTTTATTGAATAAGGAATCAGAGCCAACGAATGTTTTTTTTCTTATATGTAAATAACTTTATTTTGTAATACTTTTGAATAAAGTATTTTTGGGGGAAAAAAATTCATCAGACGCGCTTTGGTCTGCCCGAAACTTGGTGGTCTGCCAGCACATGGAGATGTCCATGACTGAATGCTGCCGACTGGCTCACTCTCGCCTGCAGGAGTACGTGCTGAGGGATGCACTCAAGCTTGGTGCGGCCACCGCAAAGTCCCGGTGGGGAAGGACCACAGTTTAAGGTTCATCACCCGTGGGAGTGTGAGGGGTTGGATGGGGAGGAGACTAACCCTCATCAGCCGTGTGTACAGATAATCGACATGGTGCCCAAGGAGTGGGTGGAATTGTTAATTTGGAAAAAGTATTAGAGCCAACACCTGCCTTTATTGTTGATATATTTATTGTTAATAAGTCTTAACTCTTGACTAAGGGTTGAGAGTAAATGAATGGTTTATTGTAAACATCTTCCATTTGTAATTGAACAGAGAGTCAACGCATAATTTTATTGTAAATAACTTTATTGAAGAAGGACTCAGAGTCAACGTATGTTTTTTCTTATATGTAAATAACTTTATTTTGTAATACTTCTGAATAAAGTATTTTTGGAGAAAAAAAATTCATCAGATACTCCGTTATGCTGCGTATTCATCTTATGACGCAGTTTTGTTTTAAAGTGGAGTTCAGCTTTCTATTGTAAGTAGTATTGGAGAGTGAAGACCTTACCAAGGTACAGGAATTCGCTGAGTCAAGTAAAGCTGATATTGTTTGGCGGTTTTGGAGAAGATTGATCTTTATTGAATCTTCGTTCAAGAAAAAGTGACCTGCATCTGAGATACCCTCTGCTGAAGCAGGAAGGATTGCGCAGTATCTATTCTCCAGAGGAAAAGGTCAATTCCTTTAAACCGTTTTATTTCCATCATTGTGAATCCTGCGGACAAGGCAGGTTCCAGCTGGGATCAGCAGTAACGTCATGTCTTCGAAGAATTCTTTACTTCAGGAACATCTCTCCTAATTGACTGTATAAATCTCTCGGACATTTGAATTTACCATTCTAAGAACTGTGTTCGAATTTACCACTTTAGGAACTGTTTTCGCATTTACCCTTTTAAGAACTGCTCCAGAGTTGCTGTATAGCAGTTAATTTCCGGTTAAGTTAGTCATTTAAATACACTTCGCTGTTTTTGAGCAGAGTTTATATAATAATGTTTGTTTGTTTTTATAAAACCTGACTCAATTCTATATTCATTGTTGCCGGTCACATGACAACATATATAAAAAAGGACATGGATCATTTTCTGGAGATAGAAATGAGGGTAATTTAGACATTTTAATAGCACTACTTAATCTGTTTTCCAAAGAGGAAATGGAAGAAACACAGATGGTTATTTTTCTTAAGTGGAACTGATGAATCAGAACTTGTTTTCTCACTGAGTTCTGACACCATGAAACATGTCATTTATACATTCTATATTGTTAACGATGATTGTACGTTTAGGTATCTGAACATTTTCTAACAATTCTGGAACTTCCATACTTTTCTAGTCCTTCACCCTGGGCCAGAAGTAGTTATCCCATTGCCTGTAGCCTCTGGGCTGAAAAGTCATAATGCTAAAAGACCATAAGGCAAGGGGGCAGAATTAGGCCATTTGGGTTCATTGTGTCCACTCCGCCATTCCATCTTGACTGATTTATTTTTCCTCTAAACTTCATTCTTCTGCTTTCTCCCCTTAACCTCTTGTATATTATTGGCTAGCATAACTTCATATTTCATCTTTTCTCCTCTTTTTGCCAGGACCCTTGTCTGAGCATGTATCAGGTGGAGCCCGGCTGATTGGAACAGCTCCATTCTTCCCAATACTGGTACCAATATGCCACAAATTCACTTTTTTTTCGATGATAATCTTTGAGCCACATATTTATCCCTCTGATCTTATTTACCCTCTGCCAATTTGCATGTGACCGAGGAAGCAATCCAGAGATTATTACATTTTTGGTTCTGTTTTTTAATTTAGTTCTTAGCCACTCAAATTCTCTCAGCAGGGCCTCTTTCCTTGTTCTACCTACATCATTGGTAAACACATAGACCATGACACTGAATCTTTCTCCTCCCACTCCCACTTCCTCTGTAGGTCAGATAAGATGTCTCTAACTCTGATACCAGATGTACAACAGAGCCTTTGAGATTCTCAATACTTATGACAGGGAATTGTGTCAATTCCCCTGACTATATGATCCACAATTACAACTACATTTTTCTTCCCTCCCACCACCCCACCTCTTGACCCTCAGTGCCACAGTTAGGTTGTTCATTCTTCCTACAGCCTCCATTCTCATCTGCTCAGAGAGCAACATCTCAGACCTATTGGGCAAACTCAAGGGCTGAAGATCTTCTAGAACTACCTCTGAGATCCCCCTACCTGCCTCACTCTCACTCTTTTGTCACACATTCTTGACCCTGACCACAGACTGAATTTCAAGTAATTAATCTAACGGGTGTTTCAATAGTTTCAATAAGTACATTTAGTGTCAGAGAAATGTATACAATATACACCCTGAAATTCTTTCTCTTTGCAAACATCCAGGAAAACAGATGAGTGCCCTAAAGAATAACAGTTAAGTGTTAGAACTCCAAAGCACCCCCCCGCTCCCCCCACCCATGCATATGCAGCAGCAAAGCAACAACCCCCCTCCCCCACCAGCAAAAAGCATCGGTGCCCCCACCCAGCACTCAACCGTGCAGCAAAGCATCAATAAAGACACAGACTTGCAGTACCCCAAAGACTACTCGTTCACCCGGTAATTTGAATTACCACAGGCTCCCTCTCTCCCTAATAAGGGGAAAAGAGGTGTCCCTGTTTCACAGCGAGACAGGAGCCATAACAGAACAATTCACCGATTTACGTTATTATAAGTTTGTTGCATCGCTTTTTCCAAGCTCGGGTCTCTGGGCACACAGCCAGCAGCCAGCTCGCTACCTCTGATCTTCTGTCTCCCATGACGCACCGGGCGGCTGCACCGACCTTGAGCCCACCCGCCTCTAGAGCCACAAAGATCCAGCAGCCTGAAGGCCCGCTAGTCTTCAGGGTCGCATCCTTTGCCATTTTGAGAAACAGCCAGTCATGAGTCTTTGGATTCTTTACAATTCTCAAGGGCTCTGTTTGATTCTAGCTTCCTTAGCTTTATATATTTTTCCTTTTTCTTTCTGACTAAATTCATCACCTCTCTCAACATCCAAGGTTCTCTTATCTTGCCATCCTTGTCCTTCCTTCCTGCTGGAATGTTCCTGTCTTGTACTCTGTGCAGTTGGCCTTTAAACATAGTCCACATATCCGATGTGGACTTGTCCAAAAACAGTTATTCCCAATTAACTCTCCCTAGTTCCAGCCTAATCCCCTTACAATTTGGTTTGCTCCACAAGGTCCTTACTTAATCCTTATCGATAGTTATCTTAAAACCTAAGGAGTTGTGGTATTTGTTCCCTAACTGCTCAGTCACTGAAAGGTCAGTCACCTGGCCAGGCTCATTACCCAACACCAGGTCCAGTACAGCCCCTCCTCTTGTTGGATTATCCACATATTGATTTAAGAAACCCTCCTAGATGCACCTAACAAACTCTTCCCCATCTAAACCTCTTGCACTCAGAAGGTGCCAATTTATATTGGGGAAGTTGAAGACCCCAGTGAAAACAACTCAATTATTTTTACACTTTTCCTTTATCTGCCTGCATATCTGTTCCCCAATGTCCTGGTGCCAATATGTACTATGACCTTTGGCTGCTCATCCTCCCCCCTTGAGAATATTCTGCATACACTCTGACACTGACTGGACCTAAGCACCTCAGAGGTAAAACATCATCTTGGCTTCTCTGTCACAGCCATAGAATCTGCTGTCCGTTCCCCCAACTACTGAGTCTCCTCTCACTATCACACTGCCTGACTTTATCCTTCCCTATTGAGCTTCAGAACCAACCACAGTACCACCAGCCTGTCTGCTGCTGCTTTGCTCTGATAGGTCAGTTCCCCCACCCCCAGTAGTATCCAAAGGGATATACTTGATGTTGAGGGGAATGACCACCGGCACTGGCTGCTTACTCCTCTGACTTCTCCTGGTGGTCACCCATCTACTGCACTCTGGGTGTGACCACCTCAGTAAAAGTTTCATCAATGATGTTTTCAGTCTCCCAGATGGTCCTGAGTACATCCAGCTCCACTTCCTTGACCTAGTGAGTGAGCATTTGAAATCGGGTGCACTTCCTCCAGGTGTACGCTTCAAGGAGACTGTCTGGTTCTGTGAATTTCCATATCTTACGGGGGGAGATTCCACACCCTAACTACCACCCTGCTGCCTACACTGAATTAAGGACTAAGGACTCCCAGACAACAAAAAAAGCTTACCTGCTCTTACCTGTGCCTTCGCTCTGAAACCTTTGAGTTTTATACTCATCATGGTCACTTTCTCAGCCTCTTCTCACCAAGCTCATTATAGCTCTGGCTCTAACTTCTCAAGTCGAAGTTCTGCAATCAAAAGTAAATTATAACAAATGACTCAGAAGCATCCTTCACCTCCATCTGTTCTTGCACAAGCCTGTTGAGCCAAAGCCTTACCTCTCTAACACTGGCCCACTCCCACAATGGCCACTCTGCTTATACTTCACTTCTTTTTATTGGCTCAAATCAAAATCAGTCCCGGTAAGACTTGTTCTTTTCAATTGGCTCCCATCTTGCAATAATGTCGCTCTCTCACTTGATACTTCAAATTTGGTAAAATCCTTAGTTGTCCTTTGACTTTCAAGTCAGTTTTGCCTTTGAGTCTATTTTAGAATCATGGAGAAACAGAGATTTTGATCCCTGTGTTCATCTACATTATCTCATTTACTCTCACTAGGACCATATCTTTCTATGATTTGCCAGTTTAAGGATCTGTCTAAATGCCTCTTAAACATAATAATTGTATTGGATTTTATTGAATAGGGGCCGTGGACAATTCTGATTTGATGGAGGATGGACGTGAAAGCACAGAGGAACATCTGGAGAAATTTCTGAAACACCCATTTGCTGCTGTCATTACTGTGTGGTCAGGAATCTTTCTGAGGGTAGGCCTCAAAATCCCCGGCCTTGCCTGCTTTTGGCGACCGAGAAGGAGGTCGGATTGTTTGGACAGAGATGGCGCTCAGTCCTTGGTGTCGGAGAGCTGATCAGAGCTCGAAGTTTTCGGATGACTCAGAATCGGATTGTGGTCAGCATGGCAGGGAGAGTTTTTCTTCCTTCTCCTGTCTGCGTGAGATGTGGGAAATTTGAGAAACTTTGAACTTTACTGTCCTCATGGACTTCTTCATCAAGTTATGGTATCGTTGCAGTTGTAACTATATGTTATAATTATGTGGTTTTGTCAGTTTTTTTCAGTCTTGGTCTGTCCTGTGTTTTGTGATATCACACCGGAGGAAATTTTGCATGCATTACAAAATGACAATAAAAGAGGACTACGTGTCTTCATAACCATATTACCCCCTTTGGCAGCGAATTCTAGCTATCAACCATATGCTGTGTAAATAAACTTGTCTCCTTAGATCCCCTCTAAAATTCCTTCCTCTCACCCTAAACATATCTCCTGTTGTTTTTGGCACTACTTCCAAGGGAAAATGATCTACTCTGCCTGTATCCCCCACAACCTTATACATTTCTGTCCGATCACCCTCAGCCTCTTTTACTCCAAGGAAAACAAGCTCAGTCCATCCAATTTCTCCCCTGAATCAATGACTTGCAATCCGGGAAATATTCTGGTGAATCTTCTCCACACTCTCTCCAATACAATTGCATCCTTCCTTTTGTTTGGAAAGCTGAACTGCACAGCCCCACCAATATTCCAAATGTGACCTAACCAGTGTTTTCTAAAATTGTTAATTCAAGTGAGTCACCTAGTTGAACCACTGCCTTCTGACCCACTTTAAAATCAAATCTTATGTTCCTCAGTGCTAGATTTTGCAGCTAGTTTGAGGTAATCATCATCCAACCTTGAGAAACTACTTTGTTTATCACTGTAGCTTATTCTCTGCTGTTGTCTAAAGATTAAATATTAGTTTTATTTGCCACATAGATGTCAAAACCATAGTATGAAATGCATTGTTTTGTGTCAATGCCAACAAAGTCCAAAATGTGCTGGGTGCAAGTGTCACCATGCTTCTAGTATGAACACTGTATGCTCACAAATTACTAACCCTAATCTGTATCTTTGGAATGAGGGAGGAAACCAATAAGGTTACTAGGACAACGTATGAATTCCTTACTGACAGAGGGTGGAATTAAACCCCGATCTTGCAGACGACACTGTGAAGCATTATGCTAACTACTACACCACCGTGCTGTTCAGTTCTGTCAGTTCACTGCTGTACTGTAGTGTGTTATGACTATATGACCCTAGACAGGACTACTAGAGGTTTAATATATTTAGTTTCACCCTCACTTTGTCTCAAGGATTTGATCTAAATTGCTCATATCAGAGAAGTTGCATTTATTTATTACTATTATTGATCCTTGCATGATTCAAGATTCGAGATTCAAAATTCCTTATTGCCTTTCTTCAGTAGATGAATGTAAAGGAGAAGGAAAGGATTATTACTCCGGATCTGATGTAGCATAGAAAAACCACACTAAGCATATAGAACACTGAAAAAGACAGACTCTCACCCTGCAAAGGTCACTTTTCATCTTTTATTGCCGATGTTTCACATATTTATGCAACTGCTTGTTTTATGATAACAGCACCAGTAACATTACACTGTCTTACATAAACATGCATCTTGCACTTTATGTTAATCTTCAGGCCGTGCCACTCCGGACGTGCTAATGTAAATATACGTGCTGTGTGTGACTATATGTATTGTGTTTTGCACCTTGGCCCCGGAGGAACGATGTTTCATTTATTGAATAATGTATATGGTTGGATAACGATAAACAAACTTGAACTTGAAGAAAAACGCAATAAATATAAACTTAAAAGCAATCCTATAAAACAAAATCTACTAGTAACTGTTATATACACATAGTGGGCACTTTATTAGGTACCTCCTATACCTAACAATTGGGTGGAGATACATCTCTACCAAAGGAGATATAAGGCACTCCTTCCTTCCGCTAGCTTGCAGGTCACTCTTGGACAAGATGTAGCACCTGCTTAGCTACCCCCAGTCAGGGTCATGTGAAGCCATGGGAGCAGGTGGCGGATGGTCGTACGAGCAGTTGGTGTATATCACAAGTCCTGGTTATGCGACCACTGGCAGACAATCGCTGAAGAATATTGATAATGGCTGGCAGCACATGTCTTGTAAAGACACTGCCCAGAAGAAGGCAATGGCAAACCACTTCTGTAGAAAAAATTGCCAATAAAATTCATGGTCATGGATAGACCATGATCGCCCACATCATATGACACGGCACATAATGATAATGATGTACTTAAAATAGTGGCCGCTGAGTGTATGTTCAAGGTCTTCTGCTGCTGTAGCCCATCCACTTCAAGGTTTGATGTGCTGAGCATTCAGAGATGCTCTTCAGCTCACCACTGTTGTAATAACATAAGATAAGATAAAACTTTACTTATCCTAAAGGAAATTAGTATTTCAAGGCTGCTCAGTCAGAAATATATACTTTAAAATACAAAATGTAAGCACTGGGAAATGAAAAAAATACAAAATTTACATTAAAAAGTAATAGTGCAAAATACAGATGTGCAATGAAACCATGTACTTATATACTTAAGGAGGAGGAGTTGTAGAGAGAAAGGATCTCCTGTGGTGTTCAGTAATTAATGCATGATTATTTGAGTTGCTTCACCTTTCAGTCTGAACTGAACCTCTTGACCACGTCTGTGTCCTTACATACATTGAGTTGCTGCCAGATGATTGGCTGTTTAGACATTTGCATTAATGAAGTGTACAGATGGACCTAATAAGGTAGCTACTGAGTGTAGATAGACTGATTGTGCGTAGATAAAACGTTCTTAGGTGATGCGTATGTAGTGGTGGTGGGGGGTGGTGAGCTCGGTTAATAGGCGGAGGTGTCGATCAGCCTGATATTCACCATTGTAAGGTGATGTGCAGGTCTGTTAGTGCACTGCAAACTCCCACTGAAAGCAGTGAGGTCCATGACTGAGGGATAAGTACCAGCTGAGACAACAGGAGACTTGCCCTCCTCTATTTAAATAGTACCACAGGTTCCTTTGAAGTCTAAATGAATCAGATTTCTTTGTACTTGTACTTCCTTTTCACTTGAATTTCACAAGACTGATGCTTCACTGCTTGCCTCATTGGTAAAAACATCGGAAAGGAAGGAAGGACATTCCAAGTGTTTTACACCCAGTAAATTACTTCTGAAGTTGAATCATTGTTGAAATTTAAGAAACAAGCGGTAAATCTGTGCACACCAACCTGCCACAAACAACAGTAGGGTAACAACTGGGTCATCTCATGAATGAGGGATAATTCATTTGGGAGAACTGCCTGCCCTTCTTGAGATTCTGCCATAGACTTGTTACCTTTCGATTGGTGGGCCAGACAAAGTTCAAAGTACATTTATTATCAAAGTACCTATATGTCACGATATACCCTAAGATTCATTTTCTTCCAGGCATTCACAGTAAAAGAAAGAAATACAATAGAATCAGTGAAAAACTACACACAAAGACTGACAAACAACCAATGTGCAAAAAAAGACAAACTGTAGAAATCAATAAATAAATATGACTAAGAATGTGGGCTGTTGAGTCCTTGAAAGTGAATCTATAGATTGTGGAATTAGTTCAGTACTGAGGTGAGTGAAATTAATTCACAAACTGGTTCAGGTGCCTGATGGTTGGAGGCCAACTTTCAGCATCTGTTCCAACAAGTCAGCCTGAGTTTTTCACTGTCGTTTAAGTAGGGGAGCCTTGAATCTGCAATCTTCAGACTGACTTACTGCTGATGTTCCTTAGTAAGAGTGTGAACGTTAAACACAAGTGAAATATGAAACAACATTAGCCTGTTACAAAGGTTCAGTTGTGCCAAACTTAATGCCTGTTATGATAACCCACTGATTATTAAAACCCAAACTGGACATTCCTGAACTACTTGAATTACCACACTCATTTCTCCAACTTTATTTTAGGTCATGGTTTATTAGCACCAGAAACATGATCATTTCATCTGTTTTCTACTCTGCTGCCAGTAAATGAATAATTCTTTTCCTGCTGAATTGTACAGCTACAAATTCAGTTGACAGTACACACATAAGGTTCTGAATACCACTCCTCCCCACCCCTCCTTCTATGTCCCTTTTTGTTTATCACTGGTTTTATATGTAACTAAAATAGAATTAGTTATGCACCACATCCTCTAAATAAAATAAACTGATCTTCAGAAATTTTTGTGTGATGTTCATCAAAACAATATGTCCTAGGGACACCCTTGCGAAAAGGGTTTGGTGTAGAACTTTAATTTTAATCACTAGAACCTAATGTACAAAATGGTTGTAGTTAAACATTATCCTCCATTCCCAAAATGTGGCCCCATTAGATTTATCGCTACTGTATTACTTGTTTACGGCTGACATCTGTGGAAGAATTTCTACTCCATTGTACCCTACACTACTGTGCAGCATAGTCACACATTGTAGAAACAGACTATTTGATTCAGCATAATGCACGGAAAAATCAAGTAAATGCAATATTTACAGTCCTCCATATTCATCTCCAGTTTCAATGCCCTTTTATTTGTGTCCACATCTATCCACCTATGCTGACTCTTTGAAATAGCTATTCAAATTATTTTCGATCCTCATATCAAGAAGTATGTTTTAATTTGAAATATCCTTCACAGGTAAAGCCCTCCCAACCACTGAGCACATCTAAATGAAACACTGTGGCAAGAAAGTAGAACCACCATCAGGGACCCCCAACATCAGGAAGAAGGTACAGAAGCCTCAGGATTCACACAACCAGACTCTTGAACCAAAGGGAATAACTTCACTTGCCCTATTGTTAAAATGTTCCCACAACCAATGGACTCACTTTCAAGGAACCTTGATATTTATTGCTTATTTATTTATATTATTTTTTTTCTTTTTTCATTTGCATTGTTTATTGTCTTCTGCACTCTAGTTGAACATGCTAGTTGGGCTGTTTTTCATTGATTCTGTTATAGTTATTATTCTATAGATTTATTGAGTATGCCCACAAGAAAAAAGAATCTCAATGTTCTATTTGGTAACATATATGTAGCTTGATAATACATCTACTTTGATCTTTGAACTTATCTTTTTTCTTCTTTTGAGAATGGTATTTATTTCCACTTTCAAAGTTGCTGGTGAACGCAGCAGGCCAGGCAGCATCTCTAGGAAGAGGTACAGTCGACGTTTCAGGCCGAGACAGTTAGTCCTGACGAAGGGTCTCGGCCTGAAATGTTGACTGTACCTCTTCCTAGAGATGCTGCCTGGCCTGCTGCATTCACCAGCACTTTGATGTGTGTTGCTTAAATTTCCAGCATCTGCAGAATTCCTCGTGTTTTTGTTTCCACTTTTCTTACAGGTAGTGCATTCCACATCATAAGGTACCATGTGTAATAATTTCTTTTCTCTCCTCTAGTTGTTAGGCATCTGCTGTCTGGAGGCACAAGAGACTGGAATCTTCAACCAAAAATTAACTGCTGGAGGAACTCAGTAAGACAGAAGCATCTGCAGGGGGGAATTGTCATTTGCTGATTTGAGTTGGGACCCTTTGTTTGGATCAAAAGAGTAGAGAGTGATAGTCATTATTAAAAAAATGAGGAGAAGGGATGCAGTATGAACTGGCAATGGGTGGATCCAGGAGCTGTTGTCCGAATATCTTTTGCCAGTGAAAATAAGTGCTACAGATTAAATGCCTCTAAAGGTTAGAGATATTTGTTGACTTTCTCTTTTTTTCTGTTATTTTATGATCAAGCTTGCTTTTGTCATCATTTCACCCAAAGTAAAACTTTTATTCCTACCTTCATTCACCAGAACTTTCACTGCATCTTTTCCATCACACACTGCAGAAGTCAAGTCAAGGCAAGCTGATTGCTATTTAACCATATACATGTATACCGTCAGATGAAACAGCATTTTCTCCAGGCCAAAATGTAAAGCACAGCGATACAAATAACTAAGTATTAAATCTACAAATAAATTATATATAAATAAACAAAGTAAAGTGCATAAATTAAATACTGTAGGATGCAGAACAAATTAGCTGGTGACACTTCGAATGTGATGTGGCAGGGAGTTCAGAGGCCTAATGGCCTGAGGGAAGAAGTTGTTTTCCATCCTGCCCATTCTTGTTTTTATGCATCGCAGTCTCCTGCCTGATGGTAGAATGTCAAAGAGGATGCAGGATGGGTGGGTGGAATGCTTGATAATACTAAAGGCCCTGCATACACAGTGCTTCTGATAAATGTCTCCAATGGATGGTAGAGGGACACCTCTGATCCTCTTGGCTGTTCTTACAGTCCTTTAAAGGGACTTCTGTTGCAATGCTCGGCTGCTCCCATACCTGAAGGAGATGTAGCTCGTCAGGATGCTCTCAATGGTGCTCCTGTAAAATTCAGTTCAGATGGGGGAAGGGGAGCCTCACGCCTCAATCTCCTCAGGAAATGGAGGCACTGCATTGCCTTTTTACTCTGGGAGGTGATATTGAGGGACCAGGTGAGGTCATCCATGAAGTGAACTCGCAGGAACTTGGTTTTCTTGACTCTCTCTATGGAGGAACCATTTATGTGCAGAGGAGGATGGTTCACCTGCACCTTCCTAAAGTCAACAGTCATTTCCTTGGTCTTCTCCATGTTCAGACACCAGTCCACCAGCTACTCCACTTCCTCTCTGTACTCTACCTCGTTGTAACATCTGTGTAGTGCTGGTCCTGTCTCGTGTGACCGGTCGCCACACTCTTTATGAGAAAAGTCAAATTACATAGTACTGTACTAGGTGCTAGTAAGTCATCAGAAGCTCTAGAGGCAGTGAGTAGAAAACACACACTTCTGGAGGTTTGTTTTGTTTATATAAAAAATATATACAAAATATTTACATGAGTAAGAACAATTCAAAATTCCAACATTCTGTTAGGTTCTAAATCTCAGATATCAAACAAAAACCAAATTACTGTTTAGTTAGAATCAGTGATATTCATTGGAATAACTGTATTACTCCAATTTCTCAAACTAATTAGATCTAGTGTTACTCCCTACTTAAAGGTTTACAGACTAACCTTTCCTTTTCTTTTGTCCCTAGTTAGTTCAAAAACTAATTGAATTCCTATTCTTAAGTATTATGGCTAACTTGACTTTCAGTTCCAGTCAGTATATCTACAAATTCAAATTCAAATTAAAAAATTATCTAGCTTAACTCCTTTCATAACAATTCTCCAACATCACAACCATCACAACTTTTAAACAAAGTAAATCTCATTCAGTAACTTACCAAAGTCTTTACAAAAATAATCCATTCTCGTTAAATATCAAATTCAGATCCTTTGAATGAAAATAAACTTATACATCCAACCATATGAAATCCTCTATGCCATTAAACATTTTGTTCCTATGCTGGTTTGTCGATTTTGGGTGGTTTGCCATCTTGTTTCTTGGTTCGTTGGATGAAGTAGTTGATCATCCATGGAAAGTCGATTGACAACACTTACACACAAAGAAATCCTGACCAAGTCCCTTGGTGTGACTTCACAGAACTAATTCCCGGTTCCACGGTAGCGATCTTGGACACTTGTCTCTGCTGATATTGTCTCATTATAGCTGCTGCCTTTATAGCCGTAGCTTCAATAGGTCTTTTATCGCTATTGCCTCTCTTCCAGCATTTCACCCTGAGGTTTTCAAGCAAGTAGAGTAGAGATACTCACTACCAATTCCACTTTTAACAGTTTATATCTTTAGTTTCTAATAGATTGCTGCCTTTCTCTGGCTTTCCCATGCCTGTGTCGGCCATGCCTCGTTATCACATAGCTTTTTTTTCCAAATTCTCTTTCCTTTAAACTTGGTAAACCTTGTTTTCATCCCTCCACAGGTGGAGCTTTCTAACATTACATCTCTAGGTTTAATTAACCTCATCGTTGTTGATAAGGCGAACCACTGTTGCGTCAACTGCAAACTTGATGATGTGGTTTGAGCTGAATCCTGAGTCACAGTCATGCATATTAAGCACACAGTCCTGGAGAGTGCCAGTGTGCAGCGTAATGGGACTAGAGACGTTGTTGCCCACACGGACTGATGGTGACCTTTCTATTAAGAAATCCATGACCCAGTAACAGAGGGAGGTGTTGAGACCCAGCAAGGACACTTGCTGTACCATTTTCAGGGATTTGATGGCATTGGACCCCAAGATGCTGTCCAAGTTGCATGCCATCTTGGACAATGTCTCCCATCCACTACATAATGTACTGGATGGGCACAGGGCTACATTCAGCCAGAGGCTCATTCCACCGAGATGCAATGCTGAGCGTCACAGGAAGTCATTCCTGCCTGTGGCCATCAAACTTGACAACTCCTCCCTTGGAGGGTCAGTCACCCTGAGCCAATAGGCTGGTCCTGGACTTATTTCCTGGCATAATTTACATATTATTATTTAATTATTTATGATTTTATATTGCTATATCTATACTCTATTCTTGGTTGGTGCAACCGTAACGAAACCCAATTTCCCTCGGGATCAATAAAGTATGACTATGACTAAATGACGTCTATAAACAGCGGTCTGGCATGTGAGACCCCGTTAAAAGGTGATCAGGACCGAATGGAGGGTAGAGGCTATTGCATCATCAGTAGATCGATTTGAGGGATAGGCAAACAGGAAAGGGTCCCACGTAGCCGGGAGGAAAGCTTTAATGCACTCCATGACCAGCCACTCAAAGTATTTCATAATGGGTGATGTTAATGCCACTGGATGATAATCATTTAGGCAGGTTACTGTCACTTTCTTTGGCACTGGAATGATGATTGCCGCCTTGAAAACCTTGAAGACGATAGACTGTTGCAGAGAGATGTTGAATATATTGGTCACTACATCAAGCAGTCGATTGTAACTAACGATCCAGTTTAAAGAAATCCTGGACTCCAAACCCATGCTTCTGACACACCTTTAATTGGTGATCAATTAATGACAATAACTGTAGCCAACATGAGATGCCTAGAACACAGCTCAAAAACTTTCCTGTCACGGGTATGAAATGACATCATTCCAAAGGCTGCTGTGGGCTCTTCACTTTTTGGACTTATGCTATAAATTCAGATGTCTCCTTTTTTCAGACTGTTTTAGCTTTCTTGTTGCCCAAGTTTGGTAAAGCCAATTGTGCCAGCTGTGGCTGGCATTTGATCACAGAGAGGCGATTTCAAGGCCCACTCCAGATGCTCTGGCACAAACTATAAGGTGAAACTCCAGTTCAGGACTGAAGGATTATCACCCTGTTGGAAGAATGGTGTTTGAAAAGGATAATAAATATATGCTTGTTTCCCTGTGAACAGAAATAAGACCAAGGCAGTATTTCAATGAAAGTTAGGATTGTCCTGTTTGTCATTTATATCTTGGGCACAATCACGACAACACATTATCTGACCATAGTCCCTCAGAATGTGATGCTATATCTCCTACCAAAGAGACTGCATAAACATAGAAACATAGGAAATAGGTGCAGGAGTAGGCCATTCGGCCCTTCGAGCCTGCACTGCCATTCAGTACGATTATGGCTGATCATCCAACTCAGAACCCTGTACCTGCCTTCCCTCCATACCCCCGATCCCTTTAGCCACAAGGGCCATATCTAACTCCCTCTTAAATATAGCCAACAAAGTGACCTCAACTGTTTCCTGTGGCAGAGAATTCCACAGATTCACCACTCTCTGTGTGAAGAAGTTTTTCCTTAACTGAAAATAATGAATTATCTGCAGAGTGCTTTGTACTCCAGCTGCTAACAGAGATCTGAAATCAAATTCTTGGTATCCACAGCGCAGACATCAGCTGCTGTTCAGGGAATAACTTTTGCCTTTCATTTAGTGATTGTATTAAAGTGCTACTCGAGTGGCTTAAGCCAAAAATAATATTAGGCCGACACTGTAGGGTAGTCCTGCAGAAGCACTGTACTAGCAGCGATGATGTTTTTCAGACATTGAGCACTGCCTTCTTTCCCAGACAGACACTTTGAAGAAAAGAAAGGGGATTTCTCCATGCTACTTTAGACAATACTTTCCTCATAACAACACAAGAGATTCTGCAGATGCTGGAAATCCAGAGTAATATATGAAATGCTGGAGGCAGCCTCTATGGAAATGAATAAACAGCTGAGAACCTTCATTAGGATTGGAAAGGAAGGGCAAAGAAGCCAGAATAAGAAGGTGGGTGGTGAGGGAGGGTGTGGAGGGCGAAGTGTATAAGCTAGAAGGTGATAGGTGAATGCAGGTGAGGGGGAGGGGGAGGCGATGGGTGGAAAGGAAAAGGGCTGATGAAGAAGGAGTCTGATAGGAGAGGACAGTGGACATTGGGAGAAAGGGAAAGAGGAAGTGAAACAGGGGGAGGTGATAGGTAGATGAAGAGAAGAGAAGAGGTAAGAGGAGCTGGATTGAGGAATGGAAGAAGAGAGAAGTGGGAGGGGGAACGTACCTGAAGTTTGAGAAATTGATGTTCATATTCACAACATTTTCCTTATTGCCCATATGACTGTTATTGTGTCACTATTCAGGAGGTCTTGTTATATATCAGGGGTAGGCAACCTGAAGCACAAATGATTTTCTAGCATGCGTTATTCATTAAATTGAGGCAAAACATAACTAGATGTATTTAACCAGATAATTCCCATATTTCAAGTTTTTTATGGCATTTATCTGGCCCACCATCCGCTCATTAATATGCAATCCAGCCCAAAGAGGCAAAAAGGTTGCCTACCCCTGCTATATATACATTCTTCACTGCATTTCTTATTTTAGAAGAGTACTTAATTACATTTAACATATATTGGGAAGTCAAAATTGTGCAATTTCTGTCATTATTTCTCTGAGCAATTTTAAATGTGAGCCCATTTCACATTTCCAGATATTCTCTGCAGTAATTGTTCACTTCAATATCTGACTGAAGTAATTCTGTTACTGATTTCTCTCATTAAAATGTCAACAGTTACTGTTCACAGGAAGTCCAGTGGGAAACATTTTCACAAGGGTGGAAAATAAATGATTGTGCTATAGTCCTACAGGAGTTTTTTATTAGCAGTGGGAGATACAGTCTGAATTTACAGAAAATATTTTGGTTTGCTGGGTTTTGTGGTTATGAAATTTGTATAACAGCTGACAAAATCCAGCAGTTTCCACTGATGAAACAAGTCTGTCTCTTAACGGGGCTTTATTTTTGTGTTTGAAAATTGACAACTGGAAACTGTTTGACCTTGGATACCATGTTCCTTCTGCTGAACCCCTCTAGTGAAGCAACATATGCAACAGTGTAGTCTGACATTCCCATTTCCCACTGCAGGCTTGATTAGTCCGACATTCCCATTCCCTATTGCAGCCTTGCTTAGTCCGACATTCCCATTCCCTACTGAAACTTTGCTTGGTCTGACGTTTCCATTCCCGACTGCAGGCTTGCTTAGTCCGACATTCCCATTCCCTATTGCAGCTTTGAGTAATCTGACCTATCCATTCCCCACTGCAGCTTCGGGATGTGTTCTTTGCTCCCACGGTCAGTACTTATTGCTCATCTTTAATTTCTCTTTAAGAAGCTGCTAGCAAATTACCTTCTTGAATCACTGCCATCCATATGGTGAAAATGCTCCCAGATTATATGTCCGAGAATTTGGACTCAGTCTTGACCTAAAACATTAACTTTTCATTTCCCTCTACAGCTGCTGCCTGGCCTGCTGAGTTCCTCCACCTGTTAATCTTTTATTTCAAGTGATGTTGTACTTAGAGGGAGCCTGCCCTGCGTTGATGATGGAACATACAAAAGTACAGCACAGGAACAATGTTGTGCCAGTCCAATTAATCAAATGGCCAACTACACAGGCACATAGCTTTCCATTTCCCTCACGTCATGTGCTTATTTACCAGTCTCTTAAAAATCTCTAATACATTTGCCTCTACCATTACCCCAGGCAATGCATTCCAGCCACCCACTGTTATGTTTTGTAATTCCAGAAAATAATCAAAAGAAAAATACATGGGCCTTATCTACTTAGCTTTTTTATCCTTTTTTTCTTGGTGAGGCGCTCACATATGACATGGTGGTGCAATGAATGTGCAATTCAAGTACTTCTTACATATAACCCATATTGAATAATGTAAACAAAGAATGCTTATTCAGACAATATGTTTACAATGTTACTCAAATAGTACTGAAATATTGAATCTATTACATCTACCACTCTCTGGGTAAAAAATTTCCCCCCTCACATCTCCTTTGAACTCATCCCATCTCATCTTAAATGCATGGCCTCTGGTATTAGACATATCAATTCTGGGGGAAAAGATACTGTCTGACTACTCTCTCTCTCTGCCTTTCATGTTGTTCCCATGTGACTCCTGCCTACTGCCCTTAGCTATAGACCTCACAGGAGATGATGTCGATTAACCTGGGTGAGTGGCTGCAGTGTGATAGTGGAGGGGTTGAAAACTTAGAGTGGGAGTGTAGTTCCAGTGATGCTCTTGAGAGTCTGCAGTGTCCTGATGCAGGAAGTCAAAGTGAAAAGCTGACCATCTCTCTGCCTCCACAGATGCGATCTTACTGCACTGAATCCCTGTGTTATTTGCTGTCAGAAGGGAAGATACAGGAGTTTGAAGATCACACTCAATGATTCAGTATCAGTTGCCTCATGTCTGAGTTCGGGTGCCCTCCTGATTATTCTGGCTCAGTAGAAGAGCACAAAACTAACAGTGGAACTTAGCTCTCTGGGATCTGTGAATCAACCATACTCTCACGTTTCCATCTAGAGGACAATAACAGTAACTTATATTTCTATTTCATCTCTAAAGTAGACATAAAGTTCAAATTTCAAAGTTCAAAGTAAATTGATTATCAAAACATATACAGTATGTCCCCATATGCAACATTGAGATTCATTTTTGCAGGCATACTCAATAAATCCATAAAATAATAACCATAACATAATCAGTGAAAGACTACACCAACCAGGGCAATCAACCAGTGTGTAAAAGACAACAGACTGTGCTCATACAAAAAGAAAGGAATGATCACAATAATAAGTGAGCAATAAATATTGGGAACATGAGATGAAAAGTCCTTGATAGTGAGTTCATTGATGGTGGGAACATTTTAAAGGTGGGACAGTGAAGTTGAGTGAAGTTATCCCCTTTCATTCAAGAACCTGATAGTTGAGGGATAGGAACTGTTCCTGAACCTGGTGGTGTGAGCTCTGAGGCTCACTTCAATGGACTGTTGCTAAAAAATTAGAGGAAGAGATTAAAGGAGCTAAACAAAAACTTAGTGGAAGAAATAGTGAGGTGACTGAGTAGAGTTGCTGTTTGTGGAGCCACTGACCTGGGTTTGATCCTGATTCCCAATGCTGCCTTCTGGGGATTTTACATGTTCTCACTATGACTGTGTAGATTTCCTCCGGGTGCTATGGTTTCCTCCTACATTCCATCATGTGTGGGTTGGTAGGTTACTTGGCCGCAGTAACTTGCCCCCGAGTGTGTGGTGAGTGGTAGGTGAGCAGGAGAGGCAGAGTTGCTGGAAATGTGGGGAGAGCACATTGTGCAGGATTAGTGTCAGCGGGGGCTTGATGATTGGTGCAGAATTAAAAGCCATCTCTCTGTGCTGTCAGTTTCTCCAAATTCTATGAATGTACTGCAAGCATGCTTTAAGGAGCATCCCTTAAGTGAGGAGAAAGAGTTAGAGGCATGGAAATATTTTGGAAGGGAATTTCAGAGTTTAAAATCAGAATCAGGCTTATTATCACACATATGATGTGGAATTTGTTGTTTTGCTGCAGCAGTATATTGCAAAGACTTAAAATGACCATAAATTACCAAATAAATATCAAGCAATAAAGGAGTAATGAGGTAGTGTTCATTGGTTGCTGGAATGCTCAGAAAGCCGATGTCAGAGGGGAAGAAGCTGAGGGTGGCTCTCAGCCACCTATGCCTCCTCTCTGACAGCAGTGAATAGAGAGAGCATGGCTCAGATGGTAAGTAGATGACAGTCATTAAAAGCAGAAATATGCAAAAAGTTTTGATTGGACTGTTACGCAGGTGCGGTAGAAGTGTACCGGTGCAGGTCCGAAGAACTTGAAAAAGCAGCCGGTTTTCAGCAGGACTCTGATTTGACAGGGGCGCAGATGCGGTAGAAGTATTCCCATGCTGCTCCAGAGCAGAGCTTAAATTACCCAGTCTCCATAAAAGAGAGGTACCATCTAGTGGAGCAGTCACCGTGGGAGTGGTCTGAGTGAGAATGGTAAGGCTTCAGCTCAACAGGCAGAGGTGAGATAAGTAAGGAAGTTTATTGCTTATTTCTTTTTCTTATTTAGCTCTTGAAAGAATAGGGATACATCTGCAGGGCCAGTGTTCTGATCTGGGTGTCAGAAATGGGATTTTGAGGAGACTTCCAGTCTTTCCAATGGCCATATCTGCACCAGGTGCATCAAGATGCAGCTCCTAAGAGACTGTGGTCAGGATCTGAAGCTGTAGCTCAATGGCCTATGGCTTGTTAAGGAAAGAGAGGAGGTGATAGACAGGAACTACAGGAGGTAGTCACCTCCAAGGCAACAGGAGACAGATAAATGAGTGACTGTCAAGAGAGGGAAAGGAAATCGTCAAATAGTGGAGGGCGGCCCTGTGGCCATCCCCCTCAACAATAAGTACTCCATCTTGAGTACTGTTGGGGGGACAATCTACTGGGAGAAGCTCCAGCGGCCGTGCCTCTGGCGCTGAGTCTTGCCCTGTGTCTCAGAAGGGTAGGTACTAAAAAGGAAAGCAGCAGTGATAGGGGACTCTATAGTTCGGGCAACAGATAGGTAATCCTGTGTATGCAAAAAAGAAACAAAGATGGTAGTTTGCCTCCCAGGTGCCAGGGTCTGCCATGTTTCTAATCATGTGCACAATATCTTGAAAGGGGTGGGTGAGCAGCCAGAAGTTGTGGTAAATATTTGTACCAATGGCATATGTAAAAAAAGGGAGGTGGTCCTGAAAACAGACTACAGGGAGTTAGGAAGAAAGTTGAGAAGCAGGACCTCAAGGGTAGTAATCTTAGGATTGTTACCTGTGCCACTTAGCAGTGAGGACAGGAATAGAATGGGGTGGTAGAGAAATGTGTGGCTGAAGAATTGGAGCAGGGAACAAGGATTCAGATCTTTGGATCATTGGGACCGCTTCTGGCGCAGGTGTGGCCTGTACAAAAGGAACGGGTTGCACTTGAATCTGAAAGTGTCCAAGATCCTTGCAGGCAGGTTCGTTAGAGCTGTTGGGAGTGCTTTAAACTAATATGGCCGAAGGGTGGGAACCAGTATGATAGAGCTGAGGATGACCCAGCAGATTTATAAATAGATGATGGGTGTAATATGAATGTGAGAAAGGACTAGCCAATGATTGGGTACAAATGCAGACAGTGCAAGGAGTTAAATCGTACTACAGAGACAAAATTCAAAAGGGTGAAGAATGCAGGATTGAAGGTGCTATGTTTAAATGTGTGTAGTATTCGGAATAAGGTGGATGGATTTGTGGTGCAATTAGAGAATGGTCAGTATGGTGTCATGGACATCACTGAGTCATGGCTGAATATCAAAGAATATACTTTATATCGAAAGGACAGGGCAGGAAGGCATAGGTGGTGGTGTGGCTCTGCTGTTAAGAGATGGAATTGCATCTTTAGAAAGAGATGACATGGGGTCAGAGAATGTTGAATCTTTGTGGGTGGAGTTAAGAAACTGCAAGTGTAAACATACCATTTTGGGAATCATATATAGGCCTCCAAATATTACCCAAGATTTGCGATTGAGCTTGCAAAGGGAGCTGGAAAGAGCATGTAATAAGGATAATGTCACAATTGTAATAGGGACTTCAATATGCAAGGGAATTGGGAAAATCAGGTTGGTGTTGGATTGCAAGGGAGAGAATTTGTTGTGTGCCTACGAGATGTCTTTTTAGAGCAGCTTGTGCTTGAGCTAACTATCGAAAGAATAACTTAAACTGGGTGTTGTGTAATGACCCAGATTTTATTAGGGAGCCTAAGGTAAATGTCACAATTGTAATGAGGGACTTCAATATGCAAGGGGATTGGGAAAATTAGATTGGTGTCTGATTGCAAGAGAGGAAATTTGCTGAATGCCTACTGGAAGGCTTTTTAGAGCAGCTTGGGGGAAAGGCTGTTTTAGATTGGGTGTTGTGTAATAACCCAGATCTTATTAGGGAGCTTAATGTAAAGGAACTCTTAAGAGGCAGTGATCATAATATGGTTGAATTCATATTGTAACTTGAGAAGGAGAAGCATAAGTCACATGTAACAGTATCACAATGGAATAAAGGGAATTACAGAGGCACGAAAGAGGAACTTGCCCAGATGGATTGGAGGAGGATACTGGCAGGGATGACAACAGAGCAGAGGTGGCTGAAGTTTCTGGGAATAGTTCACAAGGCACAGGATAGATGGGTCCCACAGTAGAAGATGTTCTCAAAAGGCAGGAGGAAGTAACCAAAGTTGACAAGGGAAATTAAAGACTGTACAAAAGCCAAGGAAAGGGCATATGAGGTAGCAAAAGTGGGTGGGAAGTTGGATGATTAGGAAGCTTTTAAAATTCATCAAAAGGCAACTAAAATAGCTACAAGAAGGGAAAAGATGAAATATGAGGGCAAACTAGCCAATAATATAAAGCAGGATTAAAAGTTTCTACAGTTATATGAAGAGTAAAACGGAGGTGAGAGTCGATACTAGACTACTGGAAAACTATGCTGGTGAGGTAGTAAAGGGGGACAAAGAAATGACAGATGAACTTAACAGGTACTTTACATCAGTGTTCATTGTGGAAGACACTAACAGTGTGTCAGAGGTCCTTGAGTGTCAGGGAGCAGGAGTGAGTGCCTTTGCTATTACAAAGGGAAAAGCACTCAGCAAACTCAAAAGTCTTAAACTGGATAAGTATCCTGGACCAGATGAACTACTTTGCAGAGTCCTGAGAGAGGTTGCTGAAGAGATAACGGATACATTTGTCCTGATCTTTTAAGAATTACTTAATTCTGGAAAGGTCCTGGAGGAATGAAAGATTGAAAATGTCACTTCACTCTTTAAAAAGGGAGGAAGGCAAAAGAAAAGAAATTATGAGCCAGCTAGTCTAACCTCAGTGGCTGGGAAAATGTTGGGGTCTATTGTTAAGAATGAGATTTCGAGCTACTTGAAGTCTAATGATAAAATAAGTCAAAGTCAGCATGGTTTCTGTAAAGGGAAATCTTGCCTGACAAATCTATCAGAGTTCTTTGAAGAAGTAACAAGTGGGGTGGACAAAGGAGAGGTGATGGATGTCATCTTTGTGAATTTTCCGAAGACATTTGATAAGGTGCCACACATGAGGCTACTTAACAAGATGACATCCTATGACATTACAGGAAAGATATTAGCATGGATATAGGAATGGCTGGCAGGCAGGAGAGAGCGAGTGAGAATAAAGGGGCCTTTTCTGCTTGGCTGCCAGTGACTAGTGGTATTCATCAGGGATCAGTATTGAGACTGCTACTTTTCACATTATTTGTCAGTGATTTGGATAATGGAATTGATGGCTTTGTGGCAAAGTTTGCAGATAATACGAAGACAGGTGGAGGGGTATTTAGTGCTGAGGGAGCAATGTAACTGCAGCAGGACAGACAAATTGGAAGAATGGGCCAAAAAAGGCAAATGGAATAATGTTGGGAAATGTACGGTAATGCATTTTGGTAAAAGAAGCAATAGTACAGACTATTATCTAGATGGGAAGAAGGTTGAAACATCAGAGGTGCAAAAGAACTTTGAAGTCCTCATGCAAGACTCCCAGAAGATTAATTTATAGTTTGAATGTGTGGTAAAGAAGTCAAATGCAATGTTGGCATGCATTTCAAAGGGAATAGAGTATAAAAATAAGGAGATAATGCTGAGGCTTTATAAGACACTAGTCTGGCCACACTTGGAGTATTGTCAACAGTTTTGGGACCTATATCTCTGCAAGGATAGAACCATAGAACCACAGAACACTACAGCACAGAAAACAGGCCATTCGGCCCTTCTAGTCTGTGCCGAAACTTTATTCCGCTAGTCCCATTGACCTGCACCTAGTCCATAACACTCCAGACCTCTCCCACCCATGTATTTATCCAATTTATTCTTAAAACTTAAGAGTGATCCTGCATTTACCACATCATATGGCAGCTCATTCCACACTCCCACCACTCTCTGAGTGCAGAAGTTCCCCCTAAACCTTTCCCCTCTCACCCTAAAGCCATGTCCTCTCGTATTTATCTCTCCTAATCTAAGTGGAAAGAGCCTACTGGCATTTACTCTGTCTATATCCCTCATAATTTTGTAAACCTCTATCAAATCTCCCCTTATTCTTCTACGCTCCAAGGAATAAAGTCCTAACCTGTTCAATCTTTCCCTGTAACTCAACTCTTGAAGATGCGGCAACATCCTAGTAAATCTTCTCTGCACTCTTTCAATCTTACTGATATCCTTCCTATAGTTAGGTGACCAGAACTTCACACAATACTCCAAATTTGGCCTCACCGATATCTTATATAACCTCATCATAACATCCCAACTCCTATACTCAATACTTTGTGTGGTCGTTGGAGAGAGTCCAGAGAAGGTTCACAGGGATGATTCCAAGAATGAAGGAGTTAACATATAAGGAGCGTTTGGCAACTTTAGGCCTGTATTCACTAGAATTTAGAAGAACGTTGGAGGGATCTCATTGGGTGGGTGTGGAGAGGATGTTTCCTATGATGGGGTATCCAGAACCCACCATAGGAAGGCATGGCCTCAAAATTGAGGGGCATTCTTTTAGAACAGAGATAAGGAGAAATTATTTTTGCTAGAGAGTGGTGAATCTGTGGGATGCTCTGCCACACACTGCTGTGGAGGCCAAGTCAATGGCTATATTTAAAGCGCAAGCTGCTAGTTACCTAATTAGTCAGGGCATCATAGGTTATGGTGAGAAAGCAGGTGAATGGGATTGAGAATCAGCCATGATGGAATGGTGGAGCAGACCCAATGGGCTGAATGGCCTAATTCTGTTCTATGTCTTATGATCTAAGTTGGAAATGGAGGACTGCAGTGATCTTGGATGATTAGTCAAAGGGCTTTACAGGCCTTTCAGCCCTCTCTGTTTCTGCTGGTAATTGGTTCCATGGTGCTCGTCATATTTCCCAGCACTCATCTCATGGCTGTCAATGTCCTGGCTGTCTAGGTGCTCATCTAAATGTTTTTGAGATACCTGCCTCCAGTCAGTATCACCACTCCAGGCTGTAATTTAGAGGAGATGACAGAGAAAGGAAGGTGTGAGGCCAGAGAAACTCTAGAAAATATTGGTGTAAATTTGAAAAACAAACCATTACTGCACTTGGAGCCAATGTACCTCAGTTACAAGTGTAGCCCCCTGGCCACCCTCAGGGTCGCTCGGCTCGCTGTCGTCTAGGGAAACAGCCTCGGCCCCGCCAAACTGGGTAATTCGTTTGTGTGGATGTTGTGTAAGGTACCCCACCCCGCCCAAATAACAGACATTACATCAGATGCAATTAAATGATTTACAGTTTATAGATATTACTGGAACTATATAATTAAAAGAGAATAAAATATAAAAGGAAAATAAAAGGCGCCACACTTATCAAAGTTCAATCTCTTCGTGCACAAAAACCGTTGGAGCTCAAGGACCTTCTCCTTCACCCTGTGACCCCTCGGACCACCTCGACCGGCTGCCTGGGACCACTAACAGTGGTCGACCAGACGCTCCACACGAGTCCGTCTCCGTCTCCTCGCCGAACGTCCCGCTCGGGGTCCGACCCCGTTAGCGGACTCACAGCACCTCGTCCATCCTCTGTCTCGCTCTCCCGCCTTCTGCCTCAAAACCCCGCGCATACAGTATCTTCAAATACACCAAAACCATAACAACTATCCCAATTGGTTAATAGCACCCTCTTATCACCCTCTAAACCACAATAAACTGCTAGCGCAAACTTTCTCAACGTTAAAGCACAAAGCCGCATTCCCCAGATTAACAATAACAAAAACGCCATTTTAATTAGCCTCCGCAGTAACATAAAAATCGAAACCCCCTTACACTCTCCCCCCACCAAATAAAGTCATGTCCTCATGACTTCTAAATAACTCGCCACCCAGTCCTACAGACACACAACACACACATACACAGATACACACAGTGACAGTGCTCCCCAAACAGTGGACCTTACTCCCGTCCCACGGGCACTAAATAGGCCAACCTATCTGGGAGCTTCTTAACCCTCTGAGACCTCCGTACCCCCTCACCTAAACCCACAAGGCTCAGACACTACTAGGGATACCTCGGGCCTGCTTGCCAACTCCTCTCTCACTCAGGCCACCACTACAGCTCGGAGCCCCCTGTCCCGTGGCCGGGGCCCCGCCTCTCCACCTTCCTGATCCTGCCGTAACTCAGACTGCCCACAGCTAGCCCTCCCCACTACACCTGACTCAGTGGGGGAAGGGCCAAAGGTCTCTTCCTCAATCACGGGGAAGTTAGCGAAAGGCAGCATGTACCACATGTGCAGCACATCATCCTTCGAATCCGTATTCTTCCTCATTCCTTCGATCGGTAGCTGCTGTTTGAGTTTCTCCAAACTGAAACATTTAGCTGGGGCTACCCCTTCAGCCTCCTGCAGTCGAGACGTCAGCTTCTTCGGGGACTCCTTCAACTCTCGCCACAGCCTCAGCAGTTCTGACTCAGGGTTCCTGGCCATCTCAATCTGGGACGCAGTTACCCCACCAGCTTCTTCCACCCTGACTTGAAAAGCAGCAGTTAAAGGATGTTCAGCCTCCGGTTGTTTCTTCCTGAGGGCGTCTTCCAGGTCAACTTTCAGTTTTTCCACTTTATTTAAACTCGCGATAGTCATTTTCAGGTTCCTTTCAAACGTCCGCCTCCCTTTTCCGAGATCGGTCCTCCATTTCTTTACCTCCTCGGGAGTGTAGTCAAACTCCCCTCCCTGGGCTCTCGGTTTTCTGTTGACCTTAGTCAGAACACTTCCTTGATCTTCCCCAACTTGTAAATCTTCCAATCTGTTCTGAATGGACGTCTTGAGTTTCTGCTGATGCCTTCGAAGGTGGGTCATTGTTTCTTCTCGCTGGATTAATTCGTCAGTATATGACCGCAGTGCGGTGCAAATCCCCTCTCTTCCCTGTGTCTCATTCAGATTGACGACCTGGGTTTCCATCCCCCGGTCCACCACCATCTGTCCCAACACCAGGAAGTTCAACTGGTATGTCGGGTCATTTTCCTCACATTGCACCAAACTCCTCCGGCCAAAAACTCCTCCACATTTGACACTTCGCTTCGGTCGCCCGGGCTCAGCCACTCGTCTCGCCTCATAGCCCCCCAAGGCGAATCCAAGCTCTAGGCGGTCATCCACATACGTCAAAACTCCACACACCTTCACTTCCCCCACGGTTTTCCTCATGCCCCGCGGGAAGGATGCAGGGGCTCCGGATATGCCCTTGGGCATCTTTTCGGATCGGAAGAATCCTAGGGAACTAATAAAGGCCATCTTCGGCTCAACAGCCGCACTCCTCACGATCTGGCAACATCCACCCCTCAGATGCAACACATTAAACCACGTCGCATCATCCACACACACGCTGCCTTCATCTTCCACGCCGCCAGGGTCTAGTTGCCGCGACCTCTCTCTCACTGAGGTGTCTTCAGCGGTCAACTCCCCTCCCTCGTGGTGGTTCGGAGCATCTACTAAGAGGGTCTCACCCTCAGCTACTTTCCCCAAGCCGTACCACCGCTGGGTCTCGTTTAAATTCGGTACCGGCTCAAGGCTGCTACACACGTCCTCAGAAGCAACTCGACACGCTGCGTGCCCAGACAATGCCCCCATGAACTCCAGGGTCATTAACCAATCATCGTCTTCTGGATAACTACTACCACTAGTACCCAAAGTCTCCAGTGCCCTTGCGGTTGTCAAGGGTAAATGCTTCAGACACCGGTTGTAAAACGAACTGTCCAACAACTTGATCTGTGCGCCGGGGTCGAGGATAGCTTTAGCATCGCTTCTCTCTATCCATAGCGACATCCTGGGGCGTGGCCCCTCTAAGCCTTCAGGAATAGGGTCTTTTCCTTGCGGAAGTTCAGTGGTACATTGCTAGGAACGTGCTTCCCCAGAGACCGCAGGCCGTACCCCCACTGGGCCTCCACTAAGTTTCCCGACACCTCTCTGATCAGCTGAACAACTGATCCCCTGAAATGATCCCCCTGGCACTACAAGCAATTTAGCCGCCCTCCTCGCCAGAGAAGACACACTGAAAACTTTCCCCCCTCTTTCAAATAACTGACAGCTGTCACTACGGTGTAAGTGAACCTGACAGATCTAACACCGTCACCAGCCCGCCTACTCAAACTTTCAACCAATCCCTGTCGCTCTCCCTCAACCAAGCACTGCCACTCATCTAACAACTGAGAGATCCGCTCCACCCACGTCTCACACGTCTCCGCCCCTCCTGGGGTGGACACTATCCCCAGTGCCAGGCGGAGCCTGCCAGAGCTAGAACATTTATTCGCAGACTCTACCTCCAAATCAGACCACTCTTTCCTCTCTCTCCCAACTGCATGGACAGCCCCGAGTGCCACCTCTAACTCGTCAATGCTAGTCTGAACTCGAACGAAGACCACACCCACAACGCACACAGCAATCAACAGCAAATAACCCACAGAGACACACATTACAGATTTAATCAGGGCACCCACACAGCATACCAACAGACTCAAGCATCCCGGACGAGCCCCCACAATGTAGCCCCCTGGCCACCCTCAGGGTCGCTCGGCTCGCTGTCGTCTAGGGAAACAGCCTCGGCCCCGCCAAACTGGGTAATTCGTTTGTGTGGATGTTGTGTAAGGTACCCCACCCCGTCCAAATAACAGACATTACACCAGATGCAATTAAATGATTTACAGTTTATAGATATTACTGGAACTATATAATTAAAAGAGAATAAAATATAAAAGGAAAATAAAAGGCGCCACACTTATCAAAGTTCAATCTCTTCGTGCACAAAAACCGTTGGAGCTCAAGGACCTTCTTCTTCACCCTGTGACCCCTCGGACCACCTCGACCGGCTGCCTGGGACCACTAACAGTGGTCGACCAGACGCTCCACACGAGTCCGTCTCCGTCTCCTCGCCGAACGTCCCGCTCGGGGTCCGACCCCGTTAGCGGACTCACAGCACCTCGTCCATCCTCTGTCTCGCTCTCCCGCCTTCTGCCCCAAAACCCCGCGCATACAGTATCTTCAAATACACCAAAACCATAACAACTATCCCAATTGGTTAATAGCACCCTCTTATCACCCTCTAAACCACAATGAACTGCTAGCGCAAACTTTCTCAGCGTTAAAGCACAACAAAGCCGCATTCCCCAGATTAACAATAACAAAAACGCCATTTTAATTAGCCTCCGCAGTAACATAAAAATCGAAACCCCCTTACACAAGCCTTATATTTAATCAGTGAATCCTGCAGTCAATGCCAAGGTTGATAAAAAGTCTGGAAGTGAACTCAATGGCTGAAACACTGTATCTGCCTGTCTGTAAGTCCATGGGTAAAGTCGAGATCAATGTCTGTGAGTCTGCAAATCCAATGGGGGCTAGAAACCTGGAGACAGCCTATACTGGGTTTAGAGGACTGTCTGTGTGTGATGGGTGGAGAAAAGGGACTTGTTTTGCTGGTGTTCTGTTCAAGATTGTGAGCATGCCATGTTGGCACCAGAATGTGGGCTGCCCCAACACATTCTTAGGTTATGTTGATTGTTAACGTAAATCACACATTTCACTGTATGGCTTGATGAGTTTCTGATAATCTGAATTTTGGTATATGGCCTCTCTCCCAATTTAGTACTGTGACTATTAGTTTCAACTTAATTTACAGACCTAAACAGCTTCTGTTTGTTTTTGTGGTAGTTTGATTGACGGCTGTGAAATGATTTTCTGACTTGGGAAATCTGACTCCAGATCGAACAGCCTTCCAAGTTTACCACACAGTTTATACAATAAAGCAGGATGTTCTGCAAACTGTTTAAAGAGAGGGGTTATTTTGTCAATGGACTCCAGATGTACTGTAATCTTCTACAATCCAACAAGAAACAAAAGAATCCTTTTTGATTCCCGTTTGACAGCACTCTATAATGGTATGCATTTAATAACAAGCTGGGCAAGGAATGGGAGTGAATTGTAGACAGTTATTGAAATGGCTGAAAAAGAAAAGATTAACTCTATTAACTCTATTTGCTATATGTAATGAAACATCAAAACATACAGTGAAGTGTGTCATTAGCTGTTCTCAGTTCAGTGAAGTACTGGGGACAGCCCATAAGTGTTTCCATACTTCCGGTATCAACATTACATGTCCAGAACTTGAACACCTTTGGAAGGTGGTAGGAACACGGAGCACATGGAGGAAACCCACATAGTTACAGTAAGAATCTACAAATTCCTTAAAGATGGCAGGTGAATTTAACCCTGATTGCTGGTGTTGTGACAACGTTACGCTAGCTACTACACTACTGTGCTGCCACTGGGTGTTTTAACCTTGAAGAATTCTGATAAATTAATGAATAGTTGAATAAGGATAATGGACAGGTTAACACATTCATCATTATATTGGGGGGGGGATCAGATAACATCCTTTGGCTTCATATTTGTAAGGTTAGAGATGGTAAACCAGAACTCACTGCCAAAAAAATCTCAACTTACCTCTTGGGGTTGCAATCCTCACCACTCAGCACAACATTGAAATGATTTTAACTATATGAGATTCTGCACTACTACAGTAGTTGGGGCAAATATATTCCATAGAAAATAATTTTTCATTTGCTCGAAGTGTTATTTATTACTAAACATCCTCTTGCAAATGCGCTAGTTAATTTGAGGGGATATATATGTAACCCCCTCACCGTAGGCTCGTAATGAGTTAGCCATTACTGTAAATCCAAACTAACATCAACATAACTCTCCAATGCATGGGTAACAATGATGAGAAGGCCGATTCCAACAAATAAACACATCTAGGGTTAATATGATTTGGGTAGACACACACGTAAGAGTTTGGGTGTTCCTTTAAGGGAAAGTAGAATTATTATTTGTATGAACACTGACCCATACATGTAAATTTACCATTCACCAGGAAGCAATAAATTAACTCACACAGTATAAGCTTTGATTAAAATTCTATTGAGAAAATATTTTAACCTATAACAAACAAAATAAAGTAAAGGGCTTATTAATTATACATTGGCCTAAGTGTGCACAGAATCGTTGGATCTCATTGTTGCATAGTCAATCCGGGTTGCTTCACTTCGTTTACTCATGGTACTGAACAATTCTGCCTGAGAACACAGTCCAAACAAAACATATCCAAGCACGTCCAAGGACAAGGCATCGAACATTCTCCAAAGTTATGTGATAGACAGCTAATTAAAAGTTATCTGTACATTTGTCGGAAGACCTTTGCCTGCTTGAAGATTTTCCCGACAGCAGTATCTGTCCTTACAAATGAGTTCTGTGAGCATTTCACAATGTTATTCACTCTTGTTTGTTGTCCATCTCCATTCTTTCATCCTTCTCCTTTTCCCATCTCCCTCCAGAAATGGGCTGCCCTAGAGCATTCTGGGGCATCTTACTGGCCAAATATTAACAAGACAATTCATATTGGCTAATTTAACAAGCTTAACTTGTCTATCAACTGAATTACTCGATAGTAGAATGTAACTAAAGGAACACATTGTGTTTTGAGAAAATCTGCAGAAAGTAAAATACCCCTTAGCATGACTGTATTTATAAAATTAAGCATGATCTTACACCAGGGTTATCATACACAGGAAATAATTTTCCAATAGTTGAACAATCTAAAACTGGAGGACATAAGTTTACCATAATGGGCAGAAGGTTTGGAGGATCCAGATGGTGCTTGGAAAATGGAATGTACTGCCAGAATGGATGGTGGAGGCAGATATTCCCATAAAATTTATGAATATCTAAACAATATCAGAAGGTCATGGACTAAGTGCTAGTAAATGGGATATATATAGCTAAGTATGAGATAAATAACATGGACAAGACTGTCCAAGCGTGTTTTTCTGTGCTCTGTCACTCTGTGATTCTAACTTAACAGAGTATTTGTATGAATCCTGTTAGCAAACCAGTATTAACTTGATCCAATTAAATATTGGGAAGGAGGTACAGGAGCCTGAAGGCACACACTTGATGACTCACAAACAGCTTCTTCCCCTCAACCAACAGATTTCTCAATGGTCTTTGAACCCATGAACACTACCCATTACTTATTTTGCACTACCTACTTAATTTAACTATATATGTATAAAATACTTACTGCAATTCACACCTTTTATTATTATGTACTGCTTTGTATTGCTGCTGCAAAAACAATAAATGGGAGTAAGTTTAAATGGTTTTGGCATGGACTAGATGGGACAAAAGGCCTGTTTGTGTGCTATACTTTTCCATGACTCTATGATTATCTTATTGCATATTTCACAGCAACTTTCGAGGAAGTTACCAGGAAAGAAGGCAAAGAAGGGGATGTTGATTACATGGACTTTAGCAGGGCATTTGTCATGGTCCCGTATGGGAAGTAGGTCAAGAAGGTTCAGTTACTCCATTCAAGATGAGGTAGTAAACTGGATTAGACATTGTGGGAGAAGATAGAGAGTGGTAGTAGATGGTTGCTTCTCTGACTGGAGGTCTGTGATTAGTGGAGTGTCGGTGGGGTCGATGTTGGGTCCGTTGGTGTCTGTCGTCCATATCAATGATCTGGATGATAGTGTAGTTAACTGTATTATCAAATTTTCAGATAACACCAAGTTTGGGGGTGTATTGAGCAGTGAGGAAGAATATCATGGCTTGCAGGAGGGATCTAGATCAGCTGGAAAGATGGGCTGAAAAATGGCTGATGGAATTTAATGAAGACAAGTGTGAAGTGTTACACTTCGGTAGGACCAGCCAAAGTAGGTCTCACACAGTGAATGGTAAGGAACTGAGAAGGGTGGAAGAACAAAGGAATCTGGGAATACAGGTCCATAATTTGGTGAAAGTGGTACCACAGGTAGGTAGGGTCATAAAGAAAGCTCTTTGCACATTGGCCTTCATAAATCAATGTATTGAGTACAGGAGATGAGACGTCAAGTTGGTGAGGCCTAATTTAGAATATTGTGTACATTTTTGGTTACCTACTTACAGGAAATATGTAAATAAGGTTGAAAGATTACAGAGAAAATTTACAAGGATGTTGCTGGGTCTGGAGTACCCGAGTTATAAGGAAAGATTGAATAAGTTAGACCTTTATATTCATTGTAACGTAGAAAATTAAGAGGAGATTTTATGGAGGTATACAAAATTATGAAGGGAGCACATAGGATAAATGACTGCAGGATAGATGCAAGCAGGCTTTTTCCACTGAGGTTGGGTGAGACTACAACCAGGTGTCATGAGTTAACAGTGAAAGGTGAAAAGTTTAAGGGGAACTTGAGGGGAAGCTTCTCACTCAGAGGGTCATGAGGGTGTGGAATAAGCTGCAAGCATAAGTGGAGCATGCAATCTTGATTTCAACATTAAAATGAAGTTTGGATAGGTATGTGAATGTTAGAGGTATGGAGGGCTATGACCCAGGTGCAAATTAATGGGAGTAGGCAGTTTAAATGATTTTGGTTGGACTAGATAGACTGAAGGGCCTGTTTATGTGCTGTACTTTTCTATCACCCCATGACTATTTTATCTCTCACTTCACAACATGATCATAGTGCTCACCTTGTAGGTAGAAACATAGAAACATAGAAAACCTACAGCACAATACAGGCCCTTCGGCCCATGAAGTTGTGCCGAACATGTCCCTAACTTAGAAATTGCTAGGCTTACCCATAGCCCTCTATTTTTCTAAGCTCCATGCACCTATCCAAAAGTCTCTTAAAAGACCCTATTGTTTCCACCTCTACCCCAGCCGCCGGCAGCCCATTTCACGCATTCACCAATCTCTGAGTAAAAAACTTACCCCTGACATCTCCTCTGTACCTACTCCCCAGCACCTTAAACCTGTGTCCTCTTGTGGCAACCATTTCAGCCCTGGGAAAAAGCCTCTGACTATCCACATGATCAATGCCTCCCATCGTCTTATACATCTCTATCAGGTCACCTCTCATCTTCCGTCGCTCCAAGGAGAAAAGGCCGAGTTCACTCAACCTATTCTCATAAGGCATGTTCCCCAATCCAGGCAACTTCCTTGTAAATCTCCTCTGCACCCTTTCTATGGTTTCCACATCCTTCCAAGTGGGGTCTGACCAGGGTCCTATGTAGCTGCAACATTACCTCTCGGCTCCTAAATTCAATTCCACGATTGATGAAGGCCAATGCACCATATGCCTTCTTAACCACAGAGTCAACCTGTGCAGCTGCTTTGAGCGTCCTATGGACTCGGACCCCAAGATCCCTCTGATCCTGCACACTGCCAAGAGTCTTACCATTAATACTATATTCTGCCATCATATTTGACCTACCAAAACGAACCACTTCACACTTATCTGGGTTGAACTCCATCTACCACTTCTCAGCCCAGTTTTGCATTCTATCAATGTCCCGCTGTAACCTCTGACAGCCCTCCACACTATCCAAAACACCCCCAACCTTTGTGTCATCAGCAAACTTACTAACCCATCCTTCCACTTCCTCATCCAGGTCATTTATAAAAAAAACAAAGAGTAAACTGTTTGTGCTGAGGACTGTGTACATACATCTACTGATGCTTCTGGCCACATCTTCAGTGATGTTCCTGGAATCATCGGCTGTTTCAGGTCTTTCAACATCATACAACCTCCTCCAGGTGACCCAGCCGGGGCTGATCAAGAATACTTCCATATTTTAAACTTCCATGAGAAGTTTAGCCATCCCAATAATGCTCTGTACTCCTCTGCTTTCTCTCTCAATCTTCTTTTAAATAGCATGGCTTATTTGCCACACTTTGTGGGAACTGTTCCACAATCAATAGAATTCTGGAAAATGATCACAATGTATTTATCTCCACAGCTCCCTCATTTAGTTCACTGAGATGGGCATTTATCAGTTTGTACTGCCAATCTTGACTTGGCAGCTAGTGTAACGGTTTACAATGCCAGTGATCAGGATTCAGCTCAGTTCCTGCTGCTGTCTGTAAGGAGTTTGTATGTACATTCTCCCCATGACCACCCGGGTCTCCTCTGGGTGCTCAAGTTTTCCTCTGCATTCCAAAGACATATGAGTCAGCAAGGATTAGTATGTTGTGGGATTAGTATGTTGGTGCTGAAAGCAAGGCAGCACTTATAGGCTGCCCCCCAGGGAATTCCAGGAAAGTCTGAGAGGGTTTTTGATGCTGATTGAAAGGCAATTGTTATAGTAGATGCATGCCCACCAGCGGCTGAATTGTTTAAACACATCTGAATGACCTTGTTATCATTGGCAGAGAGTTTCCTCCTTTGGTCTGGTCTGGGCTTGAGCCCAGGCATTGGAAAGTCAAACCCATCCAAATACAACAGTTGCTTTAAAGAAAAAAAATATTTTATACTTCAAAAACAAAACTCAGTTAGATTTGTGGAGATTAATCTTCTTAATTGCACATTAGTTGAAGTGGGTTTGACTTGGCAAAGGGAACTAACAATGAAACAGTTAAGATGATAGATGAGGGAGGTGTATAAATCTATAGAGAAACATATTTCTTTTAACAATCATCTCATAGCTCTGCTTTTCTTTCCAGAGATATACCATTCAATTTCTAGACTATAGAGCTCAGTTCCAATTTACAATGATAGGTGAATATTAATGAAGGTTCATATAGACTCACATGAAGAATTTCTTGGTGGTAGAAACTTGTTTGTTGAGAAATGTTGTCAGTGTAGCTGAGATGAGAAAATGCAGTGACTGTGGCCACTGTACACTGGGGATTAATTTTAGTTGGAAGAGGTGAAGAGCTGAAGAAGAAGGAATCGGGGGATAGGGAGAGGAGAGTGAACCATGGGAGAAGGGGAAGGAGGAGGGCTACCAGAGGGAGATGATGGGTAGGAGATGAGAAGGGAAGGGCGAGAATGGAACCAAAAATATTAATGCTAAGAGAGAGAAGATGGAAAGGGAGAAATAACATGAAGTTTGAGAAATCAATGTTCGTCCCTTCAGGTTGGAGGCTACCCAAACAGAGTAAAAGGTGTTTCTCCTCCAAACTGAGTGTGACCTCACTGTGGCAATTGAGGAGGCCATGGATCAACATATTGAAATGGGAAGGGTTGAAATGAATGGTCACCAAGAAGTCCTGCTTTCTGTGGTAGATCGAGTGAAGGTGCTTGATGAAGCAGTCCTCCAATCTACGTTGGGTCTCACCAATGTTACAGGTAAAACAGAGCCATACAAAAGTTTTGTCACCAGCATTGTCTTCTGTACCTCAGGGCAAGGAATGCAAGGAGATCTCTAAGGCTTCCTGTGCAGATGGCTTTTATATCATGCCTTATCACACACCTCAGCAATGCCTCAATGTGTCCATATGCAATGAAATAGTCTATAAGCAGACATAAACAATGAGATTATTTTGTGCTTCCTTGTGCTAGATGATGGAAATAAACTTACCTGGATATTAACAGATTGAAACACTAGATGTTTTAGCATCCCCACTGAAAAATGAGCTCCTCTGATAGTTCCTCATGTGTCCTCAGCATGGTGCTGGATTGATAACTGAGACTACCAGCCTAAACATTCTAAGCAAAGCAATGTCTCATCCTGCTTGATGGTAATGGCGCTACCAAACTAATCCTGCTGTAAAATAACCAAGATTTTTTGGCTTCTCTTCCACTATGACAACATAACGAGATTCCCAAGTGGTACGTTGCCTCGCAGGTGCCAGGGTCTGTAACATCTCAGATTGAGTCCCAGCATTCTTAAGTGGGAGGCTGAGCAGCCATAGGTCGTGGTCATTGTAGGTACCAGTGATATAGGGAGAGAGTGATGAGGTTCTGCAAAGTGAGTTCAGGTAGTTAGGTGCGAAGTTAAAGGGCAAGACCTCCAGGGTTGTGACCTGAGAATTGCTACCCATGCCACATGCTACTGTGGCCAGAACTAGGAAAATCATACTGTTTGATACATGGCTAAGGAGTTGGTGTAAGAGGGAGGGAGTTAAATTTTTGGATCATTGGGCTCTCTTCCAGGGAAGATAGGACTTGTTCAGAAGAGACAGTTTGCACTTGAACTGGAAGGGGACTAATATACTAGTGGGAAGGTTTGCTCATGCTGCATAAGGGGAGGAGGGGGTGTTAAACTAGAGTTGCAGGGGGGTGGTAACCAGAGAGCTAGAAAAGAGAGTGTATTGGTTGTGGAGGCAGATATTGGTAAGATCTCAGACAAAGATAGGAATCGAAAGGTTGAGCATGGTGTGACCTGAGCTGTGTATAGTCCAATGCAAGAAGTATTGTAGGAAAGTAGATGAGCTCATGGCAGTGATCAACACATGGAATTATGATATTGTAGCCAATAACCATATAACCATATAACAATTACAGCACGGAAACAGGCCATCTCGGCCCTTCTAGTCCGTGCCGAACTCTTACTCTCGCCTAGTCCCACCGACCTGCGCTCAGCCCATAACCCTCCATTCCTTCCCTGTCCATATATCTATCCAATTTAACTTTAAACGACAACATCGAACCCGCCTCAACCTCAACTACTTCTGCTGGAAGTCACCCCATGCTCAAGCTTTTGATTCCTAGCTTTGTCTGAGATCTTACCATGGTGAATACCATTAGCATGGTGTTCACTTAACATATTCCCATAAGGCATGCTCTCCAATCAAGGCAACATCCTTGAAAATCTCCTCTGTACTCTTTCTATAGTATCCACATACTTCCTGTAGTGAGGTGACCAGAACTGAACACAGTACTCCAAGTGGAGTCTGACCAAGGTCTTATATAGCTGTAACACTGCCTCACGGCTCTTGAACTCAATCCCATGGTTGATGAATGCCAACACATCATATGCCTTCTTAACAACACTGTCAACCTGTGCAGCAGCTTTGAGTGTCCTAGGGACATGGACCCCAAGATCTCTCAGATCCTCCACACTGGTAAGAGTTTTATGATTAATACTATATTCTGTCTTCAAATTTGACCTACTAAAACAAACCACTTCACACTTTTTCTGGGTTGAACTCCATCTGCCACTTCTCATTCCAGTTCTGCATCCTATCGATGTCCCGTTATAACCTCTGACAGTCCCCCAAACTATCCATAACACCCCCAACACTTGTGTCATCAGCAAACTTTCTAACCTATCCCTCTACTTCTTCATCCAGGTCATTTATAAAAATCACATAGAGGAGGGGGTCCCAGAACAGATCCCTGTGGAACACCACTAGTCAGTGACCTCCATGCAGAATATGAACCACCTACAACTGTCCTTTGTCTTCTGTGAGTAAGCCAATTCTGGATCCACAAAGCAAGGTCTCCTGTCTCCCATGCCTCCTTACTTTCTGAATGAGCCTGGCATGGGGAACCTTATCAAATGCCTTATTGATGGATACACTACATCCACTGCTCTACCTTTATCATTGTGTTTTGTTACATCCTCAAATAATTCAATTAGGCTTGTAGGCACAAACCTGCCCTTGACAAAGCCATGCTGACTATCCATGATCAGATCATGCCTCTCCAAATGCTCATAAATCTTGCCTCTCAGGATTTTCTCCAACAACTTGCCAACCTCTGAAGTAAGACCCACAGATCTAGATTTCTCCTGGGTTATCTCCACTCCCTTTCTTGAATAAGGGAACAATATTTGCAACCCTCCAGTCCTCCGGTACTTAAGATCATAAGTAGGCCATTCGGTCTATCAAGTCTGCTTCGCCATTCAATCAAGGGCTGATCCAATTCTTCCAGTCATACCCATTCCCTGCCTTCTCCCCATACCCTTTGATGCTCCGGCTAATCATGAACCTATCTCTCTCTGCCTTAAATACACCTAACGACTGGGCCTCCACAGTTGCTCATGACAACAAATTCCACAGATTTCCCATGCTCTGACTAAGGTAATTTCTCTCCATCTCTGTTCTAAATGGACGTCCTTCAATTCTGAAGCCGTGTCCTCTTGTCCTAGACTCCCCTACCATAGGAAATAACTTTGCCATATCTAATCTGTTCAGGCCTTTCAACATTCAGAGTGTTTCTATGAGATCATCCCTCATTCTCCTGAACTCCAGGGAATACAGCCCAAGAGTTGCCAGATGGTCCTCATAAGGTAACCCTTTAATTCCTGGAATCATTCTCGTGAATCTTCTCTGAACCCTCTCCAATGTCAGTATATCCTTTCTAAAATAAGGGGCCCAAACCTGCACACAATGCTCCAAGTGTGGTCTTATGAATGACTTGTAGAGCCTCAACATCATATCCTGCTCTTACATTCTATACCTCTAGAAATGAATGCCAACATTGCATTCGCTTTCTTCACCACCGACTCAACCTGAAGGTTAACCTTTAGGGTATCCTGCACAAGGATTCCCAAGTCTCTTTGCATCTCTGCATTTTGAAATGTCTCCCCATCTAAATAATAGTCTTCCCGTTTATTTCTTCCACCAAAATGTATGACCATACACTTTCCAACATTGTATTTCATTTGCCACTTCTTTGCCCATTCCCCTAAGCTATCGAAGTCTCTCTGTTTCCACAACACTACCCACTCCTCCACCTACCTTTGTATCATCGGCAAACTTAGCCACAAATCCATTAATCTCACAGTCCAAATCATTGACATACATCGTGAAAAGCAGCGGCCCCAGCACCAACCCCTGTGGAACTCCATTGGTAACCGGCAGCCAGCCAGAATAGGATCCCTTTATTCCCACTCTCTGTTTTCTGCCAATCAGCCAACGCTCCTCCCATGCTAGTAACTTCCCTATAAATCCGTAGGCCCTTATCTTGCTAAGCAGCCTCATGTGCGGCACCTTGTCAAAGGCCTTCTAAAAAATCCAAGTACACCACATCTACTGCATCTCCTTTGTTCTCCCTGCTTGTAATTTCCTGAAAGAATTGCAGTAAGTTAGTCAGGCAGGATTTTCCTTTCAGGAAACCATGCTGGCTTTGGCCTATCCTATCACGTACCTCCAGGTACTCTGTAATCTCACCCCTAACAATCAATTCCAATATCTTCCCAACCACTGAAGTCAAGCTAACATGTCTATAGTTTCCTTTCTGCTGTCTCCCACCCTTCTTAAATAGCGGAGTAACATCTGCAATTTTCTAGTCATCTGGTACAATGCCAGAATCTATCGATTCTGAAAGATCATCGTTAATACCTTTGCAATCTCTCCAGCTACTTCTTTCAGAACCCAATGGTGCATTCCATCAGGTCCAGGAGATTTATCCACCCTCAGACCATTTAGCTTCCTGAGAACCTTCTCAGTCGTAACTTTCACTGCACTTATTTCACTTCCTTGACACTCTTGAATGTCCAGTATACTGCAGATGTCTTCAACTGTGAAGACTGACACAAAATACGCATTCAGTTCCTCTGTCATCTCTGCGTCTCTCATTACAATATCTCCAGCGTCATTTTCTATTGGTCCTATATCTACCCTCGACTCTCTTTTACCCGTTATATACTTAAAAAAGCGTTTAGTGTCTTCTTTGATATTAGTCACAGCTTCCCTCCTTACTTCTCTCAACCCTATTGATGATGCAAAGATCATCACCGAGACTCAGTAATCTCCTCCCTCCCTTCCCACAGAAGTCTGGGGTATATCTTGTCTGGTCCCGGTGACTTATCTAACTTTTCAAAAGATGTAAATAATGTTGAAAGAGTAAAGAGAAAACTTACAAGAGGACCTGAGTGATAAAGAAAGATTAAATGAGTTAGGACTTCATCCTTTGTAACATAGAATTTTCAGAGGAGATTTGATAGAGGTATACAAAATTATGAGGGCTATAGATAGGGTAAATGCAAGCAGGATATTTCCACTGAGGTTGGGTGGGACTACAACTCTAGGTCATAGGTTAAAGTTAAGGATGAAAAGTGAAATGTTTAAGGAGAACATAATGGGAAATTTCTTCACTCAGAGAGCCGTAAGAGTATGGAACAAGCTGCCAGTGCAAGTATGCATGCAGGTTCATTGTCAACATTTAACAGAAGTTTGGATAGGTAGATGAATGGTAGAGGTATGGAGGGCTATGATCCAGGTGCAGGTTTATGGGAGTAGGCAGTTTAAATGGTTCAGCACAGACTAGAGGGGCTGAAGGCCTGTTTCTGTGCTGAATTTTTCTATTACTCAATGACTCTATAACAACTCACAAGAGGGTTTCCAAATCTGTCACAAAACACAGGGAATAGAATTTTTTGGCTGGTTGGACTAGAGAGATTCTCTTCCCAGTTTGGTTCAAAGGTCCAGTGGTCGGCAAAGTGTCAAGTAGATAGTTTCTCTGTTCTCAGAGATGGCACCAAAGTGTCACGGAGGTAGTAGAACCGGAATTGGAGCTGTCCGTATTGAGAGTTAATTTATAATACTATGCATATTGTATGTAGTGTACTTTCCAATACACATATTTACAGCACTTTTTGTGCCTGGTTTCAGATTTTCAACATCGGCAATGTTCCACTTTCAGATTTTTCAATGAAGCTGAATCTGGAAATTCACTGGGGTCAATAAAATGTCAGTAATCTGGCATCTGATTGTTTGGAAATTCTGATAGTCCACCAGCTGACTCACTCAGTGGTCCAGAGTCCAGAATGCAAACGACGTGGCATCCTGAACACGAGCTGGGCCAGGGACACCAGGTGCCAGGAACGTAGCAGCATTGTAGCTAGAACTCCTTTTAGTCACTGGCAACATATGAAAAATTTAATGAAAGTGTGTTGGGTATTAATTAAGTGTAACATTTAATAGTTGGAGAACCTGCAAGTCCAGCATTGTCGAAGTCTCCAGGATGCCAGATTATTGGGATGATACTCCAGCTTGGCTTTGGAAATGATGACAGATGAAGGTGAACAGCCAATGACATGTGGTTTCTGATACCTGTGAGGTTATGTTATTACTGGTACCTTTGGAAATGATGACAGTAGAAGATACCCATAAAGTCATGAGATGCATTCATTGGTCTGTGCAGCAATATCAGTGGGGCTGCATGGTAGAGAAGTGGTTAGCGTATGATCTTTCCATGATGGTGTGGGGTTCCTCCAGGTGAAACCATAGAAACCATAGAAAAACTACAGCACAGAAACAGGCCTTTTGGCCCTTCTTGGCTGTGCCGAACTATTTTCTGCCTAGTCCCACTGACCTACACACGGACCATATCCCTCCATACACCTCCCATCCATGTATCTGTCCAATTTATTCTTAAATGTTAAAAAAGAACCCGCATTTACCACCTCGTCTGGCAGCTCATTCCATACTCCCACCAATCTCTGTGTGAAGAAGCCCCCTCTAATGTTCCCTTTAAACTTTTCTCCCCTCACCCCTAACCCATGTCCTCTGGTTTTTTTCTCCCCTTGCCACAGTGGAAAAAGCCTGCTTGCATTCACTCTATCTATACACATCATAATTTTATATACCTCTATCAAATCTCCCCTCATTCTTCTACGCTCCAGGGAATAAAGTCCTAACCTATTCAACCTTTCTCTGTAACTGAGTTTCTCAAGTCCCGACAGCATCCTTGTAAGCCTTCTCTGCACTCTTTCAACCTTATTAATATCCTTCCTGTAATTTGGTGACCAAAACTGAACACAATACTCCAGATTCGGCCTCACCAATGCCTTATACAACCTCATCATAACGTTCTAGCTCTTATACTCAATACTTTGATTAATAAAGGCCAATGTATTAAAAGCTCTCTTTATGACCCTATCTACCTGTGACGACACTTTTAGGGAATTTTGTATCTGTATTCCCAGATCCCTCTGTTCTACTGCACTCCTCAGTGCCTTATCATTAACCCTGTATGTTCTACGTTGGATTGTCCTTCCAACGTGCAATACCTCACACTTGTTTTTTTCATTTTTCAGCCCAATTTTCCAGCTGGTCCAAGTCCCTCTGCAGGATTTGAAAACCTTCCTCACTGTCCACTACACCTCCAATCTTTGTATCATCAGTAAATTTGCTGATCCAATTTACCACATTATCATCCAGATCATTGATATAGACGACAAATAACAATGGACCCAGCACTGATCCCTGTGGTACACCACTTGTCACAGGCCTCCACTCTGAGAAGTAATTCTCTACTATCACTCTTTGGCTTCTTCCATCGAGCCAATGTCTAATCCAATTTACCACCTCTCCATGTATATCTAGCGACTGGATTTTCCTAACTAACCTCCCATGTGGGACCTTGCCAAAGGCCTTACTGAAGTCCATGTATACAACATCCAGTGCCTTCCCTTCATCCACTTTCCTGGTAACCTCCTCGGAAAACTCCAATAGGTTGGTCAAACATGACCTACCGCGCACAAAGCCATGTTGACTCTCCCTAATAAGTCCCTGTCTATCCAAATGCTTGTAGATTCTGTCTCTTAGTACTCCCTCCAATAAATTACCCACTACCGATGTCAAATTTACCAGCCTATAATTTCCCGGATTACTTTTCGATCCTTTTTTAAACAACGGAACAACATGAGCTACTCTCCAATCCTCCGGCACCTCACCCGTAGACACCGACATTTTAAATATATCTGCCAGGGCCCTTGCAATTTCAACACTAGTCTCCTTCAAGGTCCGAAGCAATACCCTGTCAGGTCCTGTGGATTTATTCACTTTAATTTGCCTCAAGATAGCAAGCACCTCCTCCTTTTCAATCTGTACAGTTTCCATGATCTCACTACTTGTTTCCCTTAATTCCATAGACTTAATGCTAGTTTCCTTGGTAAATACAGACGCAAAAAACCCATTTAAGATCTCCCCCATTTCTTTTGATTCCGCACATAGCCGACCACTCTGATCTTCAAGAGGACCAATTTTATCCCTTACAATCCTTTTACTCTTAATATACCTGTAAAAGCTCTTTGGATTATATTTCACGTTGACTGCCAAGGCAATCTCATGTCTTCTTTTAGCTCTCCTGATTTCTTTCTTAAGTATTTTCTTGCACTTCTTATACTCCTCAAGCACCTTATTTACTCCCTGTTTCCTATACATGTCATACAACTCTCTCTTCTTCTTTATCAGGGTTGCAATATCCCTTGAGAACCAAGGTTCCTTATTCCTATTCACTTTGCCTTTAATCCTGATAGGAACATACAAGCTCCAGTTTCCTCCTGTTATGTTTGATCTTTAACAAAGACAAACTTTGTGTTGGCTTTAAATGCCAGGACATTAATTCACAAACATGGCTTCAGCTCGACACCAGCACATGCAGCCACTTCATCAAGATCATTCGCAGTTCATAGCGAACCGCCTGCATTACACATTGGGAAATGAAGTTCTTTATTACGTATGCACACATAATAACACAGCTTGCCCCTTTAAAGAAAAACTAAACACAATACTATGTCCTCAAAAACTCCAAACAATAATGCTTTGCAGCAAAGATATTTATGTTATCTTCAATTGTAGTGAGAAAATACAGTCTCTTATTCACTCAGTAACTCTCAGTCAATCTCTGGGGTGGTTGGATTATCCTTTTTGGTCTGCTATTTGTCCCCATAGATGTATTGCTTTCACTTGCTGTGTTAACATTAGTGTCTTTCTAAGAACTCTGATTAATGAGTTAATTTTTCTCATCTGTCGGTCCCTTTGGTGTACTGACAGGTGATGTGTCACAACGATGAATTGAAGCATGTTGTCGTAGATTTATGCAGTTCCTTCTCAGTGGTGTCCTTGCTCCATCTGAATCTGGTAGGAATGTGGAGCAACTTCCTTTTGCACATATCCTTGCATGAACCATGTGCTGGAATTGTGATCTCGCATTTGTACTTGATCTCCAGGCTTCAGGACTGATAGGCTTTTCAGAATCTTGTCCTGATATTGTTTCAGTTTTTCTTTCCCTTTCTCCTTGGCCAATTTGACCTTGTGTGGTCCTTAGATGTCAACAGGTTTTCATGAACTGAAAGGTTAGTGTGTATGTGTCAACCTATCAGTTTCTGGGCTGGTGAAAGGCCATTCTGTAGTGGTGCAGTTCTGTAAATTATCAGACTTTTGTGGAAGTCCTCTCATCCATATTGCACCTTCTTCATGAGGCCCTTCACTATCTTGACCGAAATCTCTGTTAGGTCACTAGATTTTGGCTTGAAATTATATGTTGAAATACCTAATCATTGGGAAATGCCTCAAATTCGCAGCTCAAAAATTGTAGACCATTATCTGATGCCATCTCACATGGAACTCCATGCCTCACAAACACAGCTTTCAGGAAGCTGATGACAGCTTTTGTAGATTTTGATTACAGAGTTGCAGCTTCAGGATAACTTGAAAAGTAGTCTGTCACAACAATATGACTCCCCCCATTACATTCAAATAAATCCACTCCAACCTTGAAGTACGGTCAGTCTAGTACAGGATATGGTGTAAATAGTTCTGCCTGCTACTTTGGTCAGTAGGTAACACATATTTCACATGAAGCAGTGGGCTAGATGATGGCTTGGTTCATTCTTAGACAGTATATCAATTCATGAGCTCTTCGTTTACATTTTTCCTCAGCAAGATACTTTTCATGTATCTTCTGGAGCATTTCCTTGTGTAGTGACACTGGAATTACAAATTTGTTCTCTTTGAAGACCATGCCTTCCACTACTGACAGTTCAGCTCAGCATGCCCAATAATTCCGAATTCACGTTGACCAGTCATTCTTAGTTCTCAGTCTGCATAGTTTCCTCAAGGGAAAATCTTGCCTGACAAATCTGATGGAATTTTTTGAAGAAATAACAAACAGGATAGACAAAAGAGAATTGGTTGATGTTATGTACTTGGATTTTCAGAAGGCCTTTGACAAGGTGTCACACATGATGCTGCTTAATAAACTACAAGGCCATGGTATTACAGGAAAGATTCTAGCGTGGAAAGAGGAATGGCTGATCAGCAAAGAGTGGGGCTAAAAGGAATCTTTTCTGGTTGGCCTCCAGTGAGTAGTGGTGTTTCACAGGGGTCCATGTTGGAACTGGTTCTTTTTATGTTATATGTCAATGATTTGGATAAGAGAAATGATGACTTTGTTGCAAAGTTATCAGACGATATGAAGATAGGTGGATGGACAGATAGTTTTGAGGAGGTTGAGAGGCTATAAAAGTACTTAGACAGATTAGGAGAATGGGCAAAGAAATGGTAGATGGCATGACCATGCACTTCCCAACATTATTGGGAAGTGCATGGTCATGCAATTTGGTAGAAGAAATGAAAAGGTTGACTATTTTCTAAATGGAGAGAAAGTACAAAAAACTGAGCACAAAGGGAATTGGGAGTCCTTCTGCAGGATTCCCTAAAGGTTAATTTGCAAGTTGAGTCTGTGGTGAGGAAGGCAAGTGTGATTTACCATGCATTTCAAAAGGACTAGAATATAAAAGCAAACATGTAATATTGAGGCTTTATAAAGCTCTGGTGAGTCTTCATTGGAGTAATATGAGCAGCTTTGGGCCCTTTATCTTAGAAAGGATGTGCTGAAAATGGAGAGAGTTCAATGGAGGTTCACGAAAATTATTCCAGGATTGAATGGCATATGAAGAGCCTTTCATATTTCTGAGCCTGTATTCACTAGAATTCAGAAGAATAAGGGGTGACCTCATTGAAACCTATCAATTGGTGAAAGGTCTTCATAGAGCATATGTAGAGAAGATGTTTCCTGTGGTAGAAGTCTAAGACCAGAGGATAGTCTCAAAATAGAAGGGCATCCTTTTAGAATGGAGATGAGGAAGAATTTCTTTAGCCAGAGACTGGTGAATCTGTGGAATTCGTTGTTACGGGCAGCTGTGGAGGCCAAGTCTTTATGTATATTTAAGATAGATACTTGATTGGTCTGGACATGAAGGGATACGGGGAGAAGGCAGGCGATCGCGGCTGAGAGGAAAATTGGATCAGCCATGATAAAATGGGGAAGCAGACTCAATGGGCCAATTGGCCTAATTCTGGTCCTATATCTTATGGTCTTATGGTTTTAGTTGCTGGCCTTCTTTTCTGTATTGTGTCTTTGAGTACTTTCATTGTCTCATCTGTCCATGCTGCTGTCCTTATCTTTTCTGTTCTATTGAGAGATACCGGAATGGAGGTGACAATCATGTCAACTTTGGCCTGTATATCAGCATTTATCCCTTGGTCACTCTTTACTTTCTTTTTGACTGTTCAAGCCAATGCATCAGCGGCAAACATATATTTTTCCAGTGTGTAGATCATCTTCATGTCATATTTCTGCAGCCTTATCAATATACATTGTATCCTCATGAGACAGGCATTCAGTGGTTTCAACACAATTGAGACCAATGGTTTATGGTATGTCTCCACTTGAAAAGCTTGTCCATAAACGTATTGATGGAACCTTTCGCATGCATGTGTGCTGATGAGAAGCTCTTTCTCTATCTGTGCATAGTTGGCTTCCGCACTTGTTCCGCCTTTGATGCATAGGCCACAGGTTGCCATATATCATCATGCTGTTGCAGCAGTATTTCTGCAAGGCTGTACTGGGATGCATTTGCCGAGATCCTAGTAGACCTTTCCAGAGCATAAAACCTCCTCAGTTAGGATCCTTTTCAGTCTCCGGAAACACTCCTCTTGCTTGTTAGACCAAATCCACTTATTTCGCTGCTCAAGTAGTGACCTAAGAGGTGCTGACACAGTAAACAGTTGAGATTTAATTCAGCCAGGTAAGTAACCATCCCTAGGAAACATTTCACCTCCTCTTTGTTTTGGGGCCCCACCATGTTCTCAATGGCCGATGATATTCTTGGGAAAGATTCACTCCCTCTTCCAATATGACATCTCTTTATGAAAGTCAGTGTCTTAACACCAAACTCACAATTCTCTTTATTTAATATCAAATTAACATTCCGTGTTATGTTCAGCACCTGTCTCATGTGCCCTGAAAGATCATGTGGATGGTTTTATGATAGACTCCTGGTGCGGACAGAATCCCATATGATAACCGAAGAAAGCAATATTTTTCCTCGGTGTGTTAGAAGTACACAGTCTCGAACTTGCCTCATTAAGCTTCATCTGCCAAAACCCAACTGATGCATCGAGTTTGCTAAACCTCTTGGCACCTGAAAAGCAGGATTTCCTCTTGTGTTGGCAATTTAAAATGCTCTCTCTTGATGGCTTTATTGAGATCTCCTGGGTCCAGACAAATCCACAATGCTCCAATTTTCTTTTGTACAATGACCAGCTTACCCAGTCTGTTGGTTCTTCAATTTTCTGCATGACATTTATCCGTTTCATGCATGTTAGTTCTCATTTGAATTTGTTTCGAATTGCAAATGGAACATTCCTGCATGCTTGGACAACAGGAGCCGCTCATCTATATGAATTTTGCATACACCATGTAAGCATCTCAGCCCCCCCTCAAAGACATCTGTATACTCTTTCAGAAGTGAAATATGGTTATCTTTGGCCTGTGTTATCTTGACTCACTCTGCCCTCACATCTGTGTTCATCCTTTTGCACTTAAAATAGCACCTTTTGTGACCATTGAATGACCCAGAGGACTTTATAACAGTTAGATACTTTCTGAAGGAAACTTTCTGATGTGCAGTCAGATTGCAACAACTCCAATTTGCAAGCACCAGCAGTCTAGAGAGAAAAAAAGCAACCATATGATAAAGACATGTGAATATTGATTAGGGAATATATATTAGCACAGCCACTGAAATTAATTCCACTGTATTGTTAATACCATGAGCTCATTAATATGCTGTTGAGAGGACAGACAGGTTTAAAGTTTCATCTGAAAGGCAGACTCTGAGAACTGAATTTGAGCAGAACCCTGGATTATATGTTTACTTCTCTGGAATGAGATTTGGACACACACTTTTCTAACTCAGATGAATATCATTCAGCTATGACTGACATTGTTTCAATAGGTACATTCAATGTCAGAGAAATGTATACAATATACATTGTGAAATTCTTTTTCTTCACAACATCCATGAAAAGAGGAATTCCCCAAAGAATGAATGACAGTTAAACCCCAAAGTCCCCCCAGGCTCCCCCCTCCCACACACAAGCAGTGGCAAAGCAGCAACCAGCCCCCATCCCCACCAGCAAAAAAGCATCAGCACCCTCCACCGAGCACTCAAGTGTGCAGCAAGCACCGATAAACACACAGACTTGCAGTACCCCAAAAACTACTCATTCACCCGGTAATTCGACATACCACAGGCTCTCTCTCCCCCTAATAGGGGAAAAAGAGATGTCCCTGTTTCACAGCGAGAGGGGAGACATAACAAACAACTCGTTGATTTACGATGTTAAAAGTCCCGATGTTCTATGTTCTCTCACGACGCTTCAGTCAGGGGCCAGCCTGGAATCAGCTCGTCTCCAGAGCTACGAAAATCTGGAACTCTGAAGGCGTGCTCGCCTTCCAAGCTGTGTCCTTGGGATATCAAAAAGCGTCCAGTCGTGAGGCCCTGAGAGCAGTTCCATTCTTGCAAGGAACTAAAGTCAGGTCGAAAGAACCTTGATAAGGTAAAAAAGATATCAAAGATAGAAATAAAGCTGTTTCCAAAGAAGCAAGCAAAGGAGTCGCGGTTTAGCATCATCTTGACGTTGCTCCACCTCTCCATCTAGGTCATGGGCAGGTTCTGCGCACTAAATCAGGTACACCAATTGAAATTTTGACTTTGCAAGGGGATGGTGATGAAGTCCTCACTTGTATTACAATTAGCTTCACTGAATTTAAAAATTAGGATTAGTATCAAATTAGTTGTCACTTTGGAGCCTCAAGGGTTTATGCACAAATTATTCCCTTTATTCTATGGTCCACTCTCTTCTCTTATTACATTCCTTAACTCTTCCACCTATCATCTCCTAGTTTTTCACATCATTCCCATCCTCCAACCCCCAACCTTCCCCTCTCCTGGTTTCGCCTATCTTCTGCCAGCTTGTGCTCCTCCTGCTCCCCCCCTTTATTGTGGCTTCTTCCTACACCCCCCCTTTCCAGTCTCCATGAAGGGTCTTGGCTTGAAACATCAACTGTTTAGTTCCTTCCATAGATGCTACCTGACCTGCTGAGTTCCTCCAGCATTTTCTGAGTGCTGTACAAATTTATACCCCTCTATTGTAGACTTGGACTTGAAATGAAAATGCAAGTTAATGATATTTTAACTAAAGCAAAAGTCCAAACTCAGCCTGTTTCTTCCCATCCATCTATTTTTGTCTCTGATAAAGGCAACATCACAGAGGAGTGTATTGACTGGCTGCATCACAGCCTTGAATGAAAAATTCTACAAAATCCTACAAAAAGTTCTTAATACAGCTCACACACAAAATGCTGGTGGAATGCAGCAGGCCAGACAGCATCCACAGGAAGAAGCACAGTCGACTTTTCGGGCCGAGACCCTTCGTCAGGACTAACTGAAAGAAGAGATAGTAAGAGATAAATATATTAAGCAAGATGAGGAGAAGATTTTGACGTGAGTGTTTACAAGTGTCCTGATAGCATTGTTACAGGTTCAATGGAACTTTTGGAAAGGACATTTAGAAAAGCATGGGCTGATCAGGGATTTTCAGCCTTGCTTTCTGCAGGAGGAGATAGTTATGATTATTGAAGACAAGGCATAGAGTTTAGTAAGTCACTTGGCTGGGTCCTGCATAGTAGGCTGGTCCAGAAAGGTAAGGCATGTTGAATTATCCGGAATTCCACAGTCTATGGACCAACCTTCAAGGATTCTACATTTCATATGCTCAGTATTATCTATGTATCTACTGTATTGATCTATCGATCTATCAATCTATTTATTTATTATTTTATTTGCACAGTTTGCCTTCTTTTGTATATTGTTTGCTAGTCAGTATTTAGTTGTCTATAGTTTTTCCTTAATTCCATTGTATTTCTTTGTTCTACTGTGACTGCCTATAAGAAAATGAATCTCAAATTAATATATGGTGACATATACATCCTTTGAAAGTAAGTTTACTTTGAACTTTGAACTTTAAATTTGGTGATAGAAGGTATTGGTATTGGTAGTCATATTGATTTATTACTATGATGTCACATGTATCAAGATACAGTGAAAAGCTTGTCTTGCATATTGTTTATACAGATCAAAGCATTACGCAGGGCATTGAGATAGAACAAGGTAAAACAATAACAATGCAGAATAAAATGTAAAGGCTACAGGGAATGTGTAGTGTGAGTAAGCAGTGAAGTGCGAGATATAACAAGGTAGATTGTGGGGTCTTTAAGTCCATATTATCACAAAAGTGGTCCATTCAAGAGTTTGACAACAATGGGATAGAAGTTATCCTTGAGCCTGGTTGTACATGCTTTCAGGTTTTTCGCATATTCTGCCTGATGGGAGAGGGGAGAAGAGAGGATGTCTGGGATGGGTGAAGTTTCAGCTCAAAATGTTGACTATTTGTTCCCCTCCATAGATGCTACTTGACTTGCTGAGTATCTCCAGCACGTTGTGTTGTTTTTGGTTATGCTGGCAACGAGAAGTATAGACAAAATCTCTTCAGGAGAAGCTGGTTTCTGTGATGTGCTGAACTGAGTCAAAAACTCTGCAGTTTCTTGTAGTCACATGCAGAGTATTGAATGTTGGTGTAAAGCAGAAGATGTTGGGGGGAATTGTTTTTATGATTGAAAGTTTATGATTAGTGATGTAATACTGAGATCAGTGCTGGGCCCCTGGTTATGATGAGTATCAGTGACTTGGATGGGAATATAAGAATGAACTGTACATTTGTGGGTGGCGTGAATGTCGACAGCTTTGTGGATAATGTGCAAGATTGTTTAAGGCTCCAGAAGGATACAGTTCAGAAGTAAATATGGACAGAGTATTAGCAAATGAAATTTAATACCAATCATTTTGCAGTGCTGCATTTTAAAAAGTTTTATAGGAGTTGAAACAGTAAATGGAAGGACACTAAGGGATGTTAATGAACAGAAAGAATTTGGAGTTTAAATGCATAATTAACTGAAATTAGGAAAAACAGGCAGATATGTGGCGAATAAGGGATATGGTGCCCCGAAAAAGGGTCTCAGTCCGAAACGCGACTATTTATTCATTTCCATAGGTGCTGCCTGACCTGCTGAGTTCCCCAAGCATTTTGTGTGCGTTGCATATAGTATGCTTGTCTTCATATGCTGAGCATATAATATAAATGTTTGGACATTATAGAACATAGAGAACTACAGCTCATGAACAATGACTTGGGCCCAAATTAATGAAGCTAATGAAGCTTAATTAAACTAATCCCTTCTGTCTGCACCTGGTCTGTATCTCTCATAGGATGAACTCTCCATCTCCATAAGCAAAAAGATTTAAGGATTGAGAAGAATACAGGGAAAGAAACAAGGTGAATTGCTAACAGAAGAAAAGAAACAGAAGAAGAAACAAAGTGAAGGAAAAGATGGTTGAGCTACCTTTTCAGGAACATGCCAAGCATAATTTTTAAACTGAAATCTGAAAGAAGACGGAGAAAATTTAGATTCATTCACAGCACTCATATGGGATGTGGCACTCCACCATTCAACTGTAGAGGGATGAACTATCTTTGATTTGTTTTATCTGTGGTTCTTTTCCATTCTTTAGCTGTTAAATCTTTACAAGCTCAAAATAAAACAAAATATGTAAAAGATACATGAGGGGTTCACCAGCATTTGGGAAAAAAAGGACTATTAGTTTGAGTGGAGGCCCATCATCTGAACCACTAGATCCAAACCATGAGATTACTTGCTCAAGTCAGCTGTATAGAACCAATATCTTTTCAGTTCTTTCAGATTACCTTAATTCAATCACTGTCTACGGTTTATTTCTTCTGCTCCTTTTGAACTTAAACTAAGATTGTTTTGAAGTACCTTATTTCTTAAATATGTTCAACCGATTATGTTTAGCAAACTTGACTGAAATGTATGCATTATTTTGTGGTTTACATTGTTTACCTGCTTAGGGTCTCTAACTTGTGTGACCTTTACAGTAAGGAGGAGTTATCACAGCCATCTGTCTGAAATTGAGTGTTTTTTTCTATTCAGTCAGAAGGTGGCGCTCTGGGCCATGGGCATGTAGCTTGTTGAGGCAGGAGCTCTGCATCTTTCGAATGTCTTCAACAGCAATTCCCAAAACTCTCCAATGCCTAACACATAGAAGAAAGGCCAAGAATAGCACCTGCACGTTTGCCTCTAAGTCACACTTTACCCTGATTTAGAAATATATTCTTCCACCATTGTCAAATCCAAATTCTGGTGTCCCCTAACCAACACTGTTTCAGTTGATGATTTCAGTTGTTCAGGAAGGTAACTCATTATTACCTTATCAGGAACTACGAGCAACTCCAGAGGTTGTTACTATAATGTTGAGTCCTGGCAACCTACCTGTTATTCTGACAACAAATTCTGCTCTGTGATTTCTTCCTTGTTTACCAAGTGTCTGTGTGTGCTTTTGCTTTGCTTGTAGATTTAGTGAAGTTAAAAAAAAATTGGCTTTAAATGAGTAGTTACTTCTCTCTCTATACTGATTTTGCAATATATCAGCTTCAAATTGAAATCGAGCTTTGACTCCTGTCACAACTTTGGAAAAATCGAAGCACCTCACCCAATCCAGAATATTAGCTGCAGAGCCAACAGATGACTCCAGGAATACACAGAGGGAATAAGTATTAGAGTCATATGGCAAAGATACAGGCCCTCTGCTTACCATCAATCACCCATCTACTTTAGCCTCATTTTTTACACATTCTGTTCACATTCTCATCGACTCCACCAGATTCTACCATCTACCTACACACTGAAGACAATTTACAATGCCCAGTTGACCTACCACACAGTCACAGAGAGAAGAGACAAAAAACACTGAAGGTCAGAGTTGACCCAAGGTGTCTGTGAGGCAGTGACTCAAACTGCCATACTGACCCAGGAAGTGTAAGATGCATGTGACTCGGCTACCTGGACATTGTACATTTATGAAAGTATATGGCATGCAATAGGATAAAGTGAGTTTTATTTCCAATTTTCTCCCGAGAGAAAAAAAAGAAAATGTAAAGGATACAATGGAACATGCAACACTGAAAAAAGTAAAAGGCAACAATAAATCATTTGGTGAATTTATTCCCTTCAAATACAAAATAGTGGCCGAGTTGGGAATTTCAGAACCTTCTTTCTGAAGCTCCAAGCACCCAATATCTAAGAGTCCATGTGCAAGACAGTAACACCTAAAAATGGTCAGTTATTGTAACAAAAGATTTGGGAACAGGGCATATTGCTAAAAATGTTAAGGTTATGTGATTTAACTGGGTACAGTCATGAAAGTTCCATGAGATGAATTTATTTTGGTTTGAATAATATTGAGTTATTAGGCCAAAAAGATAGAGACAGAGGAATTTATATTAGAAAATGAAAACTACTACTGTAAATCCAGAAAATTGAAATGGATTGAATATTTTACAGCTTATTAACTTGAAGACAGGTATTCAGCCATGTCTTCATTAGAAATATTCCAGAAAACCATGAGGGGCATTGATAAGGTGAATGATCACAATCTTTACTCTGGAGTAGGGGAGTCCAAAACTAGCAGGCATAGGTTTAAAGTGAGAGGAGAAGTCTTTTGAAGAGATTTTTTTCACAGAGGGTGGTGCGGCTATGGAAAGAGCTGCCGGAGGAAGTGGCAGAGGTGGGCATAATCGTGGCATTTATAAGGGACTTGAAAAGGTGCATGAGAGGATAATATGCTGGAATTCAGAAGGATGCAGGGAATCTCACTGAACTGTTTCGAATGTTGAAAGTACTAGACAGAACAGATGTGGAAAGGATGTTTCCCATGGTGGGGGAGTTTAGGACAAGAGGGCACAGCCTCAGGCTAGAGGGATGTCCATTTAAAATAGAGATGTGGAGAAATTTCTTCAGTCAGAGGGTGGGATATTTGTGGCATTTGTCATTTTTGTGGAGGCCAGGTCATTGGGTGTATTTAAGGCAGAGCTTGATAGGTTCTTGACTGGACACAACATCAAAGGTTACAGGCTGGGGAATGGGATAGAGGAGGGGAATAAAGGATCAGCCATGATTGGATGGAGAAGCAGACTCGATACGTCAAATGGCCTAATTCTGCTCCTATGCCTTATAGTCTTATGATTTTATGGAAAGTATTTGAGGGATCCGGGCCAAATGCAGACAAATACTGTAATTCAGGTATACACAAGGTGCTCCAACAGCACACAAGAACACTGGAGGAATTCAACCAAACAGGCGGTGTCTATGGAGAATGAACAGTTGATGCTTTGGGCTGAGATCCTTCATCAGGACCGGAAAGGAAGGTTACAGAAGTCAGAAAAAGAAGTTGGGGGGGGAGGGGGAGGGTGGGAGGAGAAAGGAGTACAAATATCAAGTGATAGGTGAGATCAGGTAAGGGGGAAGGTGAATGAGCAGGCATAGTTGTACTAAAAGGCTTACTTCCATGCAGAATGTATGATTCTGAGGAGGGAAGAGGTGTCAAATGTTAGTCCCTCTGGATAGAGAATGACTTACTTCCACTCGTTTTGAGTGTTGTGAAGTGATTGATGAAGACAATATGGGAACACTTCCAAAGACCGGGTAGGGGATGGCCCTGTCTATTTGCCCCTCCTACAAAGTTTCTGCGGGCAAATTTCTCTCGGGATCAATAAAGTATGACGATGACTCTGAAAAAAAATTGGCTGGACTCATTACATCTGCCACATTGTTATTGATTATTGCCTTACATTTCAGGTAAAAAGCATTATTATTGTTTTTAACGGGATATATTAAAGCTGGTCAAATGGAGACTAAAATTCAGGGAGGTGACAGAGGAAAGCGGAGGCTGGAGGCAGGAGCCCGGCGGAATGCGTGGAATGTTCCATGACGTAGCGCGGATCGGAAGTGCCAGAGGCGGATCACTGAGACTCTGGAAGAGAAAGCGGAGCTGCCGCGCCTCCTAACTGACAGTTCAGCCTACCAATGGCGAGGCAGGAGCGGCCTGCGCTCGGTTCCGATAGGCGGGACGGCGCGGAATATTATGTATCTGTTTTCAATGTTGCCCTTTGCGAGGTGGCGAAGTGTTTGTTGTGCCGCTGTGCAGTGGGCTGGAATGTGGTTGTGTCTTTGTGCTTCGTGCACTCTTCAAACAATTTGAATAACGGCAGCATTAATACCAATAGCATGTTCAAAGAACAGTTGCATTTTGTTGTTTTGCAGTGTATTATTTGCATTAAATTTCCTACCACTAATTACGCCCCTCCCCCTCCCACTCCCAAGAGATTTTCAAATGTGCAGGTCATCAAGAAGAGGGAGGTTCGAGTATACAGGAAGTGTCAGGTAAGCGTGATAATCCAATTATCGCATCCTGAGTCATATACATTTATAAATGGAAACCGTGGTAATGTTATTGTGAATTTGGTTGTTCGACGGTGCATATTAATATGCTGCATGCAATGAATATGTTACTTTGTGAATTACATCCATCGGACAACATTAAGGTTTATTTTTGTACTTTATGTATTGTAGACGCATGGAGTTGTAACATTTCCATGGAAATCCTGCTAAGGCAAATGCGTACAATATTCCTTTATTCAGCGTATTGTTTATAGCTTAGTGGTATAGCTCAGAATAGCATTGTACATTTTTACATTTTGGAGCCGCCCACAAGATGGTCTGATTTTCTTCCTGGTACTAGTGTGGGATATCTTTATAGGCTCATGTATATCTTTGCCAAAACTGGCAACAACATAGATTTCAAAGTTGCTGGTGAACGCAGTAGGCCAGGCAGCATCTCTAGGAAGAGGTACAGTCGACGTTTCGGGCGAGACCCTTAGGTGCTGCCTGGCCTGCTGCGTTCACCAAGCAACTTTGATGTGTGTTGCTTGAATTTCCAGCATCTGCAGAATTTCTGTTGATAACAACATAGATTTGATAGTTTTATACAAAGTTGCAGTGTAGGGTCTAAAATTCAGCCAAAATGCATTTTTTTTAAGCAGGGTCTAGTTGAGTAGCACTTTTATTTATTTGGAGATACAGCCCAACAAGTCATGATTCTCAGCAACCCACCTATTTAACACTAGCCTAATTATAGGACAATTTATAATGACTAATTAACCAACTAACTGGTAGATCTTTGGACTGCGGGAGAAAACCAGAGCAACTGGAGGGGTCACAGGGAGAATGTACAAACCCTTTACAAAAGTGGCCAGAATTGAACACCCTGAGTTGTAATGACGTTCTGCTACAGTAGTACTCTTGTTTCTGTGTTAAGGCTTCGGGAAAATAGTAAGATGAAGTGGAGTCAGCTCACTTGTCCATAATGCACCTTTCCAGATAATCATTGAAATGGAGTGAAACTCAGAATAGAAATGTAATGGCTTACTGAACCTGATACAGGTTAACCTTCACTAATCCGACTACCTGTAATCCGGTTCCTTCGATAATCCGGCACGGATTATGCTTAATGTGATCTTTCTGTAATTCGGCATTTTCACTAATCCGGCACTCTGCAAGTCCCAATGGTGCCGGATTAGTGAAGGTTGACCTGTACAGTATTAACATTCTTGTCCTTTGTTTCAAATCCTAATATGTCCTTGTCCTCTTAACATCTCAGAGATATTAAATTTGTCAGGATCCTATTTGGATTGTTTCAAATTGGTAGTTATAGTATGTCTGTCAAAAATTCTAAACTCGGGAATTATATCTTAGACTATAAGCCCACAAGATATAGGAGCAGATTCAGGCCATTTGGCCCATCGAGGCTACTCCACCATTCAGTCACGGCTGATCCTTTTTTTTTCTCTCCTCAGCCGTACTCCTGGGCCTTCTCCCTGTAACCTTTGATGCTGTGGTCAGTCAAGAACCTATCAATCTCTGTCTTAAATACACCCAACAACCTGGCCTCATCCTTCTAAATCCCAATAAGTACAGGCCCAGAACTATCAAGCGTTCCTCATGTGATAACCCTATCATTCCTGGAATCATCATTGTGAACCTCCTATGAGCCCTCTTCAATAAACAGGAGCCCTTCAGGCGGTGTACTAAATCCCCTGCTTTACTCCTTGTCTACCCATGACTGTGTCGCCACCCACAGCTCTAATCTGCGAATCAAACTTGCCGACGACACTACACTGATTTTCGGAGCCAAGGCAGTTTTTACCACTCGGGGTAAAAGAGAGGCAAGACTGCACAGGCGCGTGACGTCAGCCAGTAGAGCGCGAGAGGTTTAAAAAGAAGACTGCCATATCCAGTGGGCAGCGGAGTGAGAGGCAGCAGAGTGATAAGGCTTTGGCTCAACGGGCTTAGGCGGTAACGGGACGAGGCGAGGTAATTTTACCTGTGCTATTTGCAGAAAGGAGGAAGTATGTGTGTGAGGCCGGTTTTCTGTGTTCGGTGTCAGATGTGGGAGGTCCTGGAGTCTCCCAGCCTCCCGGATGGCCATATCTGCACTAGGTGTGTCGAGCTGCGGCTCCTAAGGGACCGAGTTAGGGAACTGGAGATTCAGCTCGATGACCTTCGCCTGGTCAGGGAGAGCGAGGAGGTGATAGACAGGTGGTCACACCGGGGCCACGGGGGGCAGACAATGGGTCACAGTCAGGAGGGGAAAGGGGAAGAGTCAGGTACTAGAGAGTGCCCCTGTGGCTGTACCCCTTGACAATAAGTACTCCTGTTTGAGTACTGTTTGGGGGGGGGACAGCCTACCTGGGGGAAGCGACAGTGGCTGTGCCTCAGGCACAAGAGTCTGATCCTGTAGCTCAGAAGGGTAAGGAAAGGAAGAGGAAGGCAGCAGTGATAGGGGACTCTATAGTTAGGGGGTCAGACAGGTGATTATGTGGACGCAGGAAAGAAACACGAATGGTAGTTTTCCTCCCAGGTGCTAGGGTCCGGGATGTTTCAGATCACGTCCAAGATATCCTGCAGTGGGAGGGAGAACAGCCAGAGTTCGTGGTACATATTGGTACCAATGACATAAGTAGGAAAAGGGAAGAGTTCCTGAAAAAAGAGTACAGGGAGTTAGGAAGGAAGTTGAGAAGCAGGACCTCAAAGGTAGTAATCTTGGGATTACTGCCTGTGCCATGCAACAGTGAGAGTAGGAATAGAATGAGGTGGAGGATAAATGCATGGCTGAGAGATTGGACCAGGGGGCAAGAATTCAGATTTCTGGATCATTGGGACCTCTTTTTGGGGAAGTGTGACCTGTACAAAAAGGACGGGTTGCTCTTGAATCCCAGGGGGACCAATATCCTGGCGGGGAGGTTTGCTAAGCTACTAGGGACAGTTTAAACTAGAATTGTTGAGGGGTGGGAACCGAACTGAAGAGACTGGGGAAGAGGTGGTTGGCTCACAAATTGAGAAAGCTTGGAGACAGTGTGTGAGGGAGGATAGGCAGGTGATAGAGAAGGGACGCACTCAGAGTGAAGGTTTGAGATGCATCTATTTTAATGCAAGGAGTGTTGTGAATAAAGCGGATGAGCTTAGAGTGTGGGTCAGTACATGGAGGTATGATGTGGTGGCCATTACAGAGACTTGGATGGCTCAGGGACAGGAATGGTTACTTCGAGTGCCGAGTTTTAGATGTTTCAGAAAGGACAGGGAAGGAGGCAAAAGAGGTGGGGGGGGGGTGGCACTGTTGATCAGAGATAGTGTCATGGCTGCAGAAAAGGTGGACGTCATGGAGGGATTGTCTACGGGTCTCTGTGGGTGGAGGTTAGGAACAGGAAGGGGTTAATAACTTTACTGGGTGTTTTTTATAGGCCGCCCAATAGTAACAGGGATATTGAGGAGCAGATAGGGAAACAGATCCTGGAAAGGTGTAATAAAAACAGAGTTGTCATGATGGGAGATTTTAATTTCCCAAATATCGATTGGCATGTCCCTACAGCAAGGGGTTTAGATGGGGTGGAGTTTGTTAGATGTGTTCAGGAAGGTTGACACAATATGTAGATAAGCCTACAAGACGCTTGATTTGTATTGGGAAATGAACCTGGTCAAGTGTCAGAACTCTCAGTGGGAGAGCATTTTGGAGATAGTGATCATAATGCTATCTCCTTTACAGTAGCATTGGAGAGAGATAGGAACAGACAAGTTCGAAAAGCATTTAATTGGAGTAAGGGGAATTATGAGGCTATCAGGCCGGAAATTGGAAACAGATGTTCTCAGGGAAAAGTGTGGAAGAAATGTGGCAAATGTTCAGGGGATATTCTGTGGAGTTCTGCATGGGTACGTTCCAATGAGACAGGGAAGTTATGGTAGGGTACAGGAGTGGTGGTGTACAAAGGCTGTAATAAATCTAGTCAAGAAGAAAAGAAAAGCTTACAAAAGGTTCAGAGAGCTAGGTCATTTTAGAGATCTAGAAGATTAGAAGGGTAATAGGAAGGAGCTTAAGAAGGAAATTAGGTGAGCCAGAAGGGGCCATGAGAAGGCCTTGGCGGGCAGGATTAAGGAAAACCCCAAGGCGTTCTACAAGTATGTGAAGAGCAAGAGGATAAAGTGTGAAAGAATAGGACCTAACAAGTGTGACAGTGGGGAAGTATGTATGGAACCGGAGGAAATAGCAGAGGTACTTAATGAATGCTTTACTTCGGTATTCACTATGGAAAAGGATCTTGGTGATTGTAGTGATGACTTGCAGCAGACTGAAAAGCTTGAGCATGTAGATAAAACAAAGTGCCTGATTGAATTTTTTGAGGATGTGACTAAGCACATTGATGAAGGAAGAGCAGTAGATGTATATAGATTTCAGCAAGGCATTTGATAAGGTACCGCATGCACGGCTTATTGAGAAAGTAAGGTGGCATGGGATCCAAGGGGACATTGATAGATAGATAGATATACTTTATTGATCCCGAGGGAAATTGGGTTTCGTCACAGCTGCACCAACCAAGAATAGAGCATAAATATAGCAATACAAAACCCACAAACAATCAAACAACAAAATGCAGACTATGCCAACTATGCCAGATAGAAAATAAGTCCAGGACCGGTCTATTGGCTCAGGGTGTCTGACCCTTCACAGGAGGAGCTGCAAGTTCGATGGCCACAGGCAGGAATGACCTCCCGTGCCGCCAAGTGTTGTATCACGGTGGAATGTGGCCAAAGTCCAACAATAAAAAGTTCAATATCCAGTCTGCAAACACATTCCTCGGTTGTAATATACCCCGGATTGCACCATCTGTTGTTAACCAGAACAGTAAGCACCCAACTCCTTTACGCTTGCCGCTCTCAGTGCACTTCTGGTCAGCCTGAACTTTGTGGATCCAGAATAGGCTTGCCCACAGAAGGCAAAGAGTGGTTGTGGACGAGCCATATTCTGCATGGATGTCGGTCACCAGTGGAGTGCCTCAGGGATCTGTTCTGGGACCCTTACTCTTCATGATTTTTATAAATGATCTGGATGAGGAAGTGGAGGGATGGGTTAGTAAGTTTGCTGATGACACAAAGGTCGGGGGTGTTGTGGATAGTGTGGAGGGCTGTCAGAGGTTACAATGGGACACTTATCGGTTGCAAAACTGGGCTGAGAAGTGGCAGATGGATTTCAACCCAGTTAAGTGTGAAGTGGTTCATTTTGGAAGGTCAAATATGATGGCAGAATATAGTATTAATGGTAAGACTCTTGGCAGTGTGGAAGATCAGAGGGATCTTGGGGTCCGAGTCCATAGGACGCTCAAAGCAGCTGTGCAGGTTGACTCTGTGGTTAAGAAGGCGTATGGTGTATTGGCCTTCATCAATCATGGAATTGAATTTAGGAGTCGAGAGGTAATGTTTCAGCTATATAGGACCCTGGTCAGACCCCACTTGGAGTACTGTGCTCACTTCTGGTCGCCCCACTGCAGGAAGGATGTGGAAGCCATAGAAAGGGTGCAGAGGAGATTTACAAGGATGTTGCCTGGATTGGGGAGCATGCCTTATGAGAATAGGTTGAGTGAACTCGGCCTTTTTTCCTTGCAGCGACGGAGGATGAGAGATGACCTGATGGAGGTGTATAAGATAATGAGAGGCATTGATCGTGTGGATAGTCAGAGGCATTTTCCCAGGGCTGAAATAGTTGCCGCAAGAGGACACAGGTTTAAGGTGCTGGGGAGTAGGTACAGAGGAGATGTCAGGGGTAAGACTTTTACTCAGAGAGTGGTGAGTGCGTGGAATGGGCCGCCGGCAATGGTGGTGGAGGCGGATACGATAGGGTCTTTTAAGAGACTTCTGGATAGATACATGGAGCTTAGAAAAATAGAGGGCCATAGGTATGCCTAGTAATTTCTAAGGTAAGGACATGTTTGGCACAGTTTTGTGGGCCAAAGAGCCTGTATTGTGCTGTGGGTTTTCTATGTTTCTATTACATTGATTGGTCTAATCTCAAACAGTAATGAGGTGGCCTACAGGGAAGAAGTCTTCTCTCTGACACAGTGGTGTCAAGGAAACAACCTCTCCCTCAATGTCGCAAAAACAAAGGAGCTCGTTGTGGATTACAGGGGGAATGGAGACAGGCTAACCCCTATTGACATCAATGGATCTGGGGTTGAGAGGGCAAACAGCTTCAAGTTCCTCAGCATCCACATCACCGAGGACCTCGCATGGTCTGTGCAGACCAGCTGTGTAGTGAAAAAGGCACAACAGTGCCTCTTTCACCTCAAGACGGTTGAGAAAGTTTGGTACGAGTCCCCAGATTCTAAGAACTTTCCACAGGGGCACAATTGAGAGCATCCTGACTAGCTGCATCATTGCCTGGTATGGGAACTGTACTTCGCTAAATCGCAGGACTCTGCAGAGAATGGTGCAGACAGCCCAGCACATCTGTAGTTGTGAACTTCCCATGATTCAGGACATTTACAAAGATTTGAGTGTATTTGTATGTGACATTGACTGTTCTATTTATTATAAATTATTATAAATTACTATGATTGCACATTTAGACGGAGATGTAAAGATTTTTATTCATAAAAACATTTACATGAAGGATGTAAGAAATAAAGTCAATTTAATTAAATTCAAAAATTCAATTCAATTCTATCATGAAAGTATCAACCTTTGACTGAGCATTTGGTCATCGCTGACCCTATTTCCATAATGTGCTCTGAAAAAAAGGTATTTGGTAGTCACATTGAAAATCTTAGCTGCTCAAAGTTTTGGACGAAATGGCATGGGCTAAAGATAGTACAGATGTGTAAATTGCTGCACTTGTTTTTCTAATATCACCTCTTTTATACCTTTACCCAAAATTTAAAGCTACGTTTGTAGGGTTTGTGTTTCTGCAGAGGTGGGCTGAGATTTCTGTTCAGAATGAGGGTGAATTGCATTGATTCTACTGTGGGGAAAGAAGACATTAGGTTGGAGGCTTTCCATATTAAGTGGACAGGAGGGATGCCATCATGTTATTGAAGAAGAGCATGGTTTCTCCCTTAGTCCTGAAAATCATCTTAGATGAACCAGTCGTTCTCTTTGCATTGTGCGGGTTGGTGGAATAGAAGTAATGAAATAACTATGATAGAAACAATTCCTTCTTATCTAGAAATCACATTCCAACCTCGCTTGTTGTGTTGAACAGATGTTGTATTTGGTCTAATACCTAATGGTGAAACCAAAAAAAAAGATAAAACTGGAAATGTTTACTTTTCTAGGAAAATAAAATGTGGTTTCACCCAGATGTCTGCAATAATATGTGGCATGTACTGTTCACAATAACAGCTAACTGCAGCTTCTCTGCCTTTTTATTTGTTACGCACTATGTCACTGGCAATACCAGTACCTGTTGCACATTTCACGGACTGAGGTGGTGCCAGCATTTATCGCCTATCCCCCAGACTGAGCATTTATTGTCCTACTTTAATTGTCTCTGAATCAAGGAAGCAATTATGATAAAACCGGAGAGAAAAGATAAAAATAAGTCAGCCAGTAGTATCAAAGATACCAAAAACTTTTTTTCATTTGAATAAAAAGTAAAAGAGAGGTGAGAATGGATATCGGATCACTGGAAAGATATTAATGGGAAATAGTGGATGAACTTAATTATTTTGCATCAGCCTTCACTGCGAAAGTCACTCAGTGCAGAAGTTCGAGAGTGTCAGGGGGTGGAAGTGAGTAAAGTTGCCATTACTAGGAGAAAGTGCTGGGGAAGCTGAAAGGTCTGAAAGTAGATATATCACCTGGACCAGATGGTATACACCCCAATGGTCTGGAAGAGGTAGCTGAAGAGATTGTAGAGGCATTAACACTGATCTTTCAAGAATAACTAGCTTATTAAGTGCCACTCCATTCTTCAAGATGGGAGGGAGACAGCGAAAAGGAAATTATTGGCCAGTTAGCCTGACTTCAGTGGGTGGGAAGATATTGGAGTTTATTATTAAGCATGAGTTTTCAGGGTGCTTGGAGGCACATTATAAAATAGGCCAAAATCAGGATGGTTTCAAGGAGAAATCTTGCCTGACAAATCTGTTGGAATTCTTTGGGGAAATAATAGGGTGGATAGACAAAGGAGAGTCACTGGATGTTACTTATTTGGGTTTTCAGAAGGCCTTTGATAAGACCGCGTAGATAGATAGATATACTTTATTAATCCCGAGGAAATTGGGTTTCGTTACAACTGCACCAACCAAGAATAGAGCGTAAATATAGCAATTCAAAAAACCCCAACAATCAAACACCAAAATGCCAAAACACCAAAACACCAAAATGGAAATTAAGTCCAGGACCAGTCTATTGGCTCAGGGTATCTGACCCTCCACGGGAGGAGCTGCACATTCGATGGCCACAGGCAGGAACGACCTCCCGTGCCGCCAAGTGTTGTATCACGGTAGAATGTGGCCGAAGTCCAACAGTAAAAAGTTCAATATCCAGTCTGCAAACACGTTCCTCAATCGTAATGTACCCCAGATTGCACCATCCGTTGTTAGCCGGAACAGTAATCACCGAACTCCTTTACGCTTACCGCTTTCAGTGCACTTCCGGTCAGTCGGAATGGTATTACCCACCGAACTCCTCTTCTCCAAAAGTCTCTGTTGTCTCGACCTGGTCCTCCTTCCTCGGCTTTGTGATCCCCCTCTGTGTGTTTTCCTCTGGATTTCAGCAGGGGTGTCTACCGCTCTGTTCGCTAAGCCGGCCAGTCTTTGCTGGTCTGTGAAATACACAATGTGACCTTGCTTCTGTCCCGCTTGTTGCGTGAGGCTGTTAAACAAGATACTAGCATGAACAGAAGATTGGCTGACTGGCAGGAAGCAAAATGTTGCCTTTTCTGGTTGGCTGCTTTGGGAGTCTGAGTGGGACCTGGGAATCTTCGTGCAGGATTCCCTAAACCAGGTTGATTCCAGGGATGAAGGGGTTAACCTATGAGGAGAGATTGAGTCACCTGGGACTATACTCTCTGGAGTTCAGAAGAATGAGAGGGGATCTTATAGAAACATACAAAAATTTTGAAAGGGATAGATAAGATAGAAGTAGGAAAGTTGTTTCCATTGGTAGGTGAGACTAGAACTAGGGGACATTGCCTCAAAATTCAGGGGAGAAGGTTTAGGATGGAGATGAGGAGAAACTGTTTTTCCCAGAGAGTGGTGAATCTGTGGAATTCTTTGCCCAGGGAAGCAGTTGAGGCTTCCTCACTAAATATATTTAAGAAAAAGTTAGATAGGTTTTTACATAGGGTTATGGAGAAAAGGCAGGCAGATGGAGCTGAGTTTACGGACAGATCAGCCATGATCTTATTGAATGGCGGGGCAGGCTCTATGGGCCGGATGGCCTCCTCCTGTTCCTATTTCTTATGTTCTTATGTTCTAAAGGTTAATTTGCAGGTTGAGTCAGTGGTAAGGAAAGTAAATGGAATGTTAACATTCATTTTGAGAGGACTAGAATATAAAAACAAGTATATGGTGCTGAGGCTTTATAGCGTATTGGTCAGACTGCACTTGGAGTATTTGTGAGGCGTTTTGGGTCCCTTATCGAAGGAAAGATATGCTGACATTGGAGAGGGTCCAGAGGAGGTTCATGAAAATGATTCTAGGAATGAAAGGTTTATCGAATGATGAACCTTTTATGGCTCTGGGCCTGTACACACTGGAGTTTAGAAGAATAGAGAAGATCTCTTTGAAACCTATTGAATATTGAAAAGCCTAGCTACGGTAGATGTGGAGAGGATATTTTCTATAGTGGGTGAGTCTAAAACCAGAGGGCATAGCCTGAGAATATAAGCATATTATCTTGTTAAGCAGTCTTATATGTGGCAAAGGCCTTCTCAAAATACAAATAAAAGACTTCCTTGTAGAACAGAGTTGGGGAGGAATTTCATTAGCTAGACAACAGTGAATCTGTGGAATTCATTGCCACAGATGGCAGTATAGGCCAAGTTACTGGGTATATTTAAAGTGGAGATTGATAGTTTGTTGATTAGTTTGAATGTCAAAGTTTACGGGGAGAAGACAGGAGAATGGAATTGAGAGGGATAATAAACGAGTCTTGATGAACTCAATTCTGCTCCTATGTCTTATGCAAAATGACTGGGGACCCTTTACTGCTGTAACCTTCCTCCGCTTTCAGTGCTGTGGTGATGTGACATCATCTTCCGCCAGCTTCACCACCGAGGTCTTGGTCTGGAACCACCCCCTTGACTTTACCACCATGGATGACCCTACCAGGAGCTAAGCTCCGGACGGCATCACTCTCAGGGTATCAGGACCTCACAAGCCTCTCCGCCACAATATAGGCGACAATCTTTGGAGACCATACTGAGATTAACAGTTGTGACAGTTTAGCGCTCAGGCGGCTCACCAGATATATTTCAAGGACAACAATGGATGGACATTGAATGTTGGCCCTACCAGGAATATCTGTATCCTGTAGTAATATCTTGGAGTTACAAGACAGCAGATGCTGGAGTCTGGAGCATAAATAATGAGCTGGTGGAGGAACACAGTGTGTCAGGCAGCATCTATGGAGGGAAATGGTCAGATGCTGGAATCTGGAGCATAAGTAGCGAGCTGCCCGAGGAACTCTGTGTACCTGTGGAGGGAAATGGTCAGTTGATGCTTTGGGTTGATAACCTTTGGGCAAGAGCAGGCAGAAGTAAATGGGACCACCGGGGCAATCCTGTCATGAACCCTGTGTCGAAAACAGGAATGAGCTGTACACAATTGGGGAACTGTCAGGCTGGGGTCTGTGGAGATCAGATCTGAAGTGAGGAGTAATAACATCTTCCTTGGAGAAATATTCAACACCTTTGTTTTACTTCAAAATGCATGGATAAACATATTTAAGAAAGGTAAATTACAATGGACACATTGTACATCTTATCATTCCTGAGAAGACAAGGACAGATTTATGAAGGCTCTAGTGAAAGTTCGCTGATGATCTAAGAACACTGAAGATGGCACCCCAGTTGGTGCTGTACTTTGCCCATGATAGAAATATAGAAAACCTGCAGCACAATACAGGCCCTTTGGCCCACAAAGGTGTGCCGCACATGTCTTTACCTTAGAATTTACCGAGGGTTATCCATAGCCCTCTATTTCTCTAAGCTCCATATACCTATCCAGAAGTCTCTTAAAAGACCCGATCATATCCACCCCCACCACCATTGTCAGCAGTCCATTCCATGCATTCACCACTCTCTGCGTAAAATAACTTACCCCTGACATCTCCTCTGTACCCACTTCCAAGCACCTTAAAACTGTGCCCTCTCATGTTAGACATTTCAGCCCGGGGAAAAAGCCTCTGAGTATCCACATGATCAATGTCTCTCATCATCTTATACACCTCTATCAGTCACCTCCTCCATCACTCCAAGGAGAAAATGCCAAATTCACTTAACCTCCAAAGGCATGCCCTCCAAACCAGGTAACATCCTTGTAAATCTCCTCTGCACCCTTTCCATGGTTTCCACATCCTTCCTGTAGTGAGGCGACCAGAACTGAGCATAGTACTCCAAGTGGTGTCTGACCAGGGTCCAATACATCTGCAACATTAACTCTCAGCTCTTAAACTCAATCCCATGATTGATGAAGGCCAATGCACCGTCTGCCTTCTTAACCACAGAGTCAACCTGTGCAGCAGCTTTGAGTGTCCTATGGACTCGGACTCCAAGATCCCTCTGATCCTTCACACTGCCAAGAGTCTTACCATTAATACTATATTCTGCCATCCTATTTGACCTACCAAAATGAATCACCTCACACTTATCTGGGTTGAACTCCATCTGCCATTTTTCAGCCCAGTTTTGCATCCTATCAATGTCCCACTGTAACCTCTGACAGCCCTCCACACTATCCATAACACCTCCAACTTTTGTGTCATCAGCAAATTTACTAACCCAACCCTCCACTTCCTCATCCAGGTCATTTATAAAAATCACGAAGAGTAGGAGTCCAAGAACAGATCGCTGAGGCACTCCGCTGGTGACTGACCTCCATGCAGAATATAACCTACCTACAACCACTCTTTGCTTCCTGTGGGCAAGCCAATTCTGGATCCACAAAGCAATGTCCCCTTGGATCCCATGCCTCCTTACTTTCTCAGCAAGCCTTGCACGGGGCACCTTATCAAATGCCTTGCTGAAATCCATATACACTACATCTGCTGCCCTACCTTCATTAACATGTTTAGTCACATCTTCAAAAAATTCAATCAGGTTCATAAGGCACGACCTGCCTTTGACAAAGCCATGCTGATTATTCCTATTCATATTATATGTCTCCAAATGTTCATAAATCCTGCCTCTCAGGATCTTTTCCATCAACTTGCTAACTACTGAAGTAAGACCCACTGGTGTATAATTTTCTGGGCTATCTGTACTTCCTTTCTTGAATAAAGGAACAACATTTGCATCCCTCCTTCTTCTAGAACCTCTTCTGTCCCCATTGATGATGCAAGGATCATCGTCAGAGGCTCAGCAATCTCCACCTTCACCTACCACAGTAGCCTAGGACACATCTCATTTGGTCCTGGTGACTTATCCAACTTGATGCTTTTCAAAAGCTCTAGCGCATCCTCTTTCTTAATATCTATATGGTCAAGCTTTTCAGTTCACTGTATATCATCCCTACAATCGCTAAGATCCTTCTCCGTAGTGAATACTGAAGCAAAGTGTCCCTGTTACTATTGGGTGGTCTATAAAAAACGCCTAGTAGAGTTATTGACCCCTTCCTGTTCCTAACTTCCACCCCAGAGACTTCGTAGGCAATCCCTCCATGACTTCCTCCTTTTCTGCAGCCATGACACTATCTTTGATCAACAGTGCCACGCCCCCACCTCTTTTGCCTCCCTCCCTGTCCTTTCTGAAACATCTAAAGCCTGGCATCGAAGTAACCATTCTGCCCCTGAGCCATCCAAGACTCTGTAAGGGCCACAACATCGTAATTCCAAGTCCTGATCCATGGTCTAAGCTTATCGGCTTTGTTCATAATACTTCTTGCATTAAAATAGACACATCTCAAACCATCAGTCTGAGCGCATCCCTTCTCTATCATCTGCCTACCCTCCTTCTGGCACTGCCTACAAGCTTTCTCTATTTGTGAGCCGGCCGCCTCTTCCTCCGTCACTTCAGTTCAGTTCCCACCCCCCAGCCGTTCTAGATTAAACTCTCCCCAATAGCCTTAGCAAACCTCCCTGCCAGGATATTGGTCCCCCTGGGATTCAAGTGCAACCTGTCCTTTTTGTACAGGTCACACCTGCCTCAAAAGAGGTCCCAATGATCCAGAAAACTGAATCCCTGCCCCCACTCCAATCCCTCAGCCACCCTGATGTGCAGGATCAGGAGGGCATGTGAACAATTTGATGTTAAGGGAAGGAAGAATTTCTACAGGACTTTAGTTATGCCGTCATGAGTTTTCTTGAAAATGTGATTAAATATTTTGGTAATCATATAAGTGGGTCAGGATCACTTTACTTGATTGATAGGAATGCTTGGACTCTGTGACACTCAATTCTAAACTCAATGAACTTCACTCTTTAAAGAAAATGGGTGCAGGTAATAGACAGTCGTACACAGATTTCCAGCTAACAGTCATTCAAAGCCTTGGCAACTTGTATCTTACTATTCTTAGAACTTAATTCCTGCTCTGACCTTTATAAATCATGGGGCTGGAGATTTGGCAAAGATTGTACCTTTCAGTGGATTCGATAAGTTAGTAGGGGGAAAGAAATTATTTTCAACGGAGCAATCTACTTGATGGATTTAGAACACCTGTTTGGTTTTGGTCACTTGCATTCAGCCCAAGTGTCTCTATGTTTCCCAGATCAGGTTCGAGATGGCTTGAGCTAGTGTCTCACAGTTCAGATTTCTGTCCACTTCTGTCAAACTAGGAAATTTTAAACTCCATTTCCCTCTCTTCAAGTCAGCTGGACCCCAGCATGGACAAGAAGCTCTCACGGTTACAGTTCAGAGTAAATTTATTATCAAAGTGCGTGTAAACCTACTCTTGAGATTCATTTTTGCAGCATTCACAGTAGAATAAAGAAATACAATAGAATCAATGAAAAACTACACAAAGATTGAGAGGCAACTAATGTACTAAAGAAGAAAAACTGCAAATACAAAAGACACAAATAATAATAATAAATAACTCATACTGAGAACATGTGTTGTAAAATCCTCAAAAGTGAGTCTGTAGGTTGTGGAAGCAGCTCATTGCTCAGGTGAATGAAGTGATTCACGCTGGTTCAGGAGTCTGATGGTTGAAGGATAATAACTGATCCTGAACTGGTGGTGTGGGGCGTAAGACTCCTGTATCTCTTTCCTGATGGCAGCAGTGAGAAGAAAGCATGGCCTTGATGAGGAATGCTGCTTTCTTATAGCAGTGCTCCATGTAGAATGGTTTTAATGCAGTGAAATATTCTAGGGCATGTTACTGGAGTGTTTTCATGGAAAATGAGTCCCAAACCACAGAGATTCCAGTTGATTGACAAACAGTGACAAATGCAGATAGGAGTGGAATTGCTCAACAGACAAGTCAGTATTTGAGATAGGTGCAAAGGTTACTATTTTTTGTAAAGGTCTTTCCATCAGAGCAATAGTTATTTCAGATTTCCTACAATCGTAGTACCTTATTTTTCTGTTAGCATCAACTGTTCGGACAATCTGCAGATTGACTGAAGTATTAATTCAAAGGTTATATTTGCCACCACTCCCTGGGACTTCATGTTTGCACCTGTTTTTTAATTGCTCAGATACTGGGTTGGAGAAATACTTTATTCTTTCAGACTTGTTGAATTGAATTTCAATATCTCTATTGGGAATAAAAGTTAGAAGTTAATAAGTTTGTAGAGTTCTGAATGAAATTAATTCAGAACTCTGCATTAATATAATTAGATCTTGTTTGAATCCATACCTACAGGGGTTGTAGTAATAGTTGGCCTGGAAGTGAAAGTGCTCCTGGGTTCCTGGATTGGGTAGTGAACATTGGAGCATTAGCAACACAAATCTGCTTCTTCAGCAAGACTAAGCTACATATGAAAAGTACAAACACGAGAAACAGAGTCTTGCCATCTTCAGAAGTTTTCGGATGACTCTGCCATAGTTGGACGCATCAGCAAGGGAGATGAGGCTGAGGACAGGGCTACGGTAGGAAACTTTGTCACATGGTGTGAGCAGAATTATCTGCAGCTTAATGTGAAAAAGACTAAGGAGCTGGTGGTAGACCTGAGGAGAGCTAAGGTACCGGTGACCCCTGTTTCCATCCGGGGGGGCAGTGTGGACATGGTGGAGGATTACAAATACCTGGGGATACGAATTGACAATAAACTGGACTGGTCAAAGAACACTGAGGCTGTCTACAAGAAGGGTCAGAGCCATCTCTATTTCCTGAGGAGACTGAGGTCCTTTAACATCTGCTGGACGATGCTGAGGATGCTCTACAAGTCTGTGGTGGCCAGTGCTATCATATTTGCTGTTGTGTGCTGGGGCAGCAGGCTGAGGATAGCAGACACCAACAGAATCAACAAACTCATTCATAAGGCCAGTGATGTTGTGGGGATGGAACTGGACTCTCTCACTGTGGTGTCTGAAAAGGGGATGCTGTCCAAGTGCATGCCATCTTGGACAATGTCTCCCATCCACTACATAATGTACTGGGTGGGCACAGGAGTACATTCATCCAGAGGCTCATTCCACCGAAATGCAACACTGAGCGTCACAGGAAGTCATTCCTGCCTATGGCTATCAAACTTTACAACTCCTCCCTTGGAGGGTCAGACACCCTGAGCCAATAGGCTGGTCCTGGACTTATTTCCATCTGGCATATTTTACATGTTATTATTTAATTATTTATGGTTTTATATTGCTATATTTGTTCTCTATTCTTGGTTGGTGCAACTGTAACGAAACCCAATTTCCCTCAGGATCAATAAAGTATGACTACTATGACTATGAGAAAATCTGCAGATGCTGGAAATTCAAGCAACACACACAAAGTGCTGGTGAATGCAGCAGGCCAGGCACCATCTATAGGAAGAAGTACAGTCGACGTTTCGGGTCGAGAACCTCAGTCAGGACTAACGGAAAAAAGAGATAGTAAGAGATTTGAAAGTGGGAAGGGGAGACCCGAAATGATAGGAGAAGACAGGAGGGGGAGGGATGAAGCTAAGAGCTGGGAAGTAGATTGGCAAAAGGGATACAAGGCTGGAGAAGGGGGAGTATCATGGGACAGGAGGCCTTGGGAGAATGAAAGAGGGAGGGGAGCTCCATGGGAAGATGGAGAACAGGCAAGGAGTTATTGTGAGAGGGAAAGGGAGAAAAAAAAATCTCAGGTTGGAGGAACAACACCTTATATTCCATCTGGGTAGCCTCCAACCTGATGGCATGAACATTAATTTCTCTAACTTCTGTTAATGCCCCTCCTCCCCTTCTTACCCCGTCCTTAATTAATTAATTTATTTATTTATATATATGTTTTCTTCTCTCTCTCTTTCCCTCTCACTTCCTATAGATGCTGCCTGGCCTGCTGCGTTCCTCCAGCATTTTGTGTGTGATATATCAAAAGTACCTTTCATGTAGCAAAATATTCCAAGATCTTTTGGAAAACTACAAAACAGAATCTGTAACAATCCACAAAAGAATATATTAAGAACAGCTTAGACAGATGGGTAGGATTTAATGCATGGCAGTTTAGTGGTTAGTACAATTGATTTACATCACCAGTTATCACCAATTGGGGTTTGATTCTTGCCACTATCTGTATGGAGTTCATATGTTCTCCCTGAGACCGTGTGGGTTTCCAATGGGTGCTCTGGTTTCCTCCCATAGTCCAAAAACATGTTGGTTAGTGAGTTATGGACATGCAGTGCTGGTGTTGAAAGCACAGCACCACTTGGAGCTGCCCCCAGTACAATCCTCAAACTGTGATTATTGACAGAAATGGCACATTTCATTCTGTTTCAGTGTTTCAATGTACATGAGATAAATAAAGCTAATCTTTTATTTTTTACGAGTGGGGAGAATAGGGAAATGTTAGAGAACTCAAGGCGGTTGAAGTAGGCTGATTTATATTTAAGGATTTGTAAAGGACCAAAATTGGAATAAATCTGAATGCTATAGAGTTAGACAAGTTAGAAGGAGATGACTATTAGAAAACAGAATGGGTGTATGCTATGGAACATGGGAATGGGGGGTGGCTAAAAAGGAATCCTGTTGGGGGAGGGTTTTAGTTTTGGAATTGTATTGGAGTTGATGGTGTGGGGATTAGAGAAGGAATGATGATTTAAATTGCTGATAACCTGAGGCAGAAACAGAACCGAGGACTGAAGGTTCATGGTTCAAGATGAGTATATATGTATTGCACAAGCTAACTGTCTTCTATTTCTCAGTACAAATGAGAATAGTGAAATTGTATGAGTGATGGGATGGGAGTGGCATTTGGCATTTCTAGTATTAAGGCAAGTAATGCTTGGAAGCTCATCTCTGGGCCATCTGTGCCTTTGGTGAGAAATTGGTTGCTCCTTACAATACAGAATTTTCTTAAGACATGCAGCACTTTTACACCCTTGATTATAAGACTTTAGCCTCAAGTTGGCAAAGCAAGTATGACTGTGGCTTTTTGCAAGGCACTGCAGTTGCAAGATTTTTTGTTTGTCTCTGCTCTGTGTAGTGGAAATGGGATAAATATTGGAGACTGCAACTCAAGATGTATTTCGGAAGAATTTCAGTTTGCTTTAGGGCAATGCATAACATTCCGTTAGAAAGCGTAATCCATATTTCACTGACATACAGAGTTGTGAATTTGTACTTTTTTTTAGCATAGACATTCTGTAATATTTGAAAACTACTAGTGTAAAGCAGGTGTCGAGGTGGGAGGTATCCATTTTTAGTTTGCAAAACTAAATTGTGAAATCATGTTTTGTGCAGCAACTGTTGAAGTTTCAGTTACAAGCAAAGGCACCTTTTTGTATGAATTGAAATTTAAAGAGAATTCTAGTGAAATGCTTGTTTAAGTCATCAGTAATCCGTGGGTGGACCACAAGCTTGTGCACTACAAGCTTATTTAGATAGTAAACAACATTTTTGGTCTTAGTGATTAATTAGAACATTGAGAGAGCTCCCCTGCTCTTCAAGTGGGAACATTCTGCTCATTGTACCTCTGCTGATTCCCAATTCTTTCACCATAATCTTTGAATTGTTTGTGGTGGTTTTCAAATGGTAGTGGGGTATTTATCATTCACTTTACACTGCTAAAAATATGTTCCATATCAAGATGCAATGGCATAATCTGACTGCATGGGCAGTCAAAGGGTTCATCTCCAAAAATATATGCTCTCTCAGTTCAATACTGAAAATGAAATCACTGCCTTATCAAGGTGTGAATATGTCCCCAAATATTACCCTGAGATTAATTTTCCAGCAGACATTCACAGCAGAACAAAGCAATACAGTAGAATCAATGAAAAACACACAAACAAAATGACAAGTAACCAATGTGCAAAAGAAGACAAATTGTGCAAATAAGAAAAAAGTAATAATGAGTTGTAGAGTCCTTGAAAGTGAGGCCATAGGTTGTGTTCAGTGATCAGTTCAGCATTGGGTTGAGTGAAGTTGTCAACTCTGGTTCAAGAGCCTGATGATTGAAGGGTAGTAACTGTTCCTGAACCTTTTGCTGAAGGTGCAGAACCAAAACTTTGATTCATTATCAAGTGCTAACTTTGTAAAATATTTACAAGGCTCTGAAAAGTATCACCCCTTTTTTGGTATGGGCCTCCTTGGCCACTGAGAATTCCCTCCCTTAAATAGATCATTGTAAATGTGCCTTTGGGGTCTTGGGGATTAATAAATCCTAGGAAATAAGTAGGTTTATTGTATGAAGGAACAGCCCTTGCTACTTGCTCTTTTGTGTGGGAGTGGGAATTGGGGCTGGAGTTGGAATTTCCTGTTGCTCCTAGTTACATTGAGCCGAATGGTAATTTCTGACTTGGTCTCTAAATTGACGCCCATGCCCCCTAATTCAGTTTTGCCAACAGATATTTAAAAAGTCTAAATTTAAAAGACAAAACAAGTGATCAGAGGTAGAGGTCAGCATGTATATAAAATTAAAGCTCTACCTTGGTCCAACTACTAGTGATTTGAAATTCTGATACCTGACCAGATCTGATCTATTATAGGAACATTTGAAGGAAAGTGGAAAAGCTGACTTGCTGTGCTATATGTACACTGCTGTTGATCAAAGGAGGATGCATGTGAAAATACAAAGTAGATCAGCCTGCCTTGGACAAAGTAGAGTTGATTCGCCTCCAAATCGTCCAGCAGAAAAAGCGATGTGACCCAATACAGAATCGGGTCCTGTCGGATGAGTTAGCTAGTCATACTTTAGTCAAAACCATTTCTGCTCAGCTTTCTCCCTCAATCTTCAATCTAAAGTGACTACACTTCAGATGCCGATTGCATCGTCTCTGATTTGGGCCGACATTTATGTGCCGAGCGGCACCTAATCAATTAGCTTGTTTATTTCGGCTTTTTTTCTTAAAGATATGCTGGGTGCGTTCCAGCCACCGCTGTACCACTGTATTCTTCGCGGTCCAGAGGTTTGGGACCACTGTTATAATTGACTTATCACTACATTCATGTGAGGAAAATATGCGCTGTGTGTTTAATATTAAATTCATTAGATAAACCCCTTTAGAAATGAAATTGAGTGTATTAGCCACTTACAAGTGACTTATAGTCAACTTATCACCTATATTCCGGTCGCGTTTAACACCTACCCCCCCCCCCCCCCCCCCGGGTGGGCCGGTCTGCCAGAATATTGTCAATATTAAACCGGTCTGTGGTGCAAAAAAGGTTGGGGACCTCCTGATTTAAACTAGCTGGCTGGCTGCCAAGGAGCTACGCTATTGATCTCCTATGTGATGAGGCCAAACTTCCTGTAGACTTTCTTAAAGTTGTAATAGAATAAACATGATAATATAAGTACATATTTTAATGTCACATTTGCTGCATATACCCAACTTGGTTTACAGATTAGACAAAATCACTAAACAAAGTATTACATACACCCTTGGCGGTCGACGGGGGCGGGGGTGGAAAATGGGGTTGCGGGGGGCAGGCGTGCTACCTCCCTGAAATGATTTTTTGCAGGGTGGGATGTCTGCTAATATTAAAAAGGATAGCAAAAGTTTCTTCAAAGTAAAGAGTAAAAGAGAGAAACACACAAATAGTGCTGCAGGAACTCAGCAGGCCAGGCTGTATCTACGGAAAAAAGTACATTTGACGTTTCGGGCTGAAACCCTTCAGCAGTCCTGATTCATGCTTCGATTGTTTGCCAGTTAAAGCAATGAGGGAGATTGAAGAAGCGAGGTGAGTTCAGAGAGTGAGCGCTGGCCACCTGTCTTTTGCTCGCCCTGTTGCGGAGAGGTAAAGGTCTGCCACTGGGCCCAGAGGATGTAGCCCGGGCTTTCTGCATTTTCCATGTGGACTTAGCCTATAAACTTGTTTTCAGTGTTAAAGTTTTTTTTCAAATTCTGTTTTTAGCTTGATCTTGTTTTTCCTTTTATGTGGGTAGGGGGATTTGGGGTGGATGTGCCTGTTCTGTTTTGTTCATTTTTTTTTGAGCAGGAGGGGGATTTGGTGGTTGATGTTTCTGTTCCATTTTTGTTTGTTATTTTTGTGTGGGAGGAGGGATTTGGCGGTCAATGAGCCTGTTCTGTTTTGTTTGTTTTTTTGTGGGGGGAGGGGGGATTTTGGGGGTCGATGATTGTACTGCCTTTGTTTTCTTTCTTGGTTTCATGGCCACCCAGAGAAGAATTTAAATTGTATACTTTGATAATTAATGAACCTTTGAAATTTGAAATAACAAGCAGGAGAGACATAGGAAAACAGTGGATGTTGTGTACATGGATTTTCAGAAGGCCTTTGACAAGGTGCCACTCATAAGGCTGCTAAACAAGTTAAGAGCCCATGGAATTGCAGGAAAGGTACTAGCATGGATAGAGCATTGGCTGATTGGCAGGAGGCAAAGCGTGAGAATAAAGGGGCCTTTTCTGGTTGGCTGCCAGTGACTAGTGGTGTTCCACAGGGATCTGTGTTGGGACCACTTCTTTTTACATTATATGTCAATGATTTGGATGAAGGAATTGATGGCATTGTGGCCAAGTTTGCTGACAATACAAAGATAGTGGATGGGTGGGTTGTGTTGAGGAAGCAGAGAGGCTGCAGGAGGACTTTGACAGATTAGAAGAAAGGGCAGAGAAATGGCAGGTAGAATACAGTGTGGGGAAGTATATGGCCATGCACTTAGGTAAAAGAAATAAAAATGTAGAGGAAATTAAAATATCTGATGCGCAAAGGGACTTGGGAGCCCTCATGCAGAATTCCCTAAAGGTTAATTTGCAGGTTGAGTTGGTGGTGAAGAAGGCAAATGCAATGTTAGCATTTATTTCAGCAAGGATGTAATGTTGAGGCTTTATAAGGCACAGGTGAGGCCTCACTTAGAGTATTGTAAGCAATTTCAGGTCTGTTACCTAAAAAAAAAAAAGGGTGTGCTTATATTGGAGAGGGTTCAAAGAAGGTTCACAGAAATGATTCTGGCATTGAAAGGCATATCATATGTGGAGTGTTTTATGGATCTGGGCATGTACTCACAGGAATTTAGAAGAATCAGGGAGGATCTCTTTGAAACCTATTGAATGTTGAAAGGCCTCGATAGAGTAGTTTTAGAGAGGATGTTTCCTATGATGGGGGTGGACACAGCCTCAGAATAGAGGGATATCTATTTAGAGGAGATGAGGAGAAATTGCTTTAGCCACAAAGTGGTGAATATATGGGAATCATTTCCAAGGCAGCTCTGGAGGTCAAGTCGGGCAGAGGTTGATAGATTCTAGTTTAGTCAGTGCATGAAGGTTTATGGTGAGAAGGGAGATTGAGGCTGAGAGGGAAATGGATCAGTCATGATGAAATGGCCTAGTTCTGCTGTCATATCTTGTGGTCCATCAGGACTCTGATGAAGGTTCTCGGCCTGAGATGTTGACCATTCTTTTCTTGCCTTAGATCCTGCTTGACCTGCTGAAGTGTTCTAGCATTTTGTGTGTATTGCCTGTAAATATAATTTCTTCTTTGCAAAATTCCTATGCCGGATTATTCGGGAGAATGAGGAGTTTATAGATAGTAGCTTCAGGGAGGTAGTTACGCCAAAGGAGCAGCACACAGGTAATTGGGTTACCGTCAGGCGAGGAAAGGGGAAAGGCAGAATCCTGTGGCCATTCCCCTCAACAACAAGTATACCGATTTGGATACTGTTGTGCGGTGTGGGGGGGGGGGGGGGTGGATGACATATCTGGGACAAGTTGCGGCAGCCGGATCTCTGGCACTGAGTCTGGTTCTGCAGTGCAGAAGGGAGGGTGGAAGAAGAGGAGAGCGGTAGTGATAGGGGACTGGATAGTTAGAGGTACAGATAGGAGGTTCTGTGGTCATGACAGAGATTCCTGGATGGTTTGTTGCCTCCCGGGTGCCAGGGTCAGGGATGTCTCTGATCGCGTGCACAGCATTCTGAAGTGGGAGGGTGATCAGCCAGATCTCGTGGTACACATCGGTACCAATGACATAGCAAGGAAGAGTGAGGAGGTCCTGGAGAGTGAGGATAGAGAGCTTGGTAGGAAGTTAAAAAGCAGGACCTCTAGGGTGGTAATCTCAGGATTGCTACCTGTGTCACATACCAGTGAGGGTAAGAATAGGATGCTCTGGTGGATGAACATGTGGCTGAGGAACTGGTGTAGGGGGCAGGGTTTCAGATTTCAGGATCATTGGGACCTCTTCTGGGGCAGGTGGGACCTGTACAAGGGAGATGGGTTACACTTGAACTACAAGGGGACCAATATCCTTTCAGGGAGGTTTGTTAGTGCTGTTGGGGAGGGTTTAAACTAGATTTGCAGGGGGATGGGAACCAGAGTGCCAGAGCAGATAGTGGAGTAGGGTTGAAAGTAAATGATGTTAAAAGTTCATGTAAAGTCACAAATAGAAGGGTTGTGTGTGGTGGTAATAATCTTCTGAGGTGTGTCTATTTCAATGCAAGGAGTATTGTGGGGAAGGCAGATGAGCTGAGGGCGTGGATTGACACATGGAATTACGACATTATAGCCATTAGTGAAACTTGGCTACAGGAGGGGCAGGACTGGCAGCTTAATGTTCCAGGGTTCTGATGTTTCAGTCTGATAGAGGCAGAGGAATGAAGGGTGGGGGGGGTGGGGTGGTGGCATTGCTAGTCAGGGAAAACGTTACAGCAGTGCTCAGGCAGGACGGATTAGAGGGCTTGTCTGCTGAGGCCATATGGGTGGAGCTGAGAAACAGGAAAAGTATGACCACATTAATGGGGTTATATTATAGACCACCCAATAGTCAGCGAGAATTGGAGGAGCAAATCTGCAGAGAGATGGCAGACAACTGCAGGAAACATAAAGTTGTGATAGTAGGGGATTTTAATTTTCCACGTATTGATTGGGACTCCCATACTGTTAAAGGTCTAGACGGGTTAGAGTTTGTAAAATGTGTTCAGGAAAGTTTTCTAAATCAATATAGAGAGGTACCAACTAGAGAGGATGCAATATTAGATCTCCTATTAGGAAACGAGTTAGGACAGGTGACGGAAGCATGTGTAGGGGAACACTTTGATTCCGGTGATCGTAACACCATTAGTTTCAACCTGATCATGGATAAAGATAGATCTCATCCTTGGGTTGAGGGTCTAAACTGGAAAAAGGCCAAATTTGAAGAAATGAGGAAGGATCTAAAAAGTGTGGATTGGGACAGGTTGTTCTCTGGTGAGGATGTGATTGGTAAGTGGCAGGCCTTCAAAGGAGAAATTTTGAGAGTGCAGAGCTTGTATGTTCCTGTCAGAGTTAAAAGCAAAGTGAATAAGAATAAGGAACCTTGGTTCTCGAGGGGTATTGGAACTCTGATAAAGAAGAAGAGAGAGATGTATGACATGTATAGGAAATGGGGAAAATAAGGTACTTGAGTATAAAAAGTGCAAAAAAAACTTAAGAAAGAAATCAGGAGGGCTAAAAGAAGACATGAGGTTGCTTTGGCAGCCAAGGTGAAGGATAATCCAAAGAGATTCTACAGGTATATTAAGAGCAAAAGGATAGTAAGGGATAAAATTGGTCCTCTTGAAGATCAGAGTGGTCGGCTATGTATTGAACAAAAGAAATGGGCGAGATTTAAATGGGTTTTTTGTGTCTGTATTTACCAAGGAAACTGGCATGGAGTCTATGGAAATAAGACAAACAAGTAGTGAGGTCATGGAACCTATACAGATTGAAGAGGAGGAGGTGCTTGCTATCTTGAGGCAAATCAGGGTAGATAAATCCCCAGGACCTGACAGGGTTTTCCCTTGGACCTTGAAGAAGACTATTGTTGAAATTGCAGGGGCCCTGGCAGAAATATTTAAAATGTCGGTATCCATGGATGAGGTGGTGCCGGAGGATTGGAGGATAGCTCATGTTGTTCCGTTGTTTAAAAAAGGCTCTAAAAGTAACCCGGGAAATTATAGGCTGGTAAATTTGACGTTGGTAGTAGGTAAATTATTGGAAGGAGTACTAAGAGATAGACAGGGACTTATTAGGGAGAGTCAACATGGCTTTGTGCATGGTAGGTCATGTTTAACTAATCTATTAGAGTTTTTCGAGGAGATTACCGGGAAAGTAGATGAAGGGAAGGCAGTGGATGTTGCCTACATGGACTTTAGTAAGGCCTTTGACAAGATCCCACATGGAAGGTTAGCTAGGAAGATTCAGTCACTAGGTTTACATTGGATTAGACGTTGGCTCAATGGAAGAAGCCAGAGAGTGGTGGTAGAGAATTGCTTCTCTGAGTGGAGGCCTGTGACGAGTGGTGTGCCACAGGAATCAGTGCTGGGTCCATTGTTATTTGTCATCTATATCAATGATCTGGATGATAATGTGGTAAATTGGATCAGCAAATTTGCTGATGATACAAAGATTGGAGGTGTAGTGGACAGTGAGGAAGGTTTTCAAAGCTTGCAGAGGGATTTGGACCAGCTGGAAAAATGGGCCGAAAAATGGCAGATGGACAAGTGTGAAGTATTGCACTTTGGGAGGACAAACCAAGGTAGAACATACAAGGTAAATGGTAGGGCACTGAGGAGTGCCGTAGAACAGAGGGATCTGGGAATACAGATACAAAATTCCCTACAAGTGGTGTCACAGGTAGATAGGGTCGTAAAGAGAGCTTTTGGTACATTGGCCTTTATAAATCAAAGTACTGAGTATAAGAGCTGGAACGTTATGGTGAGGTTGTGTGAGGCATTGGTGAGGCCGAATCTGGAGTATTGTGTGCAGTTTTGGTTACGGATTTACAGGAAAGATATTAATAAGGTTGAAAGAGTGCAGAGAAGGTTTACAAGGATGTTGCTGGGACTTGAGAAACTGAGTTACAGAGAAAGGTTGAATAGGTTATGACTTTATTCCCTGGAGCGTAGAAGAATGAGGGGAGATTTGATAGAGGTATATAAAATTATGATGGGTATAGATAAAGTGAATTCAAGCAGGCTTTTTCCACTGAGGCTAGGGGAGAAAAAAACTAGAGGACATGGGTTAAGGGTGAAGGGGGAAAAGTTTAGAGGGAGCATTAGAGGGGGGCTTCTTCACACAGAGAGTGGTGGGAGTGTGGAATGAGCTGCCAGATGAAGTGGTAAATGCAGGCTCACTTTTAATATTTAAGAAAAACTTAACATGGATGGTACATGGATGAGAGGTATATGGAGGGATATGGTCCAGGTGCAGGTCAGTGGGACTAGGCAGAAAAAAGGTTTGGCACAGCCAAGAAGGGCCAAAAGGCCTGTTTCTGTACTGTAATGTTCTATGGTTCTAGTCATCTACCTTGGTTAATAAACAGTCTAGGGTTGCTGCTGTTCATTTTATCCAGCTTAATAGAGGAGATTCTCCTTCAGTGAATTATCTATAATGATTGAGATGTAGAGTGATGTAGGAAAGAAATAGGTCTTCTGGTTCTCCACGTCGGTGCTGTCCATTGAGTACCCGTCTATACTAATCTCATTTACTAACTCTTGGTCCATTTATTGGGAATTCAAGTGCTTGCTTGGATGCTTCTCAACAGTTCTAAGAACCTTTGCTTGCATCATGTCCTTGGATTGTTGTTCTCGATTGCAATAATCCTCTGGTTGAAGAATTTTTCCAACAATCTCCTCTAAATCTCTTGCCCATTACTCTAAAGCATGGGTTCCCAACTTTCTTTTTATGCTACCGGCCAAAACCATTGAGCAAGGGGTCTGTGAACCCTAGGTTGGGAACCCCTTCTCTAAAAGTATGCAGTTTAATTCTATATGACCATAAGACATAGCAGAATAAGGCCGTTGACTGATCAGAATCAGGTTTATTATCACCGGCATGTGACGTGAAATTTGTTAACTTAGCAGCAGCAGTTCAATGCAAGACATAATATAGAAGAAAAAAATAAAATAATAAGTAAATCAATTACAGTATACGTATATGGAGTAGATTAAAAATCGTGTAAAAGCTGAAATAGTATATATTTAAAAAAAGTGAAGGAGTGTCCAAGGGTTCAATGTCCATTTAGGAATCGGATGACAGAGGGGAAGAAGCTGTTCCTGAATCGCTGAGTGTGTGCCTTCAGGCTTCTGTACCTCCTACCTGATGGTAACAGTGAGAAAAGGGCATGCCCTTGGTGCTAGAGGTCTTTAATAATGGACGCTGCTTTCATGAGACTCCACTCTTTGAAGATGTCCTGGCTACTTTGTAGGCTAGTACCCAAGATGGAGCCGAATAAATTTAGAACCCTCTGCAGCTTCTTTCAGTCCTGTGCAGTAGCTCCCCCATCCCCATACCAGACAGTGATGCGGCCTGTCAGACTGCTCTCCATGGTACATCATAGAAGTTTTCGAGTGTTTTTGTTGACATACCAAATCCCTTATGAAGTATAGCAGCTGTCTTGCCTTCTTTATAACTGCATCGATATGTTGGAACCAGGTTAGGTCCTCAGAGATCTTGACACCCAGAAACTTGAAACTGCTCACTCTCTCCACTTGAGGTCCACAATCAGCTCTTCTGTCTTACTGACGTTGAGTGCCAGGTTGTTGCTGTGGCACCACTCCACTTATGGATATATCTCACTCCTGCACGCCCTCTCGCCACCACCTGAGATTCTACCACCATTGTTGTAGCTCCAGCAAATTTATAGATAGTATTTGAGCTATACCTAGCCCTGCAGTCATGGGGATATAGAGAGTAGTGCATTGGGCTAAGCACACACCTCTGAGATGCAATAATGTTAATCGTCAGCGAGGAGGAGGTATTATCACCAATCCGCACAGATTGTGGTCTCCCAGTTAGGAAGTTGAGGATCCAATTGCAGAGGGAGGTACAGAGGCCCAGGTTCTGCAACTTTTCAATCAGGATTGTTGGAATGATGGTATTAAATGCTGAGCTACACTCGATGAACAGCATCCTGACATAGGTATTTGTGTTGTCCAGGTGGTCTAAAACCACGTGAAGAGCCATTGAGATTGTGTCTGCGGTTGACCTATTGTGGCGATAGGCAAATTGCAATGGGTCCAGGTCCTTGCTGAGGCAGGAGTTAATTGTAGTCATGACCAACCTCTCAAAGCATTTCGTCACTGTAGATGAGAGTGTTGCCTGGCGATAGTTATACTCACCAACTGCATCTCAGTGTGGTATGGCAGTTATCCTGTATCGGACCGCAAAGCACTCCAGCGTGTGGTGCAAACTGGCCTGCGGATTATCGGCACCAAATTGCCCACCATTGAGAACGTCTACCATAAACGCTGCCAGGGCAGGGCGAAAAGCATTATCAAGGATGCATCTCAACCTAACCATGGACTTTTTACTCCTCCCATCTGGTAGGCACTACAGGAGCCTCCACATTTCTGTGCTTCATCTTGCATTTACCAGTTATGGGAGGCCAGTAGAGACTGTGTTGGTTACTGTACATTTTCATACATTTTATAAACATTCCAATTGAAGTACCTGAATAAATTTCAGTGGACCCCTGTAAACTCTGCTGTCCTCAACCTTCTCACTGAGGTAGTCATGCAATCTAGTTTGTGAATTGGTGCTGCCAATGACCTTGTGCTTTTAGAGTCATAGGACGTTGCTGCACAGAAATAGGTCCTTCAGCCCATCTAGACCATACCAACTATTATTCTGTTTTGTCCATGGACCTGCACCTGGACCATTGATTTCCATATCCCTCCCATCCATGTACTTTTCCAAATGTCTCTTAAATGTTGAAATCGAACCAGTGTCTACCACTTCTGCTGTCAGGTTTTTCCACACTCTCAAACCCCTCTGAGTAAAAAAGATCCTCCTCAAGTTCCCTTAAACATTTCATCTTTTGAATTGAATTGAATTGACTTTATTACTTGCGTCCTTCACATACATGAGGAGTAAAAATCTTCATGTTACTTCTCTGTCTAAATGTGCAATTTATAGTAATTTGGAATAAATAGTATGTACAACAGGACACTTGTTATAACTGTAGCCCCCGGGCAGCCTCAGGCTCGCTCAGCTCGCTTTCGTCTAGGGGGAGCAACCTTTGGCCCCGCCAAACTGGGTAATCAAGTTTGTGTAGATGTTGTGTGATGTATCCCACCATGCCAAATAACAGACAGTACACCTTATGCGATTAAATGATTACACTTTATAACTCCTGCTTTGACAATGTAGATAGTAAAAGAACAAAATAAGAACTGTTTAACAGTTTTAAAAAAAGAAAAAGGCACCATTATTATTAACCAGTTCGTGCACACATTGTTGGAACTCTTACAGAACCGGTCCCCCTTCCTCCAGTCGATGTCCTCCGAACTCTGCCGACCCATGAATGGGACCACCCTCGGTGATCAACCAAACGCTCTACTAGAGTCTGTCCGTGTCTCCTCTCCTCGCCGAAGACCCTGGGTCCCGGACTCCCGCTCGGGGTCCGTTCCGTCGCCCAGCTTACAGCATCGCGTCTCCTCTCTCTGTCCCCATCCGCCTTCTGCCCAAAACCCGCGAAAACAATAGCTACAGACACACGAGAAAGAATGACATCTATCCCAATTGGTTAACAAATGAATACATTTCTCATTATCAGTAATTATAACCCAAACAAGCTGCTAGAGAGAGAACCACTGTCTCAGCAGTTAACATCACAGAGAAACCATTTTATTTGCTTTAGCAATAACATAAAAGAAGAAACCCCTTACATAACATAGAAATACAATTGTATCGGCGTGAATTAATCAGTCTGATGGCCTAGTGGAAGAAGCTGTCCCGGAGCCTGTTGGTCCTGGCTTTTATGCTGCGGTCCTGCTTCCCGGATAGTAGCAGCTGGAACAGTTTGTGGTTGGAGTGATTTGGGTCCCCAGTGATCCTTCGGGCCCCTTGTACACACCTGTCTTTGTAAATGTCCTGAATAGTGGGAATTTCACATCTACAGCTGTGACTAAGGGAAGTACGGTTCCCATACCAGGCAGTTATGCAGCCAGTTAGGATGCTCTTAATTGTGTCTCCGTAGAAAGTTCTTAGGATTTTGGGGCCTATACCAAACTTTCTCAACTGTCTGAGGTGAAAGAGGCACTGTTGTGCTTTTCTTCACCAAACAACCAGTTTGTACAGACCACGTGAGATCCTTGGTGATATGTATGCCAAGGAACTTAAAGCTGTTCACCCTCTCAAGCCCAGATCCATTGATAGCCTGTCTCCATTCCTCCTGTAGTCCACAACCAGATTTCACCCTTAACCCATGACCTCTAATACTAGTCTCATAGTCTCACCCAATTTCAGTGGAAAAAGCCTGCTTGCATTTACCCTGTCTATACCCCTCATAATTTTGTATACTTTGATCAAATCTCCCCTCATTCTCTTATGTTCCAGGGACTAAATTTCTAACCTGGTCAGTGTTTCCCTCTAACTCAGGTTGTCAAAATCCTTGAATTGCAAGTGAGTATAAAGCTTCCCTGATTAATGCACAAGTTAGAGAGACAGAACATCTCGGTGTGACACATGGTATGTGTTGTATTTGGTAATATCAGCCACAATGGTATGATGGACATTAAATCATTGATATAGGGGAAAAGATCAGCATGAGTACCTGCTTCTGATTACAATCTGTTAACCTCAGTGAGAGACGGTCAGTGAGGTCTTTGTTGATCAATATTATCTCTACAGCCTTTTTCGAACAAAATATTATCAGCAATGATTGAGACAGGTAAGCTGTGCACAAGTGAAAGTCATCGGGTCTTTTTTTTAATTTACTGATCTGAATACGCTGCTCAGTTGGAGTGTACCATGCTAGCTAATTGAAAACCTTGACAGCACTTACTTATTTATTGGGCATTAGCAAGGTTCTGAGAAGGTGCTGGTGAGCTGTCACCTTGAATTACTCTATTTGGTATGGGTGCCGACACTCTGCCGCTTCAGTTACTGGAGTGAGAGTGCCCTGACCTCCGCAGCCTGGACCGGCCATGAGTGTGGTGAAGGTACTCTGTTCGTCTGGAAGAGACTTTAATGTTATTAAAAGGTCATTTCAGTTAGTGCTAGTTAGTTATTTTGTATTTGCTGTTATTAGCTAGATTTCACTTAGATTTATTTAATGAAGTTGTATTGCTGGGATGAGAGATTGCCACAAGTTTTTGAATTATTAGTACAGTAAGCACTCTACCTGTGATGCAGCATCTAACACTGCAATGTCTGTCTCTTAAACTTTGAAAGTGGTGCTTTGATAATGGTTTAAATTCTTCATTGATGATTAACTCTTCTTTTTCCATGTACCTTGTTTAAGTAACTGCTAAGATTTCACCTCACATAAATTGTCTGTAGGTTACAATAGCACTGCAAAAGCACATCGAGTATATTTCACAAGGTCAAATTAAATGAGCCATTTTAACTTCTTTATCTGTGTACCAAGATATCTGGAGCCACACATGGAATCATAGAAGCATAGAAAACCTACAGCACAATACAGGCCCTTTGGCTCACAAAGCTGTGCCGAACATGACCTTACCTTAGAAATTACCTAGGGTTACCCAGAGCCCTCTGTTTTTCTGAGCTGCATGTACCTGTCCAGGAGTCTCTTAAAAGACCCTATTGTATCTGCCTCCTCCACCGTTGCTGGCAGTCCATTCCATGTATTCACCACTCTTGTGCGTAAAAAAGAAACCTACCTCTGGCATCTCCTCTGTACCTGCTTCCAAGCACCTTAAAACTGTGCCCTCTCGTGCTAGCCATTCCAGCCCTGGGAAAAAGCCTTTGACTATCCACACGATCAATGCCTCTCAACATCTTATACACCTCTGTCAGGTCACCTCTCATCCTCCGTCTCTCCAAGGAAAAAAGGCCAAGTTCACTCAACCTATTCCCATAAGGCATGCTCCCCAATCCAGGCAACATCCTTGTAAATCTCCTCTGCACCCGTTCTATAGTTTCCACACCCTTCTTGTACTGTGGAATCATATTCTGCTTCTATTATATGCAACTTGGAGTTTACTGCTTTAGGTATCTCTTTAAGGAAAAAGAACTTCAATTTATGTAAACACAAGAGATTTTGCAGATGCTGGAAATCTTGAGCAACATACACAAAATACTGGTGGAGTTCATCAAGTCAGGCAGCATCTATGGAAGGGAATAAATGTTGCCGTCCTGGTCTTGGCTCAAAGCATTGACAATTTATTCCCGCCTATAAATGCTGCCTGACCTGCTGAGTTTCTCCAGAATTTTGTGCGTTGCTTTGGATTTGTTTATTACCCTTTTGGTGGGGGGGGGGGGAGAGTGATTTATAAAATCAATAATCTTGTAAATGACCCCCAGCAATGAACCAAATGTAAAAAGAAAACGAAAGACACTGCAGACGCTGGAATTTGGATCAAAGACAGAATGCTGAAAGAACTCAACAGTAACCTCACAAAAGATGCTGGAGGAATGTAACAGTAACAAACATAAAATACTGGAGAAACTCAACAGGAACTCACAAAATGCTGGAGGAACATCACAGTAATACACACAAAACAATAGAGGAACTCAAAGATTCAAAGTACATTTATTATCCCAGTATGTTTAAATTATACACCTTGAAATTTGTCTGCTTATAGGCTGCCACAAGCAAGAAACTCGAATCACCCAATTAAAAAACCATAGAAACTACAGCACAGAAATAGGCCTTTTGGCCCTTCTTGGCTGTGCCGAACCATTTTCTGCTTAGTCCCACTGACCTGCACACGGACCGTATCCCTCCATACACCTCCCATCCATGTATCTGTCCAATTTATTCTTAAATGTTAAAAAGAGCCCGCATTTACCACCTTGTCTGGCAGCTCATTCCATACTCCTACCACTCTGTGTGTGAAGAAGCCCCCTCTAATGTTCCCTTTAAACTTTTCCCCCCTCACCCTAAACCCATGTCCTCTGGTTTTTTTTCTCCCCTTGCCTCAGTGGAAAAAGCCTGCTTGCATTCACTCTATTTATACCCATCATAATTTTATATACCTCTATCAAATCTCCCCTCATTCTTCTATGCTCCAGGGAATAAAGTCCCAACCTATTCAACCTTTCTCTGTAACTGAGTTTCTCAAGTCCCGGCAACATACTTGTAAACCTTATCTGCACTCTTTCAACCTTATTTATATCCTTCCTGTAATTTGGTGACCAAAACTGAACACAATACTCCAGATTCGGCCTCACCAATGCCTTATACAACCTCATCATAACATTCCAGCTCTTATACTCAATACTTCGATTAATAAAGGCCAATGTACCAAAAGCTCTCTTTACGACCCTATCTACCTGTGACGACACTTTTAGGGAATTTTGTATCTGTATTCCCAGATCCCTCTGTTCCACTGCACTCCTCAGTGCCTTACCATTAACCTTGTATGTTCTACCTTGGTTTGTCCTTCCAACATGCAATACCTCACACTTGTCAGTATTAAACTCCATCTGCCATTTTTCAGCCCATTTTTCCAGATGGTCCAAGTCCCTCTGCAGGCTCTGAAAACCTTCCTCACTGTCTACTACACCTCCAATCTTTTTATCATCAGCAAACTTGCTGATCCAATTTACCACATTATCATCCAGATCATTGATATAGATGACAAATAACAATGGACCCAGCACTGATCCCTGTGGCACACCACTAGTCACAGGCCTCCACTCAGAGAAGCAATTCTCTACCACCACTCTCTGGCTTCTTCCATTGAGCCAATGTCTAATCCAATTTACCACCTCTCCATGTATACCTAGCGACTGGATTTTCCTAACTAACCTCCCATGCGGGACCTTGTCAAAGGCCTTACTGAAGTCCATGTAGTCAATATCCCCTGCCTTCCCTTCATCCACTTTCCTGGTAACCTCCTTGAAAATCTCCAATAGATTGGTCAAACATGACCTACCACGCACAAAGCCATGTTGACTCTCCCTAATAAGTCCCAGTCTATCCAAATGCTCGTAGATTCTGTCTCTTAGTACTCCCTCCAATAACTTACCTACTATCGACGTTAAACTTACTGGCCAATAATTTCCCGGATTACTTTTCGATCCTTTTTTAAACAACGGAACAACATGAGCCACTCTCCAATCCTCCGGCACCTCACCTGTAGACAGCGACATTTTAAATATTTCTGTCAGGGCCCCTGCAATTTCAACACTAGTCTCCTTCAAGGTCCGAGGGAACACCCTGTCAGGTCCCGGGGATTTATCCACTTTAATTTTCCTCAAGACAGCAAGCACCTCCCCCTTTTCAATCTGTACAGTTTCCATGATCTTACTACTAAAAAGAGACCAAAAACAGCACAGAGAAAGAGAGAGAAAGCACACACACTCGCTGTGCAAACAGTAGAATCAAGCCAACAGCATCCTGAACTTGAGTCACTATTCTGCTCCTGGAGCAGCCCGTGTAGGCCTAAGCTGAGCCTCGGTGCCCAGCTTTCACACCAGCGTGGCAGAAATGCACGGCAGCTGGATCAGTCCCTGCCTCGGCGCTGCGGGGAAAGGAATGAACATTCGCAGGGGGAGAGCGAAATCAGACCAGCCTTGCCTCTGCCTGCCTCCTCATAGTCTGCGGCAATAGATTACCACAATTTTCTTCATGAGATATGGTATAAGTAATATATTTAGTCGAATCTCTGGTCTTATGGTTTACCAGTAAGCTGTTGCACATTTTTGGTAGTGTCATCTTAAACCAGAACTCACATAGTAACTCTCACAAACTGTCGGAGGAACTCAACAGTAACTGACACAGTGTACTAGGGGTAAGTAAAGGCATCCGTTAGTCTTGCGAGACAATGGATCTGTGCCTGGAAAGTCTTCACTCTCCAGGGTGCAGGCCTGGGCAAGGTTGTATGGAAGACCAGCAGTTGCCCATGCTGCAAGTCTCCCCTCTCCACGACACCAATGTTGTCCAAGGGAAGGGGATTAGGACCCATACAGCTTGGCACCAGTGTTGTCGCAGAGCAATGTGTGATTAAGTGCCTTGCTCAAGGACACATCATGTTCCCTCGGCTGGGGCTCGAACTCACGACCTTCAGGTCGCTAGTCCAATGCCTTAACCACTTGACCACGTGCCCACACGTAGGAACTCAATGATAATATACTAAATGTTAGACGAACTCAACAGTATCTCTCATACTGGAGGAACTCAAGAGTAACTCACACAATATACTGGAGAATCTCAACAATAACACACAATAGGCTGGAGGAACTCAACAGTAATAAGAAGAAAATACAGGGGAACTCAACAGTAACTGACACAAAACTCTGGAGGAACTCAACAGTAACACACAGAAAATGCTGGAGGAACTCAACAGGTCAGATGGCAACTATGTTTTGGACCAAGATACTACTTCTTTGCCCATTCTAAAGTGTCTAAATCCTTTTGGCAGCACTAAGTTCTCCCAGCTTCCTCAACACTACCTGCCCTTCCACCTATCTTTGTATCATCTGCAAATGTAGCCACAAAGCCATCAATTCTATCATCATTTAGGACGGAGATGAGGAGGAACTGCTTTTCCCAGAGAGTGGTGAATCTGGAATTCTCTGCCCAATGAAGCAGTGGAGAATACCTCAGTAAATATATTTAAGACAAGGTTGGATAGATTTTTGCATAGTCGAGAATTAAGGGTTATGGGGAACAGGCAGGTAGGTGGAGGTGAGTCCGTAGCCAGATCAGCCATGATCTTATTGAATGGCGGAGCAGGCACGACAGGCCAGATGGCCGACTCCTGCGCCTATTCCTTATGTTCGTATGTTCTTATTTGACAAGATTCCCGCATGGAAGGCTGGTCAAGAAAGTTCATTCTCTTGGTATTCATGATGAGGTAGTACATTGGATTAGACTTTGGCTTTGTGGGAAAAGCCAGTGAGTGGTAGTAGAGGGGGCCTGTGACAAGTGGAGTGCCTCAGAGTCCTTTTGTTGTTTGTCAATTATATCAATGATCTGAGTGATCATCTGTTCAAAGCCTATCCCATTTAGCATAGTGATAGTGTCACACAACGTGGTGGAGGGTTTCTTCAATGTGGAGACGGGATTTAGTCTCCACAAGTACTGTGCGGTGGTCACTTCTACCAATGCTGTCATGGACAGATGCTTCCGCGGCCAGCAGGTTGGTGAGACTGAGGTCAAGTGTGTTTTTCCCTCTTGTTGGTTCCCTCACCACCTGCTGTAGTCCCAGCCTAGTAGCTACGTCCAGTAGGTCCTAACCAGCTCGGTCTGTGGTGGTACTACCGAGCCATGATGCTATGAGACTTGATAGGGTCTAGAGCCGATGTTGAGAGTTGCCAGGGCAACTCCCTTGCTATTGTATACCACTGTGTCACCACTTCTGCCAGGTCTGTCCTGCCGGTGAGACAGTACATACCTAGGAATGGTAATGGTGGGGTCCGGAATGTTAACTGTAAGGGATGATTCTGTCAGTGCAACCGTGTCAGGCTCTTGCTTGACTAGTCTGTGAGACAGCTCTCCCAACTTGGCACAAGTCTCCAGATGTCAGTAAGGAAAACTTTGCAGGGACGCCAGGGATGGTTTTGCGGCTGTTGTTTCCAGTGCTAGGTTGATGCTGGGTTATCTGTCTGGCTTCATCCCTTATTATTTTCTTTTCTGTGGTTGGATACAACTGAATGGCTTGCTAAGCTATTTCAGAGGGCACTTTAAGAGTCAACCACCTTGCTGTGGGTCTGGAGTCACGTATAGGCCAGAGCAGGTAAGGACGGCAGGATTCCTCCCCTGGACTAATGAGTAAACAGTTGATGTTTTGGGCCGAGGGACAAATACAAGCAGCCATTGAGAGTATGGCTATGGTCTTCTGCAGCCCATCTATTTCAAAGTTTGATGTGTTGTATGTTCAGAGATTTTCTTCTGCATAACACTGTTGTAACACATGGTTTTTTGAGTTGCTGTCACTTTCCTGTCAGCTTGAACCACTCTGGCCATCCTCCTCTGACCTCTGTCATTAAAAAGGCATTTTTGCCCTCAGAACTGCTGCTCACTGGATGTTTTTTGCACTATTCTCTGTAAACTCTAGAGACTGTTGTGCATAAAAATCTCAGGAGAAGAGCAGTTTCTGAGATACTCATACCACCCTGACTGGCACCAGTAAATCATTCCACAGTCAAAGTCACCGAGATCACATTGCTTCCTCATTCTGATATTTGGTCTGAATAACAACTGAACCTTCTGATCATGTCTGCATGCTCTAATGCATTGCCATGCTGCCATATACTGTAATTGACTGATTAGATATTTGCATTAATGAGCAGGTGTTCCTAATAAAATGGCCACTGAGTGTAGACTTTAGTAATTGCATGCTTTCAGAGTAATGAGAGGAGATACTTTGAACACAAAAGTATTCTGATTATTTTTTTCCTCCCATGGAGTTCACTGCTGTCCTAGGAGGAAATGAATTGCTTTGTAAGGAATTCTAAATTGCATTTTTCCCTGATGTTACTGGCTTGTAGAAAGTTCTTTCCAGAAATCAGGTCTGACATTTCAGTTCTTCTCCTTGTTGAATTGGAATGTGAGGATGATTAGCTTCACTGCGTGTTCATGTATTAATTCCTTGGCTCTAAGTGAGTTTTGGCCACATGAGACATGCCCAAGTTATACATCTTTGGCCTGTGGTTGTTCTAAAATCCCAGGAATCTCAGCCCTTATTTGAACCTGCACTTTTTCCTCACCAGTTTTACTCTGGAGAACTGGAGAGGATCGTTCCTGCTGTGACACAAAAGATGCTGGAACTGTTGTGACACACGCACGCACACTAGAGGAACTCAGCAGGTCAGGCAGCATCTCCAGTAAAAACGAACTGTCAGTGTTTTGGGCTGAGATGCTTCACCAGGACTGGAAAGGGAGTGGGGCGGAAGGAAAAGGTCAGATGCTATTTGACATGCTCAGTCTCACCGGTGTTTTTTACTGTGTCATTCCTTCTTTTCTCTATTGACTAGCAGGCCTTCACTCCAAATAGTACCTGCAGGCCAAAAATGGATGTCAATTTCAGAGAGCGTAGCCTCTCTTCTCCAAGTAGTCATGGTTTTAGGGGCAGTGTTCTTGCAGGAGCTGTATCATGCTCATGTGGCGAGGTCTGCCCTGGTATGCTGCTGCCACACTTTGCCAGAGAAAGGCGTCTATCCATACACAAACAGCCGGAGGAACTCGGCTGGTCAAGCAGCATCTGTGGAGGGAGATGGACGGGCAATGTTTCGGGTCAAGACCCTTCAGGTTGTTGTGCAATAAAGCAGTGTCATCTTCTTTCTGAGTTCTCTGCTGCCTTCATACTACTCTTCCAGAACTGAAAGGTCTGAACTACCTTGGCAGCCCCTCTCAATATTGAAATTGTCTTTATTTTTATTTTAGTTCTCTCCATTTGCATCAGCCCTCTCCTCAGCCACCTTTTCCAGGCATACAAATTTCGTAGTTGTGCTCTCCTCCAATTCTGTCCTCTTGTGCAGTGTTGATCTGTGCCCTCTGGTCCTAGATGTCCCCCACTATAGGGAATACCTTTCAAGTCCGCTTTATCTAGGCCTTTCAATACTCTACCGGTTTCAGTCAGATCCCCCAGTCATTCGTCTAAACTTCATACCACCATTGCCAGTCATGTTAATCCAGACCTTTGGTTCAGGAATTCCCTCCCTTAACTAGCCAGCCTATCTTCCCCTGTAATATGAGGAGCTCCTTTGACAATTGTTCAATCACTTCGACATAAGACCTAGGAGCAGAATTAGGCCATTTGGCCCATTGTGTCTGGTTTGCCATTCTGTCATGGCTAAATTATTTTCTCTTTCAACCTCATTCCCCTGTCTTCTCCCCATAACCTTTGATGTACTTACTAATCAAGCTCCTATCAACCTCCACTTTAAATATACCCAATGAATTGGCCTCCGCAGCCATCCATGGCAATGAATTCCACAGATTCACCACTCTCTGGCTAGAAATTTCTCCTCATCTCTGTTGTATTGGGATGTCCTTGTGTTCTGAGTCTGTGCCCTCAGGTCCTAGATTTCCCCTACAGTAGGAAACACCTTTCAAATCCACTCTATCTAGGTCTTTCAATACTCCATAGGTTTCAATGAGATCCCCCTGTCATTCATCTAAACTTCAGCGAGCGTAGGTCCAGAGCTATTAAATGCTCCTTATATGTTAACCCTTTCATTCCTGGGATCATGCTTGTGATCCTCATCTGGACCTCTCCAATGACAGCACATCCTTTCTTAGGTAACTGCTCACAGTACCCCGAGTACAGTCTAAGCAATGCCTTATAAAGCCTCAGCATTACACCTTTGCTTTTAGATTCTAATCCTCTCAAAATAAATGCTAAAATTGCATTGCCTTCCTTACTCCTTACTCCTCAGTCTTGGGTTACTTGGTGTCAGATTCCTTTCTGCTAACCTTTCTATAATATGTGCTGGACTGCTGTACCAAGTTATAGATGTGGTTTAAATTTAAATTCCTTTCTTACTGGTTCTTTGCACGCCGCTACTGCTTTTTGAAAATTGATTTTTTAATCTGTTTCTCGTCCGTTAAATAATGAGTTGCAGACAATGAAAGTATATTAATCCAGTTTTATTTAACTACATAATTACTACTGAGGACCCAGAGGCTTTGAGCTCCTAGGAGTGTCTATCTTATGGAACTTGCAATTTACAATTAAGGTCTCGTTGCTAAGCTGGAGGGAATATAACACTGTGACTTCATTTTGTAAAATGAGTTCATAGTCATGTGAGAGAGAGAGAGAGAGAAAGCTTGCGAAGTACTATGGCTTAATTATTGCCAAACATATCTTTACCTGTCCCCCTCTCTCTGCTTTCAATAGGGATCACTCCCTCTGTGATTCCCATGTCCATTTGTCCCTTCTTTCTAATCTCCCTCCTGGCACTTATCCCTGCAAGCAGCCGAAGTGCGACATCTGCCCGTACACCTTCTCCCTCACCTTCATTCATGGCCCCAATCAGTTCTTCCAGGTGAGGCCACACTTCTCCTGTGATTCTGCTGGGGTCATCTATTCCATAAGACCATAAGACGAAGGAGCAGAAGTCGGCCATTCGGCCCATTGAATCCGCTGCGCCATTTTATCATGAGCTGATCCATTCTCCCATTTAGTCCCACTCCCCCACCTTCTCACCATGACCTTTGATGCCCTGGCTACTCAGATACCTGTCAATCTCTGCCTTAAATACACCCAATGACTTGGCCTCCACTGCCGCCCGGGGCAACAAGTTCCACAGATTCACCATCCTCTGGCTAAAAAAATGTCCTCGCATCTCTGTTCTGAAAGGGCGCCCTTCAATCCTTAAGTCATGCCCTCTCATACTAGACACCCTCATCATGGGAAACAATTTTGCCACATCCACTCCGTCCATGCCTTTCAACATTCGAAATATTTCTATGAGGCCCCCCCTCATTCTTCTGAACTCCAAGGAATACAGTCCAAGAGCGGACAAACGATCCTCATGTCTTAACCCTCTCATTCCCGGAATTATTTTAATGAATCTTCTCTGTACCCTCTCCAGTGTCAGCACATCCTTTCTAAAATAAGGAGACCAAAACTGTCCACAGTACTCCAAGTGAGGTCTTACCAGCGCCTTATAGAGCCTCAACATCACATCCCTGCTCCTATACTCTATTCCTCTAGAAATAAATGCCAACATTGCATTCGCCTTCTTCACTACTGACTCAACCTGGAGCTTAACCTTAAGGGTATCCTGCACGAGGACTCCCAAGTCCCGTTGCATCTCAGAACTTTGAATTCTCTCCCCATTTAAGTAATAGTCTGCCCATTTATTTCTTCTGCCAAAGTGCATAACCATACACTTTCCAACATTGTATTTCATTTGCCACTTCTTTGCCCATTCTTCCAATCTATCCAAGTCTCTCTGCAGACTCTGTTTCCTCAGCACTACCGGCTCCTCCACCTATCTTTGTATCATCAACAAACTTAGCCACAAAGCCATCTATTCCATAACCCAAATCGTTGATGTACAGCGTAAAAAGAAGCGGCCCCAACATGGACCATTGTGGAACACCACTGGTAACCGGCAGTCAACCAGAATAGGATCCCTTTATTCCCACTTTCTGTTTCCTACCAATCAGCCAACGCCCTATCCACATATGTAACTTTCCCATAATTCCATGGGCTCTTATCTTGTTACGCAGCCTCATGTGTGGCACCTTGTCAACGGCCTACTGAAAATCCAAATATACAACATCCACTGCATCTCCCTTGTCTAGCCTACTTGTAATTTCCTCAGGCAGGATTTTCCTTTAAGAAAACCATGCTGAGTTCTGCCTATCTTGTCATGTGCTTCCATGTACTCCGTAACCTCATCCTTGACGATCAACTCCAACAACTTCCCAACCACCAATGTCAAGCTAACTGGTCTATAATTTCCTTTTTGCTTCCTTGCCCCCTTCTTAAATAGCAGAGTGACATTTGCAACCTTCCAGTCCTCCGGAACCATGCTAGAATCTATTGACTTTTGAAAGATCATTGCTAATGCCTCCGCAATCTCCTTCAGAACACGAGGGTGCATTCCATCTGGTCCGGGAGATTTATCTACCCTTAGACTATTCAGCTTCCTGAGTACTTTCTCTGTTGTAATTGTGACTGCGCATACTCCTCTTCCCTGCCACCCTTGAGTGTCCGGTATACTGCTGATGTCTTCCTCAGTGAAGACTGATGCAAAATACTCACTCAGTTCCTCAACCATCTCCTTATCTCCCATTACAATTTCTCCAGCATCATTTTCTATCGGTCCTATATCTACTCTCACCTGTCTTTTACTCTTTATATACTTGAAAAAACTTTTAGTATCCTCTTTGATATTATTTGCTAGCTTCTTTTCATAGTTCATCTTTTCCCTCTTAATGACCTTCTTAGTTTCCTTTTGTAAGCTTTTAAAAACTACCCAATCCACTAATTTTTGCTTCCTTGTATGACCTCTCCTTTGCTTTAACTTTGGCTTTGACTTCTCTTGTCAGCCACGGTTGCATCATTTTTGCATTCGAAAATTTCTTCTTTTTTGGAATATATCTGTCTTGCACCTTCCTCACTTCTCACATAAACTCCCTCTAGTGTCCCTTTTCAGTCAACTTTGGCCACTTCCTCTCTCGTGCCACTGTAATTTCCTTTACTCTACTGAAATACCGACACATGGGATTTCGGCTTCTCTTTTTCAAATTTCACAGTGAACTCAATCATGTTATGATCACTGTCTCTTAAGGGTTCCTTCACCTCAATCTCTCTAATCACCTCCAGTTCATTACACAGTACCCAATCCAGTACAGCCGATCCCTTAGTGGGTTCAACAACAAGCTGTTCTAAAAAGCCATCTTGCAGACATTCTATAAGTGCTCTCTCTTGAGATCCAGTGCCAACCTGATTTTCCCAATCCACTCGCATATTAAAATCCACAATTATCATAACACTGCCCTTCTGACAAGCCTTTTCTATTTCCTGTTGTAATTTGTAGTCCACATCACTGCAGCTGTTTGGAGGCCTATAAATAACTGCCATCAGGGTCCTTTTACCCCTGCGATTTCTTAGCTTAATCCATAAAGATTCTGCTCCTTCTGATCCTATGGCACTTCTTTCTACTGATTTGATATCATTTCTTACCAATAAAGCCATGCCACCCACTCTGCCTACCTGCCTATCCTTCCGAAACACCACGTATCCTTGGACGTTCAGCTCCTAGAGATATGCATCCTTTAGCCACGTCTCAGTGATATCATACCTGCCAATATCATACCACAATATCATACCTGCCAATCTGTAGCTGTACGACAAGATCATCCACCTTATTCCCTATGCTGCATGCATTTAAGTATAACACCTAAAGACCAGTATTTGGTACTTTTTGCTTTGATTGCACTGCAACTTTATTACACTGCAACTCATCTCAATGGCTGCAAATTTGCCCCATCACCTGCCTGTCTTTCCTGACATCTTTACTGCTCACTATCTTAGATTTATTTCTGTTTTCCCCTTCCTCCACTCTATCATTCTGGTTCCCATCCCCTTGCCAAATTAGTTTAAACCCTCCCTAACAGCTCTATTAAACCTTCCCGCCAGGATATTGGTCCCCTTTGATTTCAGGAGTAACTTGTCCATTTTCTTCTTTCTTTTTAAATCTTTTTATTGAATAAGTATACAAAAAAGTAAGCCATATAGGCACTAATACACTGTTAGAATATAATAAAATTACAGGAGATATTAATACAGAAAAAAAAAGCGATACAAACAATGTAATTTAAACATAACATACTAAGGTAAGATAATAGTATACAAATTTTTTTATATATATATATATATATATATATATATATATATATAAAATATATCAATAGAGAAAAGGAAAAAACCCCCCCCAAAAAAAACCCACCGTGCAACTAACTAAAAGCAAAGCAAGGCAATGGGCTCACTTGGAACCAAGTAGAGTTAAAGAACTTAAAATCACGTCCTCAAACCCGACCTCCATTAAAAACAGTAAAAAAAAACAAGAAGGGAATATAAATATGGAGCAAAAAAGAGAAGAAAAAAATTACATTCAATGAAAATATTGAATAAAAGATCTCCAGGTCTGTTCAAATTTAAGTGAGGAATCATAAAGATTGCTTCTAATTTTCTCCAAATTCAAGCATAATATCGTCTGAGAAAACCAAAAAAAGGTGGTTGGAGCATTAAGCTCTTTCCAATTGTCCATTTTGAACAGGTCATACTTCCCCCAGAAGAGATCCCAATGATCCAAGAATCTGAAGCCCTGCCCCCTGCACCATCTCTCAGCCATGCATTCATCTGCCTGATCCTACTATTCTTGCCCTCGCTAGCACGTGGCACAGGTAGCAATCCCGAGATTACTACCCTGGAGGTCCTGCTTCTCAGCTTCCTTCCTAACTCCCGGAAATCTCTCTTCAGGACCTCCTCCCTTCTCCTATCTATGTCATTGGTACCAACATGTACCAAGACAACTGGCTGCTCGCCCTCTCCCTTCAGGATATTCTGGACCCGATCCGAGACATCCCGTACCCTGGCACCTGGGAGGCAACACACCATGCGGGAATCTCTATCAGGCTCACAGACTCTCCCGTCTGTTCCCCTGACTATGGAATCCCTTATGACTACCGCATTCCTCTTCTCCCTCCTTCCGTCCTGCACAACAGCGCCAGGCTCAGTACCAGAGACCCGGTCACCGTGGGCATCCCCTGTCAGGTCATCTCCCTCAACAGCATCTAGAACAAGATATTTGTTGCTGAGGGGGACAGCCACAGCTGTGCTGTCCATTATCTGGGCATTTACCTTCCCTCTCCTGACAGTCACCCAGTTTTCTGACCCCTGTAGCCTAGGGATGACTACCTCCCTGTCGCTCCTGTCTATCACCTCTTCACTTTCTCTAATAAGCAGTAGGTTGTCAAGCTGCAGCTCCAGTTCCCTAACATGGTCTCTGAGGAGCTGCATCTCGGTGCACCCGGGGCAGATGTGGCCATCAGGGAGGCTGGAGGTCTCCCAGGATTCCCACATCTGACACCCTGAACAAAGCACTAAGCCTGCAGGCATGCTATTTAATTCTACAGGAATGAAACAGGAAAAATAAGTCACTCACCCACTTACCTCGCCAAACAGACAAGCTTTTTAAACCGTTAGCTCGTACCGTTAGTTGTGTGAACACTGCTGTTCCTGTCTGTCCGGGCCGATTCACCAAAGGGGAAAAAAAAAAGAGTTGGTGCCTCACTCTCGCCTCTTCCTGTCACTGCTGAAGCCCGTTGAAGCCAAAGCCCTACACTCTGCTACCATTCACTCTGCTGCTCGCTGTATAAGGTGGTCTCCTTTTTTCTATCTGGTGCTGGTGATGCGACCTGTGCTACATTGGTGGGACTTGTCAAAAATTGGGCTTCGCTTTGTCAAGCACCTCTGTTCCATCTGCCAAAAGCAGAACTTGCCTGTGGCCAAACATTTTAGTTCTGATTCCCATTACCATTCTAACATATCAGTCCATGGTCTCTTCTTCTCACCTGCCTATTACTTCCCCTTGGGTCCCTTTCTCCTTCCCATTCTCCTATGATCCACTCTCCTCTCCTACCAGGTTCTAACTTCTCCAGCCCGTTATCTTTCCCACCCACCTGGTTTCACATATCATCTTCTAGCTCGACTTGTTCCCCTCCCCCCACCTTTTTATTCTGGCGTCTTTCCCCTTCCTTTCCAGTCCTATTGGAGGGTTTTGGCTTGAAATGTAAACAGTTTATTTATTTGGTTAGTTGCTGCTTGACCTGCTGAGTTCCTCCAATGTTTTGTATGAGTTGATTTGGAATTCCAGCACCTGTGGAGTTTCCTGTGTTTATGGCTTATTAACTGCCGACATCTTGACACAGTTAAGAGTGCTGTGGTCCTCTGTTTTTTTGTGAACTCTTCGTCAATATCACTGGAGTTTACAACATCATAAAGTGCATTCTACTTGGAAACAGATGATTCGCAAAGTAAAGTAATCTGAGAGGGGGTTATCACAACTCCAGGGTTTCACGATTTGTTTTTAGTAGCCAGTGAAGGAAGCTGAGAGTGTCAACACACCTCCAACGCCAATATAGCATGCCCATAACTGACTAAACCCAACTGTACGTCTTTGAAATGTGGCAGGAAAATCCACATGGTGAGAACGTACAAACTCCTTACAGACAGTTACGGGAATTGAACTCTAATCGCCGGTGCTATAACTCATTCTGCTAACTACTACGCTACCGTACTGCCCTCTATCAATATATGTCATCTTGGTTGACTTCAGTGTTCTACATGTTGAAAGGTACCTGGCTTGCTTCCTGCAGACAGTCAGGGCAAATCCTCTGTGACAAGAACATAAATTGCGATTCCAGGCATGCTGCTGAATTAAGGCAAAGATTGATGAATGTTTTGTTCCAGTTCCCAAATAGCTGATAGACGTCTTCTGTTGTACAAAGTCCTATACCAGGCTCAATAATTTGTTAAATCTGTTCAACAGCATACATGATCCAGAGTTGGATTCATTATTTGTAATAAGGTACAAATTAGAGTCAGATGTATTAAAGTTAGTCATGTGCTTGAACTGGAGACTTGGGCCTGACAAGCAGTAGCCAAAGAAAATAACAGCAGCATACTTTGAACCTACCCAGCAGAAAGAAAACAACAGCTACCAACTGTTTGAACTCCTTGTGTCAAAAGATGATGAGGAACAAAACACAGATTGTTTAAGAGCAGCTTCAGTGCATTGGAATGAAGGAGGCATTTCGAACTGTGTTGGGCTCTACTTGATGCTACATTTCATTGGATTAATAGCAGAGTGGATGAGTTAACTGATGACCAAGTTGAGGTGCTGGAGTTAGCTCCATTGAACCATTACATTGCTTTGTGTGGGTGGATGGAAGGGGCAGTAGCTGAAACAAAATTGAAGAATTCCTATCCAAATTGCACTGCAAATAACAATGTCATTGAGCCTTTGAAAGAGCTACTTATTAGTCCCATTTCCCCTTCAACCAAGTAGTTTCTTTAGTTCTACACTGTTCAGGGGAAGTTGTTGGTTATCTCAAGTTATCCCAGATTTATTGTCATATGCACAAGTATATACATTTATTTTATTGAGAGATACAGCACAGTATCCAGACCAATGAGCCTATGGCGCCCAATTACACCCATGGATTAGACCCTAAGCCATCCAATTCCACCCATGTTGGCAATTAAGCTGCAAATCTGTATGCCTTTGGAGTGTGGGAGGAAACCAGAACACCCAGAGAAAAGCCATGTATTCACGGAGAACATACAAGCTCCTTTCTGTTAACTGCAGAATTGAACCTGGATTGCTGGTGCTCTAATAGTGTTGTGCTAACCATGACACCACTTTGCAATGCAATGCAAAGCTTACGAATGCAGCACGCAGGCAAATAGCATCATATAAACATCATCAGAAAAACATAATTTTTGCACAATCTTTACAAGAAAGAGCAATTAGAACAAAGTAAAATAAAAAGTCTATTGTAATTGCTCTTGAATTTAGTGGGGAGGGACTTCAGGCTTCTATACCTCCTGTCGCTAGCTGCAAGAAGCTGGCATGACCTGGATGCGGAGTTTGCAATTGCGTTTGGGTTGGAATAGGTGCAAAATTAAATGGACTTGAAGTAGGAGATTCCTTTCTCAACAATATGTTGGTTTGAAACAGTTTCATATGCATATTTTAGATTCTTATTTTGATTCAATCACTTCAATTTAAGTTTCACAGTTGCCATTGTGGGATTTGAACTTGTGTTTCCAGGTTGGTAATGCTGATCGCTGATCATTAGTTGCCAAATATACAAGACTGTAAGACATAGGAAAAGAATTAAGCCATTTGTCCTATTGAGTCTGTTCCACCATTCCATCATGGCTGATTTATTTTTCCACTCAATCCCATCTTCATGTCTTCTCTCCGTAATCTTTGACACCCTTACTAATCAAGAACCTTTCAACCTCTGCCTTAAAAATACCCAATGACTTTGTCTCCATAGCCATCTGTGGTAATGAATTCCACACATTTGCAACACTCTGGCTAAAGAAGTTCCTCCTTATCTCAGTTCTAAAAGAATACTATTTCTAACTTGTATATCCGTTTCCTTTTGTAAATTTCTGTTGAGAACTACTTCTATCAACTTGAAGGGACATTAACCACATAATTCACTGCATAAGTACAGTCATCACCATGTCCTCTCTAGTTCTACTCATGTTTGTGTCTTTTTGAAGCTCTTTCCCATGGGAATAGTTTTATTTAAACACTATTTGCATCACCTGTGCTAACAACACCCCTGAAACTCTTCATCTCTTAGGCTCTTATTAAAGTGAACGATCTCAACTCTGAACTGAAGTTCCATTCTACTGTTATCTCCTTTCCACTCTTTCCAAATCTGTGCCATTTTGTTCTAGCATGCAGCAGACCCACATCCAGTGAACAAAATTCTGGATCATTTCAACTCTAAATATGCACAATGCCTTTCCATTTAGCGCTACCCTACATTACAACAGCAGCTCTTGGCCAGGCCGAACCAGAGATTTATACCAAGTTCTAAAACTTGTATACTCGAGGCCATGTCTCTAAAGACTATTGGTATATAGCCAAATAATTGTTCCTGCCACTTCCTATCAGTTGTCTGTGGTGTATCCCAGGAATTTCTGTTTCTATATCAATATGAAATGTGTGCTATTAATTTAATATTGCTTCTCATGTTCATTGGTGAAGGTTGTGAAGAGCTCATGGCCATTAGTTGGTAGGAGCTTCTCTGGTCAAATAGACACATGGAATGTGGTAGTAGAGGTGGCAGGTGGTTGTGAAGCTCTTTCCCTATCAGGATAACAAGAGCGTAATTGCAGAAATATCTGGGAAGATCTACCGAAGATTAATTTGTGGAGAGTAATGTCCCTATTGTTTAGTAAAGAGTGTTTAAATTCTTCAATCCAACTTACATCAAAGAAGCAGTAGGTTGCATCTTTTCCCTGAGCATTTTGAAGGTGAAGGACAATCACTGTACAATTAAGACCGTAAGATATAGGAGCAGAATTAGTCCATTTGGCCCATCAAGTTTGCTATGAAAACACTGGAAGTTGGTGAGTCATTCTCCTAGTGGTCAGCTTTACTTCAATGGAGCCAGTGAGAGAGATTCTAGTTTCCATCATTTCTGCAGTCTTTCCCTTTCTCTTGCATGGATCACATTGTATTTGGTAAGTCACCATATAATATTCTTCTAATGTTCATTTTCAGTGGAGACCGTCACGTAATCCCCTTTTGCTTTTATGTTCTGTAGGTCTGTGAGCGTAATCATTTGGAAGATGTTACCTCATCATCTACTGGAGGTGTGTTGCACAGAGGACCATTTCTTCATTCTGCATTGGAAGCTACCAACATCCATTGTGTAGATAGAAATCCAGCGTACATTAACTTACTGGTTACCATGTAATTTCGATGCCTGGACTGTTAAATAAAATGGGTTCAAATCTCACCATAGCATCTGGGGGAAATTTGAGTTTAGTGAATTCAATCTGTTGAATGGGGAACATAAAAAAGTCTTGTTGATTTTTAAGAAACACCAGATTGCCTTTTGCAATAAAAAAAACATCTATGCCACTAAAGTTTGTTTTGGAAAGCAAATCTGCCATCTTTCTTCGTCTGGAACCAGACACCCAGCAATGTGATTAATGTTTAACTATGCTGTAGAGTTTCTCAGCAAACCAAAATGTTATCCTGTAGGTGGTGATTGTTCCTCATACCTTAACTCATGAATGCAGAAAGATTGTTCAAGAAAGACACAGAAATGGAGGAGAAAATAAACAAAGCTGAATATACTGGCAATTTAAAATAAAAATAAAAATGCTGGGATGATGCAGCGGGTTAGGCTGCACTTGTGGCAAGAAAAAGTGTCAACATTCCAGTTCAGAGACCTTTTGTAAGAACTGAAAAGGAGACTGAAGAAGCTCGTAAAGTTGCAGTCGGAATCGGAGATAAGAGTAAAACCAGGGTGATGATAGAGATAAGCTATGGATGGATTATTAGCTCAGTTAAAGGGTGAGAACAGAGACAAATGGACCTTGAGTGAAGGATGTGGAAATTGCAAAATACAGAGCAGGGTCCTAGTGGATCCTTCACTCCCAGAGAGATAAAAAAAACAAGCTGAGCAAATATTGCAGATGGATCATTGATGCACACTGAGAAATCAAGTTACATGTTTTGTAAGACTCACTGTTTGGCCACATCAAGTTTTTGAAAGGTCAATCCAATTTTAATTTTATTTTCTGTGCATAATCCTGCAAGTAGCTGCCCATTGCCGATTAAAGTGTGTGCCTTCGGGCTTCTGTACTTCCTTCCTGACAGTAACAATGAGAAGAGGGCATGTCCTGGGTGATGGGGATCCTTATTATTGGATGCCACCTTTCTGAGACACTGCTCCTTGAAGATGTCTTGGATACAACGGAGGCTAGTACCTAAGACAGACGTGACTAGTTTTACAACTTTCTGTAGCTTCTTTCGATCCTGTGCAATAGCTGCCCCATACCGGTTTCCCGCAAGACTTCTGCAGTGTTATGAAGAAAATCAGCTTCTTTGATCTCTGCATACTATCTAGTTTCTTAAAGTATTGATTGATTTGTGTATTAATTATTTAACATTTATTGACCTCTAGAATATTTGAGCAATTATTTTTGTACAATAAAGTGGAAATGTCACACCCACTTGTTTGATTATTGTTTTACTTTGTCACATATTATTTTAGTTTAGTTACTATGACCAACTTTTGCCTTTTTAACATACCACAAACCCAAGACAAAAAAAGCTTTTAGAAGGGCTAAGAGCGTAACCTTTTGCACTTAACTCCAAAATAATTGGATGGGGTACTTTTTCTCATTACGTAAGACCTTAGCATCTCCACTGGTACTAGTAACCTTTAGGTCTAGTGCTACAACGTAGCTGTGCTTATCCACATTAATTAACTGCATTAGAGTCTAAAGATGCTAGGATTCTTTGCCATAGCAAAATCAGACACCAAAAATATCTAATCTTTACTTGTTCATAGTTTGATTTCTCTCACTTTCATTTTCCCCATCTGGCATGCTTACTTAGCCATTGATGATGAATGTAAACCGTAGCTTAAATACTCTAGTATCTTTCAGTGAAATTACGTCTTGAAATGGAACTGATAATATGCACACATTCTTGACTGTTTGTATCGCTCTCTGACCTTCCATGTCTCTGCAATGTAAATGGATGTACAGTATGAGGATATTTGTTAAAGCCTATATGACTCAGAAATGCAGAGGGCATCGCTCAGATTTAGCTTGCTCTACCCGAAAAGTCCATTCCAGTGTTCATACCGTATCCTTCCATCTCTCTCTTAATCTCATGTTATTATTCATGTCTGAACAAGATGCTGTATTATATTAATAATAATATTATTTGTATAAGAATAATAAGTTCCTTCTCTGCATTTCAGTTTCCCAAATGTATCTGCACTATGGACCTCAATAACACTTGTTATCACATGCTATGTATTCTCCTCAAGCAATCTTTTCAATTTTATTATGCCATTTCCTCTAGGTCTAAAAGCTCCAACATCCTCCCACTATACACGTGAAATAATTTCTTTGCCAATCCTGTAAAGCCTGTATATAACTTTCAAGACTTCTATCTGGTCCTTCCTCAAGCTTCCTCTGCTTAAATGCAGAGGTTCTAGTCTGCTTATTTACTCCTTGTCATTCTGTTTTAATCCTCAGTGAATTTTTTTTGCAGGTTTCTATGCATGTTTTTTTTTAATAAACTGGAGATGTTTTGCTGCTTGTTCATTCTGTAACTTGAATCCTTGTGTAAAGATATTCTTAATGCAAGGAAATTCCTTGTAACCTTCATCCTGTGCAAGGCATAAGCAGCTGATAATTTTTTGAAGTTACACCTCTTACATCTTCTTTTAATTTACCTTACTTTGACTTTTTAATTTAATGACTACTTGCCTGGTAATGGTCTCGAGCTGCAAGTTGAAGGAATCATTGTGATAAAAGTATCAATGAGTATTCTTTAATGTTAAAAATAGATTTTAAAACATAAATAGATTAAAATTTTACTTCCTAATTTGAAGTGAATTGTGCTTTTCAGTGAATTCATTGGGATTTCCATCACAACTGTTTTCTTTATATATCCTGTAACTATGGTGAAAATTATCGGGTAATGCAGTGGCAGTGTTTAGCCTTGCCAAGTGGAGATTGGTGAGATCATGTGAAGCTGTTGCTTCTGTTAAATGCTGTTCTGTCACTAGTATTGAGAACAAGCTGAATTATTAGATTTAGAACACCAAAGAACTGAATTTTGCAGATTTGAAATCTCACTCTCTGATGGCAGTCCCTACTCTTTATCTTCCTTTTACAAATAGACAAGTAAACAGTGATGACTTGTTACAAACAAATATGCATGGTTGTTCATGAGGTTAAGCATGTTAAGAGGTTGAGCAGGTTGTGTAAGCAGGAATGGAGCAGAAGTAGGATATACTCGATGCTAAAAGTTGCATTAAAGGGTAATATAGGGATAGGATGCACAAAAAGTAATATATTTATTGAGAACCTTGGTTAGATTTCATTTGGTACACAGTGTAAAATCTATATGACTAAAGACCTGATTGAAGTAGATATGAACATTTAAATGGGTGAGTTATGAACAAGGGATAAATATAACATAACGATAAATAAGTCAAGAATTTAAAATCGTAAGAGAGTGAATAGAATGTAGATTTGATTGCTGCAAGGACTGATTGATGCAGATAGAACTGGTGTATTTAAGGGCAGTGAGGAAGCAACAGAAGAGGGTAACGATAGTCTGAAAATGAGCAATGAGGGAGATCTGTGTGCCCTGTGTACAGTGACGCAGATAAGTTGACCCAAATGTTGTGTTTCTGTTCTGTGCTTTCAGTATGTTTTATGAAAATTTAAAACTACCTCATTACCTGTGGAAAAATGAGATAGTCAGACAGATGGACAGTATAAATTTGTTTTTAAAAGAACCCTAGCTCCTGGAGTTACAGAATTGCATGATACAGGAGTCTATCAAATCTGTGTTAGCTTTTTGTGAAGCAGTCTGGTCAGTTTCATTCACTCTCTCTATTTCCGTACAGGTCAATGTATTATGTTCCCTCTGATTGTTATTGATTTCCATTGTGAAATTCCTAATTGACTCAGAGTTACAAATCATCACGAAACTGTGTGGGAGAAAGTCTTCCTCTTACATCCCCAACACTAAATTTGTAAAATGGTAAATTGTTTTTTTAAATTGTTGCATGTACAGTGGAAAAACTTGTCTTGCATACCTTCCATACAGATCAATTGATGACGTAATACGGGATACAAAAAATAACAGAATGCAGAGTAAAGTGTTGCAGTGCAAAAAAATCTGAATTGCAGATGCAAGGTGCAAAGTTACAAAGTAGATTGTTGGGTTGAGTCCATCGTATCCATAAGACATAGGAGCAGAATGAGGCTATTTGGCCCATCGAGTCTGCTTCACCATTCAATCATGGCTGATCCTTTTTCCCCTCTTCAGCCCCACTGCCTGTAACCTTTGATGCTGTGACTAATTAAGAATTTATCAAGCTCTGCCTTAAATACACCCAATGACCTGGTTTCCACAGCTGCCTGTGGTAATAAATTCCTGATATTGTACGAGGGAGCCATTCAATAGTCTTATAACAGAAGCTTTCCTTGAGCTGATGGTATGTGCTTTCAGTTTTTTTTGTATGTTTGGCCTGATAAGAGGGGGAGAGGAGAGTGCCAGGGTGGGTGGGATTTTGTTTATGCTTCCTGCTTTGAGAAGTATAGACAATGTCATAGTGGGGAGGCTGGTTCCTGTGATGTTCTGAGCTGCGTCCACAATTCTGCGGTCACATGGAGAGTTATTGCAGTACCAGGCCACAATGCTTCCAATGGTGAATTGATTAAAAATTGTAGAGGATCAAACGCAATTTCTTTAACCTCACCCCCAATCTATTTGCCCACAATCGCTGAAACATCTACCAGCAGCAGCAGTTCTTGCTGTGCAGGCTTTCATGGTCTTGCAAGGTTCTGTCACATCTTCTCCCCAGCTGCTCTTGCCAAATAACCTAAAACTCAAATTCAGAAATGGCTTGGACATGACAAAGTTAATGAACACCAATTTAAATAATCCAATTACTGGTTTCTTAATTTGCTATTACCTCATGAGACTTGATGTCATTTTACAGTGACGTAGCTTGTCTCAATTACTTTGTGTTATTGAATTGAATTGACTTTATTTGTTACATCCTTCACATACATGAGGAGTAAAAATCTTTACATCTCCCTCTGAATGTGCAATTTACAGTAATTTGTAATAAATAGTATGGACAACAGGACAGTCACTGTAGCATAGAAATACAATTGTATCAGCATGAATTAATTAGTCTGATGGCCTGGTGAAAGAAGCTGTATCGGAGCCTGTTGGTCCTGGCTTTTATGCTGTGGTACTGTTTCCTGGATGGTAGTAGCTGGAACAGTTTGTGGTTGGGGTGGCTCAGGTCCCCAATGACCCTTCGGGCCTGTTTTACGTAAATATCCTGAATATTAGGAAGTTCACACCTACAGATGTGATGGGCTGTCCACACCACTCTCTGCAGAGTCCTGTGATTGAGATAAGTACAGTTCCCATACCAGGCAGTGATGTAGCCAGTCAGGATGCTCTCAGTTGTGCCCCTGTAGAACATTCTTAGGATCTGGGGACCCATACCGAACTTTTTCAACCGTCTGAGGTGAAAGAGGCGCTGTTGTGCTTTTTTCACCACATAGCCGGTATGTACAGACCATGTGAGATCCTGATGAACTTAAAGCTGTTCACCCTCTCAACCCCAGATCTATGGACTTCAATAGGGGTTACCCTGTCTCCATTCGTCCTGTAGTCCACAACCAGCTCCTTTGCTTTTGCGGCATTGAGGGAGCGGCTATAGGCAGACTACAATGTCTAGATGTTTGTTTTGTAGATGTGCTGTGAAAAATCCATTTTCTTGCCACTGTGGTCAACCTTTGCTGTACATAACCAAACAAGGGCAAATAAGGCTAGCTTAGCCGGTTTGGGGCGTTGGGCCGAAGTGCCTACTTCAGTGTTGTAAGACTATATGGCTCTCACCTGCATGTGGGTTTGTGACCTTCTGTTAAAAAGCAATGGAGCAAATGGATTGCTTCATGTTGAAGACGTGTGACTATGAAATCGTTTTGCTAGGAAGACATTAGAGTAGCTTCATGTACTTCTGAAAGGATTTATCAATCGCAAGTGGTTGCTTCCTGTTCTGATTAATTATGCCAATAATTGTGTTCTATTTTTGAAGTGTGGCTGTGATGAGAGGTCATACAGGAATTATGCCAACTAGTGGAGTGGTGTCACAGCAACAACCTGGCACTCAACGTCAGTAAGACAAAAGCTGATGGTGGACTTCAGGAAGGGTAAGATGAAGGAACGCATACCAATCCTCATAGAGGGACCAGAAGTGGAGAGAGTGAGCAGTTTCAAGTTCCTGGGGTGTCATGATCTCTGAGGATCTAACCTGGTCCCAACATATTGATGCACTTATAAAGAAGGCAAGACAGTAGCTATACTTCATAAGGAGTCTGAAGAGATTTGGTATGTCAAAAGATACACTCAAAAACTTCGATAGATGTACCGTAGAGAGCATTCTGACAGGCTGCATCACTATCTGGTTTGGGTGGGGGCGGGGGGGGGGCTACTGCACAGGACCGAAAGAAGTTCCAGAGTGTCATAAATTTACTCAGCTCCATCTTGGGCACTAGCCTACAAAGTTCCCAGGACATCTTCGAGGAGCAGTGTCTCAGGAAGGCAGTGTCCATTATTAAAGACCTCCAGCACCCAGGGCATGCCCTTTTCTCACTGTTACCATCAGGTAGGAGGTGCAGAAGCCTGAAGGCACACACGCAGCGATTCAGGAACAGCTCCTTCCCCTCTGCCATCCGATTCCTAAATGAACATTGAACCCTTGGACACTACCTCACTTTTTAAATATATATTATTTCTGATTTTTGCACAATTTTTAATCTATTCAATATATGTATACTATAATTGATTTACTTATTATTTTGTTTTTTTCTTCTATATGATGTATTGCATTGAACTGCTGAAGCTAAGGTAACAAATTTCACAACATAATAAACCTGATCCTGATTCTGAAACGTTCTGGAGATTTCAGCCTGTGGCCCTGGATGAGCTTGATGCTAACTTTGCACTTTGAATGTGTTGATTTCTAACTTTTCCCCCTAATTTTGGCAGGCCAGTGGACTATTCCCAAAAATGGCTTGTGGTTTGGGGAATATAATCATTAACATCCATATTGCCCTAGGTTTATGAGCATGGAAAGACATTTGTCAATTGATTGTTCCTCTGCTGACGCTTTACAATACCCAACCAATTAATCTCACTCAATCCTTTTAGCCCTGCGTTCATGTCCAGCTGCTTTCTGATTGACTATATTTCCGTGGTATCATACAGCATGAAAATAGACCACACAGCCCAGCTAATCCATGCTGGCCAGTGGGTATCCTTCTCTATGAACCCCATTGTCTATCAGAGCATTGTGGAACAAGAGAGCATAACCGTAACATTGGAAATAAGTGATGTCAGGAGATTCTCTAACAGAGAAGGGTGACAGACACTGAATGGTGAAATACACAAATGTTTTCAGTGCAACACCACAGCCTTGAGGAAAAGACATCAGACCTGGCACCAAACTGTTGGTTTATTGGACAGTAGTGAACCATACCTGAGCAACCTGTAGCAAGCACAGGGACGATGCCACCAATGTTGCCTCAGCAAAACCCTCCAAATACACTGCAAGAGTAAGCAAAGCAACCTCTTTCAGAACAACCTTTTCAGCAACGTGGCCCCAATTGCACTTGATTAATTTCTTAATCAGGTCCTGTAATTGTAACTGCTCCAAAGCAAAGCAAGGCACATTGATGGGGAAGGGCCGGTTCAAGAAGTCAGGGCCTCAATAACTGAAAAATGATTACAGTGATGGAGGGAAGGAAATTGAGGGATTTGCATCTTGAATTGGAAGAGTAGAGGAATCTATGGGTCACAGTGCTGTAGCAGGTTATAGAGATGGGGAGACATGAGGTCATGGATTTGAAAACTAGCGGAGTTCTTATTATTTAATTAAGAAAGAAGTTAGGTCAGTGAACATCTTCATTTCTGACTTTCTGATAAATGGAAGGCTACAGATAAATCAGGCAAAGATAAGTTAGCTGAGGACACTGCACTAAGTAATTCGTACAGCCCTGTTGCAGGGCTGGAATAACAATAGCCAATTACTGTAGTGGTGTCCTTTGTTTAACCACCAGGTCTCACTGCCATGTGGCCAATGTTATCTGAACATCAAGAGCATCCACTCTCACTTCCATCTCTGGTCAGTGTGTGTGTGTGAGATTTAATAGCATAGTTAATGATTCCTTCCATCATGGTGGTGGTGTAGGTAGAACAACTGGCATTGATTAATTGATCTGGACCTTTCCTCTGCATGTCAGGACATATTTGGAGATATGGCTTATCTTTCTTTCAGCTGTTTAATGGACAAAACCCATTTTTTCTTTCCCCAAGCATGAATAGCTGGCATAGTGGCACAGTAGCTATCACAATCACCTCACAGTGCCAGGGTTCCTGCTGTTGTCTGGGAGGAGTTTGTATGTTCTCCCTGTGACCATGTGCTCTAGCTTCCTCCAGGTGCTGTGGTTTCCTCCCGTATTCCAGAAGTGTGTATGGGTTAGTGTTAGTGAGCTGTGGGCATACTATGCTGGTGCCGGAAGCATGCCGACACTTGTGGGCTGCCCAGCCCAATCCTCACTGATTGAATTTGACACCAGCAATGCACCTCACTGTATGGTTTGATGTACATGTGGCAAATAAAGGTTATCTTTATAATTTCAAAGAAAGCAAGAACCTGCATGTGTAGTACCTTTTCAGGAGCATTTTGTTTATAATTGGCCCATGTTCTTCTGTCGCCGGAAGTTATTCATATGAATCAGAATTGGGAGAGCTTGAGACTGGACTGGGTGATCAATTCCTAGAGTCATTGAAAACTACAGCACAGAAACAGGCCCATGGACCATCTAATGCATACTAAACCTTTTAAACTGCATCGTCCCATCAACCTGCATTGTTAATCATTGCATTGCTGATATTGTATTTACGTGTAAGATGAAGTGAGTTCATGTTTATTTCCATTTGTAACCGGCTTTACGTTGATATAGTTGATATATTTTGTTATGGAGAACTAAGTCTTCCTGTGCAAATTGAACAACAGATGTCCTATAGCTTAGAAATTCCTCCTGGAGTCTCCTGATCAATATTACCTCACAGAATTGTTCTATTTCATCCCCCCCACACCACTGCTTTTGGGGAAAGCTTCAGTTAAAACTGAGATGGTACTTCAGTGTAGTCACAGTTTTTCATTTGTACCGGTTAGTCAGTGTGATGCTTTGCTGTCAACAGCTGCTTTTCAGTCTTAAAGGTCAAGGGTGGAAAAGCCAAGTTTTCTTTTGGGCCGTCTATTTTAGCTGATTGCAGTGAAAGAGGATCTGGGCTAGGATTTAGCTGGTATACGCGACACTTGCTGAAGTCTGCTTCATGGAACCCTCTATCTTGTAGAGATGTATAAATTATCTTGGAGAATATTCTTGCCAGTCAGGATTTCTACGCATGTACATGTGGTGTCCCACCTGGATGCGTCACAGCTTAATATAACAAGGGTTCTGCCTAAGTTTGTCAGAGACTGCAGAGATGTGAATGCACCAGTCCATCACATAAACCGGCCTCCCTCCATTGACTTGGTCTACACTTCCCACTGCCTCAGGAAAAGCAGCCAACATAATCCAGGACTCTCCCCACGGTGGACTACCTGACTGACCAGAGAGACTGGATGGCTCAAGGCCTGCCCTGTGGTTGGAGATATATGGGGGTGCGAGTGAGGAAAGGAACTTGTTATGTTGTTTTTGTTTTGTTGATGTTGTGTTCTGTGTTGTTCTGCTGAGCATTGCGGGCATGCTATGTTTGTACAGGAATGTGTGGCAAAACTTGGCGGGTTGCCTGCAGCACATCTTTACATTGTGCTGGTTTTTAATGCAAACAACACATTTCACTGTATGTTTTGATGCACATGGGATAAAGAAATTCATCTGACTTTGACTCTGAATCTGAACTTTTCTCCCAGTGGGCAGAAGTTACAAGAATCTGAAAGGATGAAGTTTTCCCTTGTACTCGAAAGGATGAACTCTTTGACTTAGAATGAAAATCAGCTTCTATATCACTGGCATTTGCTGTGAAATTTGTTGTTTTGTGGCAGCAGTACAGTGCAAGAAATGAAATTACAATGAGAATAATGTGTACAGTGTAAATAAATAGTGCAAAAAAACAGCAGTGAGGTAATGTTCATGGATCATCAGAAATCGGATGGCAGAGCAAAAGGAACATCTTAGTGAGCATCCTCAGGCTCCTGTAGCCCCTCCCTGATGGGCCTGTCCTGGATCTCTCAGCCTACCTTTCCATGGTCTTTGTATTTTATTGTTGTGCCTCCACTGCACATTTCTGTAACTGCAATTCTTTATTTTTTTGTTATTTTTATTACTTTTGTGTACTTATGTAGGTTTGACCAATCTGGATAGCTTTTTACTGCATCTTGGTACAAATTATACCAAGGCTGCAGTTATGGGTGTTTATTCTTCTTGTGGCATTTATCCACTCTGTAAATGAAAGTGCACCTTTGGCACGGTGATTCTTCTCACTGGCAGGTCTTGGCTAATTTTTGTTTCTGCTTTCAGTTGTTTTATGGGCAGTGGTTGTTGGTTTCAGCTTGTTTTCTAACATGCATGAGGAGAATCTGCAGAGACAAATGATAGCTTAGTGTTAAGAGTCGACTGGATTTGAAATGGAGTGGTTGAGGTTAATTATTTCCTGTCACTATAGCAACTTTACCCCTCATGAGTTCTGAGCACAGGCCAGAAGATTGGGTAGTGTCAGGGTAAGTGTGTTAAGATGCCTGCACCCTGCTATTCTGGAAGCTAACATGACTCTGCATCATGAACAAAATGGATGAAATGTTTCCATTTGGAGGACCGTAATGAGATGCAATCTCTGAGTTCATCCAATATCTGCTTCCTTCATATTTTTATTTAATTGCCTCTATCACTGGGGTGCCACAGTAGCACAGTGGTTAACGCGACACTATTACAGCTCGGGGCATCAGAGTTTGGAGTTCAATTCTGACATCATCCTCCTCCCCATGGAATGCGTGGGTTTTCTTTGGGTACTCTGGTTTTCTCCCACAGTCCAAAGATTTACCGGGTAGTAAGTTAGCTGGTCATTGTAACTTATTCTGTGGTTAGGATAGGGTTAAATTGCGGGTTACTGGGCAGTACGGCCCAAAGGGCTGGAAGGGACTATTCTGTGCTATATCTCTAAATAAATCATTGGTAACAAACAAATTCTGTGTACACGTGTGGGTGGGAATGAGGAATGGGGCTTGTTTCACTGTTGTTGCTTCTTGTGTTCTGCGTTGTTCTGTCGAGCATTGTGGGCATGCTATGTTAGTGCCAGAATGTGTGGCGATTATGGTCTTGACCATGATTGTGGTTTTACAAAAGTGGTTTGCCATTGCCTCCTTCTGGGCAGTGTCTTTACAAGACGGGTGACCCCAGCCATTATCAATACTCCTCCGAGATAGTCTGCCTGGCATCAGTGGCCACAACCAGGACTTGTGATATGTACCAGCATCCCTTACCAGCTCCCATGGCTTCACATGACCCTGACTGGGGGAGCTTGTATGGTGCTACACCTTGCCCAAGAACAACCTGTAGTCTAGCAGAGGGAGGAAGTGCCTTACACCTCCTTCGTTAGAGCTGTATCTCCACCCCACCACGTATATGTTCACACGTTTCAATATACACGTGATAAGTAAACTTGAATCTTGATCTTCAGAGCCCTGACTACTGTTTAGGGCCAAAATTCTGCTGTTCTATCCAATCCCCACCCCAACTTTTTGAGGCATAATGCAATAAACAGCTTGTATGAAAACCAGTCTGAAACCCCTGCAGCAAAAGTGCCTTTGCTTACCTTTGCCATGTAATAGTAGCTGGTTGAATACAAGTTATTGTTGTAACCTAGCACCCCAGAGTTCCTATTGGGAGGATATCCGTTAGTAATTCCACACTTTATTGACAGCCTCACTTTTGACCGTGGACGACTGGTGTGTGAAGTGAGGAAGCTGTGGAGACTCGGTGAAGGGATGGATAAAAGCACACTGTTGCATTGAAATGAAGTGTTTATTTGTGCTGCCGCTATCCTTTGGGTGTGCCGAAGTACTTTACAGCAATTGAGGCTGTTGTTTATTGAAGTGTGGTTACTGTTTTGCTCTTGAGGAACTTGACAGGCATGTAACACACATCAAGGTTGCTGGTGAACGCAGCAGGCCAGGCAGCATCTCTAGGAAGATGCGTTCACCAGAAACTTTGATGTGTGTTGCTTGAATTTCCAGCATCTGCAGAATTTCTTCTGTTGACAGGCATGTTCTTATTTTTAACTCCTAAATCGCTTTATGTCTCACTCCCTGAAATTTCCTTCCTTCTCTCTCACTTTTCTACACTCACCCTTCCTCTTTCCCCAAACACAGCACTACTAAATCATATATTTAGACCAGAACTGTCAGGCCGGGTAACAGCTTCTTCCTCCAGGCTGTTAGATTTCTTGACACCCAGAACACACACTGTATAAACCTTGTGTGAATGACCTGGTCACTGATTAACCTATCAATTTTTCATCTTTTTTTTTGCTGCTGTTTCACATATTTATACAACTGTTTGTTTTATTATAATAGTACCAGTAACATTATACTGTCGTACATAAACTTGGCACTTTACGTTAACCTGTTAATCTTCAGACCATGTCACTCCAGGTCTTGTGCTAATATTATTTTGTGACTGTATGTGCTGGATCATAACTCTATGTACTGTGTCTGACTATATGTAGGTACTTGGTTTTACACCCTGGCCCCAGAGGAATGATGTTTCACTTAGCTCTATGTGTGTGTATGGTTGAATGTCAATAAACTTGAACTTACTGGCTTCTGTGTAGTAAACATGCAGCAGTCCTTTAAATTGTTGCATCATATTTTGCTACTTTAAAAATATTAGAACCACATTATAGCACAATAATGATTAAATTAGTGTTTGAAAGCACTGGAATGAAAGATCTGTTTTGTGACTCAGAGACTGAGGTACAGTATGTTTTGCAACATGTGTAATGGCAGTAAAGATGACTTTATCTTGCTGGAACTTGCATGAAATCTCCCAGTGTCATTTCCATTGAAGCCTCATTTTCTGTAGTACGTTGGCAATTGCGTTCAGTATTTGTATCTTCAGCAGCCAACGGGCGTCAGTGAGCACTGATCTGTGGAATATGTTCTTGCAGAAGTGTGGAGAAAGAGATTATGCTGCTGGTGGAATAGTCTAGAGAGAATCCTGGAACAGTAAGTGTGCAACATCTTATTACATATTGGCACCGATGACATAAGTAGACCATGAGGAGATGCTGAAGAGAGAGTTTAGGGAGCTAGGTAGAAAGCTGAAAAACAGGACCTCTGGATCGCTGCCTGTGCCACATGCCACAGAATTGCAATGTAAAAGAAAGACAGAATTGAAAAGGGTGAATAGAGGACTGAAGTTGCTATATTTGAATGCACACAGTATACAGAATAAGAAAGATGAACTTGTAGCACAGTTAGAGATTGGCATGTATGATGTTGGAAGTGTGGTGAGGAAGACAAATGCGATGTAAACATTCATTTCAAGAGGACTAGAATATATGATGTAATGTTGAGACTTCGTAAAACACTAGTGAGGCCTCACTAGTGAGGAGTTGAGCAGTTTTGGGCCCCTTATCTTAAAAAGTATGTGCTGAAACTGGAGAGCATTCAAAGGAGGCTCATGAAAAAGATTCCAGGATTAAACGGCTTGTCATTTGAAGAGCGTTTAATAGCTCTGGGCCTGTATTTACTGGAATTCAGAAGAATGAGGGATGACCTCATTGAAATATATCGAATGGTGAAAGTGCTTAATAGAGTGCATGTGAAGAGGATGTTTCCTATAGTGGGAGTGTCTAAGCCCAGAGGACACAGACTCAGAATAGGGGGATGTCCACTTAGAATGGAGGTGGTGAGGAATTTCTTTAGCCAGAGACTGGTGAATCTGTGGAAGCCAAGTCTTTATGTATATTTCAGGCAGAATTTGATAGATTCTTGATTGGTCAGGGTATGAAGAGATTATAGTGAGAGCCAGCAGATTGGGCAGAGAGGAAAAATGGCTGACACACTCGATGGGCCAAATGGCCTAATTCTGCTCCTATACTTTATGGTCTTATGGTCTTGTGAGCATCCTGGTACAGTAAGTATACAATGTATTGTATGAATCCTGAAAGAGCAAGTGTACACACAAGAAAATCTGCAGATGCTGGAAATTCAAGCAACACACACAAAATGCTGGTGGACACAGCAGGCCAGGCAGCATCTCTAGGAAGAGGTACACTCGACGTTTTGGGCCGGGGCCCTTCGTCAGGACTAACTGAAAGAAGAGCTAGTAAGAGATTTGAAAGAGGGAGGGGGAGGGATGAAGCCAAGAGCTAGGAAGTTGATTGGCTAAAGGGAAACAAAGCTGGAGACACGGGAGAAAGAAAGGGAGAGGGGAGTACCAGAGGAAGATGGAGAGCAGATAAGGAGTGATTGTGAGAGAGAAAGAGAGAGAAAGAAGGGGGGAATACATGAATAAATAAATAGGGGATGGGGTGAGAAGGGGAGGAGGAGCATTAGCGGAAGTTAGAGAAATCAATGTTCATGCCATCAGGTTGGAGGCTACCCAGACGGAATATAAGATGTTGTTCCTCCAACATGAGTGTGGCTTCATCTCGACAGTAGAGGAGGCCATGGATTGACATATTGGAATGGGAATGGGACGTGGAATTAAAATGTATGGCCACTGGGAGATCCTGCTTCCTCTGGCGGACAGAGCGTAGGTGTTCAGTAAGTGTACAATGTATTGTGACAATCCTGATACAGTAAAACGTAGACTCATAGAGGAGTGCAGCATAGAGACAGACCCTTCGGCCCATCTCATCTGTACCAAAACTATAGAAACTGTCTACTCCCATTAACCTGCACCGGGACCATAGCCCTCCATATCCCTATTATCCATGTATCTATCCAAACTTAAACATTGAAATGGAGCTCACATGCACCATTTGTGCTGGCTGTGCATTCCGCACTCTCACGACCCTCTGAATGAAGAAGTTTCCCCCCATGTTCCCCTTAAACTTCTCACCTTTCACCCTTAACCCATGACCTCTGGTTGTAGTCTCTCACAACTTCAGTGGAAATAAGCGTGCTTACACTTACTCTATCTATGCCACTCATGATTCCTCGCAATCTTCAAGGTTCTAAAGAATACAGCCCTAACCTATTCAATCTTTCCTTATTGCTCAGGTCCTCCAGATCCGGCAACATCTGTGTAAATTTTCTCTGTATTCTTTCAATCTTATTTACATCTTTCCTGTAGGTAGGTGACAAAAACTGCACACAACGCTCCAAGTTAGGCCTCACCAACATGTTATACAACTACAACATAGCATCCTGTATCCAGTACTGAGATCTGTGAGGGCCAATGTGCCAAAAGCTTTCTTTACGACCCTATCTACCTGTAACACCATCTTTAACTAATTATGCATCTATATTCCCAGATCCCTTTGTTCTATTGCACTCCTCAGTGCCCGACCGTTCACTGTGTAAGACTGACCCTGGCTGGTCCTACTGAAGTGGACTACTTTTCCACATTAAATTCCATCTGCCATTTTTCAGCCCATTTTTCCAGCTGATGCAGATTTCTCTGCAAACCATGATAGTCTTCCTCACTGTCCACTATACCCCCAATCTTGATGTCATCCGCAAATCTGCTGATCCAGTTCACCAGATTATCATCCAGATCATTGATACAAATGACAAACAACAAACGACCTAGCACCAATCTCCAGGACACTGGTCACAGGCCTCCAGTCAGAGAGGTAACCGTCTACTACCACTCTCTGGCTTCACTGAAAAAGCGAATGTCTAATCCAATTTACTTGTTGTATGACTCTAGGAAACAAACTTTTTTTCCCCGGATGATTTAGTGAACTGAGTTAAAATTCTTTCGATGATCTTGCCAGACTTGAAATCATATCTACAGGTTATTAGATCATGCTTCCAAGAAATCGAGCTTTACAACCACTGTGCCAACAACCAGTAATATTTTAATGCTGAATGTTCAAAAGATGAAATTTATCCCAGCTGATAGTTTTTATTTTGTAAAGTTTTACCATGGAGAATTTCTTTCATTTGTAGTAACGATCCTCGTCATTTCAAAGTTTTATAAAGTGCTTAATGTACAAGGATGTTCTTTAAACCAGGAAACCAAACACTGCTTCCAAAAATGGTTCAAAGAGTCTGCTCTTTGACACAGTTGGACGAGGGAGGAATGTTGCCCAGCTCACTTGAATAACGAGCAATCCACAAAAGCAGGATCTTGATGTAACATATTCTCCGAATGATAGATTAGCTTAATTTGTCACATGTACATCGAAACAGTGAAATACACTGGTTGCACCAATGACAAATGTAATCCAAGAATGTGCTGAGGGCAGTCCACAATTGTCACCACACTTCCAGTGCCAGAAGAGCATGCCCACATCTCACTAACATGTATCTCTTTGGAACGTGGAATGAAAGCAAGCAGCCAGAGGAAACTCACATAGTCACAGGGAGAACGTACAAACTCCATATAGACCGCAGCAGGAATTAAACCCTCTTGCTGGAGCTGCAAAGTATTACACTGACTTCTACACAATAAACCCCAGTTGTAGTAACTGCTTACAATCTAAAGCCAATGCCATTCACAAACTGTGCCAGTAAATAGGTCTTCCTCAGGTGGGTACCACCCTTGCACTCCCCTCCCCCTCCCTAGCCAATTCTATATCAGCAAGCTGACTGAGAGGATCAAATGTAATAACGAGGCTCCAGAAGAAAATGGATAAACTAAGTGAATGAGCATGAATGTGAACATAACTGCAAAAGTTGATTATATTTTTAAAAGAAGCAAGGTGTTCTTGTCTCTGAAATCTAACGTACAGGTGCAGCAAATAGGATGAAAGGATTTGTGTGGCAAAGGTGCCTTATTGTAATTATACAGAACCTTGGTAAGACTCATCAAGGACACTGTGTACAAATTTGATCATCGTACTTCAGAAAAAACAGGGGATATACAACAACATATAATCAGAATTAAACAGCCTGTCATATGAAGAGTGTATGATGGCTCTGGGATTCAGAACAATGAGGGGTGACCTAATTGAAAACTATCCAATGGTGAAAGGCCTTAATGGAGTCACTGTGCAGAAGGTGTTTCCTGTGGTGGGAGAGTTTAACACCAGAGGAGACAGCCTCAGAATAGAGGGATGTCCTTTCAGAAAGGAGGTGAGTAGGAATTTCTTTAGCCAGAGAGTGGTGGATCTGTGAAATTCTTTGCCACAGGCAGCTGTGGAGGACATCTTTTATGTCTATTTAAGGCAGAGGTTGATACAGTCTTAATTGGTCAGGGTATGAATGGATACGGGGAGAACGCAGGAGATTGGGACAGAGAGGAAAATTGGATCAGCCATAATGAAATGGTGGAGCAGACTCGATAAACCAAATGGTCTAATTCTGCTCTTATGTCTAATGATCCGAGTTATTTTGTAGAGAGTGGTAGGTGTATGGAGTTTTATTTTATGGAGAGTGGTAGGTACTTAGAACACACTTCAAGTGGAAGTGATGTAAGCAAGTACAATACTAATATTTAAAAGGCATTGGGAACAAACACGGAATGGAGGAATATAGATCATGTGCTGGCAGATGACAATAGTTTATGTTGCCTGTTCCTGTGCTGTACTTGTCTATATTCTAATGTTCTATGTCTATAGACAATAAGGTTAGAAAAATGAGAGCTGATCTCATCAGAAGTGGCATGGTAGTATTATGGTTAGCCCAATGCTTTACAGTACAGGTGGCCCTGGTTCAATTCCCACTGCTGCCTGTAAGGAGTTTGTACGTTCACACTATGACCATCTGGGTTTCCTCCCATAGGCCAAAGGTGTACAGGTTAGTAGGTTAATTGATCATTGTAAATTGTCCCATGATTAGGAAAAGATTGAGTTGGCAGAATTGCTGGGTGACATGGCTCGAAGAGCTGGAAGGGCCTGTTTGTTCCATGCTGTATCTCAATAAACAAAAGCAATGACATTATGACAATGCTCAACTGGCTGGACACAGGTCGGCTGTTCTTCCTGGCTAAGCGCTTTACAATTAGGGTCAGGATGTCTGATTAAGCAGTAAGTGATTCAGAAGTGAAGTGAAACAAAATTTCTTAACTTGGAGACTGGTGAATCTGTGGAATTCACAGCCGCTGATGGTTGTGAGCATTCATTCTCCGAGAATAATCGCAGCTGAGATTTACAGCTTCTTGCATATTCTGGAATCAAGTAAGTGTACGATGTCTTGTGAGAATCCTGGTATAGTAAGTGTACAAGGTATTGTGAGAATCCTGGTACAGTAAGTGTACAAGGTATTGTGAGAATCCTGGTATAGTAAGTGTACAAGGTATTGTGAGAATCCTGGTATAGTAAGTGTACAAGGTATTGTGAGAATCCTGGTATAGTAAGTGTACAAGGTATTGTGAGAATCATGGTATAGTAAGTGTACAAGGTATTGTGAGAATCATGGTATAGTAAGTGTACAAGGTATTGTGAGAATCATGGTATAGTAAGTGTACAAGGTATTGTGAGAATCATGGTACAGTAAGTGTACAAGGTATTGTGAGAATCCTGGTATAGTAAGTGTACAAGGTATTGTGAGAATCATGGTATAGTAAGTGTACAAGGTATTGTGAGAATCATGGTATAGTAAGTGTACAAGGTATTGTGAGAATCATGGTATAGTAAGTGTACAAGGTATTGTGAGAATCATGGTACAGTAAGTGTACAAGGTATTGTGAGAATCCTGGTATAGTAAGTGTACAAGGTATTGTGAGAATCCTGGTATAGTAAGTGTACAAGGTATTGTGAGAATCATGGTATAGTAAGTGTACAAGGTATTGTGAGAATCCTGGTATAGTAAGTGTACAAGGTATTGTGAGAATCATGGTATAGTAAGTGTACAAGGTATTGTGAGAATCCTGGTATAGTAAGTGTACAAGGTATTGTGAGAATCATGGTATAGTAAGTGTACAAGGTATTGTGAGAATCCTGGTATAGTAAGTGTACAAGGTATTGTGAGAATCATGGTATAGTAAGTGTACAAGGTATTGTGAGAATCCTGGTATAGTAAGTGTACAAGGTATTGTGAGAATCATGGTATAGTAAGTGTACAAGGTATTGTGAGAATCCTGGTATAGTAAGTGTACAAGGTATTGTGAGAATCATGGTATAGTAAGTGTACAAGGTATTGTGAGAATCCTGGTATAGTAAGTGTACAAGGTATTGTGAGAATCATGGTATAGTAAGTGTACAAGGTATTGTGAGAATCCTGGTATAGTAAGTGTACAAGGTATTGTGAGAATCATGGTATAGTAAGTGTACAAGGTATTGTGAGAATCCTGGTATAGTAAGTGTACAAGGTATTGTGAGAATCATGGTATAGTAAGTGTACAAGGTATTGTGAGAATCCTGGTATAGTAAGTGTACAAGGTATTGTGAGAATCCTGGTATAGTAAGTGTACAAGGTATTGTGAGAATCATGGTATAGTAAGTGTACAAGGTATTGTGAGAATCCTGGTACAGTAAGTGTACAAGGTATTGTGAGAATCATGGTATAGTAAGTGTACAAGGTATTGTGAGAATCATGGTATAGTAAGTGTACAAGGTATTGTGAGAATCCTGGTACAGTAAGTGTACAAGGTATTGTGAGAATCCTGGTACAGTAAGTGTACAAGGTATTGTGAGAATCCTGGTATAGTAAGTGTACAAGGTATTGTGAGAATCATGGTATAGTAAGTGTACAAGGTATTGTGAGAATCCTGGTATAGTAAGTGTACAAGGTATTGTGAGAATCCTGGTATAGTAAGTGTACAAGGTATTGTGAGAATCCTGGTATAGTAAGTGTACAAGGTATTGTGAGAATCCTGGTACAGTAAGTGTACAAGGTATTGTGAGAATCATGGTATAGTAAGTGTACAAGGTATTGTGAGAATCATGGTATAGTAAGTGTACAAGGTATTGTGAGAATCATGGTATAGTAAGTGTACAAGGTATTGTGAGAATCCTGGTACAGTAAGTGTACAAGGTATTGTGAGAATCCTGGTACAGTAAGTGTACAAGGTATTGTGAGAATCCTGGTATAGTAAGTGTACAAGGTATTGTGAGAATCCTGGTATAGTAAGTGTACAAGGTATTGTGAGAATCATGGTATAGTAAGTGTACAAGGTATTGTGAGAATCCTGGTATAGTAAGTGTACAAGGTATTGTGAGAATCATGGTATAGTAAGTGTACAAGGTATTGTGAGAATCCTGGTATAGTAAGTGTACAAGGTATTGTGAGAATCCTGGTATAGTAAGTGTACAAGGTATTGTGAGAATCCTGGTATAGTAAGTGTACAAGGTATTGTGAGAATCCTGGTACAGTAAGTGTACAAGGTATTGTGAGAATCATGGTATAGTAAGTGTACAAGGTATTGTGAGAATCATGGTATAGTAAGTGTACAAGGTATTGTGAGAATCCTGGTACAGTAAGTGTACAAGGTATTGTGAGAATCCTGGTACAGTAAGTGTACAAGGTATTGTGAGAATCCTGGTATAGTAAGTGTACAAGGTATTGTGAGAATCATGGTATAGTAAGTGTACAAGGTATTGTGAGAATCCTGGTATAGTAAGTGTACAAGGTATTGTGAGAATCCTGGTATAGTAAGTGTACAAGGTATTGTGAGAATCCTGGTATAGTAAGTGTACAAGGTATTGTGAGAATCCTGGTACAGTAAGTGTACAAGGTATTGTGAGAATCATGGTATAGTAAGTGTACAAGGTATTGTGAGAATCATGGTATAGTAAGTGTACAAGGTATTGTGAGAATCATGGTATAGTAAGTGTACAAGGTATTGTGAGAATCCTGGTACAGTAAGTGTACAAGGTATTGTGAGAATCCTGGTACAGTAAGTGTACAAGGTATTGTGAGAATCCTGGTATAGTAAGTGTACAAGGTATTGTGAGAATCATGGTATAGTAAGTGTACAAGGTATTGTGAGAATCATGGTATAGTAAGTGTACAAGGTATTGTGAGAATCATGGTATAGTAAGTGTACAAGGTATTGTGAGAATCATGGTATAGTAAGTGTACAAGGTATTGTGAGAATCATGGTATAGTAAGTGTACAAGGTATTGTGAGAATCATGGTATAGTAAGTGTACAAGGTATTGTGAGAATCATGGTATAGTAAGTGTACAAGGTATTGTGAGAATCATGGTATAGTAAGTGTACAAGGTATTGTGAGAATCCTGGTACAGTAAGTGTACAAGGTATTGTGAGAATCCTGGTACAGTAAGTGTACAAGGTATTGTGAGAATCCTGGTATAGTAAGTGTACAAGGTATTGTGAGAATCATGGTATAGTAAGTGTACAAGGTATTGTGAGAATCATGGTATAGTAAGTGTACAAGGTATTGTGAGAATCCTGGTATAGTAAGTGTACAAGGTATTGTGAGAATCATGGTATAGTAAGTGTACAAGGTATTGTGAGAATCCTGGTATAGTAAGTGTACAAGGTATTGTGAGAATCCTGGTATAGTAAGTGTACAAGGTATTGTGAGAATCATGGTATAGTAAGTGTACAAGGTATTGTGAGAATCCTGGTATAGTAAGTGTACAAGGTATTGTGAGAATCATGGTATAGTAAGTGTACACAAAGACAGAGCAGGAAAATGTGTATGAAACATTCCATAAACTTAGAACTGATCAGGCTTGTGCTTTCAGTTTGGAAGTCTGGTCACTAGCAGAACTTTGTTTTACAAATAACACTGTATACTTGTGTACCAGGATTCTCAAAAGACATCATACACTTGTTGTACCAGGATTCTGACAAGACATTGAATAGATTAAAAATTGTGCAAAAAGCCGAAATACTATATATTAAATAAGTGAGGTAGTGTCTGAGGGTTCAATGTCCATTTAGGAATCGGATGGCAGAGGGGAAGAAGCTGTTCCTGAACCGCTGAGTGTGTGCCTTCAGGCTTCTGTACCTCCTACCCCATGGCAACAGCGAGAAAAGGGCATGCCCTGGGTGGCGGAGGTCCTTAATAATGGACGCTGCCTTTCTGAGACACCGCTCTTTGAAGATGTCCTGGGTACTTTGTAGGCTAGAGCCCAAGATGGAGCCGACTAAATTTTACAACCCTCTGCAGCTTCTTTCGATCCTGTGCAGCAGCCCCTGCTCCCCCATACCAGACAGTAAATGCAGCCTGTCAGAATGCTCTCCATGGTACATCTAAAAAAGTTTTTGAGTGTATTTGTTGACATACCAAATCTCTTAAAACTACTAATGAAGTATAGCTGCCTTACCTTCTTTATAACTGCATCGATATATTGGGACCACGTTAGATCCTCAGAGATCTTGACACACAGGAACTTGAAACTGTTCACTTTCTCCACTTCTCATTCCTCTGAGTATTGGTATGTGTTCCTTCGTCTTAACCTTCCGGAAGTCCACAATCAGCTCTTTTGTCTGACTGATGTTGAGTGCCAGGTTGTTGCTGCGGCACCATTCCACTAGTTGGCATCTCTCACTCCTGTATGTCCTCTTGTCACCACCTGAGATTCTACCAACAATGGCTGTATCGTAGTGAGTACAGTTTTGGTCACCTACCTACAGGAAAGATGTAAACAAGGGTGAAGAGTGCAGAGAAAATTTACATGGATGTTCCCAGTCTGGAGGACCTGAGTTATAAGGAAGGATTGAATAGGTTAGGAATATATTTTTTTTAGAACTTAGAAGATAGAGAGGAGATTTGGTAGAGGTATACAAACTTATGAGGGGTATAGGTAGTGTAAATACAAGCAGGATTTTTCCACTAAAGTTGAGTGGGATGACAACCAGAGGTCATGGGTTAAGAGTGAAAGGTGAAAAGTTTAAGAGGAACATGAGGGGAAATTTCTTCACTCAGAGGGTCGTGAGAGTGTGGAATGTGCTGCCGGTGATAGTGATGCATGCGAGCTCGATTTCAACATTTAAGGGAAGTATGGATAGTACAGGTATGGAGGGCTATGGTCCCAGTGTAGGTTGATGAGTGTAGGCAGTTTAAATCATTTTGGCATGGGCTAGATGGGTTGCATGACCTGCTTCTCTATGACAGACTGTTCGACACATCTTCTCCATGACTACCAATATTCCCATCTAAGCTAGTCCAAATTGGCCTATATTCCTCTTAAACCATTTTGATTTATATACACGTCACAGTGTTTTTTACGTGTTATTAATGTACCAGCATATCCACCACTTCCAGTGGCAGCTCATTCATTAGACAAGCCACCCTCTGAGGTTCTATTACTTCTCTCCCTATTCACTCTAAAATTATGTGCTCTTGTTCCTGACTTCACAATTCTGGGTAAAAAAACTGCATGCATTTATTTTGTCTCTGCCCCTCATGACTTGATACACCTCTATAATATCATCCCTCCATTCTGTACCCTCCAATGAATAAAGTTCATACCTGCTCACCTTGTTTCTGTAACTTGTCCATTGAGTCCCAGCGATGTCCTTGTAAATTACTGCATACTTTCCAGCTCTTGGAATCTCTCCTCCAGCAGCATAGCCAAAACTGAACACAATATTTCAAATACAGCTTCATCAGCATCTTAAACCCTGCAGTGTAACATCCCAATATCTACACTCAATGACGGTTAAAGGTTAAATTTGTTTGTTGCATGTACATTGAAATATCCAGTGAAATGTATCAATCACATCAAGTCAAATCAATAAGGATTGTTCTAGGGGCAGCCAGCAAGTGTCATCACACTTCTGACATCAGCGTACCATATCCACAACTCACCAAGCCTAACCATATGTCTTTTTGTGAAGGGAAGATCGTGTCTAACAAGCCTGGTAGAGTTCTTTGAGGAGGTGACCAGGCATATAGTTGAGGGTAGTGCAGTAGATGTGATCTATATGGATTTTAGTAAGGCATTTGATAAGGTTCCACACGGTAGGCTTATTCAGAAAGTCAGAAGGCATGGGATCCAGGGAAGTTTGGTCAGGTGGATTCAGAATTGGCTTGCCTGCAGAAGGCAGAGGGTCATGGTGGAGGGAGTACAGTCAGATTGGAGGATTGTGACTAGTGGTGTCCCACAAGGATCTGTTCTGGGACCTCTACTTTTTGTGATTTTTATTAACGACCTGGATGTGGGGGTAGAAGGGTGGGTTGGCAAGTTTGCAGACGACACAAAGGTTGGTGGTGTTGTGGATGGTGTAGAGGATTGTCAAAGATTGCAGAGAGACATTGATAGGATGCAGAAGTGGGCTGAGAAGTGGCAGATGGAGTTCAACCTGGAGAAGTGTGAGGTGGTGCACTTTGGAAGGACAAACTCCAAGGCAGAGTACAAAGTAAATGGCAGGATACTTGGTAATGTGGAGGAGCAGAGGGATCTCGGGGTACATGTCCACAGATCCCTGCAAGTTGCCTCACAGGTGGATAGGGTAGTTAAGAAAGCTTATGGGGTGTTAGCTTTCATAAGTCGAGGGATAGAGTTTAGGAGTTCCGATGTAATGATGCAGCTTTGTAAAACTCTGGTTAGGCCACACTTGGAGTACTGTGTCCAGTTCTGGTTACCTCAGTATAGGAAGGATGTGGAAGCATTGGAAAGGGTACAGAGGAGATTTACCAGGATGCTGCCTGGTTTAGAGAGTATACATTATGATCAGAGATTAAGGGAGCTAGGGCTTTACTCTTTGGAGAGAAGGAGGATGAGAGGAGACATGATAGAGGTGTACAAGATAATAAGAGGAATAGATAGAGTGGATAGCCAGCACCTCTTCCCCAGGGCACCACTGCTCAATACAAGAGGACATGGCTTTAAGGTAAGGGGTGGGAAGTTCAAGGGGGATATTAGAGGAAGGTTTTTTACTCAGAGAGTGGTTGGTGCGTGGAATGCACTGCCTGAGTCAGTGGTGGAGGCAGATACACTAGTGAAGTTCAAGAGACTACTAGACAGGTATATGGAGGAATCTAAGGTGGGGGCTTATATGGGAGGCAGGGTTTGAGGGTCGGCACAACGTTGTGGGCCGAAGGGCCTGTACTGTGCTGTACTATTCTATGTTCTATCTTCTATGTTCAATGTGGCATGTCCACAACTCACCAAGCCTAACCATATGTCTTTTCAATGTGGGAGGAAACTGAAGCGCCCAGAGGAAACCTACACAGTCAAGGGAAGAATGTACAAGCTCCTTACAGACAGTAGCGAGAATCAAACCCTGATCAGTGATGACTGGCGCTGTAAAGTAATAACGCTAATTGCTACACTACCGTGCCATCCTCTGATGTTGGTATCCTTGATGTTGAGGATCAAAGTATTGCATAATTATCTCTTGTAAGGGAGGAAGTATCTGACACTCGCCCAGTGTGGCTGTATGTGAATCCAAACCTGCTTCATTATTAACTCTCAACTGCACTCTGAAATAGGAAGCCCATTGGTCCAAGGGAAAATGAGGATGGGTCTAAAACTCAAATTCAAAACCTGACTGATTGAAAATAGTAGGTATGGGAATAAGTGTATGTATTGCTTGGATTGATGAAGAGATGAGGTATAATCATAACACATAGCAGAATTAGGCCATTTGTCCCATCATGTCTGCTCTACAAATCCATAATGGCTGATTTATTTTCTCTCTCATCCCCATTCTCCTACCTTCTCCCTATAACCTTTCACATCCTGTCTAATTAAGAAAACATCAACAGCCACGTTAATTCACTCAATGACCTGACCTCCACAGCTGTCTGTGGCAACAAGTGCCACAGATTTACCATGGTCCTAATAAAGAACTTCCTCCTCATCCCCATTCCGAACGATCATCCCTCTAATCAGAGACTGCGTATTCTGGTCTTTGACTACTCCACCATGGGAAACGTTCTCTCCTCATCCACTCTATTGAGGCTTTTCAACATTCATATAGGTTTCAATGAAATCCCCCCTCATTCTTCTGAATTCCAGTGAGCAGAAGCCCAGAGCTATCAAACAATTCTCAGGCGATAACCTTTCATTCCCAGAATCATTCTCGTGAATCTCCTCAGAACCCTTTCCAATGCCAGCACATCCTTTCTCAGATAAGAGGCCCAAAACTGCTCATAATACTCCAAGTGAGGCCTCACTCGTGCTTTATAAAGTTTCAACATTACATCCTTGCTTCTATATTCTCGTCCTCTTGCGAATATTGCATTTGCTTTCCCTACCACAGACTCAACCAGCAAATTACCTTTCGGGAATCCTGCACAAGGACTCCCAAGTCCCTTTGCACCTCAGTTTTTTATATTTTCCCCCCATTTAGAAAATAGTCAACCCTTTTGTTTCTACTACCAAAGTGCATGGCCATATACTTCCTTACACTGTATTCCATCTGCCACTTTTTTGCCCGTTTTCTTAACCTGTCTGTCATTCTGTAGCCGCCCTACTTCCTCAAAACCACCTGCCCCTCTGCCTGTCTTCATACGGTGTGCAAACTTTGCAACAAAAGTATCAATTCCATCATTCAAATCAATGACATTAAATTTAAAGTGAATCGGTCCCAACAGAGACCCCTGTGGAACACCACTAGTCACTCGCAGCCAGCCAGATAAAGCTCTCTTCATTCCCACTCTTTGTCTCATGCTTTATCCACGCTAGAATCTTTTCTATAATACCATGAGCTCGTAGTTTGTTAAGCAGCCTCATATGTGGCACCTTATCAAAGACCTCCTGAAAATGCAAGTACAGAACATCAATGGATTATCCATTGTTTATCCTGCTTGTTATTTCTTCAAAGAATTCCAACAGGTTTGTCAGGCAAGATTTTCCCCTGAAGAAACCATGCTGACTAATGCCTATTTTACCAGGTCCCTCGAGCACTCTGAGACCTTAGCCTTAATCATTGACTCCAACATCTTCCCAACCACTGAGGTCAGACTAACTGGCCTATAGTTTCCTTTCTTCTGCCTCTCTCCCTTCTTGAAGAGTATTGTGACATTTACAATTTTCCAGTCTTCTGGAACCATTCCAGAATCAACTGATTCTTAAGAGCTCATTGCTAAAGCCTCTACAATCTCTTTAGCCACATCTTCCGGAACTCTGGGGTGACACCATCTGGTCCAGATAACCCATCTACCTTCAGACCTTTCAGCTTCCCAAGAACATTCTCTCTAGTAATGGCAGCTTCACTCACTTCATGCCCCCTGACACCCGGACCTTCCATCATGCTACAAAAGTCTTCCACAGTGAAGATTGATTCAATTCTGGTTCATTTGCACGACACCAGTCCAGAATTGCTGACCCTCTAGTGGGCTCAACCACAAACAGTTCTCAAAAGCCAAAACATAGGCACTCTAGAAATTCCCCCTCCTGTAATCTGGCACCAACCTGATTTTCCCAATCTACCTGCATATTGAAGTCCCCTATATCTATTGTAACTTTGCCCTTTTGTCATGCATTTTCTATCTCCCATTTTAAGTTGTAAGCCACTTCCTTACTACTGTTTGGGGGTCTGTATACGGCTCTCATCAGGGTCTTTTTACCCTTACACATCCACAATGATTCAATACCTTCCAAACCTATGTCACCTCTTTTTAATGATTTGATTTCATTTTTTACCAACAGAGCAAAGCCGCCCACTCTATGTTTTTGCCCATCCTTTTGATACAATATATATCCTTGGACGAGAAACTCTCAGCTAGAATCTTTCAGCCATGATTCAGTGATGCCTACAACATTATTCCTGCCAAGGTGCAACTGTGCTGCAAGTTCATCCTTTAAAGGGACATTCTTGTATTCTGAGCCTGTGCCCTCTGATTCTAGACTCCCTCTAATTGAGGCAAATGGAAGGGATACATTTACCGCTTGCCTGTAGCTTACAGGATCACAGTTCACTCAGTGTTTGAGTTTATGTTGTGAAGAAACCTGTGGAGTATTAGACGATAAGACATAAGAGCTGAGTTAGGGCATTCAGCCAATAAAGTCTGCTCCAGCATTGCATCATGGCTGATTTATGGCTGAAACTTCTCATCTCTGTTCTAAATGGACGTCCTTCTATTTGGAGGCAGTGCCTTCTGGTCCTAGGCTCTCCCATTATTGGAAACATCCACTTTGTTTAGGCCTTTCAATATTCAGTAGGCTTCAATGAGATTTTCCCCTCATTCTTCTAACCTCCAGCAAGTACAGGCCCAAAGCCATCAAATGTTTCTCATATGTTAATCCTTTCATTCCTGGAATCATTCTCATGAACCTCCTCTGGACCCTCCCCAATGCTGTCACAACATTTCTTGGATAAGGGACCCAAAACTGCTAACGATTCTTAAAGTCTGACCTATGTCTTATAAAGCTTCAGCACTGGGTGTGTCATCACTGTCACTGTGCAATGGCATCCTCCTGCAGAACTTCAGTGACACCAGCTTACATAATATTGTACACCACCAGCGTCAGGAACAGCTATTACCCTTCAAGGATCAGGTTCCTAAAACAGTGTGGGTAACTTCACTCACCTCAACTCTGAACCGATTTCTTAACCTATGGACTCACTTTCAAGGACTCTACAACTCACGTTCTCAGCGTCACTGTATTCATTTATTTATCTGTTGATTTATTTATTTATTTTTACAGTTTGTCTTTTTTCAAGATTCAAGATTGTTTAATGTCATTTCCAGTACACAAGTGTTGCTCCAGTTCTGAAGCAGTACAAGAAAATTACAAAAGATAAAGAAGACAATAATAAATATATGATACCTTATATACATTGATTATGTGCCCATAAAGTGGCACTAGGCACAGGAGTGTCTGTACATAAGATGACGGACAGGAAGTGATAAAGTAATGGTGGTTGAGGGGTGTGGATGGGTGGGTTAGTGGATGAAGGTATTGATCAGCGTTCCTGCTTGGGGAAAGTAACTGTTTTTGTGTCGTAGTGGTCCTGGTGTGGATGCTACGTAGCCTCCTACCTAATGGGAGTGGGATTAACAGTTCATGAGCAGGGTGGGTGGGATCCTTCATGATGTTACTGGCCCTTTTCTGGCACCTTTCTTTATATATGTGTTTGATATGTAGAGATCGTTAAGAGCACCAAATTTCTTGGTGTTCACCTGGTGGAGAATCTCACCTGGTCCCTCAACGCCAACTCCATAGCAAAGAAAGCCCAGCAGCGTCTCTACTTTCTGCAAAGGCTGAGAAAAGTGCATCTCCCATTACCCATCCTCACCACATTCTACAGAGGTTGTATTGAGAGCATCCTGAGCAGCTGCATCACTGCTTGGTTCGGAAATTGCACCATCTCGGATCGCAAGACCCTGCAGCGGATGGTGAGGTCAGCTGAGAAGATCATCGGGGTCTCTCTTCCCATCATTACAGACATTTACACTGCACACTACATCCGCAAAGCAAACAGCATTATGAAGGACTCCATGCACCCCTCATACAAACTCTTCTCCCTCCTGCCATCTGGCAAAAGGCACCGAAGCACTCGGGCTCTCACGCCCAGACTATGTAACAGTTTCTTCCCCCAAGTCATCAGACTCCTCAATACCCAGAGCCTGGACTGACATCAACCTACTGCCCTCTACTGTGCCTATTGTCTTGTTTATTATTTATTGTAGTGCCTGCACTGTTTTGTGCACTTTATGCAGTCCTGGGTAGGTCTGTAGTCTAGTGTAGTTTTTGTGTTGTTTTACGTAGTTCAGTGTAGTTTTTGTATTGTTTCATGTAGCACCATGGTCCTGAAAAAAATGTTCTCTCATTTTTACTGTGTACTGTACCAGCAGTTATGGTTGAAATGACAATAAAAAGTGACTTGACTTGACTTGATGGTGGTAGGCTGCACGTTGTTGCACGTTGCTTGCTTGTCAGTCTTTGTGTGTCATTTTTCGTTAATTCTTTTGTATTTGCTATTGTATTAAAGATCTATTGTATGTTTCTTTGATTATTTATTTAGAGATTATTTGTTCTGCTGTGAATGGCCACAAGAAAATGAACTTTGGGTTAGTATATGGTGACATATACAGTACATACTTTGACAATAAATTGACTTTGAACTTTGAAATTTACTTTGAACTTTAATTAATTTGCCAGCAACTCCAGAGGAAGCTGAAATAAAGTTTAATACTGGATCTCAATGGAGCCGGGTTTTAAGGAACGACTTAATCGGAGAGAGATTCGGGGCTTTGGCACCTCAAAAAGCACATTGGAAGTTGCTGAAAAAAAAACAGATTAAAAGTCGTTGACTGACTGGTAGTTCTGAAGGGGTATGAATTGTGCATATGAAATAAATGCTAAATTACTGTAATTATCTCTTAAAACTGGAACGGCATTGAAGCATCAGAATCCAGGGGTTGAAATGATGTGCCAATCCTTGAGAGAGATTCACAAGCACCTGAACCCTCAGGTCATCTTCCAGCCTGAAGTTATCTCCAAGACAACTGCTATTTTGCATAATATATTTGAGATGTTATTTTTATCGTTGACGGTGGTTACTGGAACTGACAAGACAGTTCCATGAAAATCACTGTGGTTGTTCTGCCATGTAATGAAGGTGCAATGCAATTATCATGAAAAAAAAACCTGCTGTAAAATTCAGCTTTAATTTGCACCTTTGCATACATCACAATACTGGGTTATAGTTACTGGAGTCTAAATGCCATTTGCATATTTTTAGATATTTAGCCGAACTGAAGGGATAATTTATACAAGAACAGCAGGATATTGACGCAGCATTACTGAAAGGCATTAGGAATTCATAGAATTTACAGAAATATGTCTTGCCAGTTCAACTGTTTTCTGCACAATCCTCCTCTCACCGATATCATCTTATTCTGTCAATGGAGTCTTCTATTCCCTTAACCTTCATCTGCTCTCTTAGCTGCTTGTTCAAAGTATTTCTGCTGTTTGCCTCAACTACTCCCTGTGGTAACAAATTTCATATCCTCAACACTTTCTGGGTAAAGAATTTTCATTTTGGGTTTATTGCTGACTGTCATAATTATGAGCTTTTCATATGTGTTCCCCATGAGTAGAGATTTTTTCTGTGCATCTAACCTTGAAAAACAAATTGGAATTGGTCTATGAATAAGATCAAAGGATGCAGTAGTCTAGTGGTTAAGTTACTGGGATAATATTCAGGGGTTCGCACTATTGATTCAGGCACACAACTTCAAATCCCTCCAGGAGAGCTGGGGAAATTAAATTCAACCTATTGTATATATAGGGAAAACATACAAGGGGTGATTGATAAGTTCATGGCCTAAGATAGAAGGAGTCATTTTAGAAAACTGAGCATATTTATTTTTCAACATAGTCCGCTCCTACATTTACATACTTAGTCCAGTGGTCATGGAGCATACAGATCTTGGACCTCCAGAAAGTGTCCACAGCAGGGGTGATTGATAAACTCGTGGCCTAAGGTAGAAGGAAATGAGTTATACGGCTCTCGTTACATGTACATGCAGTTCAACTCTGAGTGATTATGCAGAAAGTTTGAAGTTAATAACTCATCAGGGTGATTGATAAGTTCGTGGCCTAATGTAGAAGGAGATGAGTTATTAACTTCACACTTTCTGTATAATCACTCAGAGTTGAACTATATGTACATGTAACGAGAGCCGTATAACTCATCTCCTTCTTTCTCAGGCCACGAACTTATCAATCACCCCTTGTAATATACGCTCTGTGGCCACTTTATATGGCATCTCCTATACTTAATAAAGTGGCCACTGACCGTATGTTTATGGTCTCCCACTGCTGTAGCCCATCTACTTTGACGTGTTGTATATTCAGAGATGTATGGTTATTTGAGTTACTGTCAGCTTGAATCAGTCTGGCCATTCTCTGATCTCTCATTAGAACATAGAATAGTACAGCACAGTACAGGCCCTTCGGCCCACAATGTTGTGCTGACCCTTAAACCCTACCTCCCATATAACCCCCCACCTTAAATTCCTTCATATACCTGTCTAGCTGTCCCTTAAACTTCACAAGTGTATCTGCCTCCACCACTGACTCAGGCAGTGCATTTCACGCACCAACCACTCTCTGAGTAAAAAACCTTCCTCTGGTATCCCCCTTGAACTTCCCACCCCTTACCTTAAAGCCACGTCCTCTTGTACTGAGCAATGGTGCCCTGGGGAAGAGGCGCTGGCTGTCCACTCTATCTATTCCTCTCAGTGCACCGCTCATAAATGCAAGCATCTAATCAGCCAATCATGTGGAAGCAACTCAGTGCATAAAAGCATGTAGACATGGTCAAGAAGGTTCAGTTGTTCAGAGCAAATAAAAATGGCACAGAATTGTGATCTAAATGACTTTGTGGAATGATTGTTGGTGACAGACAGGATTGTTTGAGTATCTCAGAAACTGCTGATCTCCTGGGATTTTCATGCACAGCAGTCTCTAGAATTTACAGAGAATGGTGTGAAAGACAAAAAAAAATTCAGTGAGTGGCAGCTCTGTGGGTAAAAACGCATTTGTTAGTGCACTGACTGGAGGGCAGTACCTCGAGGAGAGAGGAGGAAGTAGTGGAGGGGAGAAGAGACATGAGGGGCAAAAGCACTAAATGGTCGGTGTTGAGCATCCTGTAGAGGACCAAGCCTATTAATCAACTATGCTGAGAGTTGGTTGAGTGATCCACATATTTCTTAACCTGGTTCTGTTTATTTTGTTGCAACCATAATGCAGGACTTAAAGACTTAACAGAAATAGCACAGAGACACTTGTGTTAAGTGTTCTATTGAAATTTGTCCAGAACTCTCGCTGAGTCAAATAGTCAGGGTCTCAGAGTGAAAGAAATTTTAGAATTCCTTTAAATATTCATGGTGACCTTCGTTATGCTCTGCGTACACTTTTACACAGAACCCTACAGTGCCTGGTCTTAACCAGAGATCTTATCAGAAATCTCGAGTGGATTCGAGCAGCGCTGAACATGGAAAACTCTTGTGACTCAGTAATTAGCTCTGCTGAACTATGAAGTAGAACTGTCCTGAATGGCAGATTTGAAGGGAGAGCCATGTCAAGCAGCAAGATATCAAGATGCATCACTTATCTCGGTAAACCTGAAGAGTTTGTGTTAGGGAAAGGCCACAAGTGCTTTGAAGAAATTTTAGTTAATTAGTGATGATTCTTCTCCACTTCCCACCACTAGCCTGTTTCAATTGCTTACTTACTCTCCAATTTGCTAGATAGAATTGATCAAATCATACAGACCTGCAAAATATCGGTGAAAATATTTAGCAAGCATGCCTTAAATTACTGCTTGTTATATTTAATGTTGTTATTTACTTGATTAAACTGAACATGTTCTCAATTTGAAGAACAAGAATCTGCTTTCGAGTTGGGCTATTGAAAGAACTGGAATAGTTGAGACACAGATTAGCTGTGATGAGATAGCACAGTTTCAAAGCGATAATTCTATTCTGTTCATAAGTTTACTTCAGTGAGGAGAGTGCCTGCAAAAGATGCTGCACATAGCACTCCACTGCTCCAATGTTTTGGAGCTATTTTGAAAAAAAACAAGTTTTGTATTGAAAAATTGAAGTGCCTTCATGAGACATTTTAAATGATTCAGTCTCCACCTACACGCATGCATGTATGCAGGTGTACACATACACACACACTCACCCATACGCATACATGTATACATAACGTATACACACATGTACTCACACTTGTATATGTACAGACACATGTATACATACACACATGCACATAAACATGTGCGCTCACACACACGCACACACATTCACTCACTTGTTCTCTCACACACTCTCACACACTCACTCACTCTCTCACACACTCTCACTCTCTCACACACTCACTCACTCACACTCTCACTCACTCATTCACTCACTCTCTCACACACTCACTCACTCACACTCTCACACACTCACTCACTCATTCTCACACACTCACACTCTTACACACTCTCACACATTCACTCACTGACACTCTCACTCATTCACTCACTCACATTTGTTCTCTCTTTCTCTCTTTCATTTTCCAGTGAAGTTACTCATGTTAATAAAACTGAGGTGATAATTGCATAGACACTGGCAGGAATTCAGATTAAATTTCACTACATACTGTGAAAATTAGAGTTTTTTTTATTCATTTCACACAAGGGTATTTGAAACCCTCGACATTTGCCATGGAAATTATGTAGCATTCATAAGAGCGCAGATGTAAATGTTTGTCAAAACAAACTTGGAACGTACGATAAAAAAAAGTTAATTCCCACGACATTGTTAAGTTATACTGAACAGTTGATATGGAAGCATTGCGAAGCACTGATTGGTTCATCTCCTGAGGGTCATTACGTTTCATGAAGTTATACCTGTGACTCTGTACATCATGTATTGCAATATCAAATGGCACCTTGGGTAGTGTACCTGAGTTCAAAGGCTTGAAGCACTTAACACTTGAATTACCTGATACACTGAATTGAGCAAAATAAATAAAAGTTTTAAAAAATATTAAATTCCAGCCTAATTAGAGTTAAATGCTGGGAACATTCAGCAGGCCTCATAGCATCTGTCAAAAGAGAAACAGTTAAATCTTTGGGCAGAAAACTGCAGAATTACATGAGTTGAAAGGGTGAATGTGTATCAAAGTTCAAAGTAAATTTATTATCAAAGTACATACATGCCACCATATGCAACCCTGAAATTTATTTTCTTACGGGCATGTTCAATAAATCCAATAACCATAACAGAATCAATGAACGGCTGTACCAACAAGAAAGAAAAAAATCATAAATAAGTAAACAATAAACATCAAGAACATGAGATGACGAGTCCTTGAAAGTTCCCGCAGATTGGAGCAACTGAAGTTGAGTGATGATGAACGGAATGATCGAGGGCTAATAACTGTTCTTGAACCTGGTGGTGTGGGTCCTGAGGTTCCCGTACTTTCTTCCTGATGGCAGCATTAGGGTTAGGGTAGGTTATCACAAAAATTTAAAACATACAAATGTCAGGGGAGCTCAGCAGGTTAGGCAGTATCTATCAAAAGGAATAAACAGTTGACGTTTCGAACTGAGATCCTTCTTCAGGACATAAACTGAAACTGCTTTTCATCATTTATAAATTATTTTGCCCACATTTTGCAGTTATTGGGGTTAGGGAAGAGGAAGTGGAAGAAGAATGGAGAAAGTGGGAAAACCCTTTTGTTCGAGTCATTTAAGTTTTCACAAACACAGTCAAACTGATGATATGGTATACCGTTCCGACTGAAACCCCAAAATGACTCCTGAGTAAGCATAATAGATCCCTCAGACCATTCACAAGATGAGAGCAAGTCTAATAGAAAAGGAAAATACCGAAAACATTGGTCAGGTCAGGCAGCATCTGAGGAAAGAGAAACAGCTAACCTTTCAGGTCAAAGAACAGACTTCTTGAATGATAAGTCTGACCTCACAATCAACCTTTTGTACTTTATAATTTAGCTCCACTGCACTGCTTTGGTTCCCTTTGCACTTCATTCTGCATAGTCGTTGTTTTATTTTATTCTAGCTCAATGTAATAATTTTATCTGTATGAACAGTATACAAAACAAGCCTTTCACTGTGTCTTTGTACATGTGTCAATTACAAACCAATAACAACACCAAAGTTGTGATGAAGGTCTTCAACCTTACTGTTGACTGTATCTCTTTCCACAGATCCTGCCTGACTTGCTGCGTTTTTCTAGCTTTTTTAATGTTTATTTCATATTCCCATTGTCGCGGTTTTGCTTAGTTTCAGGGACAAAGTCACTTGGTCGTTTGTACAATGCAAATTGTCTCGGTCCTCTATAAACTGTTTGTCCGTTTGTTAAGTTGTGTTCTGGCAAGATGTCGATGCGCTTGGATGCAGCAGTCCCTGCATGGCCAATCAAAAGTTATATTGTGGTGACCCACTTTCTACGCAGGCGAACCAGCTCACAAAATGGCGCGCGCGTCGGCACAGAGGCCAGCCCCAAAATGGTGCTGGGCCTTCTTCTTCACCAGCAAGGGGAGAAAGCCCATGCGCGGGAAGAGACTTTTGTAATGCACCTCTGACGTCATTTCCACCCGGAGAGGGCGGGAACGGAGCTGCGTAAAAGCCAGTGCCGCGAAGTTTGAATAAACTAGTCTCGAGTGCAACTTACAGACTGCGTGTCGTTATTTCTAGTTCTGTGTGGAGCACTCGCTACAATATTGTCTTTTTTAAATGCCTTTTTTACAATCGCAAGTACTACAGGTCTACTCCATCCATGAGCTGTTTGTTGGTGGAAGGAGCTGGGCTTGGTGTGGACCGTGTTGCTGCCTGCTATGGAAAGGCATTGGAATCAGTGCGCGAAGGCGGCCTGCAGTCTAACAGCGAGTGGTTGTCTTAGTCATTTTTCCTGTGATCGTAAGACCCTGTTGGGAATTGTTAATGTGAAATGCTGCACTCTGGTTTACTGGTTTGTTGGCAGGATCGACGGTGGGGGAGCTGTGTGGCCTCAGTTCTAGCTTGGTGTCACATATTAAAGTCAACCAGAGATGACGCCACAGGTGGTGTGACACACCCGGTATTGCCCTTCAGTGTTCATTTAGTGTTGTGTTTCCTGGATTGTGTTTACCTACAGACTGCTGCAGGCTTGTTCTTGTTGACAGTGTTCATGGACTCAAACACTTGGGCTATTTTATACTTTTTTGTATGACTGTATCTCTACTGCTGTCTTATTATGTACTATACTTGCCTTGTGCCGTGTATGATTGTTGCTACTGTGTTTCGCAGCTTGGCCCTGGCGTAACACTGTTTTATTTGGCTGTATTCATGAGTATTCATGTATGGTTGAATGATAATTAAACTTGAAACATAGAAACATAGAAAACCTACAGCACAATACAAGCCCTTCAGCCCACAAAGCTGTGCCGAACATGTCCTTACCTGAGAAATTACAGAGGGTTACCCATAGCCCTCTATTTTTCTGAACTCCATATACCTGTTCAGGAGTCTCTTAAAAGACCCTTTTGTATCTGCCTCCACCACCATCGCTGGCAGCCCATTCCACGCACTCATCGCTCTCTGTGTAAAAACCTCCCCTGACATCCCCTCTGTACCTAAACTGTACTTGAACTTGAACCGGAAGCTGTAAAAACTCCTGGTAGATAGAACTCATTAGTCATGGCAGATCACCTAAGAGAAAGATCTCGAACCTCTCTGCCTTGTTGCATTACCCACTAATAGGGAAGCCTTCATGAGTCAACCCCTTGGGTCTGGAGCTGGACTCCCTCAGGCAGTCCTGCATTGAGTTCAGTGCTGACTGGGAACTCCTGCAATGCCATTGGTGCTAAACTCTTCTTTTCGCTTAGGCTCATCAACTGTATGGAGGGTGGGAGTTTGTTGCATGTACAGCAACTTTCTCTCCATATTGTACTGCCCTTGCTTGCATATTGACTTCACCTTACAGCATTGACACTATTCAAGAAAGAACACTCCTACTTAGCCTCATGATGTTGACACAACATGTTACTGGTGAGAAAGCCACGATGCTTGATTGACATAGAGCATGGTGCCAGGAATTGCTTCTAATTGTGGGTGAGTTTCTCAGATCTCACTGGACAGCTACCATCCACCTTAAGTTGGGCAGCCCCCAGTCGAAAAGGTGCTGTCCGACCATGACTACATGGGGATTAGCTATCGTCTGAATTGCAGACGAAAAGCTCTGCACCAGGCAAGACAATACAACGAAAGAGACCAGCTCTAAAATTGGGATGTCAAAATGTTCAAACAATGATGACTGGCCTCTCTGATAACCTCTAAGACATCAGAGATGTCAGGAAGACTGCTGTGATTAATAAGAGGCTCAAGAGACTTCATATGGACATAGTCACCCTCCCAGAGATGTGTCTGGCTGACTTTGGGCACCTGAAAGAAGAAAGACTAAACCTTTTTCTGACTGAGGAAGGGCCCTGATGAGCCCAAAGAGCATGGAATTGTCTTTGCAGTGAGTGAAGATGCTCCCCCTCAGGTTTCCTTTAAAGAGTGCACTTTCATCCTTAATCTATGAACTCTAGTTCTAGTCTCACCCAACCTCGGAGGATAAAGTCGGCTTAGCGTGTGCTATCATGCTTTATTGCCTGTGAAGGAAGCACTGTAGTCAAGAAAACAATAAGATATTTGAGTGAGCAAATAGTGTTAGAAATGATTGGAGAGTTTGGGCAGCAACAAGATTTCCCTGCCCTTGGAACAGTCAATGTGAGGTTTGCTTGAAGGACAGCACTCTTCAAATGCTGCACTGGGAATGTCAACTGGGAAGACATGGTCCAGGCCCTGGATTGAATCTGATACCTGCAACTTCTGACAAATAGAAAGTGCAAGGCACGGCCAAGTTGTTGCTTCAGAATGATTCTTTGCTGGTAAGCAGCAAAGAAAATCCATTTCCTGGATAGGACGGTAGCTTGACCCCCTTAAATGTGACTATATAAATCATCAACCCTGGAACAGAGTCCTGCCAAGATAAATACTGTGCTCTAAGCTCTGAATGCAGACCTGGCCTCCAGTACTATCATGCCAAAATAGAATGTTTCCAAACAACAACTTTTCCTTCACAGGGAGCTTTATATTTTGGATGTACAGTTCTCCTTAATGAAATGACTCATTCTTTTTGCTTCTGTGCAAATTTCAGTGAGAGAAGAGGGGAATTCTAGGTTCCACGGTTAAACTCATGGTGTTTTTAACATTCTGTACTGTTAATCTTCCCTCACATCAAGTGAGCTATGAAAAAAAACTTTAAAAACATTACTAACTTATCTTTCTTGGGGGCTGCTACAAACTCAATTTCAGCCTGGCACATGAGTTTTCAGCATTCCCTTCTATTCACAAGGTTACAGCGAGTCTAGTAGTGTGACCACTTGAGTTGGGTATGATGTTCTCCTAAGAGGCTGTCTGTTCATGAATACAGGATGTTAACGTGGATTTTCTTAATGGAGAATGCCTGTCCTTTACCTTGTTGAACATAGGGATGCTGATACACAGACGGCCACCACACACTCCTTGGAGTAAAGGCCCAGTGGCATGGATTGCAAGATAGTTGGGGACCCTTCACTGCTGCAGCCTCCTCCCCTTTCGCTGCTGTTGTGATGTGTCATCATCTTCTGCCGGCTCCATTGTTGAGGTCTTGGTTGGATTGCTCTTTGTCTGGAACCTTCCCCTTAACCTTACTGCCATGGATGACCCTACCAGGAGCTAAGCACCAGGTGGCTAAATCACTCTTGAGATCTCAGAAACTCAAGAGCCTCTCCACCACGACGAGGTGATGATCCTTGGAGAAGACGATGAGCCTGTATCTTTGTTTGGCTCAACCTGATAAGGGTGGAGTTAGTCCAAGTTCGGAGCTTCCTTCTCTTCCAGAATTAGGATGCAGAAGCATATCTGACAAGCGACCCGGGTTCAGTCCTGCCCTCTGATACCATCTGTGTAGAGGTTGTATGTTTGATCGGGTAGTTAATAGGAATGCAGTGAATAAAAGGAACTTGGTTGATGGCTGGCATGAACTCAGTGGGCCGAAGAGCCCAATGAAGAGATTTCCATTCTTAAGAAATATGGTCTTTGTGAGATAGGGCTAGTTAGTTTGTAATATTTATCAAAGAAAAGTTAAGCTGACAGAAATACAGTATGTGGTGGTTGGACTGGTGATGGGAAGGCGTGATGTTGCTTAAAACCGCTGATTATAACCTTGAAAGTTCATAAAAATAAAATATTTTCTGAAAGATTGCATTCACTTTTAGTTTAGTTAGTATTTCCAAGTTTTGCGGGGAAGTTTAAAGATTTTCCTTGGGAGCAAAACTAAATTCTATTTAAGCTAAAACACATGTCAGTGCCGATGCCTGTACTGCGGTCTGCTCATGCGTCCAGATGGGTGACACTAAGAAGATCTGTTAATAAGATTATTACTTGGCCCAAGGCCTGATCTCTGTCACAAGGACATAAAGGATGATGCAACTCTGCAAGTTAGTTTTCACCTCAATAATATACATGATTTAATGTCATCAATTATTTTACCTTTATCACTTGGTGTTTAGAATCTTGCTGTGCACTATTTAGATTAGATTAGATTATGAGGACACTCAGTCCTCATTTATTGTCATTTAGAAATACATGCATTAAAAATGATACAACATTCCTCCAGAATGATATAACAAGAAAACACAGGACAAACCAAGACTAAAACTGACAAAACCACATAATTATAACATATAGTTACAACAGTGCAAAGCAATACCATAATTTGATAAAGAGCAGACCATGGGCACAGTAAAAAAAAGTCTCAAAGTCCCAATAGATTCATCATCTCACGCAGGCGGCAGAAGGGAGAAACTCTCCCTGCCATGAACCTTCAAGTGCCACCAACTTGCCAATGCAGCACCATTGGAAGCACCCGACCGCAGCGGACTCTGAGTCCGTCCGAAAACTTCGAGCCTCCAACAACAGCCTCTCTGATCACCATCCTCTACCGAGCGCTTTGACCCCGCCCCGGCCGCTAAGCAACAAGCAAAGCCGAGGACTCGGGGCTTTCTCCTCCGGAGATTCTGGACCACACAGTAGCAGCAGCAGCAGCGAAGCAGGCATTTCAGAAGTTTCACCAGATGCTCCTCCGTGCTCTCTCGTCCGTCTCCGTCATATCAGGATTGTGCACGGCACCCTACTTGACAAATAACAGACATCACTCCCCGAGTGGCTGCTGCGAGCTGCATCGCGCTGCCATCTTCCCGCCATATTTGCACGTTACACTTCCTGCTACAGATATTTTCTTTGAGCAAGCAGGATGCCACAGTAGTGTAACCGTTAGTGTAGTGTTATTAAAGCTTGGGGCGTTAGAATTCAGAGTTCAATTCCAGCTTCTTCTGTAAGGAATCTCTAAATGTCCTCCCTGTGAAATGCCTGAGTTTTCCGCAGGCCCTCTGGTTTCCTTCCACAGTCCAAAGACGTACCGGGTAGATTAATTGTCATTGTAAATTGTCCCGTGGTTAGTCAGGGACTGTTGGGCAGTGTGGCTCAAAGGGCTGGAAGGGCCTCTTCTGTTCTGGATCTCTAAATAAAATAAAATAAATTCATTGAGATGAAGCGGTGGTGTGTTTACGACCGAGAAAGGTGGATTGCTGAGCTTTTTTAATGAGACTGAACAGATTGTTTCCTTAAACATCATCTGTACTAGGTTCACTTCATCAATCTACTTTTAAATCAATGAATCTTTATGTGAGCATTTGAAATATTAGTCAGCAAAATCGACTTGTACTTTATTTATAAAGAACAGTCAAATATTCCGTTAGTTTAAATATCAAGTGTAACTTAGAGCCTTGTTGTGGTCAAATATATTTAATTGAAGTGTGCCTGTAGACAAGTTGGAGGATCATAAATCCCATATCCATTCTCTCACATGAGCATGTTATCTGTACTGAGACCAGAATTGGGGAGCCCTGCATGGTTCTAATTTTTCCCTTTCTGGGCTATCGTTAGCACCCCTTTGCCCGGGATCCAGACTGAGAATTAATCTTAAACATGGCTTTATTCCACAAAGGGCAGTGAGCAAACTGCTTGGGGAATTTGAAAGATTAGTTTGTGCACTGAAAGGGAGAACTCATTTGGATTACACTAAATAGATCTGTGGAGGATAGCGGCTTTAGAAATGCTGCTAGAGTAATTAAGGGCAGACATGGAAGTATAAATTAATTTGCAGTCAGTCTTGCTTAAATAAAATGGACTTTTCACTCAGTGTTTCCTCTGAATATTCTCTTTGTACAGCTAGTTAGTTAATTATATTTAAAAATAGGATTTAACTAGATTAAAATTTTCTTTCCTGTTTGGTCTGTTACCTTAATAGTCTAAATTAGTTTGTTGTGTGATTAAAACAATGCTCTTTCTCTTGATTCTCCTTTTGCTGATATGCTTTCTGTCACATGCCTCTCAGGCCTGACTTCTTTCCTCCTACTCTTGTCAACTGGCTCTCAAACGTAGAAACATACAGCACAGAAACAGGCCCTTCTGTACACCTCTTTCCCGCTGTCTGTGTTGTCTATCTATGCAAATCCAGTTTTGCCTGCATTAGGCCTTCATGTCTTTCCTGTACAAGTACTGTCCAAATACCTTTTAAACCTTACAATTATATGTGTCTCCACCATCTCCTCCTCTGGCAGCTTGTTCCTGATCTTCACCAGTTTCTGTGTGGAAAAACATAGTCTCGGATCTTCTAACTAGCCTTAAACCTGTGTTCTCTATGTCCTGCATTAGCAACATCTCCTCCACAATCTCAATCAGCACAGGTGCACCACAAGGCTGTGTTCTGCTTGCTTTATACTTAATGACCATGTGGCTAAGCAGAGCTCCAATGCCATGTTTAAATTTGCTGACACTTCTGTCGTTGGCCGAATCAAAGGTGGTGACAAATCAGCATGTAGGAAGGAGATTGAAAATCCGGCTGAGCGATGCCACAGCATCAATCACTCACTTAATGTCAGCAAGACCAAAAGACAATAGATAATAGGTGCAGGAGTAGGCCATTCACTGTGATCATGGCTGATCATCCACAATCAGTATCCAGTTCCTGCCTTATCCCCATAACCTTTGATTCCGCTCAGAGGGGTGATTATTGACTTCAGGAGGAGGAAACTTGAGGACCTTGAGACAGTTCTTGTCAGAAGATCAGAGGTGGGGAGGGTCACCAACTTTAAACTCCTCGGTGTTATCATTTCAGAGGATCTGTCCTGGGTCCAGCGTGTAGCAATTACAAAAAAGCACTGCAGCACCTCTACTTCCTTAGAAGTTTGTGAAGATTTGGCATGACTTCTAAAACACTGACAAACATCTATAGCTGTGTGGTTGACAATTTAGTGACTGATGGGATGTTTCCTATGGTGGGAGTGTCTAAGACCAGAGGACTCAGCCTTAGAATAAAGGGGCATCCTTCTAGAACAGAGATGAGGAGGAATTTCTTAGCAAGAGAGTGATGAATCTGTGGCATTCACCTGGAGATCCTGCCCTTTAACTTAACACCCAACTCTCTGAACTCCCTCTACAGAACCTCGTCACTCACCCTACCCATGTCATTCGCACCTGCATGGACCATAACTTCTGGCTGTTCACCTTCCTACTTAAGGATGCTGAGGACTTGATCCAAGATTACCCAAGCCCTGGCACCCAGAGGCAACATACCACCCAGGAATCTTGTTCTCACCCACAGAAAGTCCTGTCCATTCCCCTAATGAATGAATCCCCTGTCACCACAGTGTGCCTCTTCTCCCACCTTTCCCTTCTGAGTCACAGAGGCAGACTCGGTGCCAGTGTCTCACCCACTACGACTTTTCTCTGTTAGGTTATTCTCCCCCACCCCTGACAGTATCAAAAGTGATATCCCTGTTGTTAAGAGGGATGGCTACAGGTGTACTCTGCACTGGCTCCTTAACCCCTTTACTCTTCCTGGCTGTCACCCAATTTCCCATGTCCTGCACCTTGTGGGTAACCACCTCTCTATATATCCTATCTATCACCCCTTCCGTCTCCGAATAATCTGGAGTTAATCGATTTCCAGCTTCAACTCCTTAATGTGGTTTGTTGGAAGCTGCAGCTGGATGCACTTCTTGCAGTTTTAGTTGTCAAGGACTCTGGAGGTCTCCCCGCTTTCCCATATCCCACATCCCACAAGAGGAACATTTCACTATCCTGTCTGTCATCCCTAACGTCCTAGCTGAGCAGATGTAAAGAAGACAATAAAAAGAAAAGGCTTTTCTTTTCTGCGGTTTCTCTGAGTGAAGCATCTATTCGCTGAAGCCTCAAAAAGCTAAAAGCTTAAAGTCACCTCTCTGACTATGACCACTCAGATGATGGCCACTGTGACAATGACCACTGAGCTTGTTCTTGCCTTCCTTTAATTTGCTCTTCCTAATCATTCCCAAATGTCAACTGTTCGGTGATCAAAGCTCCATGACGCTGTTGCGACCTGCTCCGGCCTTTTATAAGACCATAAGACAAAGGAGCAGAAGTAGGCCATTCGGCCCATCGAGTCTGCTCCGCCATTTTATCATGAGCTGATCCATTTTATCCTATTTCGTCCCACTGCCCCGCCTTCTCACCATAACCTTTGATGCCCTGGCTACTCAGATACCTATCAATCTCTGCCTTAAACACACCCAATGACTTGGCCTCCACTGCTGCCCATGGCAACAAATTCCATAGATTCACCACCCTCTGACTAAAAAAAATTTCTTCGCATTTCTGTTCTGAAAGGGCGCCCTTCAATCCTGAAGTCATGCCCTCTCCTACTAGACTCTCCCATTATGGGAAACAACTTTGCCACATCCACTCTGTCCATGCCTTTTAACATTCGAAATGTTTCTATGAGGTCTCCCCTCATTCTTCTAAACTCCAAGGAATACAGTCCAAGAGCGGACAAACGTTCCTCATATGTTAACCCTCTCATTCCCGGAATCATTCTAGTGAATCTTCTCTGTACCCTCTCCAACATCAGCACACCCTTTCTTAAATAAGGAGACCAAAACTGCCCACAGTACTCCAAGTGAGGTCTCACCAGCGCCTTATAGAGCCTCAACATCACATCCCTGCTCCCATACTCTATTCCTCTAGAAATGAATGCCAACATTGCATTCGCCTTCTTCTCTACTGACTCAACCTGGAGGTTAACTTTAAGGGAATCCTGTACGAGGACTCCCAAGTCCCGTTGCATCTCAGAACTTTGAATTCTTTCCCCATTTAAATAATAGTCTGCCCGTTTATTTTTTCTGCCAAAGTGCATAACCATACACTTTCCAACATTGTACTTTATTTGCCACTTCTCTGCCCATTCTTCCAATCTATCCAAGTCTCTCTGCAGACTCTCCGTTTCCTCAGCACTACCGGCCCCTCCACCTATCTTCGTATCGTCAGCAAACTTAGCCACAAAGCCATCTATTCCATAATCCAAATCGTTGATGTACAATGTAAAAAGAAGCGGCCCCAACACTGATCCCTGTGGAACACCACTGGTAACCGGCAGCCAACCAGAATAGGATCCCTTTATTCCCACTCTCTGTTTCCCACTATCCTCAGACAGTGGATCTGATGGAAGTCTTCTCCTCTCCGAACTTCTAATGTCCAAACTGGCCTCTTGTCAAAGCTCTATTATGCTTAGTAATTGTGTATCAGTAGGTTGCAGGGTACTGGTTACTGTGTTTGGATTATATAATTTAATTGGGAAACTTGCAATGTTTTGCGCTTGAGTTTAAGATAGAAACGTAGAAAACCTACAGCACAATACAGACCCTTTGGCCCACAAAGCTGTGCCGAACATGTCCTTACCTTAGAAATTACCCAGGTTTACCCATAGCCCTCTATTTTTCTGAGCTCCATGTACCTGTCCAGGAGTTTCTTGAACGACCCTATCGTATCCACCTCCATCACCACCTATTCCATGCACTCACCACTCTCTGAGTAAAAAAAACTTACCCCTGGCATCTCCTCTGTGCCTACTTCCAAGCACCTTAATACTGTGCCATCTTATGCTAGCCATTTCAGCCCTGGGAAAAAGCCTCTGACTATCCACATGTTCGATGCCTCTCATCATCTTATACACCTCTATCAGGTCACCTGTCACCCTCCGTCGCTCCAAGGAAAAAAGGCCAAGTTCACTCAACCTATAGTATGTTTAGGAATAGTCAGCATGGCTTTGTCAAGGGCAGGTCGAGCCTTACAAGCCTGATTGAAATTTTTCAGGATGTGACCAAACACATTGATGAAGGAAGAGCAGTAGATGTAGTGTATATGGATTTCAGCAAGGCATTTGATAAGGTACCCCATGCAAGGCTTATTGAGAAAGTAAGGAGGCATGGGATCCAAAGGGACATTGCTTTGTGGATCCAGAACTGGCTTGCCCACAGGAGGCAAAGAGTGGTTGTAGATGGGTCATATTCTGCATGGAGGTCGGTGACCAGTGTGGTGTGCCTCAGGGATCTGTTCTGGGACCTCTTACTCTTCGTGATTTTTATAAATGACCTGGATGAGGAAGTGGAGGGATGGGTTAGTAAGTTTGCTGATGACTCAAAGGTTGGGATGTTGTGGATAGTGTGGAGGGCTGTCAGACGTTACAGCGGGACATCGATGGGATGCAAAACTGGGCTCAGAAGTGGCAGATGGAGTTTAAATCAGATAAGTGTGAAGTGGTTTATTTTGGTAGGTCAAATATGATGGCAGAATGTAGTATTAATGGTAAGACTCTTGGCAGTGTGGAGGATCAGAGGGATCTTGGGGTCCGAGTCCATAGGACGCTCAAAGCAGCTGCGCAGGTTGACTCTGTGGTTAAGAAGGCATACGGTGTATTGGCCTTCATCAATCATGGGATTGAGTTTAGGAGCCGAGAGGTAATGTTGCAGCTATATAGGACCGTGGTCAGACCCCATTTGGAATACTGTGCTCAGTTCTGGTTGCCTCATTACAGGAAGGATGTGAAATGGTAGGAAGGGTGCAGAGGAGATCTACAAGGATGTTGCCTGGATTGGGGAGCATGCCTTATGAAAGCAGGTTGAGTGAACTCAGCCTTTTTTCCTTGGAGCGACGGAGGATGAGAGGTGACCTGATAGAGGTGTATAAGATGATGAGAGGCATTGATCGTGTGGATAGTCAGAAGCTTTTTCCCCAGGGCTGAAATAGCTGCCACAAGAGGGCACAGGTTTAAGGTGCTTGGAAGTAGGTACAGAGGAGACATCAGGGGAAAATTTTTTATGCAGAGAGTGGTGAGTGTGTGAAATGGACTGCCAGCACCGGTGATGGGGGTGGAAATGATAGGATCTTTTAAGAGACTTTTGGATAGGTAGATGTTAAAGTTAATGTGGGTCCCGAGCTCATCACGCCAGTGCTTACGCCGGTTTCCGTGGCGTGAAGCGATTGAGAGTACAACACTCCCCCCCCTCCCCGATAGGATGCCAGTCTATCGTGAGGTTAACCCCCAGCATTTTGCTGGTACCCATTTTCAGCTGGGTGGGCTGGAGCAGTGTGTGGTTAAGTTCCTTGCTCAAGGACACGACACGTTGCCTCTGCTGGGGCTCGAACTCACGACTTCCAGATCGCTAGTCCAATGCCTTAGCCACTTGGCCACGTGCCATATGGATAGGTACATGGAGCTTGGAAAAATAGAGGGCTATGGGTAACCCTAGTAATTTCTAAGGTCGGGACATGTTCGGCACAACTTTGTGGGCCATAGGGCCTGTATTGGGCTGTATGTTTTCTATGTTTCTATGTTTTTATTCTCATAAAGCATGCTCCTCAATCCAGGCAACATCCTTGTAAATCTCCTCTGCACACTTCCTATGATTTCACATTCTTCTTATAGTGAGGCGACCAGAACTGAGCACAGTATTCCAAGTGGGGTCTGACCAGGGTCCTATATAGCTGCAACATTACCTCTTGGCTCCTAAACTCAATCCCACAATTGATGAAGGCCAATGCACCGCATACTTTCTTAACCACAGAGTCAACCTGCGTAGCAGCTTTGAGTGTCCTATGGACTTGGACACCAAGATCCCTCTCATCCTCCACACTGCCAAGAGTCTTAACATTAATACTATATTCTGTCATCAAATTTGACCTACCAAAATGAACCACCTCACACTTGGTGAAGGGTCTCGGCCCGAAACGTCAACTGTACCTCTTCCTAGAGATGCTGCCTGGCCTGCTGCGTTCACCAGCAACTTTTATGTGTGTTGTTCCTTGTGTTTGTATTTTTAAATTCACCTCACACTTATCTGGGCTGAACTCCATCTGCCACTTCTCACCGCAGTTTTGCATCCTATCAACATTCTGCTGTAACCTCTGACAGCCCTCCACACTATCCACAACACCTCCAACCTTTGTGTCATCAGCAAATTTACTAACCCATCCCTCCACTTCTTCATCCAGGTCATTTATAAAAATCACAAAAAGGGGTCCCAGAACAGATCTCTGAGGCACACCACTGGTGACCAACCTCCATGCTGTATATGATCCGTCTACAACCACTTTTTGCCTTCTGTGGGCAAGCCAGTTCTGGATCCACAAAGCAATGTCCCCTTGGATCCCATGCCTCCTTACTTTCTCTATAAGCCTTGCACGGGGTACCTTATCAAATGCCTTGCTGAAATCCATATACACTACATCTGCTGCTCTACCTTCATCAGTGTGTTTAGTCACATTGAGATGGTGGCAACTGCAAGGTGGTGTGCTTTGTATACATTGTTGCTGCTAACTCATAGAAAAAAGTCAGTGTCTCATTCCTAATTATATGTTTGAAGGTGCATTGGAACTTCAGAAATCTTAGAGAGATATTGTACTGTATTGTAAACCCAACCAGTTCACCTTCATTAACATAATCATCTACTTGTCCAATGTTGTATTTAACCTCCACAACTTCTCTTTCATTTCCTCCCACTTTCTGAAGATTGAAAGAGTAACCTTAAAGACTCACATTGGTCCTGACTACATCTTTCAGTGGATACGTGGAACAGCAGCCATGGGTACAAATCTAGTGAGTGTGCACACTCACCCAACACTTTCTTCACTACATTGATGATTACATTGGTGATACTTCCTGCACTGTGCAGAATTCATCAGTTTTATCAACTTTGCCACCAATTTCCATCCTGTCCTCAGAATCACCTGGACCTTCTCTTCCTTTTGTGGATCTCTCTGTCTCTGTCTCCAGAGACGTGTTTGCCACCAACATTTTCTATAAGGTCACTGATTCTGACAGCTACTTCAATTATACCTGCTTTTCACACACTGCCTCCTATTCATTTGCCATCTACTTGTCTCACTATTCCTATCTGCATTACTTTAGTTCTGAAGAAATGAAGACATAGTCAAAGCCCTTCTGCTCTAGGGCTTCTGAACAGCTCCCCTTCTTCACAGAAGTGTATTTTTTCTGCTATTGTTGACAGAGCCCTCACACACATTCCCTCCATTTCATGCTTTTCTGTCGCCACATCTCCTCTACGCCCCACGCCCCCCAGAGAGAGCAGCTATAGAGCCAGAGGCCGATACAATATGGAAACAATCTCTTTGGCCCATTTCTTCTATAATGATCCCAAGTTCCCTAAATTACCTAGTGCCACTTGTCTGTGTTTGGCTCAAATCCTTCTAAATCGTTCCTATCCGTGTAGGTGTTGAAGCATCTTTTAAATATCATAATTATGCCACTGCCTCTAGCAGCTCGTTACACATGATATATGAAAAATTTGATCTCAGGCCCTTTTTAAATATTTTTCCTCTCACTTTATATCCTTGCCCTCTATTTTTCAGCTCACCTATACTCAGGATAACACTGTGACCATGTACTTTATCTATGCCTGTCATGATATTATACACTACCTGGTCCCCACCAGTCTCCACATAGGATTTTGCATCCAATATCCAACATCCATCACATCAAACGTTTGCATCCAACATATGATCCTTTTATATATCACTTGGTCATCACCTTTCATCCCACCTGCTTCCACATCCAATAGATGAACCTTCAGTGGAGTAAGAAAAATTAAAGTGGTATGAGAGGGGAGTTGGCCAAAGTAAATTGGAAGGAGATGTTGGCAGGGATGACAGCAGAGCACCAATAACATAAGTCTCTGGGAAAAATGAGGAAGGTGCAGGATAGATGTATTCCAAAAATAAAGAGGTACTCAAATGGCAAAATAGTACACCTGTGACTGAAAGGAAAGTCAAAGTTAATGTTAGAGCAAAAGAGAAGGCATATAACAAAGCAAAAATTAGGGGGACGACAGAGGATTGGGAAGCTTTTAAAAACCCTACAGAGAACAACTAAAAGAATCATTAGGAGGGAAAAGATGAAATATGAAAGCAAGCTAGCAAAGAATATCAAAGTGGATGGTAAAAAGCTTGTTTAAATAAAAAGATGAGAATAGATATAGGACTGCCAGAAAAGGAGGCCAGAGAAATAATAACATGGGACCAGGAGGTGTCAGATGAACTAAATCGGTAGGTACAGAGGAGATGTCAGGGGTAAGTTTTTTACGCAGAGAGTGGTGAATGTGTGGAATGGACTACCGGCGACGGTGGTGGAGGTGGATACAATAGGGTCGTTTAAGAGACTTCTGGATAAGTGTATGGAGCTTATAAAAATAGAGGGCTATGGGTAACCCTCGGTAAATTCTAAGGTAAGGATATGTGTGGGCTGAAGGGCCTGTATTGTGCTGTAGGCTTTCTATGTTTCTAAATATCATTGGACTCTGACATGGTGTCAGAGGACTGGAAAATTGCAAATATCACTCCATTCTTTAAGAAAGAAGGAAGGTAGCAGAAAGGAACTTATAGACCAGTTGGCTTGACCTTAGTGGTTGGGAAGGTGTTGGAGTCAATTGTTAAGGATAAGGTTATGGAGTACTTGGTGACATAGGACTAGATAGGACAAGTCAGTATGGTTTCCTTAAGGGAAAATCCTCCCTGATGAATCTCTTGGAATTCTTTGAGGAGATTACAAGTAGAATAGATAAGAGGGAGGCAGTATGTATATTTGGACTTCAAGAAGGCCTTTGACAAGGTGGTGCACATGAGGCTGTGTACCAAGTTAAGAGTGCATGGTATTACGGACAATTTATTGGCATGGTTAAAGCATTGGCTGACCATAGGAGGCAGTGAGTGGGAATAAAAAGGTCCTTTATTGGTTGGCTGACATTTACTAGTGGTGTTCCACAGGGGTCGGTGTTAGGACCTCTTCTTTTTGTGCTGTATATCAATGATTTAGATGATGGAATAGATGGCTTTGTTGCCAACTTTGCAGATGATACAAAGATTGGTGGAGGGGAAGTTAGTGTTGAGGAAACAGGTAGGCTGCAGAAGGACTTAGACAGATTAGGATAATGGGCAAGGGAGTGGCAAACAGAGATGCAAAGGGACTTGGGAGTCCTTGTGCAGACACCCTAAAGGTTAACTTGCAGGTAGAGTCAGTAGTGAGGAAAGCAAATGCAATATTAGCATTGCTTTCAAGTTGTCTAGAATACAAGAGCAGGGCTGTGATGCTGAGGTTTTATAAGGCAATGGTGAGGCCTCACCTTGAGTATTGTGAATAAGTTTGGGCTCCTCCTGGTATTGGGGAGATTTCAGAGGAGGTTCATAAGGATGATTCTGGGAATGAAAGGGTTATCATACGAGGAATGTTTGATACATCTGGGTCTGTGCTCACTGGAACTTAGAAGGATGATAGGGGATCTCGTTGAAACTTTTTGAATGTTAAAAGGCCTAGACAGAGTAGATGTGGAAAGGATGTTTCCCATGGTGGGGAAGTCTAGGACAAGAGGGCACAGCCTCAGGATAGGGGGTCACCTATTTAAAACAGAGATGCAGAGAAATTTCTTTAGCCAGAGGGTGGTGAATTTGTGGAAATTATTACCACAGACAGCTGTGGAGGCCAGGTCGTTGGATATATTTAAGCAAGAGCTTGATGGATTCTTGATTGGACATGGCATCAAAGGTTATGGCAGAAGGCTGGGGAGTAGGACTGAGGAGGGGAAGAAGGATCAACCATGATTGAATGGCGGAGCATAACCAATGGGCCAAATGGCCTAATTCGGCTCCTATGTGTTATGGTCTTATGGTCTTTGCAATTTCTGCCAGCTGTAAAATAATCTCACCACCAGTCACATTCCTCTGTCCTTCAAATACTGCTTTCTGCAAAAAAGTCCATGGTTAGTCCATCCATCCTGGATGTTGGGGTAGAAGGGTGGGTTGGCAAGTTTGCAGACGACACAAAGGTTGGTGGTGTTGTAGGTAGTGTAGAGGATTGTCAAAGATTGCAGAGAGACATTGGTAGGATGCAGAAGTGGGCTGAGAAGTGGCAGATGGAGTTCAACCCGGAGAAGTGTGAGGTGGTACACTTTGGAAGGACAAACTCCAAGGCAGAGTACAAAGTAAATGGCAGGATACTTGGTAGTGTGGAGGAGCAGAGGGATCTGAGGGTACATGTCCACAGATCCCTGTAACTTGCCTCACAGGTGGATAGGGTAGTTAAGAAAGCTTATGGGATGTTAGCTTTCATAAGTCGAGGGATAGAGTTTAGGAGTTCCGATGTAATGATGCAGCTTTGTAAAACTCTGGTTAGGCCACACTTGGAGTACTGTGTCCAGTTCTGGTCGCCTCACTATAGGAAGGATGTGAAAGCATTGGAAAGGGTACAGGGGAGAGTTACCAGGATGCTGCCTGGTTTAGAGAGTATGCATTATGATCAGAGATTAAGGGAGCTAGGGCTTTACTCTTGGAGAGGAGGAGGATGAGAGGAGACATGATAGAGGTGTACAAGATAATAAGAGGAATAGATAGAGTGGGTAGCCAGCGCCTCTTCCCCAGGGCACCACTGCTCAATACAAGAGGACATGGCTTTAAGGTAAGCGGTGGGAAGTTCAAGGGGGATATTAGAGGAAGGTTTTTTACTCAGAGAGTGGTTGGTGCGTGGAATGCACTGCCTGGGTCAGTGGTGGAGGCAGATAAATTAGTGAAGTTTAAGAGACTACTAGACAGGTATATGGAGGAATCTACGGTGGGGGCTTATATGGGAGGCAGGGTTTGAGGGTCGGCACAACATTGTGGGCCGAAGGGCCTGTACTGTGCTGTACTATTCTATGTATTAAAGGCAAGTTAATGAAAAAGAGAGGAAAAAAAAGGTGTAAATAAATAAATAAATAAATGGATGGATGGATGAATGAATGAATGAGTAAATAAGTAATGGAGTACGAGGGGGAGGTGGGGCATTAACGGAAGTTAGAGAAGTCAATGTTCATGCCATCAGGTTGGAGGCTACCCAGGACGGAATATAAGGTGTTGTTCCTCCAACCTGAGTGTGGCTTCATCTTGACAGTAGAGGAGGCCGTGGATAGACATGTCAGAATGGGAATGGGACGTGGAATTAAAATGTGTGGGCACTGGGAGATCCTGCTTTCTCTGGCGGACAGAGTGTAGATGTTCAGCGAAACGGTCTCCCAGCCTGCGTCGGGTCTCGCCAATATATAGAAGGTCGCATCGGGAGCACCGGACGCAGTATATCACCCCAGCCAACTCACAGGTGAAGTGTCGCCTCACCTGGAAGGACTATCTGGGGTCCTGAATGGTGGTGAGGGAGGAAGTGTAAGGGCATGTGTAGCACTTGTTCTGCTTACAAGGATAAGTGCCAGGAGGGAGATCGGTGGGGAGGGATGGGGTGGATGAATGGACAAAGGAGTCGTGTAGGGAGCGATCCCTGCGGAAAGCTGGGGGGGGGGGAGGGAAAGATGTGCTTAGTGGTGGGATCCCGTTGGAGGTGGTGGAAGTTACGGAGAACTATATGTTGGACCCAGAGGCTGGTGGGGTGGTAGGTGAGGACAAGGGGAGCTCTATTCCTAGTGGGGTGGCAGGAGGATGCAGGCTCTTTGTTTCCTCAACACTACCTGCTCTTCCACCTATCTTTGTATCATCGGCAATTCCCTAGCAATCTTCCCTTTTCTCTCAGATTCGCAATGCAGGATCATGACCTGAAAAGACAACTTGCATCATTTGTCTCCATGGATGCTGCTCGAGCTAATGAATACTTACAGTGTTCTGTTTTTATTTTGCTTGTGGTAGTGTCGTGGTTAGATCACTGGAATATATCCAGAGGTATGGACTATTGTTCTGGTTGAATTTAAATTCTACAGGAGCAGAATTTAAATTCAAGTAATTTAAGTAATCTGGAATTTAGCATGACCATAATTACTCGGTGGTTATAAAAACCCATCTGATTCACAATCACAATTGAGTTCATTATCTCCGACATGTGTTGTGGTACTTGTTCTGCACCAGAGTACAGTGCAATGCATTAAAAATTACTGTGAGTTGCAGTAAGAAATATATTAAAAACTTGATAAATTGTGCAAAAAGTGAGCAAAATGGTGAGGTAGCAGTCATGGACGGTTGAAAAATCTGCTGGGAGAGGAGGAAGCTAATATCTTACAGGGAAGCTATCTTCTGTGCTTCGTTGTGTTTGATTATATGTGACTGTGGAGCCACCGGAGGATTGCTGCTTTCAGGGAGGACCATTAAGTGCTGGTGCTGTTGGCAACGTCCACATCTGAGGGAATGAACAAAAGTAGGGTATAGTCTCAAGCCGGCTGGCCTAATGTTTTGATATGACAGCACCTCGATGGATTGTGTCCACAATTGGTTTCAAATGTTCAAAGGTTAATTTTATTGTCAAAGTTTGTATGTACAATACAACTCTAATATTCATCTTCTCCAGATAGCCATGAAGTACAGAAAAACTATAGCTGTTATTGAAAGAAAAGACATCAAATCACCTCCATGAAAATGAAAAGGAAACAAAACTCACAAACCCCCCACTGCTTCCCTCACACAAAAAATTAACAGAGTGACCACACGGAAAATGGCAGCTAGAGGATGAAACCCCAAACTTCAACTCCCTCTCTTGCACAAAATCTAATAGATCTCCCTCCGAAAAAGTTGCAGCTAGAACATCAAAAACACCAAACCCTCAAGCCCCTCCCTCACAGAAAATCTAATAGATCTCCCACCGAAAAAGTTGCAGCTAGAATATCAAAAACACCAAAGCCCCAACTCCCTCCCTCACAAAAAAACAGGGACAATAGCATCAAACCCTCAACCCCCTATCTTAGACACAAAAAACTGAACATCAGCAACTCAGTAAAACACCAACAGGAACTTCAGACCCCAAATCCCCAACTCCTCCCTCACACAAAAAGTAACATATCGCCCACCCGCCAATCAGCAACAAGAAAGAAAACACCAAAAACTGAAGGAGACCAATCTAAACTACAGTCCGATAATCATATAAATCTCAGAATTTTGAAAACATCCTCCTGTCAGCATCAAGAAGAGCAGATGCACGAGCTCAGATCTTCACTGAAGAGTGGCTGCCAATCAGGGTCCAAACTACACCGACCTGGCTACCGACCTGGAGAGCGACTGCTGACCTCCTTCGTATACGCCTCGATGCTTTGAAATGGAGTCGATTGTGGCCCCACACCCAGTCTCTTGTCTCCTCCACGAGGCAGCTCATGCTCTGCCTTCGGGACAGCAGAGCACCAGGTCTTTCGACCAAATTCCAAACTGTACATCACCGGCTTCAACAGTTTTGGAAGCAGAACTAAGACAAGAAGAACAAGCAGTAGATATAGACAAAGTGAAGTATTTGAACAGATTGGCCATCTGGAAGATGGCCCCAGTGAATAACAATTCCTCAGGCAACATTGGGTGACCTAATGAAAGGTCTCAGCCCGAGACGTTGACTGTACTCTTTCTCCATAGATGCTGTCTGGCCTGCTGAGTTCCTCCAGCATTTTATGTGTGTTGCTTGGATTTCCAACGTCTGCGGAATTTCCCTTGTTTGTCTTCCAGGTAGCCAATCTCTATAATTATTTCACTTTCTCTACATTTTCTGGTCTCCATGCATACTGAACAAGATCAGGCTTTGGAGATGGTCTAGAGAAAGTGGGCAGGTCCACTTGTGAACCACGTTTGTTAGCAGAGAAACCATTTTACATACACAATACAATTCCAATGGAGGCATTATCATTTTAACGATCATAGTCTCTAAGACCCAAGGTTAATTACTTTCAAGGCTCCGAACTTGGAGTGAATGTTATTGAAATTTTTTTTTAATATAGCGGAGACTGGATGCAGTTTGGATAGAAAGGTTAGTTGAAATAGATATGGATCATGTGATCTGAGATCATGCGATGAAAGCCTTGGGGAAAGAGTTAGTGCAATATCAGGAAGTGTTTGTTTTCAAAGAGTCATCACATTGTGCTTAACGGGCCACTCCATTCTGAAGGGGGTGGATATCAGTTGGGAAAGTAACAGGTCTTTTTTTAACTTCTGCATTTGCCACATTATGTAGTTGCTGGCTCCCAGCACAGTATTCTCATTAGTCCCATATCTTACCATGTGGGTGGTATGATAGTGTAATGGTTTGCATAACGCTTTACAATACCAGGCACTGAGGTTAATTTCCTGACACTGTCTGTAAGGAGTTTCAACATTCTCCCCTGTGACTATGAGAGTTTCTTCTGGGTGCTCCATTTTCCTCCCACATTCCAAAGACGTATGAGTTAAGGTTAGGTTTAGTAGTGTGGGCATGCTATTTTGGTACCGGATCCCTGGCCTCCAGCACAATCCTCAGACCATACTGGTCGTTTATGCAAACAATGCATTTCACTGTAAATTTCAATGTACATGTGACAAATACAGCCAATCTTTAATCTATTTATTTCCATAGACGTTGCCTGACTTGCTGAGTTCCTTCAGCATTTTGTGTGTGTTGCTTTGGATTTTCAGCGTCTGCAGAATTTCTTGTGTTTATGAACTTCAGTCTTTCCTCCTCGTCATTTCTCTGTAGCCCTGCTCTGTCGACGACTGCCCACATTCTTTGAAAGCACCAATACAAGTTTGTAAACTTGCATCATTGACTGATGAGCCAGACACCATGGCCTTGATAATTATTGTATAATTTATGTAGATACCCTTTGTCTGTCAGATCCTAGAAACTTGTTAAAAACTGATTTTAGAGTCTGTACTTTGCTTGATTCTTTTTCTCCCTCTTCGTCAATAGTAGAACCATTAGCAATTTCCTAGTACGTTACCAGGGAGATTTTAAAATGGTTTCCCTGTGATGTTATTTCTCTCCAAGAGGACCACAACCTTGTAGTAGGGTTTGGAGGCATGTGTGCCTCAGTGACCCAGAGGACTATATTATCTGGAGTAAGGGCCTTGTACTTTGATTCTTGGTAGGAACACATCCCAAATAGGTCAAAGGATAGAGGCCAGACGAAGAGTGGTCCACCAGACCTCCAGCTTTGGGGATTCAGCTGGGGGCCAACACTCTGACTGGTCAAAAAAAATTGTTACGGAAACAGCAAAAAAAGCTGCCCTAAATGCCAGAGGCATAACAGGAAGTAACTACTTGATGTTCTTTCATTGTGAATGCCCTGGCATTCTTATTGATGATGGTGAGTTGCCCAGAGTGAAAGGTCTGCTTTACTCTGGCTTAAGCTCCAGTCATTGTGATCAGCAAGGCAGGTTCAGAGATTTGATGGAGGCATTTGCAACCACAGGGTGTATAGAGACTATGAATAATATGACACTGTTTCCAGTAGTTTACTGCTCGATAACCAAAGGTCGGTCATGCTTTTAAAGTTGTTGGCAAAGGAACCTGAAGGGAATTTTTCAATGCAATGAGTCTTTGGAATTTAGGATGGATTCCTTAATTGGTTCCTGGATGGTAATTCAGATGTAGCTTTCAGAAGGAAAGTAGGTAAATTGTAGATAAAAAGGTGAAACATTGATAAAATGGGAAAAGGGTGAGGGAGTGGCACCATTGGATCAGTTTCTTCTTCAGAAAGCCAGCCTAAGCACTTTGTACTGAATGCTTCTATCTTTACAGCATTATTTAATGAATCCATGGAAATTAGGAGCAAAAATTTCTGTCTCACTAAGTTCCTAGGTTTTGTCTGAATCAGAATCTGGAAAACTGTAATACAATAATAGTCTCCTTTGTTTTTCTGTCATTGCTGTGATTATGCAAACTAATTATTCCCACTCAACCCGCTCTTTCCCTATAGTCATGCAAAATTTTCACCCTTAAGTTATTTACACTTTTGAAAATTGAGACTGAATTTGCTTTCATCACATCTTTGGCTAGCACACTTTAAATCACAGGAAATCATTGCATCTTAAACAAAATAATATTCCTTGTTTGTCCACAATCTTCATTCTAAAGTCCCTTTGCTGAGCAAACTTCCTATCTGAGAAGTCTGTGGCCAGTGTAGTGAGAAAGATTCATTCAAGCAAAGTCATTGTTCATCAGTTGTTTTCCCACCAGTTAAAACCTGCAAAACGCAACCAGCCACCTTTTCTTAACGAGAGTCTTGGAAGAAAAGATTGTGTCTGTTAATTCTGAACACCAGCTTAAGGCACATCCCCCCTTGTGTTTAACAAGTGGTGCTTGTGTAGGCATTGTGAATCAGAACAGAAAATATAATAATATATGGCCTTATTTCAGCTCCTGGTACAGTATTACAGTATGGAAATTCCTTTGAACAATTAACCTTTTGTAGTGCAGAGATGGAGTGGAGGTCTTTCTATTTCTGAGTATAATGAATCACAGAGAATTGCATGGTTGCAGTTTTGCACCTGTAAAGGGAACTAACCAATTACCATTGGTATACTTGCCATTTCTTTTATTCGGCTACAGATTCAGTAAGGTCTAGCCTGGTATTGATGGCTTTGTGGACCAGTTTGCAGATGATGTAAAGGAAGAGACAGCTGAGGACATTGTGGAAGCATTAGTAAAGATCTTTCAAAAATCGCTAGATTCTGGAATGGTTCTGGATGACTGGAAAATTGCAATTGTCTCTCCACTCTTTAGGAAGGGAGGGAGGCCAGCTAGTTTGAACTCAGTGGTTGGGAAGATGTTGGCGTCCATTATTCAGCATGATGTTTCGGGGTACTTGGAGATGCATGATAATATAAGCCAAAGTCACATGGTTTCCTTAAAGGGAAACCTTGCCTGAAAAATTTGTTAGAATTCTTTGAGGAAATAATGGGGAGGATAGACAAAGGAGAATCAGTGGATGTTGTTTACTTGGATTTTCAGAAGGTCTTTGACAAGGTGCTGCACATGAGGCTGCTTACCAAGTTAAGAACCCATGTTATTCCAGGAAAGTCACAAGTATGAATAGAGCATTGGCTGATTGGCAGGATGAAAAGAGTGGGAATAAAGGGGGCATTTCTGGGTTGGCAGCTGGTGGCAGTGGGACCACTTTTTTCACATTATATGTCAATGATTTGGATGACTGAATTGATCGCTTTGTAGCAAAGTTTGCAAATGATACAAAGGTAGGTAGAGGGGTATGTATTGTCGAGGAAGCACGGAATCTACAGGAGGACTTAGGCAGATTAGGAGAATGGGCAAAGAAGTGAGCAGATGGAATATAATGTAGAGAAGTATATGGTCATGCACTAAGGTAGAAAGGCATACACTATTTTCTAAATAGGGAGAAAATTAAAAAATCAGAAGTGCAAAGAATGTCCTTGTGCATGATTCCTTAAAGGTTAATTTACATGTTGAGTCAGTGGTGAGGAAGACAAATGCAATGTTAACATTCATTTCGAGAGGTCTTGAATATAAAAACAAGGGTTTTATGCTGTGGCTTTATAAGGCATTGGTCAGACCACTTTTGGAGTACTGTGAACAATTTTGGTCCCCTTATCTAAGAAAGGATGTGCTGGCATTGGCGAGAAGGCTGATGAGAATGCCTTCAGGATTGAAAGGGTTAATGTATGAGAAACATTTGAGGGAGGATCTCATTGAAACATCAGATATTGAAAGGCCTTGACAGAGCAGATGTGGAAAGGATCCTATAGTGGTGTAGTCTAGGACTAGAGAACACAGATGTTTAATAGAGGGATGTCCTTTTAGAACAGAGATGAGGAGGAATTTCTTCAGCCAGAGGGTGGTGAATCTGTTGAATTAATTTCCACAGATGGTTGTGGAGGCCAAGTAATTGAGCATATTTAAAGTGAATGTTGATAGGTTCTTGATTAGTAAAGATGTCAAAGGTTATGGGGAGAAGGCAGGAGAATGAGGCTGAGGAGGATAGTAAATCAGCCGTGATAAAATGACGGAGCAGACTCGATGGGCTGAATGATCTAATTCTGCTCCTAGGCCTTATGGTCCATCACTGGAAATAGATTGTTCCTTCCTTTCAACATTCATCATTGCTTTTCTTCTTCTACAAAAGTTTCTGCCTCTCTGTGGCATTGTCACAGATGTGGAACTGGTGCTACTGAATGGCTCGATGTTTGCTGCAGGCAGAGTATTAGCTTGATTCCCATTATTGGTATCTCATGGTTTTGAACTGTGCAGAAATCACCTGTCTTGTTCCTAACTCACCAGATGGATGATGATGCCGTAGCCAATGCACTCCACTCCATCTTGCCCCACCTGGAAAATGGTGGCTTATATGTCAGGATAGTCTTTATTGACTTCAACTTGGCGTTCAATATCTCAGAAGCTGGTGGGTAGACTGTCCTCAATGGGTCTCAACAGCTCTCCATGTGAATGGATCCTGGACTTCTTGATAGAGAGATCACAGTCATTCTGTGTTGGCAGAAACATCTCTGCCTCCGTCACACTGAGCAGCGGTTCTCCCCAGGGCTGTGTGCTCAGCCCGCTGCTGTTCACCTTGCTGATGCGTGACTGCTTTGCTAGATGCAGTTCATACTGAATCTCAAGTTTTCTGATGACACAACAGTGGTTGGCTCATCAACAATGATGAGGAGATTGTATACAGACAGGAAGTGGAGCAGCTGGTAGAATGCTGTGAGCACAACTTCAGTCTCAATCTGGACAAGATCAAAGAGATGATTGTGGACTTTAAGAAGGTGGAGGATAACCATGTACATGGGTCCACCATGGAGTTTCAAGGAACAAGTTTCATAACAGGCAATCTCACCTAGTTCCTCAACATAACCCGTTTGGTCAAGAAAGCACAGCAGTGTCTCCTCTTCCTGAGGAGATTGAGGTGAATTCTGACCAGTTTTTATCATCGAGACTGTCCTGACCAGCTGCATCACCATCTGACATGGGAATTGCAAGGCATCTGACCACAAGTGCCTACAAAGGATTCAAGGACTTTAGAGAAAGTCATCAGGGTCTCTCTTCCACCCATCAGAGATACCTTTCAGGATCACTGTGTATGCAAGGAGCCTTAACATTGTCAGTGATCTCACCCATCCATCCAACAATCTCTTTGACCCCCTACCATCAGGCAGGAGGTACTGTAGTATTGTCAATGATCCCTCCCATCCATCCAACAATCTCTTTGACCCCCTACCATCAGGCAGGAGGTACTGTAGTGTTAGGACGAGAACTGTTAGGATGGGAAACAGCCTCTTCCCCCTCCGGTCGTGAGACTACTGAGCTTCTTGTCACCACCCAGGTCTCATCACAAATGAAGAGACAGTAGCATTATACTGTTTACTTTTTAATTTGTGTCATAAAAGTACCTCATTATTTGTGGTACTATTACTTTGAGTTTTGTGTGAGTTATACAGTATGTATTGCATTGTGCACCTTGGTCTGGAAGAATGTTATCTTGCTGGATGGTATACATGTGTATAGTTTAATGTTAACAAACTTGAACTTGATAGGGTCCTGATGAAGGGTTGCAGCCTGAAACATCGACTGTACTCTTTTTCATAGACGCTGCCTGGCCTGCTAAGCACCTCCAGCATTTTGTGTGCGCTGCTTGGATTTCCAGCATCTGCAGATTTTCTCTTGACTTTGGTACAGGTCCTGCCCAGATTACAAAGCCCTGCTTATGTCCAACTCATACATATGAACAAATGGGATGGATCTGATGAAAGTTCAACAGTTCAAAGTAAATTTATTATTGATGTATACATATCTTACCATATATTACCTTGAGATTCATTTTCTTGCAGGCATTTATAGGAAAAAATAAGAAATACAACAGAATTTACAACAATATATACAAAGACTGACAAGCAACCAATGTGCCAAAGACCACAAACTGGGCAGATAAAAAAAACAGTGAGAACATGGGTTGTAAAGAGTTGCTGGTTGCTGTGGGGCTGCAGGCATTTTCGGCCAGGTAGGAACTCAGTTTTTGTCTGTGTTTCTGGTTTTGGTGTGTCCAGATTATCAATAGTTTACATGATTGGCAACCTGCTGTTACCGGGGAATGACCTGTACTTTTGAAAGTAGATTATTTATTATTTGGAACTTTCTAGCATTTTATAAATGGTGTATAAAGCTGTGTTTTCTTTCCCTTAATATTGGAAAAATTTTTTAATAGTTCCTTGGCCATTTGTTCTCCTTGTATTTGATAAGGTGCTTATTTTCTACAGGCCTCTGTCAATTGCCATGGGTGCGTTTCTGTGTTAATGACAAACACGTTCATGTGGATTGCTCTGGGTAGGTTTCTGTGTTGAACACACCACACTACTGTGAATTACCCTGGGTAGGCTTCTGTGTTAAAAAGCCTCACCACTGTGAATTGCCCTGGGTTGGTGTCTGTGTTGAACACACCACACTACTATGAATTGCTCTGGGTGGGTTTCTGTGTTAAAAAGCCTCACCACTGTGAATTGCCCTGGGTTGGTTTCTGTGTTAAAGACACCACACTACTGTGAATTACCCTGGGTGGGTTTCTGTGTTAAAAAGCCTCACCGGTGTGAATTGCCATGGGTGGGTTTCTGTGTTGAACACACCACACTACTGTGAATTGCTCTGGGTGGATTTCTTTGTTAAAAAGCCTCACCACTGTGAATTGCCCTGTGTGGGTTTCTGCATTAAAAAGCCTCACTGCTTGTCCATATTAAACTACAGCCACCTTTGCATTGCCAGTAAGCCCGCTTTGCCTATGCATGGTAAAGTGTGTTGTAATTAATTCCTTGCTGATTAACAGCCAATATCTTTCAGGCAAGGAGAAGAGAAAGAAATAAACCATAAAAGAGCAGTAGAAAATAGATTTGAACGTGCAGATCTTCCATGTCATTTATTGCACTGCCACTTGCAGTATACCGTCTTGATCTCCATCTGTTTGTTTGAATTTCATCCCTCTGTTGTGGTACTGCTTGGATGCCACACTGCCTGAGGTGCTGTCTTCACAATGTGACCTTAAATACAATCTAACCTGCCACCTGAGGTAATTGTACTACAGTGGATAATGGGCAAGTTCTGCAATCTCTCCTCACTCCTCACTAGCTTCCCCTCCCCTTCCCTTCCCCTTGCCCCCTACTCCCTCCCTTACCCTGCTCCCCCCTCACCCCCCCAAGCTCTCCTGCAAGCTGCGCTGTCCTATTTGTCAACTTCACAAAGAAACCACTCATTGTATTATTGTCAGTGAGATCTTAGTGTGTACAATGTGCCTGCTGCATTTCTTTGAACAATGTGAGAATTGTAGTGAGTACTTCACTCGTTTTGGTGACTTTGGGATTGTGGGAAGTGCTATATCGACGCAGATTCGGGACAAGGATTCTGCGTGTTGGTGGCTGGAGGGTGACGTAGACAGAGTGTAGTGGTGGATGTGTGATTTTCTGACTGGAAATCGGTAACAAGTAGCACACTGCAAGGATAGGTGCTGGGACCTTCGTTATTTATAATATACTTCATATAAATGACACAGATGAGAATGCATCTTTCTCTGATTCTAAGTGATTTCTTTCCTATTTCTGTCTGAACACAAAAGAAAATAATTTGGCCCATCGTCTGTTCCCCTCTCTCACACAGTCATTACCTCTCCTGGTTCTCTTGCCACCTTCCACAATTTACAGCAACCAGTTAATCCAACAGTATATTCCTTAGGTTTGAGAAGATATCAGAACAGCTGGAGGAATCCAACGGTGGCAGAGAGACCATGTGAGCATCACGCTCAGGATTTAACCTCGGTCACTGGCTCTACCTGTGCCACTTTCCTCCTTCCTTGTTTCTTGGGATATCCTTCTCCCAGTCCCTCCTCTTTCACCAAAGCATTTGATAAAAGTTAAAGTGCTTTGGTAGGAGTGATGACGGCGTGACACCCTACATTGTCGAAGGTGCTGTATACGAATGCAGTATTATCACAAGTATGCTGTATACGAATGCAGTATTATCACAAGTATGCTGTATACGAATGCAGTATTATCACAAGTATGCTGTATACGAATGCAGTATTATCACAAGTATGCTGTATACGAATGCAGTATTATCACAAGTATGCTGTATACGAATGCAGTATTATCACAAGTATGCTGTATACGAATGCAGTATTATCACAAGTATGCTGTATACGAATGCAGTATTATCACAAGTATGCTGTATACGAATGCAGTATTATCACAAGTATGCTGTATACGAATGCAGTATTATCACAAGTATGCTGTATACGAATGCAGTATTATCACAAGTATGCTGTATACGAATGCAGTATTATCACAAGTGCTTCCATGCAGCATAAGCAGGAAGAGCCACTTCCTTTTTAAGATTTTTTTTCTGAAGAACAGAACTCTCCGCATCTTTGTGCTTCCCTTTTATTTTTAACCAGGCACTTCTTGATAGAATGAAAAGATTTGAAGCTGAAATAAACAGGGATTTTGAAACTAAGTAAAATGCCAGAATAAGGAGAGACTTCGGAATGAAATTTTAGAGAAAGGTATTTCCTTTTCTTTCATTCGTACTGCATTTAGTAACACTTAGAGATTCATAAAAGGAACTCTTCAAAAACAAATGTCCGCATGTAGGGTGCACCGATTTCATACACATTGCTGTTTGCATTATTGTTTGGTTTTCCTTTGGGGTTTTGATCTCCCTAGTAAGGATTTTGTATGGCATAAAAGTGTACCAAATGATGACAACAGTGGGTCAGCACACAAAATTCATCTGTGCTCAAATGGTGTTCTCAGTTATTCATATGCAAACCCTATTATGAAAGTGGTCAAACACAAACTGTAGTCTTTGTCCTCCAAGACGTCTCTGACCTTTTGCAGTTCCAGGTATAGCCTCACTTGTGTGCCTTAATGTTCTTTGGTCAATGTTAAGGTCACTCTCAGCTTTGTGGTCTCAGGATCATTCTGGGCTCTGCTGCCAATCTTTGTCACATTCCAGAGCTTGCTGCTCATTTCTGCACCAGGGAAATCACCCATATTCTATTGCTGAGGAGAGGAGACTTCATCACTTGACTTTTCATTTACTCCTATAGGTAAGAGAGTACATACAGCTGTTTGTTTTGCAGGCTTTTCCAGAGTGACAACATCACCAGACTGCAGTTATGTCCTCAGAAAGCTCAGAGATAGCTCCTTGCCAGGAAAACTTGGCTGTAGTCATAGAGGACCTCAGTGGTCATCTTGCACACAGAGGGTCCTTCTGTTCATCCTCAACCCCCAGCCCTTCAGCACTCCCCATAGCAGTATCCCCCAACTCCTGTCCATCACTCATTCCGAGGCAGCACTCTGCTGTAGCTGGAAGAGTGCTGCTTGTAAGTTAGCAACGCATTTGAGAACAGCTTGCAATAGTTGCACCCGATGTACTGCCTGTCAAGAACCTGTGAGGCATTACAAGTGAATGCCATATTACTGCTGACAATCTCAGCATCACATCACATAACCCAACAGCATTGCTTGCTGACCTTTGAGCAAATGATTTTAAGTTAATCCACAGTGCTACATATAACACCAAAGAAGGGCACAGAGCAAATTAATTAGTCAAGAAAATGAAGTGTTACAATTCAATCCTGACTGGAGTGAGATAATATTCAATTTTTATAGTCATAGAACACTACACCACAGAAATAGGCCTTTCAGCCCATCTGAACTATTAATCTGCCTAGCCCATCAACCTGCACCTGGACCATAGCCCTCCATACTTTCCCATTTATTTACCTATCCAAATTTCTCTTAACCTCACTTGCATTGGCAACTTGTTCCACACGCTCACGACCCTCTGAGTGAATAAGTTTCCCGTCATGTTCCCCTTAAACATTTCACCTTTCAGCCTTAACCATGACCTCTAGTTATAGTCTTAGCCAACTTTAGTGGAAAAAGCCTGCTTGCATTTATCCTATCTATACCCCTCATAATTTTGTATACCTCTATCAAATTTTTCCTCAATCTTCTACATTCTAGGGAATAAAGTCTGAACCAGTTCAACCTTTCCCTATAATTCAGGTCCTCAAGTCCCAACAACATCTTTGTAAATTTTCTCTGCACTCTTTATATCTTATTTACATCTTTCCCGTAAGTAGGTGACCAAAACTGCATACAGCACCCCAAATTAGGCCTCACCAATGTGTTATACAATGTTAACATAACATCCCAACTCCTATACTCAATACATTGATTTATGAAGGCCAATGTGTCAAAAACTTCTTTTACGACCCTATCCCTCTGTGATGCTGCTTTCATTGAATTATGGATCTGTATTCCCAGCTCCCTCTGTTCTGCTACACTCCTCAGTGCCCTACTGCGAACCAAGTAAGACCCACGTAGCGCATCACTTCACATTTGTCTGCGTTAAATTCCATCTGCCATTTATCAGCCCATTTTTCTAGAAGGTCCAGAGCCCACTGCAAGTTTTGATAGTCTTCCTCGTTATCCATTACATTCCCAATCTTAGTGTCATCTGCAAATTTGCCGATCATACCCATAATTGTCCAGACATTGATATCAAAGTCTCAGGTACTTTGATGCAACCAGCCTTTTTGGATGGGGTGAAGGAAAGCTGAATGCAATGATGGACAGCTCTATTGTTTTCTTCAGTACTTTGCAAGTCACCCCCAATTCCCAGGATAAATTGTATGTGTGGCCTACTTATTATAGAACGGAACTGATTGAGGAGTGCCAGATCAACTTCACATCAGGGAGGTTTTTGTGAGGTGAACATTGATGGTAGGTGAAGGAGAAATAGTCCCTTGAGCATCTCATACAAAATGCAGGAGGAACTCAGTAGGTCTGGCTGCATCTATAGAAAGGAATAATCAGTTGACGTTTTGGGCCGAGACCCTTCAACAGGACCCGCAAGCATCTTTCCCCTTGACACAGCTGCTGGTGGGGCTGGAAGCTGATGTGGAGAGTTCATGTTTTTAATGGGTCTGCATGATCCGATATCACTTGCCTTCGAGGTAGTGTGTTATGAACAGAATTAGGAACAGGAGAAGGCTGTTCTGTTTTTCCTCTCGGTCAGATGCGGGGGTCTGTGGCAATGTTTCTTGACCATCCATAGGAATAGCTTGCTGTGCTATGTCAAGAGTAAACCACATTATTGAGGATCTAAAATCACATAAAGGCCAGGCTGTGTAAGAAGAGGAGAATTCCTTCCATCCTTTAGACCGCTCCCTTCATCACTACCCCCGATCTTGAATTTGAAATTCAGCACCCAGGGAAAAGAGTTGTATATTTCTATAATCCTGTGTGAGAAATCTATGTAAAATGGCTTCTATGACGAAGGGTCTTGGCCTGAAACGTCGACTGTACCTCTTCCTAGAGATGCTGCCTGGCCTGCTGCGTTCACCAGCAACTTTGATGTGTGTTTCTAAAGTTATGATTGTGATTGGTTACAACTGCATGCCATTTCCCAATGAAAAGTTTGTGACCACAAAGATGGGCTTTGAGAATAGATAATACTGTGGAGGTTTCCCCCACCTGTGATGTTTTCTGAGTTAAGTACTGTTGGTTGAAAAGCAAATCATCTCTTGCAAGTGGCCTGTGTGCTACTGAATAGCAGTTATTTACTACATCAAGCAGCACTTGTTGTAGCAACACCCTTGGAGCAACACAGTATGAGTGACTTAAGGGCTGCTCAAGCCTAATTCTGCACAATACCAATATCACACGTATGTGACTTAGACCAGTTAACAACCTTAGCAACATGCCATAGTTATAACGTATCTGACCGCCATATTAGGCTCTGTCAGGAATAGTCTTGGTTTACAGGAAGTCATACCAAGTGGATAATTCAGCACTCGTAGATTCTCCCTTTATGCAAGCTGCATAGTTAATAATCAACGGGAAAGGTCTCAGCAATAATCTGAATTAGATCCTCAGGTTCTTCATTAGTGAGATGAAATGATTTCAGTTCTGAAGAAACTCAAGTCTTTGTTGTTCTTTTCCTGAAGGTGGTAGCAAGCCTATTTGTGTTCTGTTGGTGCCTGAGTGTGTTGGTACCAAATCGTGCCAGTTAACCAACTCTAAAGCCAACTGGAACCCAAGCTTTGGAGCTTGAATGTACTGGTGTTCAGTTCATTGGACGTGGGTTTACCAGCTCAGCTGTGAGAGAGCCTGAGACAGAACATTGTTGGCAATGCTAATTCTCCCACTATTGCCCCTATGCCCAGTTAGTCACTCCTAGTTCTGTCCCTGGTCTAGTTTACCCAGTAGTTCTCACACTTCGCCTTCCCATTCTGCAGTTCTTGGGAGTTCACCATTTGCACACCCCAATAGTAAAACAATCGCTAGCTTGACTAATCAAAACAGTCCCTTCAGTTAATGTGCTTTCCTGGTTCATAACTCATAAGAATAAGGATTCTAGGCACAGGCATTCCAAGCAGTTTCATTTATCTTCAGTCACACTGCTACATCGTTTTGTAGACAGCAGAACAACCCCAAAAGACCCGAGAGACAGTTTGGGGCATCCTAAAATAATGCCTGAGTTAGGGGCAGCAGATGCACTACACGCTATGCAGGCAGATTTAAACCCTCAATTGGACATTGCTGAGAGGTGTGAGGGTGAATTTGATGGTTGGTGAAAAGTTATATCGGAAAGTTAACAACAAAGTGTGTCATGGACTAAGCCTCTATAGTTAAAATTTTTTTGTACACAGTACATGTTTGTTTTCATTTGTCTATTTGTAAGTACATTTTTTCTTCACAACTTTTGGACAACTTTTGCTATTTTTTTCACCTGGCACAAAATAAAACCCCTTGCACTAACTTGCTGTTGCGGCTTACCATCTGCTTCTTTTCCTAACAGGTGGCTTTTGTCAGGTACGCTTACCCGCACCTGATAGTGAGGTATGACCAAGCCAAACTATGCAGTGGATGATTAAGGCACTTTTGGGGTTCTGGGGTTCCCGTAAGGGTGTGACTTGAGTGACCCAATCACCAGCCTGGGTGTTGCCTCCCAGGTGCCAGGGTACGGGATGTCTCGGATCGGGTGCAGAGTATTCTGAAGGGAGAGTATGAACAGCCAGAAGCCTTGGTGCATGTTGGTACCAATGATATAGGTAGAAAAAGGGAGGAGGTCCTGAAAAGACAATTCAGGGAGTTGGTTAGGAAAGTGAAAAGCAGGACCTCCAGGGTAGTAATCTCAGGATTTCTGCCTGTGCTACGTGCTAACGAGCGCAAGAATAGAATGATCAGGCATATTAACGCATGGTTGAGAGACTGGTGTAGGAGGAAAGGCTTCAGGTTCCTGGCTCATTGGGGCCTCTTCTGGGGGAGGTACGACTTCTACAAAAAGGACGGTTTACACCTGAACCCAAAGGGCTTCAATATCACAGCAGGCAGGTTCAATAGAGCTGTTCGGGAGGCTTTATAAACTAATTTGGCAGGGGGATGGGAACCGGAGTGATAGGGCTGAGGAAAGGGAAAGAAGAAATAACTCAAAGATGGCGTGCAACAGAGATGATAGAAAGAAGAAGATGAGGCATAATTACAGCCAGTGGGATGAGTTACAGGGCGGTAGAGGCATGGTGCAGTTAAAACAGAAAGCAACAAATACTGAGCTGAAAGTGTTATATTTGAATGCACGCAGCATAAGAAATAAAATGGAAGATCTTGAAATTCAGCTACAGATTGACAAGTATGGCGTTGTAGGTGTTTGGGGTGTCAGGGAGGGGTAGCACCTCTGGTGGGGGAACATGTTACGTCCTTTTCAAGGTGTTTAGTCCACCTTTGGTCCCCACCTGACACTCAGCTCTTACTTGTGGCTCCTTGTAGCTGTTTGCATGCGACAGCGGCCACACCCTGGGCAACGGCTTCGACAAGCCGGCTAAACCAGGTGAGGGTGGATGATGGGTCTCAAACCCTCGGTGAGGTAGGGAGATATCTATCCCAGCATGTGAAGACAGACTCCGGCGATGGACGGACCTTATGGCGTTGTGGCTATCTCTGAAACTTGGCTAAAGGATGGCTGCCATCGGGAGCTGAATATCCAAGGATATACAGTGTATTGGAAAGATAGGTTAGTAGACAGAGAGCATGGTGTGGCCCTGTGTATAAGAAATAATATAAAATCATTAGAAAGGGATGACATAGGGTTGGAAGGTGTACAGTCTCTATGGGTTGAGTTAAGAAATGGCAAGGGTAGAAGGACCCTTGAGTAGCCAGGGCATCAAAGGTTAGGGTGAGAAGGCGGGGGAGTGGGACTAAATGGGAGAATGGATCAGCTCATGATAAAATGGCGGAGCAGACTCAATGGGCCGAATGGCCAACTTCTGCTCCTTTGTCTTATGGTCTTATGGACCCGAATGGCAGTTGTATACAGACCTCCAAACAGCAGCCAGGATGTGGATTACAAATTACAGCAAGAGATAGAAAAGGTGTGTCAGAAGGGCAGTGTCATGATAATCGTTGAGGGTTTTAATATGAAAGTGGATTGGGAAAACCAGGCCAGTACTGGACCTCAAGAGAGAGAATTTGTGGGATGTCTAAGTGATGGCTTTTTAGAATAGCTTGTTGTTGAGCCCACTAGGGGATTGGCTGTGCTGGATTGGGTTGTTGTGCAATGATCTGGAGGTGATAAGAGAGCTTGAGGTTAAGGAACCCTTAGGGAACAGTGATCACAATATGATTGAGCTCACTTTGAAATTTGAGAAGGAGAAACTAAATTCCAATGTGTCGGTATTTCAATGGAGTAAAGGAAATTACAATGGCATGAGAGAGGAACTGGCCAAGGTTGACTGGAAAGGGACACTAGCAGGAAGGACAGCAGAGCGGCAATGGCTGGAGTTTCTGCAAAAAATGAGGGAAGTGCAAGACAGATATATTCCAAATAAGAAGAAATTTTTGAATGGAAGAAGGACTCTACTGTGGCTGACAAGTGAAGTCAGAGCCAAAGTAAAAGCAAAAAAGAAGGCATACAATAAAGCCAAAGCTAATGGCAAGATAGAGGATTGGGAAGCTTTTAAAAACTTGCAGAAGGAAACTTAGAAGGTCATTAAGAAGGAAAAGATGGATTATGAAAGGAAGCTGGCAACTAATGTCAAAGAAGATACTAAAAGCTTTTTCAAGTGTATAACGGGTAAAAGAGAGTAGAGGGTAGATATAGGACCAATAGGAATTGATGGTGGAGATATTGTAATGAGTGATGCAGAGATGGCAGAGGAACTGAATGCGTATTTTGTATCTAGTCTTCACAGTGGAAGACATCTGCAGTATACCGGACATTTAAGAGTGTCAGGGAAGTGAAGGATGTGCAGTGAAAATTACAACTGAGAAGGTGCTCAGGAAGCTTAATGGTCTGAGGGTGGATAAATCTCCTGGGACTTGATGAAATGCACCTTCAGGTTCTGAAGGAAGTAGCTAGAGAGATTGCAGAGGCATTAACAATGATCTTTCAAGAATCGATAGATTCTGGCATTGTACCGAATGACTGAAAAATTGCAAATGTTACTCCGCTATTTAAGAAGGGTGAAAGACAGCAGAAAAGGAACTATAGACCTGTTAGCCTGATGTCAGTGGTTGGAAAGTTGTTGGAATCGATTGTTAGGAATGAGATTATGGAGTACCTGGAGGCACATGACAAGATAGGCCAAAGCCAGTATGGTTTCCTGAAAGGAACATCATGCCTGACTAACCTACTGCAATTTTTTGAGGAAATTGCAAGCAGGGTGGACAAAGGAGATGCAGTGGATGTAGTGTACTTGGATTTTCAGAAGGCCTTTGACAAAGTGCCACACAGGAGTCTGCTTAGCAAGATAAGATCCATGGAATTACAGGGAGGTTACTAGCATCGGTGGAGCATTGATTGATCGGCAGAAAGCAGAGCGTGGGAATAAAGGGATCCTATTCTGGCTGGCTGCCGGTTGCCAGTGGAGTTCCACAGTGGTCAGTGTTGAGACCGCTGCTTTTTACGATGTATGTCAATGGCTACGGTATTAATGGATTTGAGACTAAATTTGCTGATGATGCAAAGATAGGTGGAGAAGCAGGTAGTGTTGTGGAAACAGAGAGACTTAGATAATTTAGGGGAATGGTCAAAGAAGTGGCAAATGAAATACACTGCTGGAAAGTGTATGGTCATGCACTTTAGTGGAAGAAATAAACGAGCAAACTATTATTTAGATGGAGAGAGAATTCAAAACGAAGAGTTGCAAAGGGACTTGGGAGTCCTTGTGCAGGATACGCTAAAGGTTAACCTCCAGGTTGAGTCAGTTGTGAAGAAGGCAAATGCAATGTTGGCATTTATTTCTAGAGGCATAGAATATAAAAGCAGAGGTGCGATGTTGAGGTTCTATAAGGCACTCGTGAGACCACACTTGGAGTATTGTATGCAGTTTTGGGCTCCTTATTTTAGAAAGGATATACTGACATTGGAGAGTGTTCAGAGAAGATTCATGAGAACGGTTCCAAGAATGAAAGGGTTACCATATGAGAAATGTCTGGCTGCTCTTGGGCTGTATTCCCTGGAGTTCAGGAGAATGAAGGGGATCACAAAGAGATATTCGAAATGTTGAAAGGCCCGAACAGAGTAGATATGGCAAAGTTATTTCCCATGTTAGTGGAGTCTAGAACAAGAGGACACGTCTTCAGGATTGAAGGACGTCCATTTAGAACAGAGATGCGGAGAAATAGCTTTAGTCAGAGGGTGTTAAGGCCAGGTCATTGGGTGCATTTAAGGCAGAGATAGATAGGTTCATGATTAGCTGGGGCATCAAAGGGTATGTGGAGAAGGCAGGGGAGTGGGGATGACTAGAAGAATTGGATCAGCCATGATTGAATGGCAGAGCAGACTCGATGGGCCAAATGGCTATCTGCTCCTATACCTTATGGTCTTATGGTTTTCCAACCACAAACTTTTCTCATGTCTATCTATTATATATTGCAAATATTTCTACTCTGCAATCCCTGGGATATAATCATTTCCCCAAGGTTGGCAAGCTCTAAATTCCCAATTTTGATGGCTTCAACTCACTGTGATTTCTTTTTCCATTTTTCCTCTTACTGTACATGGCATTTTGAGCTATACAACCTGTTAGCATTATGTGGAAATGCAAAATGTTGAAGAGCCAAGATCTTCCATCTGGGCACATGTTGTGATCTTACCTGGGTTTCTCCAAGACTGTCTGTCTCAGTGTTACACCTGTAGATTCCAAATGAAATCCAAAGCAAATGTGCAAACTTCCCAGCTCTAAGATTGGGGTCCCTGACCAGTGAGTTAAACAGTTAAAGCCTCAATAAAATTCATGCTTCAATTGTGACCTTTTTTACTTGTTTTAATTCAATTAGCTTAAATATATTGAATTGTTTGTAAACTCTTTTGTGTTTTAATAGTGGCTAACCCTCTTGGATTAGTTTGCAGTTGCTGGGAATTAAAAATTAATCTCTGCAAAAGACAGAAAATCTGGAGAGCACATTATTGAAGATCCAATATTGTTTCTTGTCATTTTTCAGCATTTGAGTGTAAAGGAGAACTAAATGATCGTTGCACCAGATCAAGTGCAGTATTAGAAACACAAGAAACATAAAGAACACGTAGAAACAAAAAAACCCCACAATAAGTAGAGATATAAAAGTCATCCTATCAAGCACAATGTACAATTAACTGTTGTATACATAGAATGATTGTATGTAGGTGATGCTAGGTGATGTGTTTGTAATGGTGGTGGGGTGGGTTAATGTGTGGAGTGTTGATCAGTCTGATGGCTGGGGGGATGTAATAGTTTTTGTGTCTGGTGGTCCTGGCATGGATGCTGCGTAGGTTTTTCCCTGATGGGAGTGGGACAAACAGTCCACAAGCAGGTATTTTCCTATATTTTCACCAGTTCTGTTTGTTGTAGGGGTTTGGAGATGGCTGGGTAAATGAGTGGAGCCCACTAAGTCAACTGTAACCAGGGTCATCCAATGAAGTTGATGTCACATTATGGTGAGGGTAAGAAGACAGTGTGTGTGACGATGGAGGTGTCAGGTAAACAGTAGCTGGTTATTAAGAGGAGACATCATGTGATTCCATCTCCAGGATTAAAGCTACCCTTAATGGGCAGCCCCAAATGCAACTAATAGAAGATGTGCCATACCTGCCACTAGTCTTATTGCACTTTCAAAGCCATGGGCTATTAGAATGGGCTGGATTTGAACACAAATTGCGCAAGACTCTACATCATTGTCATGTCCTGCTAACGTTTTATTACAAGAATAAAAGTTCAAAGTAAATTTATCATCAAAGTGTGTACTGTATACTGTATATCACCATATACTACCCTGAGATTAATTTTCCTGCAGGCATTCACAGTAGAACAAAGAAATAAAACAGAATCTATGAAAAACTATACACAAAGACTGACAAGCAATTAATGTACAAAATGCTACAAATTCAAAAATAAGTAATACCATGAGTTGTATAGTCCTTGAAATTGCGTTTATAAGTTATGGAATCAGTTTCGTGTTGAGGTGAATGAAGTTGTGCATGATGGTTCAGAAGCCTAATGGTTGAAGAGTAGTAACTATTCCTGAACCTGGTGGTATGGGACCTTAGGCTGCTCTACCTCCTTCCTGTTGGCAGCAGCGAGAAGGAAGCATGTCCAGGGTGGTGGGGATTCTGGAGGAAGTGTATGCTTTCTTGTAGTACTGCTCCTTGTAAATTACTCAGTGGTTGGGAGGGCTTCCTAACATAACTTTTTTGCCTTTCTGTCAGTTCATTATCTTGGTGCATAACATCTGAATGATGAGACGCTGAATAATACAAGATTCGCAGTTCATGTTTTGTCATTAAATCGATCTGTTAACATAGGTTTGACAAAATTACTGTGAGATTTTGTGACTCTGAGGAGTTAGAGGTTAGTACTTAACTATTAGAGTAACTTCTTGTCTTCTAATATCAAAGGAATACAAGTTTAATCTGGCACTGTCCCCATTCCACAATCTTCAACTTCTGTTTTTTTTTCACTTGACTGTTGTTCTAAGGCTCACTGTCCTTCCTGGCTTGGACAAAACAAAGTGGAAAATGGTTTGTTATGGACACTTGTGCCAAGGTACAGTGAAAAGCTTCGTTCTGCATGTCATCCATAACAGGTCAGTTCATCATAGTGCAAGTGGAAAGCAATAACAGGATGCAGAATAAAACGTTACAGTAACAGAGAAAGTGCAATGCAGGCAGGCCAGGATGAGTAGATTGTAAGGTCAAGAGTCTACCTTATAGTATTAGAAGACTGTTCAATAGCCTTAAAACAGCAGGATAGAAGCTGTCCTTCCGCCTGATGGGACGAGCTTTTAGGCTTTTGTAGCTTCTGTCCAATGAGAGATTAGATTAGGATTACTTGCGTTTATTGGGGGTTGCTAAGGCGGCATGGCGATCACACTGTATTGCTAAATAGATAAGTCATGTCCGGGGTGGTGGAGGGTGGGAGGGAGGGGATCTTTGATTATGCTGGTTGCTTTACCAAGGCAGTGAGAAATGTAGACGGAGCCTGTGGAGAGGAGGCTGGTTTCTGTGATGTACACAACTCTGTAGTTTCTTAATAGTATGGGCATAAAAGTTAGCACCCAAAGCCGTGATGCATCCAGATAAGATGCTTTCTGGCGGGGATGGATAAAAAAATGATGAAGGACATTGCCAAATTTGCTTAGCCACCTGATGAAGTAGAGATATTGGGGCATGTTCTTGGCCATGGAGTGTACGTGGTTGGATCAGGACATACTATTAGTGATGCTTACTCCTAGAAAATTGAAGCTCAACCCTCTGGACCTCAGCAGCACTGAAATTAGCAGATGCACGTGACATGTTCCCACTCCCCTTCCTAAAGTCAATGACTTCATCACAGCTACTGGATGAAACAGAATCAGAATCAGGTTTATTATCACTGATCTGTTGTGGTAGCAGCACAGTACAATAGGTAAAATACAGTGGATTCTGCTTAATTGCGACACATTGAAGCCAGTACATTTTGGCCCAATTAAGTGGCTTCCACAATGACCAGAAATTTGAAGGATATAGTTAAAAATGTATACAAAGAGTAACAAATTGTGTATTTTCATGAAATCCAGAACAAATTAGGACACTGCCATTAGCTATACAGCATTTTAGAAATGTTAATGATGGAGGAATTCATCTGGTGCAAAGGCATAAAATTGGTTTCCATAAGACCACAAGATACAGGAGCAGAAGTAGGCCATTCGGCCCATTGAGAATGCTCCACCTTTCAATCATGGGCTGATCCAATTCTTTCAGTCATCCCCACTCCCCTGCCTTTTCCCCACACCCTTTGACGCCCTAGCTAATCAAGAACCTCTGCCTTAAATGCACCCAATGACTTGGCCTCCACAGTTGCTCTTAGCAACAAATTGCACAGATTTACCACCTTCTAATTAAATTAATTTCTCCGCACCTCTGTTCTAAATGGTCGTCCTTCGATCCTGAAGTCATGTCCTCTTGTCCGAGGCTCCCCTACCATGGGAAATAACTTTGCCATATCTAATCTGTTCAGGCCTTTTGACATTCGGAATGTTTCAATGAGATCCCTCTTCATTCTACTGAACTCCAGGGAATACAGCCCAAGAGCTGCCAGACGTTCCTGACAAGGTAACCCTTTGATTCCTGGAATCATTTTCATGAATCTTCTCTGAACCCTCTCCAATGTCTGTTTCCTCAACACTACCTGCTCCTCCGCCCATCTTTGTTTTGCTTCTCACCTGGGTTGTAGCCTTACTGTACTGGGGTCATTAGAAAGTTAACAGGGACACGGAGCCACTTCATCCATAAGGAACATTTGTGCTCGTTCCACTTCAGAATGAAGTTTATTACCAGTAACATATTGTGAAATTTGTTTGTTATGTGACAGCAGTACAGTGCAATACATTAAGTTGCTATAAGTTACTTAACTGCATAATGTAGAGGAGGACCATTCAGAAATCTGATGGCCGACGTAGATCTACTGTATTGCCACTGTGACCTCGTCAGAAGCCTTTAGCACCCTAGTCCTGCCAAGGGTCTCAGCCCAAGACATCGACTGTACTCTTTTCCGTAGATGCTGCATGGCCTGCTGAGTTCCTCCAGCATTTTGTGTGTGTTGCTTGGATTTCCAGCATCTACAGATTTTCTCTTGTTTTCCATCAGTCTTGCTGTATTCACTGCGATCGTTGTTGGGGTTCCTTTCTGCTTACCTGGGTTTCAGTCTGGCTGTGCTGACATCCTTTAGAGGTACTGCTGGGACACAGGGCTGCTGAGAAGCCTATGCGCTTTTTTTGACACAGTATCAGATTTATTCTCACTGACCTATGTTGTGAAGTGTGAGCACGAGATTCTGCATGTGCTGGAAACCTAGAGCAGCACTCTGTCCCTTACCTCTTCCACCTATCGCCTCCCAACTTCTTACTTCATCCCCTTACCCCACCCATCTGTCTCTACCTGTCACCTTCTGGATTATACTCCAACCCCTCCCCCCCCACCTTTTACTAGCTTCTAATCCCCTTTCTTTCCAGTCCTGATGAAGGGTCTCAGACCGAAGCGTTGGCTGTTTATTCATTTCCATAGATGTTGCCTGACCTGCCGAGTTCCTCCAGCATTTTGTGTGTGCTGCTGTGAAATGTGTGTGTTTTTTTTGTTGCAGAAGTGCACTGCAAAGACATAAAAATTGCTATGTTAGAAAATCAAGTCTTGCAAAAGACAAATAACAAGATGGTGTTGTTCATGGACCATTCAGATATCTGATGGCTGGTGTACATCTACTGGATTTGATTGCTATGGTAACCTTTAATGAGGCCACTAGCACCGACCAGGATGGATATATTCACTGCAATCGCTATTCAGGTTCCCTTCTGCTCGTACCCTGCTGTTGTTTGGGTTGTAGTCTGGCTTTGTTCAGGTTGACAGTGTTGTTAAGAAGGCTGTTCAAGACCTGTGAGGTAATGTTACAGCTATATAAGTCCTTAGTTAGACCCAACTTGGAGTACTGTGTTCAATTCTGGTTACTTCACTACAGGAAGGATGTGGATAGTATAGAGAGAGTGCAGAGCAGATTTACAAGGATGTTGTCTCGATTGGAGAGTGTGCCTCATGAGAGTAGGTTGAGTGAACTTGGCCTTTGCTTCTTGGAGCGACAGAGGATGAGAGGTGACCTGATAAAGATGTATAAGACAATGAGAGGCGACCTGATAAAGATGTATAAGACAATGAGAGGCATTGATGGTGTGGATAGCCAGAGGCTTTTTCCCAGGACTGAAATGGCTAACAGGAGGGGCATAGTTTTAAGGTGCTTGGAAGTGGATACAGGGAGAAGGATATCAGAGGTAACTTTTTCAAACAGAGTGTGATGGGTGTGTGGAATGCACCACCAGTGATGGTGGTAGAGGCTGATACAATAGGGTCTTTTCAGAGACTCTTAGATGGGTACATGGAGCTTAGAAAGATTGAGGGTTATGCGGTAGGGAAATATTAGCCAGTTTCTAGAGTAGGTTACATGGTCAGCACAACATTTTGGGCTGAAGGGCCTGTATGTGCTGTAGATTTCTATGATTCTAAGAAGTTTGGATACAGATGGGAGAGGTTTGGAGTAATATGATCGAGGTGCAAGAAGAAGGGATTAGGCAGAAAATCAGGTTGACATAAAGTAGATGGGCTGAAGGGCCTTTTTGTGTGCAGTAGCACTCTGACTCTATAAAAGCTTTTTTTGAAATGTTGTTACATGCTGAGTATGAACGTCAGATCATGAACTTTATTGGCATGAAGGGGTGGACATGGGGGAGGTTACTTTTGTACTCCTCCCAACTTGTGTCCAAAGTCTGGAGGGTTTTTGTCTTAGACCTGAGCCAGCTTCAGTGATCCTGACTCTGCAGCTGTGCACTTTCATTCAGCTTCCTTGTTATCATACTCAGTAACTCTTCTACATCAATCTTTCTTCATGCCAACGAGAGTGATCCCAAGGGTAAGCAGATGTGCAGCGAGGAAAGTAAAAAGGGATGAATTGTGACAACTTGGACAAGAGAACATATGATCACATTGGTTTTATCGCATATCATACTTCACTAACTCAGTTGAATGTTAGAGTGGAGATGTTGAGGTAGGGAAACAATAATGGGGCAGAAGGCTGAGGGTAGGTTGTGTCAAGAGATCTCTGTTGTGATTCCTCATATCTCTGTTTGGAAAAACATTAGGATAAAAACACGAGATCAAATGCAATCAGAAACCTAGAACTGTTACAATATAATAGGATTCCAAATGTCCCAGCCCAAATTGCGCTTGTGACAGATCAAAGCAACAATTATCCAGTGTCCATGGAGAGGAATAAACAGTCGACGTTTCAGGCTGGAGCCCTATATTATTAATCCTCGCGAAGGCTCTGGGTCGGAAACATCAACTGTTTATTCCTCTCCATAGGTGCTGCCTGACCTGCTGAGTTACTCCAGCATTTTGTGTGTGTTGCTCTAGATTTCCAGCATCTGCAGAGTCTCTTAAGTTTACCATCCAACCATTTCCATTACAATGCGTTTTCTTCACAGCTCTGATTGTTTTTCTCTATTTCAAACATCTATTAAAGTTCCTTGTGAAAGCAACAAGAGAATTTCAGATGGGATCATGGTTCCTAACTGTCTCTTCTCATCTCCTTCTTGGCAATCTTACCAATCAACAAATCTCTGGTCTTGACGCTTCTGCCAATAGGAATGGTTTTGTTTTCTTTGCTAGAGCACCGTATCCAATACTTAGAGTGAGAAGTCTCACTAGAAGGTCCTTAGTAGTTCAAAAAAGCAATTTCTCAATTAGAATCAGGTTTACTATCACTGGCATTCATTGTGAAATGTTTTGTTTTGTAGCAGGAGTACAGTGCAAGACATAAAATATTACTGTAGTACAACAAATAAATGGGAGTGTTTGTGGATTCATAGACCATTCGGAAATCTGATGGTGGTGGGGAAGAAGCTGTCCTTAAAACACCGTGTATAGGTCCTCAGGCTCCTGTGTCTCTTCCCTTATGGTAATAATCAGAAGACGGCAGGTTCTGGTCGGTGAGGGTCCTGAATGATGGATTCCTACTTCTTGAGGCACTGCCTTTTGAAGATGTTCTTGATGTTTGAGTTCACCCTAACCCTAACCCTTGAACATTGCTGTGGTATCATCCAATACCTTTCTTAATTTGCTTTCAGTTAACTCTGGTACAGGAGATGTGGCATGCATATGGTGGATGGATTTTCAATCAGGTTGTAACTGTCTCAGTCACTCAAGACTCCACAATGCTGACCCTCCTGTGCTTTTTTACCATATACAAGCCCAATGTGGCTTGTTGGTTGACACTGTTCTCAATGTCATTCCCACAGGAGTTATCTTTTCTCCCGTGTAAGTTAGTAGTTGGATATCTGCAGGCTTCAGTTCAGTATCTTAGAAATGCATATTCAAACTCATTTTCTGAAATAACTGAAACAGCTGAGCCTGTGTCCAGTTAATTAATTTACTGTTGACTTCTGGTGAAAGCCATATTCCTTGTCTGTTGTTAGTTTCCACATTGTAAATCTCAGGGTTCCTCAGTCCTGTGTCACTCTTACCAATATCATACTTTTTATCAATGACATGGAGATTAATACTCTTTTGGAAACTCAATTTGACATTTTTAAAATCTTCTTCTCTTCCCTGTGCAGTCCATTTATTTTTATCTAACCACCATTCTCTTTGTATATGTCTTACTTTGTTGCATTTTCTGCAAGTTTCACCTTTAAACCTGCATTGGTCTGGTGTATGTCGAGCCCCTGCCACAACACGAACACAATTTGTTTAGCCATCTGTTATTTATTTATTTATATACACACATTCTTTTTCTCTCTCTCCTTTTTCTTGCTCTGTCCCTCTCACTATACCCCTTGCCCATCCTCTGGGCTTCCCCCCTCCCCCTTTTCTTTCTCCCTAGGCCTCTTGTCCTATGATCCTCTCATATCCCTCTTGCCAATCAACTGGCTCCATCTCTCCCCCTCCTGTCTTCTCCTATCATTTCGGATCTCCCCCTCCCCCTTCCACTTTCAAATCTCTTACGATCTCTTCTTTCAGTTAGTCCTGATGAAGGGTCATGGCCCGAAACGTTGACTGTACCTCTTCCTAGAGATGCTACCTAGCCTGCTGCGTTCACCAGCAACTTTTATATGTGTTGCTTGAAATTCCAGCATCTGCAGATTTCCTCGTGTTTTTGTTTAGCCAGGCCAGTTTCAGTTTAGATGTTGCAATTTTATTCACACTCACTTTCATTCCTGTCTGCAATTCATTTGTGCCTCTGTCTGTGTATTGTTTCCATTGATATAGCTATTTCAACTGCTGTTTTAAACACGAGTTGTGCTTTGGTTGGGAGCCATTTTTGAATGCTTTCTTGTAAGATTCCACAAACTAAACGATCTCTCAGTGCATCATTAAGCCCATCCCTGGACTGACAATGCTCAGGCAATCTCTTCAATTCAGCCACATACACTGAAATGGACTTCCTTTCCTTTTGATACTGCTTATGAAACCTAAAACGTTTTTCAACCAACAATGGATTCATTCTAATTGTTCCTACATTCACAATATCAACAAAGATCATTTTGGCTGGTGTTGTTGGAGCAGTCAAACTTCTAAGCAAACTGTATGCCTTTAAACCCAATGCACTCAGCAAAACTGGTGCTTGTTTCTCATTGACTATTTCATTTGCTTCAAAATACTGGTCAATTTGCTCAGTGCATAAGCCTGTTTGTCTTCTGCCCTTTCTTAAATGTGAATGTCTTCTTCTCTTGTGAAGAAAGCATGCTGTACTATTTTTTAACTTGAAACTCTCGCTGCACTTCAGCAGGTAGGTAGTCGTCTTCGGTTCGTTGATAACTTCCTTGTCACCACTGTTGTACTTTGTAACTCCAAAAGATAAAACTAATTTGAAAGAAAAACGCAGAGAGTCCAGAATGCAAGTCTAACATCATTTTTATCTTAAACCAGGTAGGTGTACATGTATGACATGGTGATGTGATGATGTATGCCATTAACTTTCTTTGCACATGTAACCAGAATGAGTTATGTAGACAATGTGTACTCAAATATTACTGAAATGTTAAATACACAACAGTTAGATGCCACTAAGTAGATGGCAATGTCTTAACCATTTGTGTGTTGTAAGGCCATTAGGAAGTCTTTCATCCTTAGTGGCTGTTCTTCTCTCCTTTCATACAATACATTTAGTAATGCAAGGAAGGCATGTCCCAGATGGTGAGGGTCTTTTATAAGACATAGAAACAGAATTAGGCCACTTGGCCCATCGAGTCTGTGCTATTTCATCATGGCTAATCCATTTTCCCTCCCAACATTCATGATAGAATGTTTATTGCAGCCTGCTGTCTGTTAATGGATATAGTTGCATGTCCCCTTATTTTGTGTTTACAAAAGGAGCTCATCCGTCAGTTGTGCATGTTGCAGCTCTTTGGAAGGGTGATCCAATTATCCTCACTTTATAGCCATGTAGATGTTTTCATTTCAAGTGTATAATTGGTTTTAGAATCCCCACTTCATATTCACAGGCTGTAGACTCTAATACATTAATTTTAACTTTATTTGCTACCGTGCCTGGCCTGCTGCGTTCACCAGCAACTTTGATGTGTGTTGCTTGAATTTCCAGCATCTGCAGAATTCCTGTTGTTTGCCAAGGACGGAAGATTGGTTTGTGTGATGTGCTGTGCCGTGTTCACAATCTTCTGCAGCTTCTTCCGGTCTTGGACAGGACAACTCCCATACCAGGTTGTGATGCACCCTAGAAGAATGTTTTCTAAGGTGCATCTGTTTAAAATTAGTGAGAGTTTTAGGGGACAGACCAAATTTCTTTAGTTTTCTCAGGGAGTTAAGGCACTGGTGGGCCTTCCTGGCAGTGGACTCTGCTTGGTTGGACCAAGTCAGGTCATTTGTGATATTGACCCCGAGGAACTTAAAGCTTTTGACCTGTTCCACTTGCGCACAACCGATGTAAATTGGGTCGTGCGGTCCACTACTCCTTCTGAAGTCAACAACCAATTCCTTCGTCCTGCTGACTTTGAGGGATAGGTTATTGTCTTCGCACCATGCCACCAGGTTCTTAATTTCCTCTCTGTACTCAAACTCATCATTACCCGAGATACGGCCTACAATTGTTGTGTCATCAGCAAACTTATATATTGAGTTCGATGGAAACTCGGCTACATGATCATGGGCGTACAGTGGAGTACAGCAGGGGGCTGAGTACACAGCCTTGTGGGGCATCAGTGCTCAGAGTGATTGTAGAGGAGAGCTTGTCCCCCATTTTTACAGCCTGGGTCCTGTCTGTGAGGAAGTTGAAGATCCAGCTGCAGATCTGAGTGCTAAGGCCCAGGTTCTGGAGCTTAGGAATCAATTTATTTGGAATGATGGTATTAAAGGCAGAGCTGTAGTCAATGAAAAGCAGCCTTACATATGCATCTTTATTCTCCAGGTGTTCTAAGGAGGAATGTAGGGCCAGAGAGATGGCATCTGCCGTTGACCTGTTGCTCCGGTAGGTGAATTGCAAAGCGTCGAGGTTGACCGGTAGGCTGTGGTTGATGTGTGCCATAACCAATCTCTCGAAGCACTTCATAGCAATTGATGTCAGCCGCAGGTCGATAGTCATTCAGGCATGCCACCTTGCTCTTCTTCGGCACTGGGATTATCGTTGCCTTCTTAAAACACGAGAGGATCTTAGACTGAAGCAAGGAGCAGTTGAAGATGTCAGCAAACACTTCAGCTAGCTCGCTTGCACAGGCCTGGAGAACCCCTCCTGGGACGCCATCTGGGCCCCCACTTCATGGTATCTCCCTTCATGATTGTAACATGAAGTGAGATATAGTGATTGGTGGTGTAGTGGATGATGATTAACTGGAAAGTGATCACAGGAATGGCAGGTGGAATTTGGCTCAGGCTGATGGAAAGTGATGTACTTTAGGAAGTTAAGCTAGTGCAGGACATACACAAGTAAGAGAAGGACCTTAGGGAGTATTGTTTGACAGGGAGATCCAAGAATGCACAAGTGTGTAGTTCTCTAAAGGCAATGAAACAGTTAGGATGGTGAAGAAGAAGTACGGTGTGCTTGCTTTCACTGGTTGGGGCATTGAGTACAAGAGGTGGGATGTCGTGTTCCTGTTGTCCAAGTCATTGGTAAGACTACACCTGAGAAAAACGTGTGCAATTCTGGTTGTTTTGGAATAGAATGGATGTGATTAAGGTAGGGAGGATGCAGAAATCTTCACAAGGATGGTGCTGGGACTGGAGGCATGAGGAGAGACTGGACAGTTTTCCCTGGAGTGAAGGAGGCTACGGAGTAACCTTATAGAGGTTTATAAAATAATGAGACATGCAGATAGGGGGGATGGAGAGTCCTTTTCCTGGAGTAGGGAAGCCTAAAACTAGAGGGGAGAGAGGGGAAAGATTTCATGGGGATCTGAGGAGCACATTTTCACACATAGAATGACGGGTGTATGGGATGGGTTGCGGGAGGAAATGGTAGAGGCAGGTACGATTAAAACATATAAGTGATATCTGGATGGGACATTTGGGTTAGGGTTAGATTTGGAGGGATTGGGGCCAAATACAGGCAAATAGGACTAACTCATGAAGGTAGCTTGCTTGGCATGGGTGAGATGGACTGAAGGGCATTGCCCCATTGCAGAGGAAAAAAATAACCAATTTTAATTTGGAAGGAAGATCTGCATTTATACAGTGCTTTTCCTAAACCTAAGCATCTCAAAGTACATTCCAGTCTGTGAAATACATTTTGTAATGCTGTCAGTAATGTAGGAAATCCAGCAGCCACATTGAGAACTTGCTCCCACACACAGCAATGCCAGTGAGACAATAACATCAGTTCCAATAATGTTGGTTGAGAAATAAGTATTGGTCAAAACATTGGGGGGGGGGAGAAAGTCCCAAACTTCTCTGAAATACTGATGTCTTTTCCAAAGGACTGAGAAAATACACCCTGTGTCTAAATTGAAAATAAGGCAGCACCTGCATTGTAGAGCTCCCTCAGTACTGAAGGGTTAAATTCACTTGGTAAAATAACTCTTTCCTAGCATTGCAGTGCTGCTGAATGCAGTGACAGTAGAGTAGAACGGCAGGATATTATGTGTGTGCATTCCATGCTTTACACAAGTGTGGCCAGTACTGCTGTGTACCTGCCCAACTATACATTGGTTAGTTTATTTCTCTGCCTTTGACAAGGCTTGAATCGTTGTGATGTGACTGGTGGCAGTGACCCACTCTCTCCGCATATAACTCCTCCTCCTTCTCCCTCGTACTCACACACAGACATCCTATTGAGAAAAAAAGGGAGCTGAACTCTGACCCATATCTCCTGACACCCTTAAAGAGCGCAAACCCAGTGACGTCCTACCACCCCCACCCCCACCCCCACCCCCCCTCCTTTTTTTCTGCTTTGGCTAGCTGCAAGAAAAAGCAGGAAACACGCCGGTTCCAGTGCAACGCTCTCAGCCAGCCGTGTGTGTGTGTGTGTGAGAGAGAGAGAGAGAGAGACAGACAGACAGACAGACACAGAGAGGGGTTAGGAACTGAACTCCTTCTGCAGTGTGCTTGCTAAGCTGAGCCTATCGTGGCTGCATTGTGAAGAAGCCAAGACCGATGTTGTATTGCCATTGACATTTCCTGCTCCAGGCGCCAGCCAATACGCTTTTAGCTGTGCCGGAGCGACGACAAATGAAATATGATAATTTGGTGCTTGATAGCCATAGAGAGAAGCACAGCACTGTTGCGATGCTTTCCCTGACAGGGCCATGCAGATGGGGTTCCTTCTCAATGAATGTCAGAATGCAGGGGTGCTGAGGTACAGTACCTCTGGGACAGTCCATCACTCACTCAGAACAGAGGACGCTGTTATCCAGGTGAGTTGTGAGAGGGTGGGGATTGTATCTGACCTGTGTGTGTGTGTGTGTTCATGTGTGTGTTTGCAATGTGTTGCTAGATATTTTTATGTCTACAGATGCTTTACAGGGAATGTCCCTGCCAATGTTCCATTTCCACTCAGTGTCTTCACTGTATTTATGATGAATGATTTCAGCTTTCAAAAAACAATTTCAATCCTTCCTGCCACCATCACCAAGTCCCCCCCCACCGTTCTTTCTCCCTGCCCAAGCTGATATTAATGAATCAGTTCCACTATTTCACTACACTTCTACCACCGCGCCCCCCACTGCTTCCATTCACCCTCACCTCCTTCACCCAGCAAAAAAAAAATGAAATCAAATATTCTGTCCAGTCCACTGCCTCCCTCTGAAGGCAGGTGCCTGCAGAAGGTGGCGGAAGACGTTGTAACACTGTGCAGCTGGTAAGATATTGCAGGGGAAGAGAGAGAGAGGGGGCAGAGGGAGAGAGAGCAACAGAGGGAAGAGGATGAGGGGGGTAAGGAGAGGGATCAGAATGCATTGAAATCCACGTCTGGAATAAAATGAATGCTTTTTGCTGTCAGCTTCCTGCCTTTGGACTTCATGTTGCTTTGAGACCGAGTTCAGGCACTGTAGTGTGTGATTGGGAGAACGGGCTCGGGCACCTGAACCACTCCAGAGGCCTTGAGTGAGCCTCAGAGCAACAACAGAGCAGGGAAAGGGGCAATGAATATAAATTTGCTTTATTGTAACCCTTAAGGTACCAGTCCATAGTGTGGTACCATAGCAACACATCACTCACTGCACAGTGTAGGCCAGTAATCATTAATTTAATAGGATGATGATGACATCATTGCACAAGCCTGCAGTTTTATTTTTAAGAATGAAAATAATAGTAATTTTTTTAATGGGGAAATACATATTTACACACATACATTTATATAACTTGCTTGTTGGAAATCTTGAGCTAATGGATTCCTAATGGAAGAAAGTAATCATATTTTTTTTAAATTCTGAAGTAAAATGTGATTATTGTATTTATATAATGATCATATTTGCCTTCCCTTTTACAAACCTTAAGTCAGAGGCTGGCTGAAAGCAACTGGGGCCTTCTGGGCAAATCGCCACCTGTGCACATTTCAGGCATGTGTTGACAAGAGACAGGTTGTCAGCAGGTGGGTGTGTGACCTGCTGGAGAGGCTTAAACTGATGGCGGTGTTCATTGAGGTGGATGCAGTAATGCATTCTCCATTTGCGAGGGAAACAATTGGGCCAGCAAGTTAAGATGGTCACCTGTAAATGATGAAAATACACAGAGAATGAGTAAAATTAGATGCGTGCTACCACGGAGCAAGAACATAGTAATGTTTGACGGGAACTTAGGTGTGGGAGAATGGATGAATGAAGAAGAGTGGGAGGAGGCATGCATAGGCAGCTTGGTCGTCTTGTCTGAATACATTGATTCTATGCGTTTGTTATAAAAATAATTACTGCATCCGAATGATACATGAGACAGTTGAGATCAGAAATCAGGTGAGTGACCTTTTGATTTCCTGCTTCCTTGTTTGACCCACAGTTTGATGATAGTTCCAAAGAAAGTCTTGCTGACTCATTATCGGATGAGCTCTCTCTGTGACAATCGATTGCTATCTGTGCTCTGAGCTTGCCGTAGAGATCCTTCCATGCCTTTCTTTAATTTCATTGATCTATTCACTCATTCCTTTTTTGTTACCAACCCTGGACTTCTCTTCTATTCTTCCATTTTCCCCACTCTAATGGTTTCAGTTTCTGGTTGAGCATTATGTTGTGAAGGGAACAAGGTAGTTTAAGTCTGTCCAAAATTGAATAGTTTGTTCTCCTTGCTATCCATGGGATTCTCAGCAGTCTTCCTAACCCCATATTTCAATGGCTTGGACCTCTTCTTCTCTCTCCTTCTTTCCTTAGCATTGTTGCTCTCCATTACCCTTGCCCTGACTCTCTCTCTGTCTGTGTCTCTGTCTTTCTCACTGTCTCTCTGCTTGTCTGTTTCTCTCCCCTTTTCCTCCAACTCCACATCTGACCCCCTCTCGCTGCCTCTGTCATGCACACGCACCCATATACACACACACACACACACACAATGTGGGAATCAGTGGCTGACATTGATCTTCTCTCTTTCTTGCATGTATTATCTTTAATCTTTCAGCCTGTGTTTCTTACTGCAGTTAGAACATAATAGGAGTAATGGAGGACCATCAACACCCTAAACCCATCACAAATTCAATTTGATCATGCCTGATTGTTGGACTTAATTCCATCTTCCTGTTTGTTCCCTGTAATGCTGTCATACAAGAATGTAATTATGTAATTTTTGAACATATTTAATATCTCAGAATCAGTAGTGCTCCAAACTGAAAATTTCAAAGATTCGCAAGAGAGAGGAAAAATGCCTTCTCATCACAGCCTCCCTTCACCCTGAGAAAATACATCTTGTTTCCACGCTCTTCCACCTATGGAAACTCCAAATAATTTTGACCTGATTTGCTGTATCCCATCAAAGCAGAACAAATGGCCTTGGGATATTCTTTCTAACAAAGAGTGGTGATGTGTACAAAAAGAGTCTTTGGCCCACTCAGCCTTATATTTGTACATCCTCATGGGTCTCATTATATCCACTCCCCACCTCCTCTTCTTCAGATAATCTAGGCTAAGTGTTTATTTAGTGTTTTTTTAAACAAATTAAGCCAGAATAAACAATCTCCAGGAAATTCCTGTCCAGAAACCTAGTGCAGTTTTACCTTACCTTCCTGGTCACCTTAAAAATTTACTGTTTGACTGGAATCTTAATTGTACATTGCTACAGACAAGTATGTACACCTCCTGAATCATAATGCAATTGATGAAGCCCATCTCCCTTCACTCCCTTCACTTGACATCTACCTCTTTCCTTAAGTATTCTACTGTTGAAGTCTTTTCCAGGTAGTGTACGGACATATGCAGAATCCAAGTCTGCTGCCTTTTGAAATGATGCAGTTGCTCCTGGGCTATTAAGTGCAAGCTGGACTATATTTACTTCCTTTGACGATTATTGAGGGAACCCTTGCTTGATATCTGAACCAGCAATGGTAACACAAATGGCAGTGGATTTCTCCCAGGTTTAATAATGGCTCTGTATGACGGAGAATGGTCATAGAAAAGTTCTTCCTTCAGCTATACTTTGATTTGAAACAAAAACCTGAACACAATTTTACTTACACACATAAAATGCTGGAGGAACTCAGTTGGACAGGCATCATCTATGGAGAGGAATAAAGAGTTGACATTTTGGGCTGAAACTCATCATCAGGACTGTTTTAAGTCCCTTCTGCAGACAAAACTTTGTTTCCTGATTGTGTACTTTTCCACAGAGTAACCATGAGCCAGAATAGAATGGTTGGGGGGTGGGAATCAAATTAAAGAGGCTAGGCGTGAGGAGGTTAGTTCACAACAGGGGGATGGGAACCAGTGCAGAGAGACAGAGGGGTGTAATGTGAGGGTAGAAGCAAAAAGTACTAAGGAGAAAAGTAAAAGTGGCAGGCCGACAAATCCAGGGCAAGCATTAAAAAGGCCACTTTTCAGCATAATTGTATAAGGGCTAAGAGAGTTGTAAAAGAGCGCATGAAGGCTTTGTGTGTCAATGCAAGGAGCATTAGTAATAAGGTGGATGAATTGAAAGTGCATATTGTTATTAATGATTATGATATAGTTGGGATCACAGAGACATGGCTCCAGGGTGACCAGGGATGGGAGCTCAACGTTCAGGAATATTCAATATTCAGGAGGGATAGACATGAAGGAAGGGGAGGTGGGGTGGCGTTGCTGGTTAAAGAAGAGATTAACGCAATAGAAAGGAAGGACATAAGCCGGGTAGATGTGGAATCGATATGGGTAGGGCTGCGTAACACTAAGGGGCAGAAGACGCTGGTGGGAGTTGTGTACAGGCCACCTAACAGTAGTGGTGAGGTCGGAGATGGTATTAAACAGGAAATTAGAAATGTGTGCAATAAAGGAACAGCAGTTATAATGGGTGACTTCAATCTACATGTAGATTGGGTGAACCAAATTGGTAAAGGTGCTGAGGAAGAGGATTTCTTGGAATGTATGCGGGATGGTTTTTTGAACCAATATGTCGAGGAGCCAACTAGAGAGCAGGCTATTGTGGACTGGGTTTTGAGCAATGAGGAAGGGTTAATTAGCAATCTTGTCATGAGAGGCCCCTTGGGTAAGAGTGACCATAATATGGTGGAATTCTTCATTAAGATGGAGAGTGACAGAGTTAATTCAGAAACAAAGGTTCTGAACTTAAAGAGGGGTAACTTTGAAGGTATGAGATGTGAATTAGCTAAGATAGACTGGCAAATGACACTTAAAGGATTGACGGTGGATATGCAATGGCAAGCATTTAAAGGTTGCATGGATGAACTACAACAATTGTTCATCCCAGTTTGGCAAAAGAATAAATCAAGGAAGGTAGTGCACCCGTGGCTGACAAGAGAAATTAGGGATAGTATCAATTCCAAAGAAGAAGCATACAAATTAGCCAGAGAAAGTGGCTCACCTGAGGACTGGGAGAAATTCAGAGTTCAGCAGAGGAGGACAAAGGGCTTAATTAGGAAGGGGAAAAAAGATTATGAGAGAAAACTGGCAGGGAACATAAAAACGGACTGTAAAAGCTTTTATAGATATGTAAAAAGGAAAAGACTGGTAAAGACAAATGTAGGTCCCCTGCAGACAGAAACAGGTGAATTGATTATGGGGAGCAAGGACATGGCAGACCAATTGAATAATTACTTTGGTTCTGTCTTCACTAAGGAGGACATAAATAATCTTCCAGAAATAGTAGGGGACAGAGGGTCCAGTGAGATGGAGGAACTAAGTGAAATACATGTTAGTAGGGAAGTGGTGTTAGGTAAATTGAAGGGATTGAAGGCAGATAAATCCCCAGGGCCAGATGGTCTGCATCCTAGAGTGCTTAAGGAAGTAGCCCAAGAAATAGTGGATGCATTAGTGATAATTTTTCAAAACTCGTTAGATTCTGGACTAGTTCCTGAGGATTGGAGGGTGGCTAATGTAACTCCACTTTTTAAAAAAGGAGGGAGAGAGAAACCGGGGAATTATAGACCGGTTAGCCTAACGTCGGTGGTGGGGAAACTGCTGGAGTCAATTATCAAGGATGTGATAACAGCACATTTGGAAAGTGGTGAAATGATCGGACAAAGTCAGCATGGATTTGTGAAAGGAAAATCATGTCTGACGAATCTCATAGAATTTTTTGAGGATGTAACTAGTAGACTGGATAGGGGAGAACCAGTGGATGTGGTATATTTGGATTTTCAAAAGGCTTTTGACAAGGTCCCACACAGGAGATTAGTGTGCAAACTTAAAGCACACGGTATTGGGGGTAAGGTATTGGTGTGGGTGGAGAATTGGTTAGCAGACAGGAAGCAAAGAGTGGGAATAAACGGGACCTTTTCAGAATGGCAGGCGGTGACTAGTGGGGTACCGCAAGGCTCAGTGCTGGGACCCCAGTTGTTTACAATATATATTAATGACTTGGATGAGGGAATTAAATGCAGCATCTCCAAGTTTGCAGATGACACGAAGCTGGGTGGCAGTGTTAGCTGTGAGGAGGATGCTAAGAGGATGCAGGGTGACTTGGATAGGTTGGGTGAGTGGGCAAATTCATGGCAGATGCAATTTAATGTGGATAAATGTGAAGTTATCCACTTTGGTGGCAAAAATAGGAAAACAGATTATTATCTGAATGGTGGCCAATTAGGAAAAGAGGAGGTGCAACGAGACCTGGGTGTCATTATACACCAGTCATTGAAAGTGGGCATGCAGGTACAGCAGGCGGTGAAAAAGGCGAATGGTATGCTGGCATTTATAGCGAGATGATTCGAGTACAGGAGCAGGGAGGTACTACTGCAGTTGTACAAGGCCTTGGTGAGACCACACCTGGAGTATTGTGTGCAGCTTTGGTCCCCTAATCTGAGGAAAGACATCCTTGCCATAGAGGGAGTACAAAGAAGGTTCACCAGATTGATTCCTGGGATGGTAGGACTTTCATATGAAGAAAGACTAGATGAACTGGGCTTGTACTCGTTGGAATTTAGAAGATTGAGGGGGGATCTGATTGAAACGTATAAGATCCTAAAGGGATTGGACAGGCTAGATGCAGGAAGATTGTTCCCGATGTTGGGGAAGTCCAGAACGAGGGGCCACAGTTTGAGGATAGAGGGGAAGCCTTTTAGGACCGAGATTAGGAAAAACTTCTTCACACAGAGAGTGGTGAATCTGTGGAATTCTCTGCCACAGGAAACAGTTGAGGCCAGTTCATTGGCTATATTTAAGAGGGAGTTAGATATGGCCCTTGTGGCTACGGGGGTCAGGGGGTATGGAGGGAAGGCTGGGGCGAGGTTCTGAGTTGGATGATCAGCCATGATCATAATAAATGGCGGTGCAGGCTCGAAGGGCCGAATGGCCTACTCCTGCACCTATTTTCTATGTTTCTATGTTTCTATCCCTGTGCACGGAGACAAGAGTTGGGTGGCACGAAACAGGCACTGAGTCTATCAAACACCAATCTGTTTCTTTAATTCCCTTCGTACTCTTATCAGTTCTTGCCAGTTTTTAGTCACCCCCACAATAGCTAATGAATCCATCAACCCACATGTCATTGGGTTGTGGGAGGAGACTAACCAACCACGAGGAGACTCATATGATCACGATAGAATGTGCAAACTCTGTGATTGAATATAGATACCATCCTTAGTACCTTGGAGACACAAGAGAATGCAGATGGGGAAACAAACGAGAAGCTGGAGGAATTCAGAGAACTCTATTGTACATACAGTTGATGTGTGAACAGTCGATGTTGCTGGATGGATAATGGATGTTAATGGATGGACAGTGGATGTTCATGTGTGGACTTTGGATGTTGGTCCATGGACAATGGATGTTAATGTATGGATAATGCATGTTGGTGCGTGGACAATGAGTGTTGATAGATAGACAATGGATGTTGGTGCATGGACAATGAGTGTTGATGAATGGACAATGGATATTGGTTCATGGACAATGGATGTTTATGTATGGATAATGCATGTTGGTGCATGGACAATGAGTGTTGATAGATAGACAATGGATGTTGGTGCATGGACAATGGGTGTTGAGTGGACAATGGATATTGGTTCATGGACAATGGATGTTTATGTATGGATAATGCATGTTGGTGCATGGACAATGGGTGTTGATAGACAATGGATGTTGGTGCATGGACAATGGGTGTTGATAGACAATGGATGTTGGTTCATGGACAATGGGTGTTGATAGACAATGGATGTTGGTTCATGGACAATGGGTGTTGATGGATGAACAATGGATTTTGATGTATGGCTCTCTAACTTGTATATTTCAGTCCAGATGAGCAGTATCAATCTCAAATGTCAACTGTCTACTTCCCTCCACAGATGCTGCCCAAAATGCTGAATTTCTTCAGATTCTTGTTTGTTATCTTAATTACCTTATTGCTGGTCTTTCCAACCTGTGGTTCCCCAGGGAATAAAACCCAGTTCTTTCCTGAGAGGAAAGATCTCTGACTAAAGGGGGCTTTGTTTCCAGCAGGAATAGGGCTAGCACTTCTTTTGTTTCTTGACCTTATCCCCTGATCCCATGTCACCCTCTCTTCAAGTACCTGTGAATAATGAAAGTTGCTCCACTTCAATCTTGCTTGCATTCAGTGCAGACTTCAGACCAAGCTGAATATTCCAGCTCCTCCAAATTGGAAATACATATTTCATTGTTCAGAGTGGATGCTGTTATATTTTTGTTATAAGAGAGTTATGGATTCTCAGAAATGTGAGCACTGTTAAGCTGCAGAAAGTGGCATAGGCAAGAGACACTGAATGGCCTAGTTCTGTTCCCAATTGTTGTGTTCTTATGGACTGGAGATTGTGCTGAGCTGAAAGGGGACAATTCCAGGACAATAGAAACGCTAAACAAGAGGATAAGATTGGACAGTGAAGTCACTTTGGTCACACACTATTCCAGTACTCTCTGTCTAGCTTGACTTCAGTGGTTGGGAAAATGTTGGAGTCCATTATTAAGGATGAGGTTTCTGAGTACTTGGAGGCACATGATAAAATAAGATTTACTTGAAGGGAAACCTTGCCTGACAGATCTTTTGGAATTCTTTGAGGAAATAACAGGCAGGATAGACAAAGGAGAGAGAGTGGATGTTCTTTACTTGGATTTTCAGGAAGACTTTGACAAGGTACTGCTCGTGAGGCTACTTAACAAGTTAAGAGCCCATGATATTACAAGAAAAATACTAGCATGGATAGAAGATTAGCTGTCTGGTAGGAGGCAAAGATTGGTTATAAAGAGAGCTTTCTCTGATTGGTTACTGGTGTTCCTCATGGGTTGGTTTTGGGACCACTGCATTTCACATTATATGTCATTGATTTGGATGATGAAATTGTTGGTTTTGTGGCTAAGTTTGTAGACAGGACAAAGGTAGGTGCAGGTGCAGGTAGTACTGAGGAAGCAGGGAGTCTACCAGAGGACTTAGACGGGAGAATAGCAAAAAAGTGGCAGATGGAATACAGTGTTGGAAAGTGTATGGTCAGGTACTTTGGTAGAAGGAATAAAGACATAGCCTATTTTATAAATGGGGAAAAAATTCAAAAATTAGAGGTTCAAAGGGACTTGGGAGTCCTCATGCAGGATTCCCTAAAGGTTAACTTGCAGGTTGAGTCAGTGGTAAGGAAGGTAAGTGCAATGTTGCCATTCATATCAAGAGGACTAGAATATAAAAGTAAAGATGTAATGCCAGACCTTTCTAAGGCATTAGTCAGGTTGCACATGGAGTATTGGAAGCAGTTTTGGGGCCTTTATCTAAGAAAAGATTTGCTGGCATTGGAGGGGGCCCAGAGGAGGTTTACGAGAATGATTCTGGGAATGAAAGGGTTAACACACGAGTTGTGTTTTATACCCCGGGTCTGCATTCACTGGAGTTTAGAAGAATGAGAGGCCTAGATAAGATGTTTCCTATAATGCGAGTGTCTACAATCAGAGGGCACAGCCTCAGATTGGAGGAACTTCCATTTAGAACAGAGATGAGGAGGAATTTCTTTAGCCAGAGGATGGTGAATCTGTGAAATACATTGCCACAGACGTCTGTAGAGGCCAAGTAATTGGGTATTTTTAAATGTGGAGGTTGATAGGTGCTTGGGCTGAGAGGGATAGTAAATCAGCCATGGCAGAGTGGACTTGATGGGCCGAATGGGTGTATTCTGCTGCTATGTCTAATGGTCATCTGAAGAAACACTGAAGAGCTTGTGGCAATAAGTGGCAACTGTGACTTAGGGAAAGGGGAGATCAGCCACTCTAACCAGGCAGTACTGTACATCTTCAAGCGCTATCAGACAACCCCTTGCCCACTGTTTCTGGTGGCTAGGGAGCACTGTTTCAGAATATCTTCCCATTCTGCTTGACTACTGAGTCAACTACTCTACCTTGCAGAACACTGCCTTTTATATTTAAAGCATTTAAGTAAACATCTTAAAATTGAATCCCACTATTGCACAGCTGAACTATGCTATGAATCCCAGAGATGCTTTGGTTTCACATTAAACTCCACGTTTAATCATCATTATGTAGTCATTAATTCGTTTGAGATGCCCTTATTATTTGTGACCATGTAATCTACAGCAGTCTTTTCCAACTTTTCTTTTAGCCCAATGCCCCCTAAAGTACCTTTATACTTGCTAATGCCCCTCTTAGATATAATATATTTTCTGGTACCCCCATAGTGTGAAAACATGTCTGCCATATGCTAACCTGAGAAAAATGATTCTGCCTTAATTTTCTATTTCTCTTTAAACCTAGCTTACACAGTACCTGTGTGCTGTACAGCAGCTTTGATATGAATGTGGTCCTTGAACTTGATAGTTTTTAAGCAAATGTTGAAATACCCAGTTCAAATTGTGACAGCAAGACCTTAAGTCCCCCTGTGTAACAATGTCCAAGTGGTTTCTGTTTTTTCTGAGTATGCGGTACACTGCACTGACCTCTTTCAACAAAGTAGGAGGATGGAAATACAATGAAGAGCAGTTTGGCTCTTCTCCAAAGACCAGGAAACTTCATACGACAGTATAGCCACATACCACAAAAGCTGACATTTGTGAAAAGCACTTTTGCTTCCTCAACATTTTGAATTTTGATAATTTCTTCTTGCTAGCTCTCTTTTTGTTCTTACACCTTGCAAACAAATGGGCTAATTGCCCAGTACAGAATTTCCAGATCCTTGAATCGATTCTGAAAATCCTTCTTCAGTGATTGCAGGTGTAAGCAGTACTCCTGCAAATCACTGACTGTGAAAGAGAATGCCATACTTCACATGCAGGGTAACTGTGAGAACATTCTTCTCCTAATGTTTTGCTTATATATTTCCAATTTTCCAATAAAAGTTGTCACTGCACTTTTTGCTTGGATTAAATTGAAATTCGCACCCTGCAGTTTCATATTTAGAATATTCATTTTGTCATACAGACTGGCTAGGTATGCAACATCTCCATGTAGAAGTTCAAACTTGTTTCCCAAGCTGTTGTAGACTTTGAGCAAAAATTCAACCACAGTGTCTAAAGGATCAAAGAAATGTTTTAAGCAACAGCCTTTTGACAGCCAACGCACTTTGGTGTGAAGAAGCAAGTGTTCAAACTCTTCATTATTATCTTGGCATAATTGGCAAGATGTTCTGCTATTTAATGGATGAGCTTCAATTTTGTTGATAGCAGTTATTACACGAGTCATGCTTGAAAAAAGTCGCTGGCTGAGGTTTTTGGCTGTGAGATATTGATGATGAATTACACAATGGATTGCAAACAGACTTGGAATTTCCTTCTTCATAAATGCCACTTAAATCAGCGTGGTGACCCGTCATATATGCTGCTCCATCTGTTGCACAATAAATCATGTTCCTAATCGGAAAACTTTTATTCTGAATATACATTTTGAGTTCATCATAGATTGATGCTCCATTGATATTTATTTTTAAATATTTACAAAAATGCCCTTCATAAACTTTTCTATTTTTGATAAACTTTGCATATGTCATTAGCGATGCCTTGTTGTCTGAGTAATACCATAATTAGACTTTTCAGGGTGTCTTCTATGGAAGTTTTCCTGCAATCTTGATGGTTTCATGGCTTCATTAGACAGTACAGTATTATAAATAAGACATAGGGTGTCACTGATCTGACAGGAATGAAATAAAACCATACTCCAGGTATATAACATTGTATTGACGCACTTTCAGTAGTTTCTGATTCTTAGCAGAGTTAAAATTCAAGGCTTCTCCGCCTTCGGACTCATAGAGATCATGGTGTATGGATCTATCCATCATTAACGGGGCTTTGAATATCTCAGTAGGAATCCTTGGTGTTGGCAGGTTCACTGATTCTATTTCACCATTTACTTCCAGCTAGCAGTGTATCATTGCGTGACCTGTTTTCCATAGATCTGAGAGGAAGTTGAGATGGTTTACTTGACTTACCAACTGTTAAATTGCATGAACTTGTTCCATGCTGTGAGTCAAGGGAAACTGTTGGGCACTCTGGTTGCTAATTTATGCATCACCAATAATGTCTGTTTGGTTGGTAAGGTAAGAGGAGATTGCTGAGTTTCAGACACTTTGTGACGAGTGCTCACCACCTGCAGAGTTATGGTTCTTCCTGTGTTCCAGTGCCTCATCCTTTTTTTTTGGAAATGCATGCTTTACTAATGTACGGTCAGGTCTCTGCCTCAAGTTAGGGTGCTGCTTAACCCCCCCCCCCCCCAAGAATATTCAACATTCCTGACAACTTCTATTTCCGTTATCTCCCCCTTAGGACATGTGATCGCTCCCATTGGGAATTAATGCTGTACAGTTTTCCAAAGGAATTTGCAGTTTTGCTAACAACCATACTTTTTTACACAATAGTATAGGAATTCATTGTGTGTCTGTACGAGGGGTGATTGATAAGTTCGTGGCCTAAAGTAGAAGGAGTCAATTTTAGAAAACCTAGCACATTTATTTTTCAACATAGTCCCCTCCTACATTTGCACACTTAGTCCAGCGGTTGTGGAGCACACGGATCTCTTCTTTGTAGAAGTTGGTGTCTTGGACCTCCAGAAAGTGGTCTGCAGCAGGGGTGAATGATAAGTTCGTGGCCTAAGGTAGAAGGAGGTAAGTTATACAGCTCTTGTTACATGCACGTGCAGTTCAACTCTTTGAGTGATTATGCAGAAAGTTTGAAGTTAATAACCGATCTCCTTCTACCTTAGGCCACAAACTTATCAATCACCCCTGCTGTGGACCACTTTCAGGAGGTCCAAGACACCAACTTCTACAAAGAAGGGATCCGTATGCTCCATGACCGTTGGACTATATGTATAAATGTAGGAGGGGACTTTGTTGAAAAATAAATGTGCTAGGTTTTCTAAAATTGACTCCTTCTACCTTAGGCCACGAACTTATCAATCACCCCTCGTGGTTAATGTAAAATAGTTTCTTAGTTTTACAGTTAATATGATCTCATTTGCTTGATCTCACCTAGGATATTCATCTAGCTCACAGCACTCACTATAATTATATCATGGGCTGTGATTATTAAACAGGTTGTGTGATAATTGCGAAGTGTGCAAATGCTGGACTCAGACCCCTCAGCCAGAACAGTGTGACGTTGTGCTGTGATTTGCTATACATTGTGGCTTGACATAATGTGATACTCTGCTGAAATACTTGTTCAGGTATGGTGCTTGAGATAATATAACTGCTATCTGTATGAAATCAGCACTCCTTTGTGTTTGGGTCTTAGACGTACTGTATCTGTGTTATCACTGCAATATACATTCATGACAATGGCTGTGGTATTTAAGTGCGGCCCTGAACATGGTGCACTATTGTAGCAACACACATAAAAGTTGCTGGTGAATGCAGCAGGCCAGGTAGCATCTCTAGGAAGAGGTACAGTCGACATTTCAGGCTGAGACCCTTCATCCCGACAAAGGGTCTCGGCCTGAAATGTCGACTGTACCTCTTCCTAGACATACTGCCTGGCCTGCTGCGTTCACCAGCAACTTTTATGTGTGTTGCTTGAAACTCCAGCATCTGCAGATTTCCTCGTGTTTGTGCACTATTTGTGTTTATTTGTTTTAATTAAGACCCTACCATAAGTTGGAGGAGTTGCAGTTTCCAGTGACAAACTTTGTGAGGTATCTCTTGTACCTAATAACGTGACCATTGAGTGTATGTTGGTGATTATCTGCTGCTGTAGCCCATCCACTTCACTTTGATGTGCTGTGTATTCAGAGATGCTCTGCTGAGGTTGGACACGTTGTGCTTTTCTGCTCACCACTGTTGTAACATGTAGTTAATGTCGCTTTCCTGTCAGCTTATACCAGTCTAGTCATTCTGCTCTGACCTAGGCCATAACATATAGGAGCATAATTAGGCCATTTGGCCCATTGAGTCTGCTCTGCCATTCCATCATGTATGATTTATTATTCCTCTCAAACCCATTCTCCTGCCGTCCCAACAGTTTAATGCCCTGATTAATCAAGAACGTATCAACTTCCTCCTTAAATATACCCAATGACCTCGCCAGCACAGGTCTCTGTGGCAATGAATTCCACAGATTCACCACCCTGTGGCTAAAGAAATTCTTCCTCATCTCTGCAACACACGCAAAATGCTGGAGGAGCTCAGCATCTATGGAAAAGAGTACAGTCGGCATTTCGGGCCGAAACGTGCACTGCTGAAGGGTCTTGGTCCAAAATGCCAGCTGTACTCTTTTCCGTAGATGCTGCCTAGCCTGCTAAGTTCCTCCAGCACCTTGTGTGTGTTGCTTGGATTTCCAGTATCTACAGATTTTTCTCCTCCTCATCTCTGTTTTAAGTAGATGCCTCTCTGGTCCTAGACTCCACCACTATAGGAAACATCCTCTCCACATCCACTCTATCTATGCCTTTCATTATTCAGTAGATTTCAATGAGATTCCCATTCATTCTTCTAAACTCCTGTGAGTACAAAGGTTTAAAGGTTATTTTTATTATCAAAGTATGTACATAGAGTACAACTCTGAGATTCCTCTTCTCCAGATAGCCCCAAAACAGAAAAAAAACATGTAGGTTGTTGAAAGAAAAGACATCAACCCACCTGCCCAAAAAAGAAAAAGAAACAAAAATTCGCAAACCCCCAAACCCCAACTCCCACCCTTTGACTGAAACTAACGGATCGCCCACATGGAAAACGACAGCTAGAACATCAAACCCAAACCCCAACCCTCTCCCTCACAAAAAAACCTAGAGCCATCAAGCACTCCTCACATATTAACCCTTTCATTCCTGGGATCATTCTCATGATCCTCCTCTGGACGCGCTCCATTGCCAGGACATCTTTTCAGAGATAAGGTGCTAAAAAATGCTCATAATACTCCAAGTGCATTCTGAACTATACCTTATAAATCCCCAGCATTATATTCTTGCTTTGGTATTCTAGTCCTCTCAAAATGAATGCTAACATTGCATTTGCCTTCCTTACCACAGACTCAGCTTGCAAGTTAAACTTTATGGAATCCTACACGATTGTCTCCCCATTAGGAAAATAGTCCACATCTTTATTCCTTCTACCAAAGTGCATGACTGTGCACTTCCCTACGCTATTCCATCTGCCTCTTCTTTGCCCATTCTCCCAATCTGTCTAAATCATTCTGTGGGCACCCTACTTCCTCAGCGCAACCTGCCCATCCACCTGTCTTTGTATTGTCTGCAGACTTCGCCACAAAGCTGTCAATTCCTTCATGCAAATCATTGATGTATAATGTGAAAAGAAGCGGTCCCAACACCAACTCTGTAGTCACTGGAAGCCAACCAGGAAAGACCCTCTCTATTCCCACTCTGCCTCCTGCCAGTCAGCCAATTTTATATCCATGTTAGTATCTTTCCTCTCTGGGCTGGATTGCATATTAATGAGTGGACGGTGGGCCAGATAAATTCCATAAAAAACTTGAAATATGGGAATTATCCATTTAAATACGTCTAGTTATGTTTTGCCTCAAATTAATGAATAACACATGCTAGAAAATCATTTGTTCTTAAGGTTGCCTACCCCTGATCTAAGCAATATGTGATGTGTTCTCTATGATGTACAGTATATGTACAGTCTACGTGATCTTGTGTGCTGTGATGTGAAGCTTCAGTTTGTCAGTAGATTATTCTCTAAGATTTAGGAGTCAGTCTTACAGCTGTATTGAAGCTTGGTTTGTCAATAGACAAGATTATGGTTGATCTTTGCAAACACGAGGAAATTTGCAGATGCTGGAATTTCAAGCAACACACATAAAAGTTGCTGGTGAACGCAGCAGGCCAGGCAGCATCTCTAGGAAGAGGTACAGTCGACGTTTCAGGCCGAGACCCTTCGTCAGGACTGACTGAAAGAAGAGCTAGTAAGAGATTTGAAAGTGGAAGGGGGAGGGGGAGATCCAAAATGATAGGAGAAGACAGGAGGGGGAGGGATGGAGCCAAGAGCTGGACAGGTGATTGGCAAAAGGGATATGAGAGGATCATGGGACAGGAGGCCCAGGGAGAAAGAAAAGGGGGAGGGGGGAGGAAAGCTCAAAGGATGGGCAAGGGGTATAGTGAGAGGGACAGAGGGAGAAAAAGGAGAGTGAGAGAAAGAATGTGTGTATATAAATAAAACGGATGGGGTGTGAGGGGGAGGTGGGGCATTAGCGGAAGTTTGAGAAGTCAGTGTTCATGCTATCAGGTTGGAGGCTACCCAGACGGAATAGAAGATGTTGTTCCTCCTCTGCTGTAAAGATGATGCCACACTCAGGTTGGAGGAACAACACCTCATAATCCATCTGGGTAGCCTCGGGTTTGATGCATGTAGATGTAGACTGCTTCATTTGCATGCGCAGTACACATTTTGGGAACTTGAAGTAATTGGGTACCTATGTAACTCTTCGAAGTTATGCTGGTTTAAATAGTTACCTCTGTAGAACTGCACGACGTAGGAATAGTGCTTTCAGCCCACAATGTCTGGGCCAAATTAGAGTAAATCTCTTGTACTTGCACATGACCCATATGCCTCCATTCCCTTCATATCCATGTGTCCATTTAAAAGTCTTTTAAACACTATTGTTGTAACTGCTTTCACTACTTCCCTGGCAGCACATTCCAGGCACCCACCACTCTGTATATAAATACCACCTGCCCTCCACATTCCCCCTCGCATTTTAAATGCCTCTAGTATTTGATATTTTTACCCTGGGGAAAAGATATCTCTGTGTTCATTTACTCAGCAAAAATTGCATAAATTAAGCAATTGATTTCAGATCTGACATACAGAGAATGAAAATGGTAACAAAAGTTCCAAAATATGATGCTCAGAGCACCAGACCCTGGTCTGACAGGTTCAAGTTACCTTAGCATCATTTTGTTTTTATTTCTTTAATATCCACTTTGGAATGGAATTGGGAACTATAGTTATCTGAATAAAATGGGATTATTTTCCTTGGAAAGGGAGATTTGATTGGGGTGATTAGGATGAGTTTGGTCACGGGAGGGAAGGAGAAACACTTTCTCATGACAGAAGGAGCAATGACCAGAGGACATTGATTTAAGATAATTGGTAAATAAGCTACGTGCCTGGAAGGGTGGTGGGAACAGACGTTACAGCAGCTTTCAAAAAGGGCGTTGTATAATTTCTTGGAGATAAAACATTTGCAGGGATTTTTCCCTCTACTACAGTTGACAAGGCACACAATGGTATCTCTGCAGAACAGAATGTAATTCCCCTATTCCAACACAACTAGCCTCCTAGTTCGATGGGCTGCCCACCTTCCATTTCCATCGCACCTAGTGGGATTTCAACATCAGGCACATTATCTCTTCCCCTCACCTCCACTTCCACCATTCCAAAGGAACACTTTCACCCTTTGTCTCCCTGGTCCACTGTTTCATCTCCACCAGTCACTCCCATTCCCATGGCACTTTTATGCACCTCTCACTATTTTACTGCTTCCTGTCTCATGACTGAGAGACCTTAACAATCATTTCAGGTGAAACAGTGATTCACTTAGGCTTTTTCCTACTTCAGACTACTGTCTTTAGTGCTCATGCCGTGGGCTCTTCTGCAATGGAGAGACCAAAGGTAGATTGGGTGATTGTTGTGTGGGTCACCTCATTCAGTCTGCATGAGTGGTCCTGAGTTTCTAGTCATCTGATTCACCCCGACTCTGTCTTCTGCTTCCTATAGCCTTACCTAACGTTTACGGGTGGTGCAGCAGCGTAGTGGTTGGTGTAGTACTATTATAGCTCCAGTGACCGGTTTCAATTCCACCACTCTCAGTAAGACATTTGTACGTTTTCCCTGTGACCACGTGGGTTCCTTCCGTGTGCTCCAGTTTCTTCTCACATTTCAAAGACATACAGGTCACTTGTGTGTAAAAGGCATTGTAGGCTTGTCAGGACAGAAGGGCATGCTATCACTAATTAAATAAATAGTTATTCCAATTGCATCTTTTCCCTATTACCTACGCCCCCTAGGTCTCGAACTGTTGGGCTGGAAGAGCATGTTACCATACTGTAAGTGAATATCAAAAATACCTTAAAGAATCTCTGTGCCTGTACCTCATCTTCCATCTGGGCTGGTGTAGGCTTCCTCATCTTTCATCTGGGCTAGTGCATCTGGCTTCCTTATCTTCCATCTGGGATATTCTGTCTATTTTACCCACTCCTTTCTGCAACTGAATACACTTGTCTTCTCACCTTTTAATTTCTGTACGAGCCTCCTGACCTGAGTATTAACTCCGTTTCTCTTCACGATGAAGTAGCTTCATCTGCTTTTGCATCTGTCTTGACTATCTGCTCATTCAGCATAAGTGTACACTGTTTTCAGAGAGCAAAAGTAAACCAGTAGAGTCATGAGGGATGATTTTGAACACAAGGGATTCTGCAGTTCCTGGAAACTTAAAGCAACACACATAAAATGCTGGAGGAACTCAGCAGGTTAGGAAGCATCTGTGGAAATGAATAAATATTCGATGCTTTGGGCCGAGACTCTTCATCAGGACTGGAAAGAAAGGAAGAAGAAGAATATGGTATGTACAAGATAATAAGAGGAATAGATAGAGTGGATAGCCAGCGTCTCTTCCCCAGGGCACCACTGCTCAATACAAGAGGACATGGCTTTAAGGTAAGGGGTGGGAAGTTCAAGGGGGATATTAGAGGAAGGTTTTTTACTCGGAGAGTTGTTGGTGCGTGGAATGCACTGCCTGAGTCAGTGGTGGAGGCAGATACACTAGTGAAGTTTAAGAGACTACTAGACAGGTATATGGAGGAATCTACGGTGGGGGCTTATATGGGAGGCAGGGTTTGAGGGTCGGCACAACATTGTGGGCCAAAGGGCCTGTACTGTGCTGTACTATTCTATGTTCTATGTTTTAAGAAGCCAAAATAAGAAGGTATGGGGAGTGGAAGGAATACAAACTGGTAGTAGATAGGTGAAACCAGATGAGGATGGATGAGAAAGGGGTGACGTAAGAAGCTGGGAATTGAGAGGTGGAAAAGGTGAAGGGCTGAAGAAGAAGTAATCTGTTAGGAAAGGAGAATCATAATCAGAATCTGGTTTATTATCACCGGCATGTGTCGAGAAACTTGCTTACGGAGAGAGCTATCCATGCAGGAATCGGAGATTGCGGGGAGGTAAAGATGGGGATAATCTTGCTTTGTTACTTCCTTAATCAAACACACTAAGGCTATTTTAAATACGGCTAAGTTCAATCAACAGGGACCATGAACTGGTGCTTGGTACCTGCTATCTCCTCCTAGCTTGAGTCATTTTGAACAAAAGTATTTAATTAGGTGGCAAAACTAGAAAATGGGTATTGTACTGGTTCCACCACTACTATTAACAGCCCATTCCAGGAACCTATCACTCTCTGTGTAAAAAAAACTTGCACCTCCATTCAATAAGAACATAAGAATCAGGAGCAGGACTCGGCCATTCGGCCCATCGGCTTGCTACATCATACAATAAAAATATAAGTTCTAGGAACAGGAGTCAGAAATAAGACCATAAGACAAAGGAGGAGAATTAGGCCATTTGAGCCATAGAGTTTGCTCCGCCATTCCATCATGGCTGATCCCGAATCCCACTCAACCTCATATACCTGCCTTCTTGCTATAAACTTGGATGCCCTGACCAATCAGAAAACTATCAATTTTCACTTTAAACTCATGATCTTGGTCTCCACAGCTGTCTGTGGCAGAGCATTCCACAGATTCACTACTCTCTGGCTAAAAACATTCCTCATTGCCTCTATTCTAAAGGGTCTCCCCTCAATTTTGAGTCTGTGCCCTCCAGTTCCGACAACCCCCACCATAGGAAACATCCTCTCTACATCTACTTTACCTAGTCCTTCAACGTTCGGTATGTCTCAATAAGATCCCCACAAATTCTTCTAAATTCCTGTGAGTACAGGCCCAAAGCTGCTAAACACTTCTCATATGTTAACCCTTCATTCCTAGAATCAACCTCATGAACCTCCTCTGGACTCTCTCCAGTGACAACACATATCCTTTCTGAGATATGGTGCCCAAAACTATTGACAACACTCCAAGTGCAGCCTGACCAGTGTTTTATAAACCCTTAGCATTATCTCCTGGCTTTTATATTCTGTTCCCCTTGAAATAAATGCCAACATTGCATTGCCATCATCACCACAGACTCAACCTAAATGAGGACTCCTGAGTCCCTTTGCAACTCTAATGTTTGAATTTTCTCCCCATTTAGGTAACAGTTTACCAAAATGCATTATCATACATTTCCCAACACTATTCCATCTGACACTTTTTTGCCCATTCTTACAATTTGTCTAAGTCCTGCTGCAATCACATTGCTTCCTCAGCAATATCTACCCCTCCACCTATCTTTGTATCATTCGCAAAGTTTGGCACAAAGCCATCAATTCCATTATCTAAATCGCTGACAAACGATGTGAAAAGTGTCGGTCCCAATACTGACCCCTGAGCAACACCACTAGTCATTGGCAGCCAACCAGAAAAAGCCCCCTTTCTTCCCACTCACTGCCTTCTGCCTGTCAGCCATTCATCTATCCATACCAGTATTTTAGCTGTAACGCTATAGGATTTTATCTTGTTAAGCAGCCCTATGTATGGCAGCTTATCAAATGTATTCTGAAAAGCCAGTTAAATGCCATCCACTGTCTTTCCTTTGTCCACCCTGCTTGATGCTTCCTCAAAGAACTCTAAGAGATTTGTCAGGTAAGATTTCCCTTAGTCTCCAAGTATACCGAAACCTTATCGTTAATAATAGACTCCAATACTTTTTCACCCACTGGGGTTGGGTTAAATGGCCTATAATTTTCTTTCTTTTGCCTTCCTCTCTTCTTAAAGAGTGGAGTGACATTTGCAATCTTCCAGTCGTCCGGGACCTGGCCAGAATCAAGTGATTCTTGAAAGATCATGAGCAATGCATCCGTTATTTCTTCAGCAACCTCTATCAGAACTCTGGGATGTAGTCCACCTGGTCCAGGTGACTTACTCACCTTAAGACTTTTCAGTTTGCCTAGCACTCTCCTTTGTAATAGCAATGGCACTCACTGACGCTCATGGACCTCTGGCACACTGCTAGTGTCTAAAAACAGTGAAGACTATGCAAAGTACTTATTAATTTCATCCAACATTTCTTTGCCCCCGTTACTACCTCACCATCTTCATGCTCCAGTGGTCCAGTATCAACTCTCACCTCCCCTTTACTCTTTATATAACTGAAAAAAAAAACACTTTTGGTATCCTGCTTTATATTATTGGCTAGTTTGCCCTCATATTTCATGTTTTCCCTTCTTATGTTTTTTAGTTGCCTTCTTTTGGATTTTAAAAACTTCCCAATCATCCAAATTCCCACTTCTGCTACATAATATGTCCTTTCCTTGGTTTTAAGTAGTCCCTAACTTCCCTTGTCAGCCACAGTTGCCTACCCCTACCATTTGTAAACTTCTGTGGAACATAACTATCTTACAGCTTGTGAACCATTCCCAGAAACTTCAGCCATCTCTGCTCTGCTGTCATTCCCGCCAGTATCTCCCCTCCAATCTATCTGGGCAAGCTTCTCTCTCATGTCTCTGTAATTCTCTTTGTTCCATTCCGATGCTGGTACAATTTGACTTGTGCTTCTCCTTCTGAAACTGCAGTATGAATCAAATCACCGCCTCCTGTGTGTCCCTTTCCATTAAGCTTCCTAATAAAATCTGGATTACTACACAACACCCAATCTAAGCCAACCTTTTTCCGTGCAGGCTCAAGCACAAACTGCTCTAAAAAGCCATCTCGTAGGCATTCAAGAAATGCCTTCTCATGCGATCCAACACCAACCTGGTTTTCTCAATCCCTTTGCACATTGAAGACCCCATTACAATTGTGTTCTTACCCTTATTACATCCCCTTTCCAGCTCCCTTTGCAATCTCAACTCCACATTTAGGCTACTATTTGGAGGCCTGTATATGATTCCCATAATGGTTTCTTTACCCTTGCAGTTTCTTAACTCCACCCACATAGCTTCGACACACTCTGACCCTATGTCACCTCTTTCTAAAGATGTAATTCTATCTCTCACCAACAAAGCCACATCACTGCCTATGCCTTCCTGCCTGCTCTTTCGATACAAAGTATATCCTTTGATGTTAAGCTCCCAACTAAGGCCTTCTTTCAGCCACAACTCAGTGATGGCCACAATATCATATCGACCAATCTCTGGTTGTGCCATGAGTTCATCCACCCTATTCCAAATGCTATGCATATTTAAATACATCACCTTCAGTCCTGCATTCTTTGTCCTTTTTGAATTTTGCCTCTGTGGTACAATTTAACTCTTTGCACTGTCTGCATTTGTACCCAATCATTAGCTTGTCCTCCCTTACGTTTATGTTACACTCATGTGACCCACTGGGCCTGTTCCACTATTCAATACGAACACAAGGACTAGGAGCAGGAGTTGGCCATGTGAACTGTTGGGCCTGTTTCACCATTCAATAAGAACACAAGGACTAGGAGCAGGAGTTGGCCATGTGACCCACTGGGCCTGTTGAACAATTCAATCAGCTCACGGCTGATCTGGCTGTTAACACAGCTCCACCTACCTGCAGTCTCCACATAACCTTTAATTCCTTTACTATTCAATTCCCTACCCATCTTAAATGCTTCGACTGCGTCCCTGAGCAGAGATTTCCACAGATTCGTTGTTTGCTGAGAAATGCAGTTTTTCCTCATATCCATCCTCAATTTATTTCCCTGAATCTTGAGGCTGTGTCCTCTAGATCTAGTCTCACTCACCAGTAGGAATAACTTACCTATCTCTATCTTATGTATCCTGTTTATGATTCTTTGATTTTGTATAAGTTCCCTCCTCGTTCTTCTGAATTCCAGTGAATATAGTCCGGGTGGTATAATCTCTAATTCCTTTACCCCTTTCCTTTTCCCCTTATACTTTTCCCCTCTCCCCTAAAATGCAATCAGGTTTTTCTTGGAGAAGAGTGGGGGCTTATTTCTAGTGGAATATTTATATACCTCAGTGTAAAAGATGATCACATTGATGTTTATGGGTATGTGCTCTGTTGCAAATGGTTTCTGCAAAACCTACTTTACCAACGGAGAACTGATTACAGATTGTTACCACATTAACATGTAAAGCCACATTAGATGAGCCCCATTTCCTTCACTGCTAGGTCTGTTTTCATCTTTCATACCTCAATTACATAGCCCCTTCATATTCCTGTCTGTCGATTAGTTTTAAAATTTTCAGTTGGCATTTGGGCTCTCAGATTCTGGAGGAGTGGAGTTGAGGGAGTGGCAGGTGTAAACCTGGACTCATAGCTTTTGGGGAAGCAGAAGTGAAGCGCGGCGGGGAGGGCAGATGTAATCCTGGACCCAAAGCTTCTGCGGGAGCGTAGGTGAGGGGGGAGCAGGTATAATACTGGACTCACATTTTTTGGGGGAGTGGGGGTAGGGGGTGGAGCAGGTATAATCCTGGACTCATGCCTTCTGGGGGAGTGGGGTTGGGGTGTGGTGCAGGTGTAATCCTGGACTCACAGCTTCTGGGGGAGTGGAGGTAGGGGGTGGTGCAGGTGTAATCCCGGACTCACAGCTTCTGGGGGAGTGGGGGTAGGGGGTGGTGCAGGTATAATCCTGGACTCACAGCTTCCGGGAGGGTGAATGTGTGTGGGGGGGGCAGGTGGAATTTCTAGATTTCTATCACTCATGCACAATAAACTGTTTCCAAAAGGCCTGACTCTAATTCTAACATTATCACTTCCACTGTCAGATAAATTGCCAACTGCTTTTAAAGGGAAAGAATAATTGTGGTTATGCAACATCCCTCACAACCCCCATGGACAGAAACAAAACCTCTGTACAATTGTACAGGTGGTTCTGAAGTGAAGTTATTATTGCAAAGCTGAGAATGCATCAACAAGGATGTGCACAATAAATAGACAGACCACTGTTTAATTTAGCCCATGATGTTGTGCTGACCCTTTAACCTACTCAAGATCTATCTAACCCTTCCTTCCCACACAGCTCTCCATTTTTCTTTCATCCATAAGCCTCTGTAAGAATCTCTTAAATCACCCCAATGGATTTGGCACTATCACTACTCCTGGCAGTGTGTCCCATGTACCTATCACTCTCTATGTAAAAGGAGCCCACCTCTGACACCACCCCTATACTTTCCTCCCAACACCTTAAAATTATGTCCCCTTTTATTAGCCATGTCTGCCCTGGGAAAAATCACTGGCCGTCCACTCGATCTATGCCTCTCATCACGTCATATACTTCTATTAAGGCACAAGTCTATTGTGATAGATTATTTTGTATTGGTGGTTGTCTCTTGGGGTCCGAGGAAGACTAAACATTGTACTGTCATCTGTGGATACGCATGTGGCTTCGGAGGCCGAAGGCCGAAGCACACAGCACACATGCAGTTGAAGGTTGGACATGGAATGGCGGTTATATATTACGTTTACCTCAGGTTGGTTGAATGAAAGACATTAGCCAGGATACTAGGCCATGAGAAATGAGTTAGTGGATGTCCTTATAAAATTGCCGAACAATCTGTGATTATATGCAGAGCCTTGCACTTAGGCCTCATCCTGAAGTATTTCAGGCCTTTTTGACCTGCAGGCATGTTGGTGCTACCCAAAGTGCTGGAACTTCATTTAATTGTCTTTAGCACTTCTCCTCGCACTTCTATTTTATCTATTTAACCTTTTTTACAGGGTAATCATAAATATATTATTCTTCAATCTACCTATCAATTGAACTGTAAATGGTGCCATTCAGTATTTTCAAAAGTAATTTGCTTTTATCTAAATACAAGAGATTCTACAGATGCTGGAAATCCAGAGTAGCACATAAAACGCTGGATGAGCTCAGTCAGTCAGGCAGCATCTGTGGAGGGGAATAAACTGTCGTCACTTCAGGTTCAGACACTTCATCCTGATGAAAGATCCTGACGAATGGTTTTGGCCTGAAACATCGACTTGTCCACAGATGATACCTGATCTACTGACTTCCTCCAGCATTTTGTGTGTTACTGGTATCTAAGATTTGGTGTCTCCCAGGGCACTTATTACACATATTTGTGTGTCCTGATTAAAAATAATTCCAGCTATATTCAGAAAACTTTGAAGGTTGTTGTAGGAATACTTTTTAAATGCAAAACCAGAAATACCATTTGAGTTTGAGTGTTCATGGAAGATGAGATTATGCAAATGAATTTCAGTGGAACCATGAACCACAACTCAGATTGGAAAGAGAGCATCATTGTGCAGTCAGGTTGCCGATTAGAGCCAAACCAGGATTTACATCTCTACTTCACATTTCTTTTGTAGTGCAAAGAAGGCCATTCAGCTCATTGAATCGTTGCTGTTTGCAGGTGAAACAATCTTATCAGTTCATTCACTTCTCTTCTCTTCTTCATATTCTCTTCTCTTGAGGGCCTTTCCTGTACCGTGTTTGAAGGCTCTGTCTGATTTGTTCTATCACCTCAAGAGGCAGATCGTTTACTTTTTTCAAGTACATTTTGGGGAATGGTGACTGAAGCTGATTATCGTGAGAATTCCAATTTAAAATCCTTATAATGGATATGTGGTGTAAATTAGGAGCAGAGAAAATCACTCACTTCTTCAGCTACTTAATAAGATTGAAATCACAGCTCCATGTTTGTCCCAGCTGCACCAACGTTTCACCTTTTATATAACAAGAACTTTTTACCTCTCCCTTAAACTATTCAAAGACTCTGCTTCCACCCCTTTAGTTTAAAGGAATTCAAAAAAATCATCTTATATCTGTCTTAAATGTGCGACCCCATATTTTTAAAGAAGTAACCTCTAGTTCTAGATTCTCCTACAAGAGAAAACATCTGCTCTGCATCCACCCATTAAGACCATTCAGAATATTAAATATTTTAATCAAGAACCTTCTCACTCTTCTGAATTCTAGCAGGTACAAACCTGGCATGTCCAGTGTTTCCTTTCTGAAATCTTAACACCCTTTCTTAATTAAGAAGTTCAATATTATCCAGTAGTATCCAGGACATCTTCAAGAAGTGGTGTCTCAGAAAAGCAGCATCCATCATAAAAGGACTCTCACCACCTAGGACATGCCCTCTTCCCATTGCTACCATCTATTTTTTGTACTTATTTAATATAACTATTTTATATATAGGCTTACTGTAATTCAGTTTTTTTAAATCATGTATCATGTATTGCATTGTACTGCTGCCGCAAAGTTAACAAATTTTACGACATATGCTGGTGATATTAAACCCAATTCTGATTAAATATAATACTCTAGATGTGGTTTCACCAATGTCCCGGGTAACTGAAGGAGAAGCTCCTGAGTTTGTATTAATTTTCTCTTGTAAATAATGAGAATCGTCAGTGAGAAGAATACTGTAATACAGCATCCTTCAGCCCAAAATGCTCGGCTTAGAAGTTGGTGCATATCCCTCTAAACCTTTCCTGTCCATATTCCAGTCCGATTTTCTTTCACTATTATTGACTTAGCTTTCTTGGTTGTCATCTTAATCTTTTACTTTTTGTTTTCTAGCTTTAGTTTCTGTGTAACTTATACAAAATGCTGGATAAACTCAGCAGGACAGGCAGCACGTATGGAGAGGAATAAATTGTCGATGTTTTGGGCCGAGATCCCTCCCATCCTTTCCAGTCCTGATGAAGGATCTCAGCCCAAGACATCAACTATTTATTCCTTCCCATGGATGCTACCTGAGCTGCTGCGTTCTTCCAGGATTTTTTATGTGTTCCTCTGGATTTTCAGCATCTGCAAAATGTCTTGTGTTTATAGCTTTTGCATAGATTTATTTTTAACTCTTGGGTTTTTTCTCCTAGAAATTTCCCAGGATGGCAGTGGTATGGAGGGCTATGGTCCCAGTGCAGGTCAGTGGGAGTAGGCAGTTTAAATGACTCTGCATGGACTAGATGCACCATACAGCCTGTTCCTGTGCTGTACTTTACTGTGAATCTATGACTCCATGTGGAGATCATCAAGCAATTCTGGAAATGTGCCTCACAAAGATACTGATTTTTCCAACCTTGAATTTTCACTGAGTTTCAAACAGAGTCCACTGCCAAGAAGGCCCACCAGTGCCTTCACTTCCTGAGAAAGCTAAGGAAATTTGGCCTGTCCCCTAAAACCCTCACTAATTTTTATAGATGCACCGTAGAAAGTATTCTTCTAGGGTGCATCACAACCTGGTATGGAAGTTGTCCTGTCCAAGACCGGAAGAAGCGGCAGAAGATCGTGAACACGGGGGCACATCACACAAGCCAATCTTCCGTCCTTGGACTCACTTTACACTGCATGCTGTCGGAGCAGTGCTGCCAGGATAATCAAGGACACAACCCACCCAGCCAACATACTTTTCATCCCTCTTCCCTCCGGGAGAAGTTCAGGAGCTTGAAGACTCGTATGGCCAGATTTGAGAACAGCTTCTTTCCAACTGTGATAAGACTACTGAATGGATCCTGACCCGGATCTGGGCCAAACCCTCCAATATCCGGATCTACCTCTCGTTTTTTTTTTGCACTACCTTACTTTCCCTTTTCTATTTTCTATTTATGATTTATAATTTAAATTTTTAATATTTACTATCGATTTGTACTCCAGGGAGCACGAAGTGCAGAATCAAATATCGCTGTGATGATTGTACGCTCTAGTATCAATTGTTTGGTGACAATAAAATAAAATACAGTAAAGTAAAGTATAACAATGGTCTCAAGTTGATTCAGCATATCCCACCTGCTTGGTTTTTGGGCTCCCAAGAGACTTGACAACTGGTGATTGAATTTTAAGTTTTTATATATTTCTGTTTTATTCAGGAAAGGAAGGTAGCTAAATCCTAAATTCCAATGCCTCATGATAAGCCAGCAGACAACCCAGTGCTGTTCTAGGCTCATAAAGCAAATTAGACTGTCCTTCAGAGTCTAATAGAGCAAAGAAGAGATTTGTATTCATACAATATTATTCACAAACTCAGGGCTTCCCAAAGCTCTCTACAGTGAAGCATTATTGAAACGTCACCACTCTCATAATGTAGAAATGCAGTAGCCAGTTTTGATGCAGTGAGCTCCAACATAATATTTGGAGAGTCTCTTTTACTGATGATGCTTGAAGAGTTAATATTGGCCAAGCAACAGGAGAGAACTCTGGTTCTGAGAAGTTTCGCCACAGGATCTTTTAGAGATACCCGAAAAGGCCAATGGGAGCATGCCTTGCTATCATTGTTCTAAATTCAGCATCCAACATTTAATTATTCAGTTTGTTTTCATCAGTCACTGGCCCCATGGTAAATCAGGTAAAAGCCTAGTGCACCACAAAGAAACTTTGTTTTAAGTGTTGGTATCAGCTGTGACTTGATTTATAGCACTTCTCATCTGAGTTGAAAGATCGTTGATCTAAGTCTTATTCCAAATAGAGTCGTAGAGTTGATACAGTACAAAATCAGGTTCTTTGGCCCACCATGTTTAATGCTGATCAAAGCAATAGGTACTGGGGGAATGTAAAATAAGACCCAGCTTAAACACTGCCTTCCCTATCCAGCTGTCAAGGAGGTCTCGTCCGTCTGTCAGATTGGAGGAGCAGCACTTTATATTCCATCTGGGTTGCCTCCAGCCTGATGGCATGAACATCGATTTTCTAACTTCTGGTAATTTTCCCCCTCCTTCTTCCCTCTTCTTCCATTCCCCACTTTGGCTCTTATCTTCCCTCTTCACTTCTATCATCTCCTCCTGGTGCTTCTCCGCCTTACCTTTCTCCCGTATCTACTCTCCTCTCCTGTCGATCCCTTCTTCAACCCTTTACCTTTACCACCTATCACCTCCCAGCTTTTCAGTTCATACCCTTCTCTCTCCCCCCACCTTGTTACACCTATCACCTTTCAACTTATACTCCTTCTCCACCCCCTACCTTGTCATTCTGGCTTCTTGCCCCTTCCTTTCCAGTCCTGATGAAATGTCTCTGCTCAAAATGTTGACTCTTTATTCCTTTCCATAGATGCTGGCTGACCTGCTGAGCTCCTCCAGCATTTTGCGTGTGTTGCATTAAAACAGCTGATCCATTATTCCACCGTTCTGAGTGTTTCCTACTTTGGAGAGGCATTATGCTTCAGGACGTCTTAACGCCTCAACAAGTGACTGTAGAAATGCAGAAAATTATTAACTTAGTTTCAGGTGTGAGCCCATGAATTAAATCATATCTAATTAAGAGGGCAATTAGTTAAATAGAAATTATTTTGTGCCGAGGTCACTGATTCTTGTTTTGAAGTTAATGAGCTAAGAATCCCTTAGATCTTCCATCACCTGAAATCTAACACCAGCTTTTATTAATGTTGAATGGTAGGTGATATTTACAGCTGGTGTCAAGGGTCATTCCTAAGATAGCCCATGATTGAATGTGCTTGGACAAACAGCAGGATCCATTGCTGTAGATGCAACTCTGACTAAAGGATAGCTGTCACTTGTCTCTGTCCAGTGCAGATTATTAGGATGGAAGTGTGTGTGTTTTTATTACCCGTTACGCTGCTGGCATTTAAGGCAGCAATTAAGGTATTCCAAATCTGCTGGTATTCATGGCTTCTTCATTCTTCATTGCTGTTTCTATAGCAATTTTGTTTTACCAGTTAGGGTTGTTAACCTGAGCTGAACCTCTGAACCTAAAGGACTGGTGGGCCACTCTTATCTGGCTTCTACCCTTTGATCTGATTGGAGTGGGTGATCGTCCCAAGAGCAAAGCAAAATGACCAGACGCTAGCCAACATAGCTCTTTGGATCACTGAGGCACCACGTCCAATCCACGACATGGTTGTGGGACTCTGGGAGGGGAGGTGTGTGCATTTGTGTGTAATTTGAGTGATTTTCAGCTCATTAATTTTAAAACACAAATCAGAGACCTCAATGGTTCAACAAAGTAATTTTTGCTGAATTAATGGCTCTCTTATTTCAGTATGATGAAGTTCATGGTCTTCTGCTACAGAAATCGTTAATGAGTTTGTGGATTTGCTTATGCCACTTCTTCCAGCCTTAGGATATCCATAAAGACCATAAGGCATAGGAGCAGAATTAGGCCATTCAACCCATCGAGTCTGCTCCGTCATTCTATCACGGCTGATCCCGGATCCCACTCATCCCCATGCACCTGCCTTCTCGCCATATCCTCTGATGCCCTGACCAATCAGGAAACTGTCAATTGCTGCTTTGAATATAGCCACGGACTTGGTCTCCACCACAGTCTTTGTCAGAGCATTCCACAGCTTCACCACTCTCTGGCAAAAGAAAATTTCTCCCTACCTCTGTTATAAAAGGTCACCCCTCAATTTTGAGGCTGTGCTGTCTAGTTCTGGATACCCCCACCACAGGAAACATCCTCTCCACATCCACCTTGTCTAGTTCTGCCAACATTTGGTAGGTTTTAATGAGATCCCCCCGCATTCTTCTACATTCCAGTGAGTACAGGCCCAAAACTGCCAAATACGCCTCATATGTTAATTCCGTCATTCCTGGAATCATCCTCATGAACCTCCACTGGACTCTCTCTGATGACAATATACCCTTTCTGAGATTTGGGGCCCAAAGCTGTTGACAATACTCCAAGTGTGGCCTGACTAGTGTCTTATAAAGCCTCAGCATTATCTCCTCACTTTTATATTCTGTTCCTCTTGAAATAAATGCCAACATTGCACTTGCCTTCTTCACCACAGTCTCAACCTGTTAATTAATCTTCTGGGAGTGTTGCATGAGGACGCCTAAGTCCCTCTGCTCCTCTGATATTTGAGTTTTCTCCCCAATTATATAATAGTTTACACTATTGTTCCTTTTTCTAAAATGCATTATCATACATTTCCCCACACTGCCCTGAAGCTTGGGTGTTAAACAGCCATATCTTTATGAAATCATAGAAGTTTTAGGCACTTAAGGAGGGCATTTATCTTTTCCAATTTTTGGTGGTCAAGAGGGTTGTAAGCCCCAAGAATTAATATTCATCATTATTTTAGCACTATAGATGACAGGTGTACTTGGTATCACAGATGGAATGATGATATCTTGACTTGGGATGAAAGGTGGTATCTCTTCCTGCATTCTTTGTTATGTGCAACTATTGCATTTCCTGACTTTTTCACAGTCTTGCTCTTGTCTTAGTTTCCCAATTGGTGTGGGCACAGAATAATGAGTTTCTGAGGCTCATCGAGACTCTCACTTCTTCTGGCTTTTCTATTCAGAATTGCTAAAGAACTTTCTGCAGTTGGTGTCCTGTTTGCTATTAATATTTGGCTGAATATAAAATAGATACTTCGATTTACCCATAAAACCTGAAATATGTGTATAACAAGCCTTTGTATGTTTTATGTTCTTCACCTGTGTGGACAATAATTTGAAATGTCGGCCAGGAAAAAGAATAAAATGTGAAAGAGCTGGAGCTAAGAACTGTTAGGGGTGGTGATATCGGATGGAAAGTTTCTTTGCTAACTTGCTGAAACACGCTGGCCTGGATTGCGCAACATTTGATCTCTGACCTGGGATGAGAAGAAGTACTTTGATGAAGGGGAGAGGGAAATGTGATACCCCCGAGAGAAATACTTTGTCCAAAATAAAAGCCTGGTTGCTCTTTCCTCCACTTAGAGCCTCAAAACAGATAGCACAACTGTCTATTTTCATAAGCGACTGTTGTGAATCTGTCACTGGAGCAGTTGAAGTAAATGGAACATATATACAAGAGGGAAAGCAGTATAGTTGAAGGATGTGCTGCGGTTTCAGAGGAAGAGTGGTGAGAGGAAGCTCAGGTGAGGTATTTGGATATTTGGACAAGTGACCAAAGTTCAATGTAATTTTATTATCAAAATATATATTTGTCACTGTGTACAACCTTGCAATTGATTTTCTTGCAGGCATTCACAGTAGAACAGGCAAGTACAATAGAAGAAAAAAAATACTCACAAATACAGGTTTCCCCCGCCATCCGAAGGTAGAGCGTTCCTATGAAACGGTTCATAAGCCGAAATGTCGTAAAGCGAAGAAGCAATTACCATTTATTTATATGGGAAAATTTTGTGAGCATTCGCAGACCCAAAAATAACCTACCAAATTACGCCAAATAACACATAAAACCTCAAATAACAGTAACATATAGTAAATGCAGGAATGATATGATAAATACACAGCCTATATAAAGTAGAAATACTTTTCCACAATCATTACTGAACTGTTCTCCGTAGCGAAAATCTCACGCAAGCGCCGTCGGCAGAAAATCTCACGCAAGCGCTGTTGGCAAAAACACGGCGCAAGCGCTCACCAGTAACCTTTAAGCTATCAAGCTACCAAATCATACCAAATAACACGTAAAAATACACAGCTGATATAAAGTAGAAATAATGTATGTACAGTGTAGTATCACTTATGGGAATTGGGAAAACAGCGCCGGGCACACTGATGATGGTGTGTTAGACTGAGTCGTCGCAGGTTGGGTGGTGCAGTGGCCCCCATCCTCTGGGCCACCGACCGATACATTGCCGTGAAGCACGCAGCAGTAGCCGGAAGGCACACAGCACATCTTTAAGAAAAAAGCTGAAATAAACAAGCTAATTAATTAGGCGCTGCCGGACATGTAATTGTCGGCCCAGATCAGTGCCGATTGCATCGCCTCTGATCTGGGCCGATAATTACGTGCTAGGCGGCACCTAATCAATTAGCATGTTTATTTCGTCTTTTTTCTTAAAGATGTGCTTTGTGCCTCCCAGCTACCGCTGCGTTCTTCGCGAATCGGTACAGTATCTGTCCAGGGCCCGGGTGTTGGGGTGGTGGGACATGGGGGTGTCATCTCATCGTCGATCAGGGCAGGCAGCTCATCTTCTCCTATGACTGCCCGCCTCGATGTTGAAGGTCGAGGTTCGTCGTCTGCTGTGGCTGATGTGGAAGGCTTGCTTGACTGCTGAGCCTCGCGCATTTTTCTATCATACAGTTGTTTGTAAGCACTCAAACCATCCTGCAGATATCTCCTAAACCTATGTACCCTTTCAAAATTAAAGTCGTACTTTACCATTGCAGCGAAAATCTCACGCAGTTGCTTCACTTTCTGCATTCGGTTTCGATTGTTATCTTTTCCTCTTCCAATTGCATCAGCTCTTCATCTATCAGTTCTTGGTCATGGGATGCCAAAACCTCTTCAACATCATCTTCGTCAGCTTCCACAAGCCAAACTCACTTTGTCCTTGCTTCGTTCACCACGATTGAAATGCTTAATTATGTCTAGTTTTACGCTAAGTGTAACACCCTTGTGAGCTCTTTCAGGCTTTTCCGACACCATAGAACTCATCTTGCAAACGACTGCTCACAGGCTCGTGTTAAAGCAATGCTGGCGAGAATGCCGTTCCGAATCCGGGGAAAGCGGCTGCTCGGGGCACGCGCTGCTTTTTATCGCGCGCTGAATGTTTTTCGTAACGGTGTAAACACCTTCTGAAAGCGAAAACAGGGTACTAATTGTTACGTACCCCGTTACTGGGTTGCCAAACCAGCAGAAATGGATCACTCAGTTGGAGTCTGGATTACTAGAACTAAGAAAGTTTTATTAAAGAAACAAGCAACACAGTACTCTAGTCAAAAGGATAATGAATGCAACAGTTCAGCAATGATAAACATACATGTACACAGAATTAAGATAACAGGATCAATCAAGCTCTACCGTTGTCTAGGGGTAAATGACCAGTTTCAAAGTGACGCAAAGTTCAGTTCAATTTAGTTCAGTTCAGTTCGCAGTAATCGCTGCCGTGGCGATGGACAGTGGGGGGAAGGAGAGAGAGAGAGCAAAACGAATGAATATTCAACACAGCTTCCACACAGACCTTCGCAGTCAACTTTTGGGCGAGTCCTTTGTGATGTCGTCTGAGGTCACCGACCGTGACCCCTCCGTTTCCAGATGCGATCGTTTCCCTGCGGTGAACCTGGCACCCAGGCAAGGGTGGACACACACCAGGTTCCCGCCGATCGTGCCTTTCCACCCTGTGCGTCTATGGCCCGGTACTTCCCACCGACTTGTGAGAGACGCACCACTTCCAGGGTCTTGTTACCTCGGGTGTCGTGTGTGTCTTGCCTTAGCGAACCTGTCCCTTTTTATCCCCCTGCTGGGGTATCGCCTATCCATCACTTCAAACAGTTCAGGGTTCAAAGGGGGAGCCGATCTTGACAGCTCTCCTTCCCCTTCATTAACATCTCCAGATGCTGCTCCATTGTTTTCCTTATCTCTCTCTCTCCTGAAGACAGGTGGCAGACCAACTGCTGTTTCCACTGGTGGCAGCCCAGGCCAGCTACATCTTAATCTATGTGTATTCTTGTCACATAATGTAGGTCTTTCGTAACAGTGAGGTTTCGTAAAGCGAACGTTCGAAAAGCGGGGGACACCTGTACTGACAAAAAACTGATGTGTAAAAAAAGACAAACTGCAAATATTAATAAACAAACAAAAAAATAAATAATTCTGAGAACACGAGTTGTAGATTCCTTGAAAATGAGTCCTTAAGTTGGGAGTCAGTTCATTGTTAAGATGAGTGAAATTATCCATGCTAGTTTAGCAGCATGATGGTTGAAGGGTAATAACTGAACCTGGTGGCGTGAAGCCTAAGGCTGCTAGGACCAGTTTCTCTGGTATAAATCATCTGTAATTGTGCCTCTAGTTGAGTGCAGCTGAATGGAACTGAAATTAGAATTATTGTTTAATTAAACTGTCTATTGCTTGACTATTAAATGCCACACATTGATGTGATCTAATCACCCCAGTGCCATGGGCAAAACTCATTGATTTCATACCAACCTTCTGATGGCATTTTAGAATGTAAAGACAGAAAGAGAAGAACTCTCTTTCAGTGCATGCTGAATGAATCTGGCAGACTGAGTGGGGAGCTTGAATTTATTGTGCACCTTTTACCAATCAATGGTGATATTTGAAAGTCATGCATCACAGTGAAAGTTTTCACTTTTCAAAAGCCCATAAATTGTTGATCAGTGATGAATGTTTGAAAGATACACAGGACTCAGGAAGCTTATTTGCAGACTTGCTGAATCACACAGGTCTGAGTGCACCACATTTGATCTCTGACTTGGGATGATAGAAGATACTTTGATGACAGGGTAATGCTGAGGGTCCTGACAATGAGTTTTGGAGGTAGATGTTTCCAGTTCAGGTCACTATCCAGTGACATTTCTGGTTGTGGCCGTTTTGGTGATTAGGTACCTCCTGTTCCTAATGAAATGGAAACTTCATTTGGTATGTTTGTGGTCTTCTGTCGCCCATCTACTTCAAGATTCGCCCTTTTGTATTCAAAAATGCTCTTTCGCACATCCCTGTTGTACTCCATGGTTATTTGAATTGCCTTCCTGTCAGTTTGAACAAATCTGGTCATTCTCCTCTGACCTCTCTAATTCACTGTCTCGAGCGGCCACTGAGGGTGCACTTTATATAGCCCTTGCTGAAATATCTAAATGAAATCACGGTTGTAATGATGGGAGAAAGTGAGGAAGTCAGGGTGATGGGGACACCATGAGCTCTGAATTGAGGAATGTGGACTCCTTCCTCAGAGAGTTGTAGACTGGAAGAATTACAGAGATCAGGATCAGAGAGTGAACTGAAAACAAGGGTGAGCATTTCAGAGACACAACATGCCTTCATGAAGGGTGTCGGCCCGAAACATTCACTGTTTAGTTCCCTGCATATTTGCTGCCTGACCTGCTGAATTCCTCTTGCATCTTGTGTGTGCTGATGAGTGTTTCATTGGAATTCTCTGCTCATTGCTTTGTGTGAACACAGTGCATGTTTCTGGGCGCTGAATGATTGGATTTCGGAGTTATATTCTAGAAGAAGTTGTTTCCTTCAGATCAGTGAGGTTACATACCAATAAGAAAAGTAATACCACAGGCGGGTAAGTACCAAGCATGGTTCATTCTAAATCTCATTTGTACTGTATGTGTGGGAGGAAGAATCTGATGACTTTATATTTACAACAGTATTTGCATTTGGCTGTTTTTTGAATGATTTTTACACCTTTCACTAGCTCCTGTTCTCAGTTCAAAGCTAATTTTAAAATTCTGACTTCCAGCAAGACTTCCATTTGAGCTTTTATTTTACATAAGGTAATTAAAACTTTGGCATGATGTGATTTATTCTTTTAAACACAGTGTTGCCATGATTAAGCCTGCCCTCAGTGTGAATGGTCACAGAAGGCGACAGCTCGCTAAACTGGTTCTTTATATATTCCTGAATATCAAACTATAGGGTCTTGACCCGAAACATCAGCCACTCTCTTGCTCTGCAGATATTACTTGACCTACCACGTTCCTCCACTGATTTATTTCCAGCTTCAACAATTTCTGATAGGCTTGTGGAAATATTGTGTGTACTCACTTACTTTCTTTGCGTCATTTTCATTGGAGTTGAGGGAGGTACCTAACAGAACTGGAGCAAAGTTAAACACTTCACTTAGTACTGGGAGTCAAGGGCCAAATTTTATTCTGTGGGCTGAACACGTAGAATATAAATAGCTTGAGAGGATGAGGTTAATCACAGCAGACTTGGTCTTCGGAGTATTGTGGAGTCATAGAAAATGTATATCGCAGAAGGAGGCCTTTGTAACCCATGAGTTTGCCGAACAGATTAAAGATTACCTTTATGTGTCATTGAAGCATACAGTGAAATGTGTTGTTTTGTGTCAATGACTAATGTAGTATAAGGATAGCCTGCAAGTGTCACCATGCTTCTATCGCCAACATAGCATACCCACAACTCACTAACCCGGACCAAATGTCTTTGAAATGTGGAGAGGTAACTGGAGCACCTGGAGGAAATGCACATGATCATGAGGAGAATATACAACTCCTTACAGACAGTGTTAGGAAATGAGCCCTGATCACTAGTGCTGTAAAGTGATTGCACTAACCACCATGCTAGCTTCTGGGTTCTGGCTGTCTATTTGGACTTCCGGGCTTCCAGCTCCAGCACCCTTTCAGAACATCAGTTTTAGATCTCACTACTGTTTCAGTGAAAATAATTTCCCTCAAATCTATCTACCTATCATCTGGGATCTACAGTATGTATCCTCTTTATTGACACCTCGGTCTGATTTTGCACAAGCACAAACCAGAGCAGAGGATTAAAAAGTGAGCTTGATGCGATGAACTCCAAGGTCAATTTGCTGTTAATTGGTGAATGTTGTCCTCATCTGAAGATAAATCCTGCATTCAAAACCTTTGAATTATTTGCCCTTGACTGTGGTGTTTTAGGTTGGTCAGAAGTGAACTGCTGGTAGCCTTGGTAGAGCCAATTTTATTAAAGGAAGAATCAAGACTCCATGCATTGATGCATCTGGGATATATCTTTGCCACTGTTTGGAAGCTGGTTTCTGGGGAAGACGAAATTATTGCAGTTACCTGTCACATTTTCCTGTAAAGCTAAGAAGAAGATCCTTGACTAATTGTTATAACAGTATAGGAGGTCACAGATGGGATAATTCAGAATGGAGAATTAAATTAGCAAGTATATGGGAGTGCTGGCTTGTAGAGCGAGTGCAGGTGAACCACAAAGTGCCTGTGTCTGGTTTCTCCAAAACAGGAGAAACCACATTTTAAACACCTAATGGAGGTCAAGAAATGGGAAGATGTGGAAATAAATTGCTGCTTCACTTGGAATGAAGGAAGGACAAGATAAATGGATGGGAGCATAGTTTCCTTAAGGGAAAATGTTACCTGACAAATCTGTTTGAATTCTTTGAGGAAATAACAAGCAGGATAGACAAAAGAGTATCAGTGGATGTTGGATTTTCAGAAGGCCTTTGACAAGGTGCTGCACATGAGGCTGCTTAGCAAGATAAGAGCCCATACAGGAAAGATTTTAGCATGGATAGAGCTTTGGATGATTGGCAGGAGGGAAAGAGTGGGAATAAAGGGAGCCTTTTCTTGTTGGCTGCCAGTGACTAGTGTTCTGCAGGAGTCAGTGTTGGGACTGCTTCTTTTTACTTTGTATGTCAATGATTTAGATGATGGAATTGATGGCTTTGTGGCCAAGTTAGCAGACATATGAAATTAGGTGGAGGGACAGATAGTGCCACGGAAGCAAGGAGGTTGGGCAAGGAGGATGGGAGAATGGGCAAAGCAGTGGCAAATGGAATACAGTGTCAGGAAGTGTACGGCCATGCACTTTGGTAGAGGGAATAAAAGCAGAAGTTATGTTCTAAATGAGAGAAAATTCAAAAATCTGAAGTGCAAAGGGAGTTGGAAGTCATAGTGCAGAATTCCCTAAAGGTTGTAATGCTGAGGCTTTATAAATCACTAGTGAGGCCTCACTTGGAGTATTGTGAGCAGTTTTGGACCCCTTATCTAAGAAAAGATATTCTGACATTGGAAAGTGTTCAGAATCAGAATCAGAATCAGAATCAGAATCAGTTTATTATCACCGGCATGTGATGTGGGTAACAGTCAGGAGAGGGAAGGGCAGGAGTCAGATACTAGAGAGTACCCCAGTGGCTGTCCCCTTAACAAGAAATACTCCTGCTTGTGTACTGTTGGTGGGGGACGGCCTACCTGGGGGAAGCAACAGTGGCCGTGCCTCTGGCACAGAGTCTGGCCCTGTGGCTCAGAAGGGTAGGGAAAGGTAGAGGATGGCAGCAGTGATAGGGGACTCTATAGTTAGGGGGTCATTCAGGCAAGTCTGTGGACGCAGGAAAGAAACACGAATGGTAGTTTGCCTCCCAGGTGCCAGGGTCCGAGATGTTTCTGATCCCGTTCATGATATCCTGAAGCAAGAAGGAGAACAGCCAGAGGTCGTGGTACATATTGGTACCAATGACATAGGTAGGAAAAGGGAGGAGGTCCTGAAAACAGACTGCAGAGGGTTAGGAAGGAAGTTGAGAAGCAGGACCTCAAAGGTAGTAATCTCAGGATTGCTGCCTGTGCCACGCGACAGTGAGTTAAGGAATAGAGTGAGGTGGATGATAAATGCATAGCTGAGGGATTGGAGCAGAGGGCAGGGGTTCAGATTTCTGGATCATTGGGGCTTCTTTTGGGGCAGGCGTGACCTGTACAAAAAGGACAGGTTGCACGTGAATCCGAGGGGGACCAACATCTTGGCAGGGAGGCTTGCTACGGCTATTGGAGAGAGTTGAAACTAAGATTGCTCAGGGGTGGGACCCAAACTGAAGAGACGGAGGAAGAGGCTGTTGGCTCACAAATAGAGAAAGCTTGAAGACAATGCAAGAGGGTGGATAGGCAGATGATAGAGAAGGGATACGCTCAGACTGATGGTTTGAGATGTGTCTATTTTAATGCAATAAGCATCATGAACAAAGCAGATGAGCTTAGAGTGTGGATGAGTATTTGTGGCCATTACAGAGACTTGGATGGCTCAGGGGCAGGAATGGTTAATTAGATTGCCAGGCTTTAGATGTTTCAGAAAGGACAGGGAGGGAAGCAAAAGAGGTGGGGGAGTGGCACTGCTGATCAGAGATAGTGTCAAGCTGCAGAAGTCATGAAGGGATTGTCTACTAAGTTTCTGTGGGTGGAAGTTAGAAACAGGAAGAGGTAAATAACTGTACTGGGTGTTTTTTATAGACCACCCAATATTAACAGGGACATCGAGGAGCAGATAGGGAGACAGATTCTGGAAAGTTGTAATAATAACAGCGTTATTGTGAGATTTTAATTTCCCAAATATTGATTGGTATCTCCCTAGAGCGAGGAGTTTTAATGCGGTGGAGTTAGTTAGGTGTGTTCAGGAAGGTTGCCTGACACAATATGTAGATAAGCCTACAAGAGGAGAGGCTGTACTTGATCTGGTATTGGGAAATGAACCTAGTCAGGTGTCAGGTCGCTCAGTGGGAGAGCATTTTGGAGGTAGTGATCACAATTCTATCTCTTCTACCATTATAGGAACAGGCGAGTTAGCAAAATGTTTAATTGGAGTAAGAGGCAATATGAAGTTATCAGGTAGGAACTTGGGAGCATGAATTGGGAACACTTGTTCTCAGGGAAATGTACGGCAGAAATGTGGCAAACGTTCAGGGGATATTTGCATGGCGTTCTGCATAGGTACGTTCCAATGAGACAGTGAAAGAATGGTTGGGTAACAGAAACCGTGGTGTACAAAGGCTATTGAAAATCTAGTAAAGAAGAAAAGAAAAGCTTACAGAAGGTTCACAAAAGTAGGTAATGATAGAAATCTAGAAGATTATAAATCCAGCAGGAAGGAGCTTAAAAATGAAATTAGGTGAGCCAGAAAGGGCCATGAGAAGGCCTTAGCGAGCAGGATTAAGGAAAACCCCAAAGGATTCTGCAAGTATGTGAAGAGCAAGAGGATAAGACGTGAGAGAATAGGACCAATCAAGCGTGAGAGTGGAAAAGTGTGTATGGAACCAGTGGAGATAGCAGAGATACTTAATAAATACTTTGCTTCAGTATTCACTATGGAAAAGGATCCTGGCGATTGTAGGGATGACTTACAGCGAATTGTAAAGCTTGAATATATAGACATTAAAAAAGAGGATGTACTAGAGCTTTTGGAAAGCATCAAGTTGGATAAGTCGCCAGTCAAATTTTTGAGGATGTGGCTAAACACATTGTTGAAGGAAGAGCAGTAGATGTAGTGTATATGGATATCAGCAAGGCATTTGATAAGGTACTCTATGCAAGACTTATTGAGAAAGTAAGGAGGCATGGGATCCAAGGGGACATTGCTTTGTGGATCCAGAATTGGCTTGCTTACAGAAGGCAAAGAGTGGTTGTAGATGGGTCATATTCTGCATGGAGGTCAGTGACCAGTGGTGTGCCTCAGGGATCTGTTCTGGGACAACTTCTCTTTGTGATTTTTATAAATGACCTGGGTGAGAAAGTGGAAGGATGGGTTAGTAAATTTGCTGATGACACAAAGGTTAAGGGTGTTGTGGATAGTGTGGAGGGCGGTCAGAGGTTATAGCAGGACATTGATAGGATGCAAAACTGGACGGAGAAGTGGCAGATGGAGTTCAACCCAGATAAGTGTGAGGTGGTTCATTTTGGTAGGTCAAATATGATGGCAGAATATAGTATTAATGGTAAGATTCTTGGCAGTGTGGAGGATCAGAGGGGTCTTGGGGTCCGAGTCCATAGGACATTTAAAGCTGCTGCGCAGGTTGACTCTGTGGTTAAGAAGGCATAAGGTGTATGGGCCTTCATCAATCGTGGAATTGAATTTAGGAGCCAAGAGGTAATGTTGCAGCTATATAGGACCCTGATCAGGCCACACTTGGAGTACTGTGCTCAGTTCTGGTCGCCTCACTACAGGAAGGATGTGGAAACCATAGAAAGGGTGCAGAGGAGATTTACGAGGATGTTACCTGGTTTGGGGAGCATTAGGTCTTTTAAGAAAGGGTCTTTTAAGAGACTCCTGGATAGGTACGTGGAGCTTAGAAAAATAGAGGCCCATGGATAACCCTAGGTAATTTCTAAAGTAAGTACATGTTCAGCACAGCATTGTGGGCCAAAGGGCCTGTATTGTGCTGTAGGTTTTCTATGTTTCTATGTCCTAGGTACTTTGTAGGCTGGTACCCAAGATGGAGCTGACTAGATTTACAACCCTCTGCAGCTTCTTTTGGTCCTGTGCAGTAGTCCCCCCCACCGCCCCACACAATACCAGACAGTGATGCAGCCTGTCAGAATGCTCTCCACAGTACATCTATAGAAGTTTTTGCCTGTATTTGTTGACATGCTAAATATCTTCAAACTCCTAAGAAGTATAGCCGCTGTCTTGCCCTCTCTATAACTGCATCGATATGTTGGGGCCAGGTTAGATCCTCAGAGATCTTGACACCCAGGAACTCGAAACTGCTCACTCTGTCCACATCTGATCTCTGTATGAGGATTGGTATGTGTTCCTTCATCTTACCCTTCCTGAAGTCCACAATCAGCTCTTTCATCTTACTGACGTTGAGTGCCAGGTTGTTGCTGCCGCACCACTCCGCTAGTTGGCATATCTCACTCCTGTACGCCCTCTCATCACCACCTGAGATTCTACCAACAAGGGTTGTATTGTCACCAAATTTATAGATTGTACTTGAGGCTATGCCTAGCCACACAGTCGTGTGTATATAGAGAGTAGAGCAGTGGGCTAAGCACACACCCCTGAGGTGCACCAGTGTTGATCGTCAGCGAGGAGGAGATGTTATCACCAATCCACACAGACTGTGGTCTTCCAGTTAAGAAGTTGAGGATCCAATTTCAGAGGGAGCTACAGAGGCCCAGATTCTACAACTTCTCAATCAGGATTGTGGGAATGATGGTGTTAAATGCTGAGCTATAGTTGATGAACAGCATCCTGACGTAGGTGTTTGTGTTGTCCAGGTGGACTAAAGCCGTGTGGAGAGCCATTGAGATTGCATCTGCCATTAACCTATTGTGGCGACAGGGAAATTGCAATGGGTCCAGGTCCTTGCTGAGGCAGATGTTCAGTTTCGTTGTGAGCAACCTTTCAGAGCATTTCATCACTGTAGATGTCAGTGCTACCGGGTGATAGTCATTAAGGCAGCTCCCATTATTCTTCTTAGGCACTGGTATAATTGTTGCCTTTTTGAAGCAAGTGGGAACTTCCCCCCGTAGTAGTGAGAGGTTGAAAATGTCCTTGAATACTTCCGCCAGTTGGTTGGCACAGGTTTTCAGAGCCTTACCAGCCTTAACATGGAGGCTAATCTTAAATCAGAATGTTAAATATTATTGGGAGAAAGCAGGAGAATGGTGTTGGAAGGGGTAATAAATCAGCCATGATGGAACAGCGGAGCCAATTTGTTGGGCCAAATGGCTTAATTCTGCTGCTTTGTCTTATGGGCTTATGAAACCGGGTAGCTGCTAGGCTACTGTGCTGCCTAAGACGGCATTCACCCAGAGGGTGAATATGGAAGGAGCTGCCAGAGGAGGTGGCTGTGGTACATTAGCAACATTTTACAGGTAGTTGGACAGTCACATTGATTGTAAGGTATTACAGGATATAGGTGAAATGTGGGCAAGTGGAACTAGCTTTGATGTGAATCTTGGTCTGCATAGACCATGCATTGGACCCAAAGGGCCTATTTCTGTGCTGTGTGAATAATCATTGACAGTGCTTCATCATCTATCAGAGTACATTACAGCCCTCTGCATTTCATATTGAATTCTACAACTTCAGGTGGCTCACTTTCTCTGTCTGTAAAGGAACTGGCTATTACTCCTGTAAATCATCCATCAGCATTATTGGCTCAGTTTCTTTCTCTCTCTCCCTCTCTCTCTCTCTCTCTCTCTCTCTCTCTCTCTCTCTCTCTCTCTCTCTCTCTCTCTCTCTCTCTCTCTCTCTCTCTCCCCCCCTTCCCCCTCCCTCTCCCTCCCTCCCTCCCTCCTAAAAGTGATGTGTATGTGAGCATAGTAGCACCACAACTCTCACCTCATTCCATGATCTGAATGTGTAATCATTTCTGACAGAAAGTCGCAAGGGGGAAACACTGTATTGTTCTGAACGTTAACTGCTGGGTGAGACAGTAAGGCTGACTTTCGAATTATTCTTTTTTGGCATGATAACAATGTCACAAACTCTGTGGAAATGCACAGGAGTTATATGGATCAAACTGTTCCGCTAAGTTGATTAATTTAAACCTGATGATATTTTCAGGACTTTAATTTTGCAATATCAATTTGAACATGTTTTATTATTTCATGGTACATTTTAAGATTTCCCTTTCTGGAAAATATCCCTTGACAAGTGATGATCGGTTCAAATTTAGTGCATGCCGTCAATGCGAGGATGGTTAGGATTTAGATTCATTTCAGTCTGATAAACTAGCCTGGAAACCTTCTGCAAAATGATTAGGTATTTTCCTGCTGTTGGAACCCATTCTTCATTCGATTGATATCTGGTTGGTGTGGCACAACCTGGAAGTCGGCTCCAGTCAGTGTGTTAGGTATTTGTGTGAAAGTAGCTTGGGAAGATGAAGTTGAGCCAGTGACAATTCTCAGTTCACTGAGTTCAGGGGCATTGATGCACCTTGTGTATGAACTGCTACCCCTCATGACCGTAGATCCTAAACAGGCTGTACTGGTGCGTTATTGACAGTTCAACGTCAAAGTATCTGAGGTTTAAGCTGATTTTGAATGCTTGCATTGAAATGGCCATGACTGCTGCGGGCTATAAATATCACAACCTTTTGCTGAGGTTGATATTTTAATTGATGTTTGTATAAAATAACAAAACCTAAGCATTTTCATGTTGCCTAAGATCAAGTAACCACTAGAAAGCTGAGAGCTAGAATAATTTTATCAAGGATTTTCAGTTGTTCTTACCGCTCTTCTTCATAGTCATCATTAGATATTTGCCTCTCCCCTTTGCTACATATGAGTCTGATGTTTTATTTCCAGGTAGAGAAGCCCATGTACCTCATCAGTCATTGATGTATATGTTAAAAGGCTGCATCAGAGAGAAGTGATTTAATGTTCTGTGTGTTATTTGTTCACCTTTTGTTGTTTGCATGATTTGTTTTTTTTCCACACATTCAGTGTTTGCTGGTCTTTGCTGTGTGGGGTTTTTCTCTAAAATGGGTTCTATTGGGTTTCTTTGTTTTGTGGCTGCCTGCAAGGAGATGAATCTCAAGGTTGTATACTGTATTCATACTTTGATAATAAATCTACTTTAAAGTGTTAAAATTTGAGAAACACCCAAGATTCCAATCTGGAAGGAAGCACCTACGATAAACACAAAGAGATGAGTCCATCACACTACAATGTAGGATTCCTCATCCTCTACTCTCTGTTTAAAAAATCTGCACAAGTCCCCCACCCTGTTATCTCTCTTAATAAAATCACACATGCTCATTATCAAAGAGTCATCACTCTCAAGTCCTCCTCTAGCTCAGCACTGCTTTAGTTTGCCTTGATGTCATGCTATGAAATAGAGAAGGACAAGATGCTAAACCAAGGCCTTAGCCAGCCTCCAAGTGTCAGTTTTAGATGTGATAACAATGCTTTGAGGATGTTGGACGTAGGAATATGGTGGCAGAGGGAAAGATGGATTTCCCATATTTAACACCAACTAGACAACCCAGCAATAGTTTGTCTGGACTTTATCACATTGTGGAACTAGCTGTATTGAAAATGGCTGTTCTGTTTCTCACAATTTCAATACTTCAATTATTCTTAACTGGTAATCAAGCACCACACCTCAAAGTTGCTGGTGAACGCAGCAGGCCAGGCAGCATCTCTAGGAAGAGGTGCAGTTGACGTTTCAGGCCGAGACCCTTCGTCAGGACTAACTGAAGGAAGAGTGAGTAAGGGATTTGAAAGTTGGAGGGGGAGGGGGAGATCCAAAATGATAGGAGAAGACAGGAGGGGGAGGGATGGAGCCAAGAGCTGGACAGGTGATTGGCAAAAGGGATATGAGAGGATCATGGGACAGGAGGCCCAGGGAGAAGGAAAAGGGGGAGGGGGGAGGAAAACTCAAAGGATGGGCAAGGGGTATAGTGAGAGGGACAGAGGGAGAAAAAGGAGAGTGAGAGAAAGAATGTGTGCATAAAAATAAGTAACAGATGGGGTACGAGGGGGAGGTGGGGCCTTAGCGGAAGTTAGAGAAGTCGATGTTCATGCCATCAGGTTGGAGGCTACCCAGACGGAATATAAGGTGTTGTTCCTCCAACCTGAGTGTGGCTTCATCTTTACAGTAGAGGAGGTCGTGGATAGACATGTCAGAATGGGAATGGGATGTGGAATTAAAATGTGTGGCCGCTGGGAGAGCCTGCTTTCTCTGGCAGACAGAGCGTAGGTGTTCAGCAAAGTGGTCTCCCAGTCTGCGTCGGGTCTCGCCAATATATAAAAGGCCACATCAGGACGACCGGACACAGTATATCACCCCAGCCGACTCACAGGTGAAGTGTTGCCTCACCTGGAAGGACTGTTTGGGGCCCTGAATGGTGGTAAGGGAGGAAGTGTAAGGGCATGTGTAGCACTTGTTCCGCTTAGACGGATAAGTGCCAGGAGGGAGATCAGTGGGGATGGATGGGGGGGACGAATGGACAAGGGAGTTGCGTAGGGAGCGATCCCTGCGGAATGCAGGGGGGGTGAGGGAAAGATGTGCTTAGTGGTGGGATCCCGTTGGAGGTGGCGGAAGTTACGGAGAATAATATGTTGGACCCGGAGGCTGGTGGGGTGGTAGGTGAGGACCAGGGGAACCTTATTCCTAGTGGGGTGGCGGGAGGATGGAGTGAGAGCAGATGTACGTGAAATGGGGGAGATGCGTTTAAGAGCAGAGTTGATAGTGGAGGAAGGGAAGCCCCTTTCTTTAAAAAAGGAAGACATCTCCCTCGTCCTAGAATGAAAAGCCTCATCCTGAAAGCAGATGCGGCGGAGACGGAGGAATTGCGAGAAGGGGATGGCGTTTTTGCAAGAGGCAGGGTGAGAAGAGGAATAGTCCAGATAGCTGTGAGAGTCAGTAGGCTTATAGTAGACATCAGTGGATGAGCTGTCTCCAGAGACAGAAACAAAAAGATCCAGAAAGGGGAGGGAGGTGTCGGAAATGGACCAGGTAAACTTGAGGGCAGGGTGAAAGTTGGAGGCAAAGTTAATAAAGTCAACGAGTTCTGCATGCGTGCAGGAAGCAGCGCCAATGCAGTCGTCGATGTAGCGAAGGAAAAGTGGGGGACAGATACCAGAATAGGCACGGAACATAGATTGTTCTACAAAGCCAACAAAAAGGCAGGCATAGCTAGGACCCATACGGGTGCCCATAGCTACACCTTTAGTTTGGAGGAAGTAGGAGGAGCCAAAGGAGAAATTATTAAGAGTAAGGACAAATTCCGCTAGACGGAGCAGAGTGGTGGTAGAGGGGAACTGATTAGGTCTGGAATCCAAAAAGAAGCGTAGAGCTTTGAGACCTTCCTGATGGAGGATGGAAGTATATAAGGAAGTATATATTGGCGAGAGCGGACGCAGACTGGGAGACCGCTTTGCTGCACATCTACGCTCTGTCCGCCAGAGAAAGCAGGATCTCCCAGTGGCCACACATTTTAATTCTACATCCCATTCCCATTCTGACATGTCTATCCACGACCTCCTCTACTGTAAAGATGAAGCCACACTCAGGTTGGAGGAACAACACCTTATATTCCGTCTGGGTAGCCTCCAACCTGATGGCATGAACATCGACTTCTCTAACTTCCGCTAAGGCCCCACGTCCCCATCGTACCCCATCTGTTACTTATTTTTATGCACATTCTTTCTCTCACTCTCCTTTTTCTCCCTCTGTCCCTCTGAATATACCTCTTGCCCATCCTTTGGGCCCCCCCCCCCCTTGTCTTTCTTCCCGGACCTCCTGTCCCATGATCCTCTCGTATCCCCTTTTGCCTATCACCTGTTCAGCTCTTGGCTCCATCCCTCCTCCTCCTGTCTTCTCCTATCATTTTGGATCTCCCCCTCCCCCTCCAACTTTCAAATCCCTTACTCACTCTTCCTTCAGTTAGTCCTGACGAAGGGTCTCGGCCTGAAACGTTGACTGCACCTCTTCCTAGAGATGCTGCCTGGCCTGCTGCGTTCACCAGCAACTTTGATGTGTGTTGCTTGAATTTCCAGCATCTGCAGAATTCCTGTTGCTTGGTAATCAAGCACTTTGGGACTCTTGAGACAGCAGATAGCACTGCCACAAGAAAGCAGCATCCATCATCAAGGATCCCCCCCCATCCAGGCCATGCTCTCTTTCGCAGCTGCCATCAGGAAGGAGGTGCAGAAGCCTCAGTTCCCACACCACCAGGCTCAGGAATAGTCATTCAACCATCAGGCACTTAAACCAGTGTGGATAACTTCACTCATCTCAACACTGGACTGATTCCACAACCTATGGACTCACATTTGAGGATTCAAAATTCAAGGTAAGTTACAGCTCAACTCATGTTCTCAGTATTATTTATTTATTTATCTGTCTATCATTTATCAATCTATTGTTTAGTTATTTATTATTTGTGGTAATTTTATATTTTCACAGTTTATCTTTGTTTGCACATTGGTTGTTTGTCAGGCTTAGTGTGTAGTTTTCATTGAATCTGAAACAGGTTTGATATCACCAGTCTATGTCATGAAATTTGTAACTTTGTGGCAGCAGTAAATACATAAAAATAAAAAATGCAGATAATAGTTGAATTAAATAAGTAGTGTAAAAATAGAAATATTTTTAAAAAGTTGTGATGTAGTGTCCATGGGTTAATTGTCCATTCAGAAATCGGTTGGCAATGGGGAAGAAGCTGTTCCTGAATTGTTGAGTGTGTGCCCTGAGGCTTCTGTACCTCCTCCCTGATGGCAGCAAAGAGAAGAAGGCATGTCCTGAATGATGGATGCTGCCTTTTTGAGGCTTGTGCACATGCTGGAGCTGAGTTCACAACTTCTGTAGTGTAATACGATCCTGTGCAGAGCACCCCCCCCCACCCCATACCAGATGATTCTGATGTTTCAGATGTGATCGAGGTAGAGGAATGAAAGGTGGGGGAGTAGCATTGCTTGTCAGGGAAAATATTACAGCAGTGCTCAGGCAGGACAGATTAGAGAGCTTGTCTACTGAGTACTTATGGGTGGAGCTGAGAAACAGGAAAGGTATGGCCACATTAATGGGGTTGTATTATAGACCATCCAATAGTCAGCGAGAATTGGAGGAGCAAATCTGCAGAGAGATAGCAGGCAACTGCAGGAAACATAAAGTTGTGGTGGTAAGGGATTTTAATTTTCCACATATTGATTGGGACTCCCATACTGTTAGGGGTCTAGGTGGTCTAGAGTTTGTAAAATGTGTTCAGGAAAGTTTTCTAAATCAATATGTAGAGGTACCAACTAGAGGGGATGCAATATTAGATCTCCTATTAGGAAACGAGTTAGGACAAGTGACGGAAGTGTGTGTAGGGCAGCACTTTGGTTCCAGTGATCATAACACCATTAGTTTCAACTTGATCATGGATAAAGATAGCAAAAGGATAGTAAGGTATAAAATTGGTCCTCTTGAAGATCAGAGTGGTTGGCTATGTATGGAACCAAAAGAAATGGGGGAGATCTTAAATGGGTTTTTTGTGTCTGTATTTACTAAGGAAACTGGCATGAAGTCAATGGAAATAAGGGAAACAAGTAGTGAGGTCATGGAACCTATACAGATTGAGGAGGAAGAGGTGCTTGCTATCTTGAGGCAAATCAGAGTAGATAAATCCCCAGGACCTGACAGGGTGTTCCCTCTGACCTTGAAGGAGACTAGTGTTGAAATTACAGGGGCCCTGGCAGATATATTTAAAATGTCGTTGTCTACGGGTGAGGTGCTGGAGGATTGGAGAATGGCTCATGTTGTTCCGTTGTTTAAAAAAGTATCGAAAAGTAATCCGGCAAATTATAGGCCAGTAAGTTTGACATTGGTAGTGGGTAAGTTATTGGAGGGAGTACTAAGAGACAGAATCTACAAGCATTCGGATAGACAGGGACTTATTAGAGAGAGTCAACAAGGCTTTGTGCGTGGTAGGTCATGTTTGACCAATCTATTGGAGTTTTTCAAGGAGGTTACCAGGAAGGTGGATGAAGGAAAGGTAGTGGATGTTGTCTACATGGACTTCAGTAAGGCCTTTGACAAGGTCCTGCATGGGAGGTTAGTTAGGAAAATTCAGTCGCTAAGTGTACATGGAGAGGTGGTAAATTGGATTAGACATTGGCTCAATGGAAGAAGCCAAAGAGTGGTAGTAGAAGATTGCTTCTCTGAGTGGAGGCCTGTGACTAGTGGTGTGCCACAGGGATTAGTGCTGGGTCCATTGTTATTTGTCATCTATATCAATGATCTGGATGATAATGTGGTAAATTGGATCGGCAAATTTGCTGATGATACAAAGATTGGAGGTGTAGTGGATAGTGAGGAAGGTTTTCAAAGCTTGCAGAGGGATTTGGACCAGCTGGCAAAATGGGCTGAAAAATGGAAGATGGAGTTTAATACTGACAAGTGTGAGGTATTGCACTTTGGAAGGACAAACCAAGCTAGAACATACAGGGTAAATGGTAAGGCACTGAGTGCAATAGAACAGAGGGATCTGGGAATACAGATACAAAATTCCCTAAAAGTGGCGTCACAGGTAGATGAGGTCGTAAAGAGAGCTTTTGGTACATTGGCCTTTATTAATCGAAGTATTGAGTATAAGAGCTGGAATGTTATGATGATGTTGTATAAGGCATTGGTGAGGCCGAATCTGGAGTATTGTGTTCAGTTTTGGTCACCAAATTACAGGAAGGATATTAATAAGGTTGAAAGAGTGCAGAGAAGGTTTACAAGGATGTTGTCGGGACTTGAGAAACTGAGTTACAAAGAAATGTTGAATAGGTTAGGACTTTATTCCCTGGAGCGTAGAAGAATGAGGGGAGATTTGATAGAGGTATATAAAATTATGATGGGTATAGATAGAGTGAATGCAAGCAGGCTTTTTCCACTGAGGCAGAAAAAAACCAGAGGACATGGGTTAAGGGTGAGAGGGGAAAAGTTTAAAGGGAACATTAGAGCTGGCTTCTTCATGGTGGGCATGTGGAATGAGCTGCCAGATGAGGTGGTAAATGCGGGTGCTTTTTTAATATTTAAGAATAAATTGGACAGATACATGGATGGGAGGTGTATGGAGGGATCTGGTCCGTGTGCAGGTCAGTGGGACTAGGTAGAAAATGGTTCGGCACAGCCAAGAATGGCCAAAAGGCCTGTTTCTGTGCTGTAGTTTTTCGATGGTTTCTATGGTTTCAATGATGATGCAGCCAGTTAGAATGTTGTCCACAGTAATCTATAAAGATGTGCGAGTATTTTTGGTAACATACCAAATCTCCTGAAACTCCTAATGAAATATAGCTGCTGTGCCATCTTTGTAGCTGCATTGGTATGTTGGGCCCAGATTAGATTCTCAGAGATATTAACACGTAGGAACTTGAAATTGCTCACTCTTTCTGTAATGTATGGATCTATTTCTTTTAGAGCAATGACTCCCCTTAGCAGTACGTATGGACTGATAACTTATCTATGCACATTGATCTGTTGTCTACGCATGCATATTGATCTGTTCTCTCACTCTCACACTGCAATGTGAATACACCAGTTCAAGCCATTTCCCGCATGCGTAATTTGATTTAATTGATATGTTGTTGCACAGACACAACAAATTGGATCAGGATGAACCTGAATGTCAGAGTATCACCAACTGCACCTACAGTTATGGGACGATAAAAGGGAGACAGACAGTGAGAGGAAAGAGTTAAATAGTACAGAGAAGGTTTTTACGGATGCTAACAAAGTGATGTGTGAGTAACTGCATAGTACACAGTGAAAGATGCACAACTAGCAAAGTTAAAGTGAAAATAACATAGTGATGGCTTTAGTCGGGAAAGTTGACAGATTTGATAGTGCTAATGAAGGCTGGGAATTGTATATCAAGAGGGTTGAACTGTATTGTAATGAGAACGACGTGGATGAGGAAAAGAAAACCACCACGCTTCTTAGCTTAATCGATACTAAAACATACGGGTTTTATATGCAACCTAATAACTCCTGAAAAATCAGCAAGCAAGACGTTTGATGAAATTGTTGCAATTTTACAAAATCACTTGAGCTCTAAACTGCTAGTAACAGCTGAGAGATTTAGATTTCACAAAAGGAATGTCAAAGGATGAAAACATTTCTGAATACAGTGCAGAACTGTGCAAACTTTCCCAATACTGTGACTTTCGAGATGGATTTTCTGATGGATTAAGGGACAAGTTTGTATGTGGCATGCATTGTCAAAAGCACTCAAAAGAGGCTACTCACATCAAAGTTGCTGGTGAACGCAGCAGGCCAGGCAGCATCTGTAGGAAGAGATGCAGTCGACGTTTCAGGCCGAGACCCTTCGTCAGGACTGTCAGAGGCTACTGTCAGAAAGAGACCTAACCTTAGTGCGGGCATTGGCCATTGCAATATTGTTAGAGACTTCAGCAAAGGATGCAGCAGAACTACAGAAAACAAACAGTTTAGAATGACAGACTGTCCCTGAATGATGCTAAAATGACAAAAAATGTTAGCGATGTGGCAAAACCTCCCATGATACAAAGAAAATGTTTGCAAAGAGTGTCACAAACAAGGTCTCAAAGAGAGCCTGTGCAAGTGGGCAAAAAGCACAACCAAAGGGAGAAAACACACCGAATAAAAAGTCTCACACAAAAAGCTAAGCAAATGCATAAAGTGACTGAATGTGAAGCAGACAGCATAGAGTCTGACAAAGGTGAGCTATCATGCCTAGAATTGCATAATATTACTGAAGCAGATCACAAAATCATCTGGATCATAATGGATGTAGCTGGTGTAAAACTGAAACTAGATCTGGATAAATGGTCAGCTTTGTCTATAATTTCAGAGGCTGACTACAACAGACTGTTTTCTAAGGTACCATCAGAGAAGACCTCAGTGATGCTAAAGATTTACACAGGTGAAGAAGTGTCTCCCAAAGGCAAACTGAAAGTGAATGTTACATACAGAGACCATACACAGCGGTTAGAGCTTTATGTGTTGAAAAGTGGAGGGCCAGCACTCTCAACCATGAGTGGTTGAGAAAAATCCAACTAGACTGGCACACAATCAAAGCTCTCAATGTGTCATCAACAGGCAACTGCAGCACAAATGGTGGCACTAACCAGAGACTGTCACAGCTGCTTAATACTGATGAGAAGGTGGTTGAGAGAGGTATTGGGAAGCTCAAATGCATAAAGGCCAGAAATGAGCAGGATGAAACAACAATCTCAAGATTCCATAAAGTGCATCAATGCCTGACGCACCAAGTCCCAAAGTGGATGCTGAACTTCAGTGCTCAGAAGCGTTTGGTATTCTCTCCAAGGCTGAGTGGAGTGATTGGGCCTTGCCCATTGTCCTGGTGATCAGAAAGGGAAGGCCAGAGCTGTCCACATACGTGGGGATTTCAGACTGAACATAAGTACTGTGCAATATCCCCTGCCACAAATAGAAGACATTTCTGCATCTTTGGCAGATGGGGAGAGGTTTCAAAAATTGACTTGTCACAAGCCTATCTATAAATGGCGATTGAGGAGTCAAGCAGGAAGTTCCTCACAATCAACACCCACAAGGGACTGTTCCAGTATAATCATCTTGATTTTGGTGTCACATCAGCTCCAGCAACTTGGCAAAGGGCAATGGACCAAGTGCTCCAAGATATCCTAGGAACACAATGTTGCCTTGATGAAATCATTGTGACTGGCAAGAATGATGAAGAGCACTTCCAGATACTTGGTAAAGTGCTTTCCAGGCTGAGTGAGTATGGTCTGCATGCAAAGAGAAAAATGTGAGTTTTTCAAGAATGAAATCTCATATTGTGGACATGTCATTGACAAACATCTTATGCAAGTCACAAGAGAAGATTGAAGCAGTGCTACAGGTACCCAAGCTGCAGCATGTGTCACAACTCAGGTCATACTTGGGCCTTGTAAACTACTACCACCGATTTCTCCCAAACTTTGCTACAGTGCTGCACTCATTGAATGCACTGTCACAGACAGGAGCAAAGTGGGAATGATCACAAAGATGTGAAGGAGCACTCAAGGAAACAAAAAGACTAATAACATCAGATGAACTGCTCACTCAGTATGACCCACCTCTGTCCATCAGGCTTATGGCATTGGAGCTGCTTTGTCATACTCTGCGAAAGATAGATTTGAACGTCCGATTGCATTTGCTTCAAGATCACTGACAAGCGTAAAAATGCAACTATGCATAAATCAACTGGGAGGCCCTTAGTTTAGTATGGGGAATAAATAAGTTCCACCACTGCTTCTATGGGCAGAAGTTTATGCTAGTGACAGATCACCAGCCCTTTGTATCCATTTTCAATCCCAGAAGAGGAATTCCAGTGATACCTGCAACCCGGTTACAATGTTGGGCACTGTTCAGAGCCCACTCTAATGATATAAGAGTTCAAGGGTACCAAACAACACAGCAATGTTGATGACTTGTCACGTCTTCCACTGTTGGCAAATGAAGAAGAAAAGTCTTCACACTGTGACCCAGCAGAGGTGTTCCACACAGCATTGGTAGACCAGTTGCCGGTAACAAATTCTGAAATGTAAATAGAAACAAAGAGCGACCTGTCATTGTCAAAAGTCTATGACATCACCATGCAAGGACAGCCAGCACAGGGTAATCCGATGTTTCCAGAGTCCTTGGTGAGACGAGACCAACTGTCTGTATGTCAAAGAACGCTGATGTGTAGATCTTGTGTTGTGGTTCCATGTGAACTGCACACTGGAGTTAGAAAATCTGCATGAAAAGCACCTGGGTACAGTCAAGATGAAGAGATCCACCTGGAGCTATATTTGGTTGCTGGGAATTGATAGGCAGATGAAGGCTTGATCGAAAGCTCCTTGGGATGCCACTGAGTTCCAAATGCATTCCCACAGGCTCTGTTACACCTGTGGAAGTAACCATCTTCACGATGGCAGAGGGCATTTTAACTTGGCTGGGCCACTCATGGACTCCATGTTTCTGATTGCTGTGGATGCTCATTTGAATTAGCCAGAGGGCATACCGATGAAGTCAACCACATCAGAAAAGATTATTCCTGCCTTAAGGGTTATCTTCACCAGAAATAGTTTACCAGAACAAATTCTCAGTGACAACGGACCACAATATACATCAGAAGAGTTTAGACTATTCATGAAGAAAAATGACATCAAGCATTTCAAGTCAACTCCTCACCACCCAGCAACAAATGGGTTAGCAGAAAGGTTTATCCAAACGTTCAAAAAGTCCATTAAAGTTATGGACAAGGAGGACATGTCTCTACAGCACAAGGTGGACAACGTCCTTTTTTGTATGGAACCCTGTTCACGTGATGATAAATCAAACACCTGCAATGCTCTTCATGAACAGGAATCTGAGATCTTGCATAGACGTCTTGAAACCAGGACTATGGAGGAAAGTGCAGGATAAACAGTTCATCCAGTTGCCAAGTGAATCAGCAAGGAGCTTTGAGATTGAACAAAAAGTCCTAGTGTGTGATAACGGAGAAAACAAGTAGACATCCGGTAGAAAAGCTACAAGAACTGGACCACTGATGTACAATGTGAATGTTGGAGATCAGACATGGAGATGTCATGTGGACCAGATACTGGATGCTCAGCCGAGGAACACACCTGAGTCAACTGCATCCAACAAGACAGACACGTTGCATCCACCGTAATTACCTCTCAGTGATGATCATGTCACCGACAGCAATGTGACACTAGCAACTGAGAACGTTGTCTTTGACAAGACCTAATGCCACTCCACAGGTCCAGAGGCACGATCCTGAAAGAAACAGAGCGCTACCCAAAAGGCTGTATCTTTAATAAAGTGAAGTTAGTTATGGACCATTATTGTGAAAGCATGTTTATTTGAATATGGATTTTGAAATAGAAATTAAATGTTTTGTATATATACAGTTTTATTTTACATTAATCTAAAGGATGTATGGATCTATTTCTTTCAGAGCAATGACTCCTTTAACACTATGTATGAACTGGTAACTTATCTATGCACATTGATCTGTTGCCTACGCATCCGTATTGATCTGCTCTCTCTTTCCCCCTCTCACTGCAATGTGAATACACCAGTTACAGCCATCTCCTGTGTGCATGCTTTTATCTAATTGCGATGTAGTTACACAGCCACAACACTTTCCACTTCTGATCCCTCTATGAGGAAAAGAGTGTGTTCCCTCATCTTACCCTTCTTGAAGTCCACAATCAGCTCTTTGGTCTTACTGATGTTGAGTGCATGGTTGTTAATACAACACCACTCAACTAGCTGATATGTCTCGTTCCTGTATGCCCTCTCATCACCATCTGAAATGGTTGTATCATCTGCAAATTTATAGATGGCATTTGAGCTGTACCTAGCCACACAGTCATGGGTGTAGAGACAGTAGAGCAGTAGGCTAAGCACACGTCCCTGTGGTGCACCAGTGTTGATTGTCAACGAGGTGGAGTTGCTGTTTCCAAACCGCACAGATTGTGGTCTTCCAGTTAGGAAGTCGAGGGTGCAGTTGCAGAGGGAGGTACAGAGTCCAAGGTTCTGTTGCTTTTCTATCAGAACTATAGGACTGGTTGTTTTAAATGCCGAGCTGTAATCAATAAACAGTATCTTGATATAGGTATTTGTATTGTTCAGGTGATCCAAGGCCACATGAAGAGACAATGAGATTGTGTCCACCATAGACCTATTGTGGCAATAGGCAAGTTGCAGTGGGTGCAGTTCCTTGCTGAGATAGGAGTTAATTCTAGCCATATCAAAGCACTTCATCACCGTAGGTGGGAGTGCTACTGGATGATAGTCATTAAGGCAACAAGTCCTGCTCTTTTGGGCACTAGTATAATTGTTACCTTTTTCAGGCTCTGTAGCAATGAGAGATTGAAAATGTCTTTGAACTCCCCAGCCAGTTTGTTGACACAGATTTTCGGAGCCTTACGATTTACTCCATCAGGGCCTGATGCCTTGCTAGGGTTCACCCTCTTGAAAGCCTGACATCGGCTTCTGGGACAGAAGGTCACACCATCACTGGGTGCTGCAGGGATCACATCTGAGATCTTCAGACTTATTTACCAGAGACTGTACATTTGCCAGCAAGGTGGTTGGTATTGAGAGTTGAAATCAACACCACCTTGGATGCACTTTTAGACCACCCCTCTTCCCCTGTCTTAAAAGGGAATCGCGACCAGAGTCCGTTTCCTGTGCAATGCTTCCCCCCCGCCCCCGCCACAACCTGATGGTGATGCAGCCAGTTAACCAGGCCACCGATGGCAGCTCAGCAGAATCCTCTGTCCTTGGCCCGTCTTTCAAGTTGTCCCCGTGTGTCCTTTGCTGGGGATGAGGTCTCTGGAGCTGTTGTTGGTGTTTCAGTAACTCTGGATTTTTACAGGATGCAGTTGCTAGCCCCATGCCCAGCCCTCCTCTTTCTGCGGCCGGGCCTGGGACCATCTATAGTGGGGTTTTCCTGTCAGATATTAGACGCTAGTGTTTATTGTGGCCTTCACCCCACAACTGAAACTTAAACAGTGGTACAACTTTGTAATGGGGAATAACCATGTAAACCAATAAAGCTCACACCCCTACAGTAGTCAGCCCCTTCTCAGCTTCTAAACATGCATTAGTCAGCTATTAGACCAGAAGACCGGAATTAGGCCATTCCATCATGGCTGATTGAATACCCCTCTCTACACCATTCTCTTGCCTTCACACTATAATCTATGATGCCCTGACTAATCAAGAACCTGAACGTGTCTGCCTTAAATGACCTGACCTCAACAGCAATGAATTCCATAGATTCACTACCCTGATTGCAGAGCCAACAGGTGAGATGAAGCGAGGATACAGAGCACTCTAATTGGAATGATAGAACAGGTTCAAAGGGCTGAATGGCCTTCATCCCTAAAATCAGACAGTACTTTGGTCTCGGTGTTGATTAAGAAGTAAGCCTGGATTGCAGGTGTGATAGCGGCTGTACTTCATTGTCATGAACTCTTCAGATCAGTGTGGGGCGCTGGAGAGCATCAGGCATCCCAATGCACTTGAACATCAGTGATTTGTTTCAACTAGAACCTGTTAAGTGACTGGTTTAGTTATTAAGCTTTCCTTGTTTCTCATGCTGCTTGTTTCTTGAATGTGGGTTCCTCGTGCGTCCTGTTCTTGGTTTATTGATTTTGATACATGTGGGGTTCCTGTGCTAAATGTAGTATTGAAGTTTGTCACGACTAATGTTCATCACTTTGTCCTGAATTTTGGTTCTGAGTGCATGAAGGCTCTGTGTACTCTCACCTTCTCGTGTAAGTATATTTTGAGTCATTTGTTAATCCTCTATTATGTTCTTCGAATAAATCTTCATTATAACTTTCTACTTTCGAGTCACTAGTTTACTCAGTGGCTGGGTTCATTTGCCTGAAGATCTTGTTACAGCAGGACTCAGCCATCATGGACCCAGCACAGTTTGATGAAATACATACAGCATCAACCTGCCAAAGAGAGGTAGTTGGACAGCATGAACGTTTACTCTAGGAGATACTAGCATTATTGGATCAATTATGTATGGCATTGACCCGCCAAGGAGATGCTAGCATCTTTGCAGAAAGGCTCTGAAACTGGTAGCTGAGATTTACGTTTTTTGAGGATGGACTGGTTCCGAGCATTTGCCAGTGCTTTTTGCTATGATATAGAACACTCTAATGCAAGGGATCAATTAACCTGCTGACCCTGGAGAGGTACAATAAAGACAACAGGGCATTCTTTCACCTTGCTGGGGGTCCAGAGGCAGCCAGCAGATGCCTCCATTTGCATCAGGAGGGCTCAATCCATTGCCAACTATTCAACTGAGTTCCGGACCTTTGTGACAGAGCACAGATAGACGATGAAGGCTTTGGTTGCCCTGTTTCTACAAGGATTAGATAACCAACTCAATGATGTTCTAGCAACCAGAGACCTGTGGGAGGATTTGGAGGAGCTTATAGATACGGCTATTAGAATTAATAATCGTATGTCTGAGAGAAGGAAGGACAAGTTCACCCAGAGAGCTGGCTCTTAAAATTGCCCAATTCCACCTTTGGTTCACAGTTGAAGATTCAACCCAAATCTGTGCTGTCTTCTCTGGAGAATCCCATGCAATTTGGAAGAACCTGGCTCTCCCCAGCAGAGTGAGAGAGACATATGAAGCCAAGGAGCTGCTTATTCTGTGGTAAGATGGCCATTTTCGAGTCACGTGCTCCAAGTTGTTGGGAAAACCCCAGGACCATCCAGTGAGGGGAGAACTGTGATGGTCTCTAGTCTCTGTCCCTATTCAATGAATTCTGGAGTGGTAATACTTTCCCTATTGTCTTGGGGTGAGCATCAATATTTCCTTGGGGCACTGGCAGACAGACAGGGAAGTTATGGTAGAGTACAGGAACCGTAGTGTACAAAGGCTGTAATAAATCTAGTCAAAAAGAAAAGAAAAAATTACAAAAGGTTCAGAGAGCTAGGTTATGTTAGAGATCTAGAAGACTATAAGGCTAATAGGAAGGAGCTCAAGATGGAAATTACGAGAGTAAGAAGGGGCCATGAGAAGGCCTTGGCGGGCAGGATTAAGGAAAACCCCAAGGCATTCTACAAGTATGTGAAGAGCAAGAGGATAAGTTGTGAAAGAATAGGACCCATCAAGTGTGACAGTGAGAAAGTATGAATGGAACTGGAGGAAATAGCAGAGGTACTTAATGAATACTTTACTTCAGTATTCACTATGGAAAAGGATCTTGGAGATTGTAGTGATGACTTGCAGCAGACTGAAAAGCTTAAGCAGGTAGATATTAAGAAAGAGGATGTGCTGGAGCTTTGGGAAAGCATCAAGTTGGATAAGTCGCCGGGACCGGATGAGATGTACCACAGGCTATTGTGGGAGGCGAGGAAGGAGATTGTTGAGCCTCTGGCCATGATCTTTGCATCATCGATGGGGATGGGAGAGGTTCCGGAGGATTGGAGGGTTGGGAGTGTTGTTCCTTTATTCTAGAAAGGGATGTTTTGCCCCCTCCAACTAATGTCCCTATGTAATTCCCTGGTTCATATTTTTACTGTTATGCTGTATGTATTTCATTTTGGCAGTTCTGTACGAGCAGTCTGTCCTGTTTTCATGCTTATTTGGGTTGCTGTTGAAGATAAGAGAGAGGAGAAACGTGCGCCATCCAATTAGGATGATCGGATTAAGGGGAGGTTTCTCTGGTGAGGGACACTAAGGCTGGGCTTGGAGCTTTTGTTGAAGAGGAGATGAAGAGAGAAGACACTGAGGAGAACCAGTTGTAGCATATGATCCGGTGGGAGACCCGTATGTTCAAGGTGGATTGCGAGTGACGTTTGGAAGGTGGTGTGCGCTTTCACTCAGCGCGTGAGTGACACGGAAGTTCAAGATGAGCTCCAACTTGTGCACGTTTGACTGTTTAATTAGAGTGGGCCCTTTTGTTTTTGTTATTCTTTACTAACCCTTTAGTTAAGATTCATGAATACAATTCCTTTAATTGTATGCAGTGTAGTGTCTGTTATTTTGTGGCATTAATATGTAACAGGGAAGCAAATTATGCAGCATCCAGACAAACTGGGGTTTGGGCTGGGATCAAGCTCACCTCAATCTCACGAGCTCGGCGGGACTGGAGGTTGTCTTCCCCAGACTTACGCAGCCAAGGAAACAGGGTGTTTCACTTCAGATGCTTAGTTTCAGGAAACCCAACTATATGGAGTGACCATCTTACTTGAATGGAATTTGTACATAATAATCTTTTATGTTCTTTTGTTGCGATGTCACCCTTTGAATGTCAGTTCTGCTAAAGTCTGCCTCTATTCCCAAAGCAAGAGTCTGAGGTGGGTGCCCCTGCAGCCGATGTCATTAAGAGGCGCAGGCAGAGATGGTGAAAAGGCAGATCGATTTTAATGGCCATTGGTCCTTTTGAAGTTCCAGGAAGAATCAGTCTAGTGTCATGCCACCTACAATTACCATGAAATCTGCATATTCATCCAATCTTTCATGTTTCCCACCTTAAACTCATGCATTTTAGTTTCTTGGCCCCTGTCTCCAAGTCTCCTCCACCTCCTCATTTTGTTGACACAGTTCAGTGACTGCTAGACTTGCGTTTGTTCATGGTCAAGTGCAGTTATGGCCTGGAGGAGAGATGCTGGGTTCCCTCCTGTAACATTGGGTCCTGTCGTGAACTTTTCAGACCAGTGCAGGGCGCTGGAGAGTGTCAGGCCTCAGTGCTCCGACGCACTTAACATTGCTGCTTTGCTTTAACTAGAACTTGTTAAGTGACTAGTTTAGGCCTTAAGCTTTCTTTGTGTTTTTCATGGCATTTGCTTTTTGAACGGAGGTTCCTCGTGCATCCTGACATTAGTTTATTGATTTTAATACACATGGGGTTCCAGTGCTATATGTACAAACATGACTAATGATCATCACTCTATCCTGAATCTGGGTTCTGTGTACTCTAGCCTCCTTGAGTAAGTCCACTCTGAGTCATCTCAATGAATTGTCAGGATGGAGCTCCCAGGACTGGACACCATCTATTCCAGCAGACTCAGGAGGAAAGCAATCGGCATAACCAGAGACACCACACACCCCGGCCACTCCCTGTCTGACCCACTGCCATCCAGCAAAAGGTTCAGGACACTGAAAGCCAGAACAAATAGACTGAGGAACAGCTTCTATCCCAGAGCTGTGGCCTCCATCACACCACTCCCACAGAACAATGACTGAAACTGTGAGCACACACATGCACACACAAGGACTCAAATACTTGCACTAACGGCACTTTGTGCATTACTGTGATATTCTGGTACTGCTGCAGCTTATTTTCTGTTACTTATCTGTTTAATACTGTTTTTCTATTACTGTCTTGTTTTTATCTACGGCTTTATTTAATTGCCTGAGAGGAAGCCAAACAGAGTTTCATTGTACCTATGTATAATGACAATAAAGATCATTCAATCATTCAATCGATCTGTTACTCCTTTGTCATGTTCTTCGAAGAAATGCCTGTCGTTAATTTCTACCTTTGAGTCTCAAGTTTACTTTGAGTCTCGCCTGGATTCGTTTGTCTGAAGATCTCGTTACCTGCATAGGAGCTTGAGATGATTTAACTTTAATTTTTTTTTAATTTAGAGATACAGCAATTACACCCAAGTGACCAATTAACCTACTAACCCATGTGTCTTTGGAACATGGGAGGAATGCAGAGCAGCCAGGGATTGAACCTGGGTTGCCAGTGCTGTAATAGCATTACACTAACAGTTACACTACCTTGTTTCCCACAGCCATTAATAACTATTAAAGAGCTGTGGGGAGCAGAGATAAGGGAATCAAGGGAGAGTTTTCAAATTGTGTGCCAGTAGCTCGGTCATTAAAACAAAATAAAAACACTAGAAAATTGCACTGGATGTTAACTCTGTTTCTCCCTCTCCAGACGCTGCCTGACCTGGTGAGTGATTTTTGCATTTTAATTTCACATTTCCAGTTGCTGCAGTTGTATGGTTTTCATTGAGCTTGGTAATTAGGTGGTCTGAAACACAAAACCATTCAATATGGGTGAACATGGTAGTCTCTCGCTGCTTAAAAGCTTGATACAAATGGCAAACACCAAAACTGTCCTACTGATAGATTTTTCAAAGTTCAAAACTTCTAAGTGCATTTATAATCAAAATATGTATACTGTATACAACCTTAAGATTGCCTGCAAGAAGGCACAGGATGCTGGAGGAGCTTAGCAGGCCAGGCAGCGTCTGTGGAAAGGAGTATAGTCGACGTTTCAGGCCGGGGGACTCTTCATCAGAACTGAGAGGGAAGTGGGTGGGGTGGGGTGGGGTGTGGGAAGATGCTAGTATGAAAAGGTGAGGGGGGAAGGGCAGGGAGCTAGCTGGAAGGTAATACGGGAAGCCAGGTGGATGGGAAAGGTTAAAGGCAGGAGAAGAAATAACCTGATAAGAGAGGAGAAATATGAGAAAGGGAAGGAGGAAGGAATCCGGGGGAAGTAATGGGCAGCTGAGAAGAAGTGACAGGTCAGAGTGAAGAAATTGATATTCATGCCGTCAGGTTGGAGTTCTCCCAAACAGAATATAGGGTGTTGCTCTTCCACCTTGTGGTGGTCTTATCTTGGCACAAGAGAAGGCCATGGACCGACACGTCAGATTAGGAATGGGAATTAAAATGTCTGGCTACCAGGAAGCCATGCTTGTGGCGGATGGTCAGAGGTACTGGATGAAGCAGTTCCCCAATTTACGACGGGTCTCAGCAATGTAGAGGAGGCTGCATCGAGTGCACTGGACACAGACAACCCCAGCAGATTTGCAGGTGAATTGTTGCCTCACTTGGAAAGACCTTTTGGGACCTAACAAAGAAACCCAATAGAGCTTATTAAAAACCCCACACAACAAAGACCGTCAAACACCCAATGTGTGAAAAAAAGAACAAATCGTACAAACAATAAAAAGGTAAACAAATAATACACAGACTTGAACTGCAGAGTCTCCAAAAGTGAGTCCCCAGACACGAAGCCAATTCAGCGCTATAGCAGATCCAGGAGCCCCATGGCTGCAGGCCATAGTCACGAAGCCAGTTTCTGTGCTGTGCGTTCTTGCCAAAGACAAGTGATATTGGAGAACTCTCTCAAAAGCTTAGTGGTGTTTCAACACACAAGTTGGGCAAAGTAGGAAAATGAAGCCAAGCTATAGATCAGTTTTGATCTAAAGCAGCAGCCTGGGATATCGATTAATTCAGATCCTGCCAGTGCGTGAAGCAGTCCTCCTCCGGGAGAGTAATGATGATGCATGTTTCCAACAAGATATTGTGAAACACCAGGACCTCGAGACGTTGGCAGAGAAAGAGTGGTGCTAGTGTTTGATCCTGCCAGAGTGTGATAGCTCCTATTGTTACAAAGGTCAGCATGCCCCGGTGATGATATCCAGCTCCATGGCCACTTGGAGTGAAGTTAGAGCGTTACAGCACAGAAGGAAGTTTGTTTTCCTTTATTTTCGCTCTACTGCCCGGCGATAGTGGGGTTGGCGGTACATCTGGTTCTGCAGTTTTCCTCCGCCCCCCCACCACACGCTTTCATCTACCCGTATCAGATGTCCCCCATTTTCTAAATGTGTGGGAACTTCTCTGGGTGTTAGCAATTTGGTCACTAAATGGGAACAGGACAAACAATTTGCTAGTAGCTGGCAGGTTGATGTTGATCATACTGATGTGCTCAGCCTCAGGCTCTTCACCCCAGCATTCAGGAACCCACTAGTTTACTGATGAATAGTGTACTGACCACTTCAATTGGTGTCTTGCATTGTTTAATTAACATAAGGAGGAGAAAGTCCTGACTCAGGCATCGTGAGGATTGCTAAACTTAATGATTTTACAGGTGCCGACCTGGAAGAAGCATTTATTGCAGCTACGAGCATAATGTATTGGTTTACTGTTGTCATATGTACTAAGTTACTGTAAAAATCTTGCCATCCAGACACAAAGACATCAATATGGCAGTGGTCCATCTAAACCAACTGGTCTGTGTCAACTGCGTTGCCCAGCGAGTTAATCCCACCTACCTGTGTTTGGTCCATAGCTATCGAAACAACTCCCATCCATGTAATTATCTAAATGTCATTTAAATGTTGTTAAAGTGTCTGTCTCAACCATTGTTTATGAAAGCTCATTCCAAACACGATAAAGCTCCCCATATCATTCCATACATCAAAGTAGTACGAAGTGGAAAAATAGCAGAATACAGAAAATGGTGTTGTTGCACAAAGTGCAAAGCAGATAGATATATCTAGTGCAAAGGTCACGGCAAGGCAGACCGAAAAATCAAGAGCTCAAGAGGCGATAAGTTCACAGGGGATGTGAAGGGCAACATTTTTACAGAAATTGGTGGATGCCTGGAATGCACTGCCTGAGGTGGTTGTAGAGACAGATTCATTAGGGACTTTTAAGAGATGTTTCAATTGATACATGAATGTGAGGAAAATGGAAGAATAGGGACATTGTGTAGGCAGAAGGGATTATTTTATTTTGGCCATTTAATTACTAATTTAATTAGTTTGACACAACATTGTGGACTGAAGGGCCAGCTCCTGCGCTGTACTGTTCTAATGTTCGAAGACCCAGTTAAATGATGTTACGATAAGCAGGGTATTTAGCCTTTTAGTCTTGTTCTACCTCTTGGAAAGATCTGCTAATTATGTTCACACACTATTTGTCAGTGCTTTTCATTCTCCCTGTTTTGAGCTCATCGACAGAGATATTCTTTGCCCGGGCATGTTAACATTGCTCGGCTTCTGTGCTGTGACTGATTATAACCTAGATTAGGTCAGAATTCTCGTCCCAGCAGGTGGTACCCAACATTCCAAATGAGAACTCTGGGTGACATTATTTGTTATATTAAAGCAGAAAATGCTGAAAACACTCTGCAGGTCAGCCAGTATTTGTGGATAGTTAACGTTTCAGGTTAAACTGCATTTTTTGTTCTTATTCCACATTTCCAGCGTCTGAAGTTTCTTTGAATTTCTCCACCCAGACCTGTTTCAGCACTGCCATCTTCTGCCCATCTACAGTAACGAAGGTAGAATCTGTAGCAGCTAAAAACACATCTGATTTTTTAGAGCCAAATAGAGAAGTCCACAATCCTGGAAGAAAACTGATGTTGACTGGGGGACTAATCCTGGTTTTCCCAGCCATCCGTCACAGCTGCACTTTGCCCAACTCTGCTTCTCTGGATTGTGTGTGAGGTTTTAGGAGTGTTTCTGGTGACCGTGCAAAGTGAAAATGATTCCTAACCAGAGAGATTTTATTCCAGCCACTCAGAGAGCCTGTGATATGTGAGAGGAAGGGGGAGTTGCTGAAGTCAACAGCTTCACCTGTTTCTCACAGTGGCTGAAGCTCTTTCTTCTGGTGGAAAGTTGTTCATAGCACATAACAGGATCGTACCCAGCACCCTTTATCCCCCTCTCCTCCTCTCCCCCTCTCCGCCTCTCCCCCTTGTCAGATTGGGGTGTAGAATTGTTATTTTTCTGGTAGTTTAACTTTCCTATTGTTGTTTATATTTTTGTATAATCACCAATGTACATATAATTGTTCAATGAGTTTTCCAGTAATCGCAGTGCAGTTTCCTCCGTATTTTTTGGAAGCTTCTTGGTATCAGTGGCGGGTGCCACATTACTTGAATCTGGCTATTCATTTGTTAACTATTATCAATTGAGTTTCTGTTATCAGTAGTCTGGTATAAGAAGATCACACTAATTTGAGTTTACTTTGTCCCTGCTTTTCCCCTTGTCTGCTTTCTCTCCCTTTTGCCTCTTGTAATGCCTCTTCCCCATTTCTCTTTGCTCTCTGTAACACTTAATAAAACAATTGTAAGCAACAAGTTCTGTACCTCTTTCTTGACTTCCAAACAATCTTTGGATCACAAAAACATCAGGATCCAACACTATCTACCCCTCTCTCCACCACCTCTCCCGTTTCATCTTCTCTCCCCTCTCTCTACACATCATCTACTTCATCTCTTCTCCCCCCCGCTCCTCTCACCCAGCCTTTCTTTTTTCCTCCCTGTGTTTCTTCCTCTTCCTTTCTCCCTCCCTCTCCCTCTGTTTCACTTCCTCACCCATTCTCTATTTCTTTCTCTCCCTCACTCCCTCTCCATCTCTCTGAAGTCCCACACCCTTTCCCACTCTGACAGACACTCCTCCCTTTTACACACATTCCTATGGCTCATTACCAGATCACCACAATTCTGGTCAAACGGCTTAATTTCAGGTCACATAAAGTACCTAAAGTGAAGCTTGGTGCAGTTCCAGCCTGAAACACAAGCTAACAAAATATGGTTTTCCTTTCACGTCAACCAGCTGGTTTAAAATGTGCAGCATTTTGCACTTGTTATGGTGAGGACATTGGTTAAGGCTCCTATTGTATGTAATAAGAGCGTAACATTAATTTGCAGAGAGTAATGTTAAGACAGTGAGTCGATCCAGTGGGAACAGTAAACAGTACTCCTCAGCTGCCCCCCAGCACTCTCTGACAATCACCATCTCCCCCAAATATGCTCAAAACTGAGGATCTCTGTACTATACAACTTTTCACATATCTCGAAACCCACAGAAATTGAGCTGAGTGGTTTGTCCTCTGTGGGGCAGAGAAAACGAAGGTCTGTGCTCCCTTTCTTTTCTCAGCACTTGCAAATAAACCAGTGACTTATGAAAATCAGTGTGTTACTCTTCAAAAAATAAGCTAGTAATTGATCACCGTACTTGCATTCACTCACAGAAAAATGTAGATTGTATTCTGATCCTTTCCAATAGTCTGTCGGCAGGTGAGAGGAAATAAGTGAACCAGATTAGCTACTTTGCTGAGTAGAGGAAATTTCAGTTTGTTCTGCAACTTGGAGGCTTGCGTCAAGTTGCTGATTTTTAACTTCTACAATGATGCCCCTTGTCATTGAGACACTGTGATGCCTTGGAACACCCGTTTTTTCCCTAGTTTTAAACGAGGTTGAGTCTGCCCACATTCAGACTGGTCTGTGATTACCCACTGAGGGTGAATGTGCCCACATTCAGCCCGGTATGTAATTACCCACTTAGGGTAAATGTACCCACAGTCAGGGGGTCTGTGATTACCCACTTAGGGTGAATGTGCCCACATTCAGACTGGTCTGTAATTACCTACTTAGGGTGAATGTGCCCACAGTCAGGGAGTCTGTGATTACCCACTGAGGGTAAGTATGCCCGCATTCAGACTGGTCTGTAATTACCCATTTAGGGTAAATGTACCCACAGTCAGGGGGTCTGTGATTCCCCACTTAGGGTGAATGTGCCCAGTTTCAGACTAGTCCGTGGTGTGGGAAACAAGAATTGCTAACTTAAACTTGGTATTTTGTTATCTATTCTTTGTGCTGGTGTGCAGGAAAAATTTGTTCCATTGCCTAACACTTTTGAGTAATTTGTAAAACTGTACAGTTTCTAACTGCAACATTCTCCTGTTTCTCTCTACCTGGGAAAGTGATTTGGCAGTTTACAGTGTGTCCAGCACATCGCAGACATCAGACATCAAAGCTTCAGAAATATTCTTTTGGAACGAAAGGAATCAATTCAAGCTGTTTTTCTCTGACCTGGTGCCAGAAATTCTCAAGCTGATTCCAACAGGCTAAAACATTCTTTCGCAATGAAAAAGCTATTGGGCTCTTCTTGACCTTCTATGTTAAGCAAAATACTGCAGATGTTTGAAGTCTGAAACAAAACTGGAAGAGGCTGAACACTCTGTTTTGCTGATTGCTAATGTGGCCTTGGATTTTCCAGGATTTTCTTCTTTCATCCTCAATGGTCAGCAGTTTTAGGCCCCAGATCTAAGGTGGATGTGTGGCAGTGGAGGAGGATCACGAGAATGATTCTGGAAATGATTCTAGCAGAGGAGGAGTGAATCAGTGCACAGACGGCTAAGGAGGCCAAGTCAAAGTGGAAGTTAATAGGTTCTTGATTAGTAAGGGTTAAAAGGTTACGTGGAAAAGGCAGGAGAATGTGATTGAGAGAGAAAATGATTCAGGTGTGATCAAATGTCAGAGCAGACTCAATGGGATTTGGCTAATTCTGCTTCCATGTCTTATGATAATACCCACTCACTACTGTTAGAATTTGTACCAGTGGGGTGGATGGGAAATGTAACGTCCGTCTAACCTGAGACATCAGCAAGTACTGAGGGAGTGCCTCATTGTTGGAGAAATCTTTCTTCAGACTGCACAGTAAACTGGAATGTTTACTCAGGAGAATGTAAAATGCCTCTCAATACTCAAAGAAAAAAAACGGGAGGTTTCTCGCTAATCAAGGATTCTTTAACCCACATCTACCTAACTGGAGAGGTTGCATGGACATTAATTTAATTGCAATCTGTGATCTCATGTTGTACAGTTCTTTCCACATATCAACCAAGTGATTTGGCTTATTTGAAAATATTGGGTAGTATGCTCTTTGGAGTTAGAAAGAACATGAGGTGTGTATGATTCTGAGGGAGTTTAATAGTGTAAGAGGTGAGGGGATGTCTCCCTGGTTCCGAGGAGGTAATACCATGAGATATGGAGATGTCTGAAATGATGGAGAATTTCAGAATCTTTGGAACTGTCAACTCTGAAGAAGCAAGTATATTTGAGGTTGTGATCGACTGATTTGGGACCAGAGAGGAGTCAAAGGTTGTGGAAGGTGACCCTTGATACTTCTCTGTGGTCTGTGGTCAAACACAATTTGTTGAATACAGAGTAGTCTTGATGTGCAATGAGTTCTGTGCCTGGTTCTTTTAACCTTGAAGTGACATATTTAAAGTATTTGATCAGTTGTACATTGTGAGTTGCTGCAAGGGTTGAGAAAGACACTAAAATGTTCAAACCTATTTCTTTTTAAAGTCTTTTACTTTGCATGTGTTGCCCCTTCTCTTCCCCAGCTCTGAGTTAAAAACACTTGACTTAGGGACACTCCCATGAATGAACTCCCAAAATATTATTAGATTCAAAGGTTCCCTGTCCACGCAGTGGTCACTTTACACCTCCTGTACATAATAAATTGGCTACTGACTGTTTGCTCGTGGTCTTCTGCTGTTGTAGCCAATCCAATACAAGGTTCAATGTGTTGTGCTTTCAGAGGTACTCTGCTGCACACCACTGTTGTAACATGCGGTTATTTGAGTTACTGTAGCCTTCCTGTCAGACTGAACTGCCATTCTCCTCTGATCTATCTCATTAACGAGGCACTTCCACCCACAGAACTGCCACTCGCTGGATGTATTTTCATTTCTTGCACCATTCTCTGTAAACTCTCGAGACTGTTGGCGGGAGAAGAAGATGGCAGTGCGCCCGTGCGTGCGCAGCCCTCCGGTGAAAAATGATATTGTATCTGTAAAATAGGGGCCGTGGACAATTCTGACTTGATGGAGAATGGACGTGAAAGCACAGAGGAACATCTGGAGAAATTTCTGAAACGCCCCTTCGCTACTGTCGTTACTGTGTGGTCGAGAATCTTTTGGAGGGTAGGCCTCAAAATCCCTGGCCTTGCCTGCTTTTGGCGACCGAGAAGGAGGTCGAATCATTTGGACAGAGATGCCGCTGAGTACTCGGTGTCAGAGAGCTGATCAGAGCTCGAAGTTTTCGGATGATTCAGTGTCGGATTGTGGTCGGCATGGCAGGGAGAGTTTTTCTTCCTTCTCCCGTCTGCGTGAGATGTGGGACATTTGAGAGACTTTGAACTTTTTACTGTGCTCATGGACTTCTTCATCAAGTTATGGTATTGTTGCACTGTTGTAAATATATGTTATAATTATGTGGTTTTGTCAGTTTTTTTTAGTCTTGGTTTGTCCTGTGTTTTGTGATATCACACTGGAGGAAATAATGTATCATTTCTTAATGCATGCATTATTAAATGACAATGAAAGAGGACTACGCGTCTTCATAATCATGAAAATCCCAAAGGATCACCAGTTTCTAAGATACTCAAGGCACCCTGTCCGGTACTAACAATCATTCTATGGTCAAATTCACTTAGATCATATTTCTTCCCCATTCTGATGTTTGGTCTGAACAACAAACCCCTTGACCATGTCTGCATGCTTGTATGCATTGAGTTGCTGCCACATGATTGGCTGATGAGATATTTGTATTAACGAGATGGTGTACTGGTGTTCAAGTGACCATTGGGTGCACGTACACACATTCTTCTATGAACAGAAGAACTGGTTTTCTCTTGTTCTCCACTCTCAGCAATTTTCATTTTAAATTTTTTAAAATAGTTTTATTTTGATAGGGTGGGTAAAAGGCATATGGTGTGTTGGCTATATTAGTCAAGGGACTGAGTTCAAGAGATGCAAATAATGTAGCAGCTCTGTAAAGCTCAGGTTAGACCACAGGAGTAATGTGTTCAGTTCTGGTTGCCTCATTACAAGAAGGGTG